>NC_139339.1:15529861-16189027 GCF_056507025.1 Lutjanus erythropterus
TGTAATATTTATCTTGTTATAACATTAAGTTTATGTAGGTTATCCCGTTATAACATGTAACCTTTTTAACATTATAATTATAAATGGTATATTGTTGTAACAAGAAAAGTTTCTTAAAGTCTTATATAGTCTTTGTTATAATGTGAAAAGTTTTGTTAAATGTAATATGTTATAATGTGATACCTTATCTTTATAACACCAAAAGTTTAACATTAATACATGATAACTCATGTTGTATCACATGACATCACATTAGCGTGTTTTATTACATGGCTTTGTTTAATACTTAATTCGGATTACAATTACAGCATTATAAGCTCTGTTATTTCTGTATAACAGACTGTTGCTACATATTCAATAAAATCATTGTTAAATCACTAAAATATTTTAAAATTAATATTTTGTGTCAAATTATTGATTTTTTTGTACATTACCATTCATAACCAACCATCAGGCAGGAAAATGTACAGAGAGCAGGTCACTATTGTGAAATAAAGCCATAAAATGATTTTAAAAATGATATTTAGTTTCACATAAATGTGTGACAATTTTTTTTGTAAGTAATCATGTAATAAGTGGGTTAATGTACAGACAAGATGTATCAAATCATCTTGAAGGGGTTTTATCCCTTATATAATAAGAAACTTATTGTTATCAACAGTTTCATGTGATAACTTACGTTACAACGTGACATTATAACATGAAACATTTAATGTTATAACAATATGTTATTGTGTTATTACATGACTTTGTTAAATACTAAACTAAATAATTTTGATTGGTCAATTACAACATTCTGATGTCTGTTATTTCTGTATAACAAACAGTTGCTATGAACAACAGACCATTGTTATGTACACGGTTCTCATTATAGACCATGTGAATCATTTTAAAACAAATATTTTGTGTCAAATTATTATTATTTTTTTTTTTTGGTAAGTAACCATATATTAAGTGGGATGATGTACAGATCATTATTGAGAAATAAACCCCTTCAGGATCCTCAGGGGTCCTGCATCACCTTGTCTTTGTTTATGTTGCAATATTGACCTGCTCACTGTACATTATCCCTTACATATTGTGAAACATTTCACATTCTAATATATAACAATATAAATGGTATATTGGTATAACAAGGAAAGTGTTATAAAGTGTTATTGTTATAACAAAACATCAGAACAATTGAAGTTATCACATTATAACAAGACACAATTCTGGTGCAGTCATTTTACACTTGATCTGTCCTCTGTGGTTAAAGTAAATGTGTCATATTTATTTCATAGCACATAATGAGCTTTTTAATTGAGCACACTCACTTTGTTTCCTGTCCCTTTGGAGCAGAGCCCTGTGGCTTTGAGGTAGACTTTCATTCTTCCAGTGGCTCTTAATGAATTAAACAGCCTTTACGCTGGATTTGTGGTGCTTGAGTCCAGCGGTGGCAAAAGTACACTCCAGCTGTTTCTGTGCAAAACTAACTGAACCTCACCCTTTCTCTAGTGTTTAGTCTCCTACTCTATCTCTGTAGCCTTATGTCTTTTACATTGTTTTTAGTCTTGTTACACATTTTACATAATTTTTCATCTATTTCATCTTTTATATTGTTTTTTGCCTTGTTTGTTTTTTGTATTTTTTAGGCCTTATATGACTTTATGTTTTTCATCATTATGCCTTTTATGTCGTTTTTCATTACATCTTTTTCATCTTGTTATGTCTTTTACATTGTTTTTCATTTTATGTATTTTACGTCACTTTTCATCTTTTTACATCTTTACATATTTTTCTTCTTGTCAAATCTCTATGTGGTTTTTTTCATCTTATGTCTTTTTTGTCTTGTTACATCTTGCATGTTGCATAATTATGCTAAAGTCAGTCTTGATTATGGGGAGGCAAAAGCAGAAAGTAAAGATACTGGTGTCAACTAAGTATTTGTACACAGTTACCCCTCACCTCTGCTTGAGTAATTTCTTGAAACGTTGAAGTCTGTAGTCTTTTATGTCATTTTTCATTATCTTCGTCTTGTTACATCTTTCTCTACTTGATATGTTTATGTTGTTTTTTTTTTTTTTGGCTTGTTACATCTTTTATCTCTTTACATCATTTTTGCCTTGTCAGGCCTTTTATGTAATTTTTGCTATGTTACATCTTAAATGTTGTTTTTCATCCCATTGTCTTTACGTAACTTTCTTGTCTTGTCATGTCTTTCTCATCATGTTACGTCTTTATGTCATTTTTCGTTTTGTTACATCTGTCTCGTCTTGTTACGTCTTTCTCCTCATGCTATGTCTTTATGTCATTTTTGTCTTGTTACATCTTTCTCATGTTGTTACGTCTTCCTCATCATGTAATGTCTTTATGTCATTTTTCATCTTGTTACATCTTTCTCGTCTTGTTACGTCTTAACGTAATTTTTCATCTTGTTACGTCTTTCTCGTCTTGTTACGTCTTTACGTAATTTTTCATCTTGTTACGTCTTTCTCATCGTGTTACATTTTTACGTCTTTCTCATCGTGTTACTTCTACATCATTTTTCATCTTGTTACGTCTTTCTCGTCTTGTTACATCTTTCTCATCATGTCACGTCTTTCTTGTCTTGTTACGTCTTTATGGCCTTTTTGGTTTTAATATGGCTTTTTCTTCGTTATGTCTTTTACGCTTTTTGTTTTCATAGTTACATCTGTCATGTGTGAAATGCACAAATGGATAAACCAAGGAATTGTCCTTTTTGTGTTATTGTCAGACAAAATACTCAAGTGTAGACATCTGAAAACTCTATCTACGTGCAAAAGCAAAGTATTTGTACTTAGTTACTTCCAACCTCTACGTAAGTCCTTTCTTGAGGTGTTTTTGTGAGGATTCAGCAGCATCCTCTGGGTGCAGCAGCAGCAGCAGCAGCAGCAGCCCTCCCCCTCTGCAGCCTTTCCAGCAGTATGCCCGACATGCAAACGGAAGCAGGCGCTACCATTTTGAAATACAGCACCGCCTAGGTAAGATGGTAGATCCTTTTATTTAATCGCATTTTCTGCAGTATTTTCCTCATCTGAGCCGCCTGGGAGGTAATTAATTCCAATTCGTATTTAAGCTCAAGTGTTTTTGGCTGGTATGTTGTAACGACAAAGACTATTAGACCGTGTTGTCGCACAGGAATCACTCGGTGTTACACTGTATTCAGTCCTGTGCGGTAAAAAACGCTTGTTACATTGTATCGATCTCCTATTGAGAGCCAGTTGTTGCATCAGATATTAGTGTTTATCGCCCTTGTTGCGGTTAACAGAGCAAAAATACGTGTTTTTTTATTCATTTCTCCATGTGTTTTCGCTCTGGAGCTTGTTTTGCTTTGGACACCTTGAGCGAAACCAAAAGCATCCCGTCTCGCCATTCACATTTTTTTTTTTCACAGCAAACGTGGACAATGCGTCTAACACGTTTCAGCGCAACTTAACTTGTCTTTTCGTTCATTATTTCGCTCGCAAACGAGCCGACTTTTGAAAATGTGTTGACTCAGCGTCGTGCTGCGTCATCAGAAACCCAGCTTCCCCCTGGATATGCCTCAAATGAACCCAGTGTTCATGCAGCAGCAGCAGCCATATGTAACAGAGGGGGTACACTGCACTCACATACATACTGTACACAAACACTGAGGCTGTTGTTTAACATGTTTTCTATGAGCAGCAGCAGTTGGAGGAGGTGTAGTTTAAGTCAGCAGCAGCTGGCTGGAACCTAAACCAAAAAATAGAAGTGTCATTCCCTGGTGTCATGTTCCACTTTGCCCTTTGATTTACAGCCAGCCATAAAGGTTGTTCAGGATCAGGAGGAGGAAAGGTGTTGGCCGACCTGTAGACTCACACTTCAGTTTTACCTATAGATTCAGAAGCTCGCGAGGAGGGGAATAAGGGAAGTCGAGGCAGCTTTTTCAACTCAAAGAAAAGGGCTATTCTGTACCAAGTCGTTGTTTGTCAAGTCACAAGTAAGTCTCAAGTCTTGACATCGAAGAAACAAGTCAAGTTCTGACATTAGTTGCAGGTCATGTCCTGAACTTTGACTTTCGAGACGTCAACAAGTCGTAATGGGCTTTTCGCCAAATGAAAAGCGTTTTAGCAAATGTAGCCTCAGTGCAAAAATGATCATTTCCACAAATCAAGAATAGACAAACTTGAGAGTTTTCATACCGTGTTGGTGCAGACAAAGTCACTCATTATCTGTTTTTTGTTATGCTGACAGATGCAGGAACATTAAGACTGAAATGAGGTTTTGCACGAGCTCTTAGATCAGGGGTCAGCAACCTGTGGCTCTGCGATCTCAAGCGGCACTTTTGCTTCTCTCCAGTGGCTCCCTCTGGCTTTGACTGTTTTTTTTTTATGGAAATGGTTAATACGTTTTCTTTTCAACATTGTTGTTATTTTAATTCTCATTTATCATTGTTATTGCGTAAAGTGATGCTTACATTCTATTTTGTTAACAAAAATGTGTGTATATCTATGGCTCTGCTTCACCTTTTCCTCTAAATTGTGGTGGCTAGTCTCCCTAAGCTTGCAAAGAATGCAAAACCCAAAGGAAATGTCTTTTGAGGAAAATACCAAATTAAATAGGTGTGGCTCCAGATGGATTTTTGTGGGTGTTTTTGGCTAATATGGTTCTTTTGAGAGTAAAGGATGCAACCCCCTTACTTAGATTGTTTTCCTTTTTATAGATTATGTACTTTTGATACTATCTAATTTTAGTATTATATTGTTTTTAAATATGATGTTAAAGTATTTGAGTATCAATGTGTTTGACAACCTTAATTGTGAATCATATCACAGTTACTGTCAAAACAATCGCAATAAGGTCTTTGCCCCAGCCTGGAAGCCAGCCCAGGAAGTTGTTGTGTCTCCGTTTGTAATTTTTGACCCTCATTTTTTTGTTGACCATTCTGTAGTTTTTGAATGCAAAGAAAATTATCTTATCTTTTCTGCCCCACAACTTGCTTGGATGCTGTCAGATTGGTTCAAACAAAGTGTATGTGGGAAATTAAGTTTCATCTTACTGAGAATGAATAGTGTTAACGTTAGTTGATTTTAGGAAATGAACTCATTCTTGGCACACTTTTTAAATGACTTTTTAAACTTTGGTTCAAGTCAAAAGCTCAAGTCCAAGTGACATAACAAGTCACCGGTGTTAAAGTCCAAGTTGAGTCTTTTTTGTTTTTGCCAAGTTGAGTCTAAAGTCATCAAATTTGTAATTTGAGTCCAAGTTATATGACTACACACCTCCAGTAACACGCCTGTTTGAAAGAGTGCTGTCACTTAAGGTTATGTTGATACCAATTCAAATATCAGAAAATGCACCACTGATACCATGCATAAATGCTGGTATCAGTACTAGCGAGTATGCAAGTCTATGCACTGATCCAGTACTGGTGACACATTCCAAGATTTGTGGCAGTGGTTCATTTTGTGTTGTGTTTAAGTTAGGGCAGCACAATTAATCAAAATTTTATGGCAATCACAATATGGCTTTCTGTAAGTTTCAAATCACAGGAGGTGCAATGTTGATGTTGTTAAAGGAAAAATGTTTGTCATAAAGCTTTTAAATTAATAAATATTGTGAGGCATAGATGTCCTGTCCTACAAAAAAAAATCTTCATTTGGTAGTTTCCTAATCCTTATTATAACAACCGCTAACATCGCAAATCATGTCACAGTTGCAATATCAGTCAAAATAATCGCAATTGGATATTTTTTCAAAATCGTTCAGCCCTAGTTTAAACCCCAACTGTTAGTTTTCAGTGTTGTTATCTGGCATTGTTCTGATCGCATAAATTCTAGTTTTCCTAAAGGTGGATTTTTAAAAAAAAGCAGTATATCGCCTTGTTCACAGTATCACAATACACTGAATATATTGAATTGTAACTGCTGTATCGTGATATGTCAGATTCTTGCCTATACACCAGACCCTGCTTCTTCCCAGCAGCGTGTTCTATGTTCTATGGCCTATAGCCTCGCTGCCTGCTGTGTATGAGTGTGACTCATAGCTGTTTGGGTGATCAACAGCTTCTCTTAAGTCAGAATGAGATTTCTTTAAAGATCTCCTTCAAAATGCCTCGATTTCATGTTGTGTATTGACAGTATGTAGCTGGTGTTCAGGGAGAATAATGTGTTTTCTGTAGGGAAATCCTGCTCTGTTTTACCTAATCTGAGTTTATCTGACCTCACAGGCAAATGTGGGGTCTGTGTGGTTTTTAATTTGCAATATTTGTTAATGTGGTCGCTCACTCATCCACTGAGGTTCTTTATCGAGAGTGTATGTATAAGTATCCTCCACATCATAAAATTTAAATTTGAGTGAAAAGTGGTTAGTGCTGAATCTCTAGATCTTTAGTCTTTTATTTGCCTTATTTTTGCATGATGAACAGAAGTTTAATGTTGGAGAAATGGAGCAAGTCTTGTAAGTTTCTTTTTCATCAACCCAATTTCAGCAGCACCCCTTCCCTTAAAGCTCTGTAAAAGACTCTAAATAGCTGGGTCAGCTCTGTCCCTGTGTGCTGCAGTCCACCCCTGTATTCAGACAAATGCACTCCACTACTTCCTCCTCCACGTCTGGCCACCACAGAGCCAAACGTGTGGTTTTGTGCTCACTCAGTAGTTGTTATATCTGTGGCAGCCAATAGTTGCACTGTTGTTGTTAATCCCCTCACTTATCTCTAACCACAGTCAAGAGCATAACCAGTCTGTGTCTCTGCAGCGCCATGGACAAGAGCCACACAGTGAAGCTCTTCGTGGGCAACCTGGCGTTGGACACCACCCAGGAGGAGCTGTCAGCCATCTTCGAACCCTACGGCCAGGTGGTCAGCTGCAGCGTGCTGCGACAGTTCGCCTTCGTCCACCTGCAGGGCGAGGGCGCCGCTGAGCGCGCCATCCGGGAGCTCAATGGACGGGAGTTTCGTGGACGGAATTTGGTGGTGGAGGAGTCGAGGGGACGGCCGTTGCACTCCACCAAGGTGTTTGTGGGTAATCTGAGTGGGATGTGCACCACAGAAGACCTCCAGCAGCTGTTCCAGACGTTTGGGAAAGTTCTTGAGTGTGACAAAGTCAAAGGTGAGTGGAGACCCGTGTAACATTTGAATTGATTTAAAACGCTCCCCGTCACATTCTGCTCAGGTTGCACTGTGATGTTAGTAAAACTGTGGCACGAGTGAAATCATGGGTAGTGCCGGTAAGAGATCTGACAGTCTTATCTTATTCCAACTGCTGAGTTGTGTAGAGATTATGAGTGCCTGCAAATGTTCTGTTCCTTAAATTAGAGTCATAGACAGTAGAATAAGTTGATGGAGCCACCCACTGGTTTGTGGACTTTGTGGAGTTTGCCATATTGTTTTTTTTTTTATCCCAATCTTTCTAGTATTACAACTAAACAGTACACCAAAATATGTTTCTGAAAACATTTTAAGTAAGAAATGCATGAGTATTAATTTACCTGGACAGGCTGCCCACTGGTATTGCAAAATATAGAATCATAACCTTTGTATCATGATATACAGATATCATATTGCCAGATTTTTGCCAATAATCACCATCTTCACCAGTGGCCTCTCAGGTGGGAAGAAAAGAAAGAGGAGAGACTCTTCTCTTATATTCAAACTGAGAGAGTGTATTGTTCCCAACGAGGATGGTGCGCCTTGTGGATTAAAGATAAGAGATCAAAGGTCTACTGAGTCAAACATGGCAGCAAATTTAGCAGACATCAGTAATATATAAAAAGTCTGTTTTGTCAGGAATTAAATATTATCTGTGTCTGAAAACCAGTAATGATGCATCAGTGACATGCATTTATAATACGACATGGATGAATGTGTCAGTAGCACATTCTCAGCATAGATGACTAACACAGTGTGAGATATACTTCTTCTCATTTGAATTTTTACAGACAGGAGAAATATGTAAATAATGACTTAAATATTGACTAAAATTATGGCTTAAAGATTGTCTAAAATTAGTTAAAGTCACATTTTAGTCCTTTATTTTGTCAAGATTTAGTCAGTGAAACTAATAACTAACTACAATTTTCAGTAAGTGGCTGAAAGTAAAACTACATTTAAATTTGTCCCTATTGAGATGGATGAGGTGGTTTTCTTTAGCATTATTTAGACCTTTTTGTAGAAGTAATAGATAAGTGTGGCAATGCCACTGTGATCCTAACTGTTGTCCCTGCGCTCAATGACAGCCAGGCATTCCTCTTCCGCAGGCTATGCCTTTGTCCACATGGAAAACAAGGAAGATGCTCTCCAGGCCATTGAGGCCCTACATGGCACGTCATTTAAGGGCCGCCCGCTGTCTGTAGAGCTGTCTAAGGTCCAGCCCAGCAAGCAGGCACCGACAGGAAAAATCCCCTGCGTTAACTGTGGAAAGCAGGGCCACTATGCCGGAGAATGCCCCGTGGGGAAGCCTTCTCTTGAGCAGTACCAGAGCCAGGCAGCGGTCCTGGCTGCCGCAGCTGCTGCGGCTGCCGGCTTGCCACTACAAGTCCAACAAAGTGTGCACAATTCAGTCTACAACACCTCCACCTTTGATCCCACATACGCAGCTCTCACTGGGATCACCACAGGCACACGCACTGACGGAAACCCGGTGAATCCAGCTGTTTATGGTGCCCTTGCCAGCCAGGTGTATGGTGCCAATGTTGCCAATCAGCTTTATGGAACGGTGGCCAATCAGGCAGCTCTTACATCAGGTGCCACCCAAATGTACAGCTCGATGACCCCCAACATCTACGGCCAGATGGCTGCAACCCCAGCGGCTGCTGCTGCGGCTGCTGCGGCTGCAGCCTACACAACCCCAGTTTACACCCCAACTGTGGCCAACCCCCCTGTCTATCTGGCTGCTGCTCCTGGAATAGAAATGCCAACAGCAGCGGCTGCGGTCAACCCTGCCTACACTGTTGCACCAGCGATTTACGGTGCCGCCACACCAGCCTATGCTCATATAAGCGCCATGGGAGCAGCGGACCCTACCACAGCCATCTTTGAGGCAGCCAGGCAGGCACATTACTTTGCCCAGGGCCAACAGGTTGTGGCTGAGCAGCAGTCAGTGGCTGCCGCTGCAGCTGCAGCAGCTGTGGCAAAGTCTGGTGAGAGGGACCGCAGTCCCCTACGGCGGTCGGTACCCCTGCTACCAGACCCAGTGATGAAGCCGTTCATGTACCAGAGAGCCAAGCCGCGTCGACCCCTGCTCCCTACGCCAGCTGGCCGTGCGGCGGAAGAGGCAGTGGAGGCTGCTGAGGACCCCATGGCCAGGTAGGGCACGATCCTTGATCCACTTTACCATCAGCCCTGCAGCACCACTAAAATTCCTAGAGAGAATTGAGTTTTAAGTTTCTCTAATACTACATGTTCCCACTCTTTGCCTCTTGGAATTGTTGCTTGTCTGTTGTATGTTTCTGTCATCTCATAGGCACATTTCTCATGGCTGATTAGAGTTCCCATGAAGTCAAAGTCCATCATGCTATATGGCACCTAAGTCAGTATCTGGCCCAGCAATGGCAAAAAAGTTGTTTTATGGATATTCTGGGTTAATTTAATGGTATTTCAGAGTTTGTCTTTTCCTGGCAAATGATTAACAATTGTTAATGACTTGTCCTGTACTTGGGGGCATATACTGAATTTGCATCTAATGAAATGCTTTTTCGCTTATGACTCTGCCGGAGCATGAAAGGAGAATACATCTGTTCAACTGCTAAACTTTATTAACTGATGTGGGTGAAACTGCATCATATTTTACGCAAAAAATATTTTCTGCTTTCCCCACTTATGTCCTCCGGCTATCCAGCTTCAACTCTCTGAGATTTAATTACAGAGTTTTTTCATAGAAAGATAGTTTTAGCCTTGTTGATAAAGTACGTAACCATAACTTTTAGCTGTTAGCTGGCAACAGAACTAAGCTCAGCAACCTCCCAGTGATCACAACCAGACACTGGGACGAACAAAGCCTCCAAAGCTGACAGGGAATACAACATTGATGTCCTTTACAGAGTTTGCTGATAGAAAAATAGCTTTACTTGTTGCTAAAGTAACCTAACCTAACCAGCACATTTAGTGCTTTTGGCCTCTGTAAACACCAGTCAATATCTGCATCAGGAAACATAAATGATAAGCCCTGTTTCAAACTTTATTGTTTTGAATTTCCATGCTGGTTGTTTGCTTTATCACTTTCTTGTTAGTCACATTGTGTTGCTAAGTGGCACTATAAATGCCCATGCTGTCCCTCTTCCTACCTAAACCCTCTCCTCTCTTCCTTAATCCATCCCTGTCCACTCCCCTTCCTCACTTCTCTTAGGTACTATGCGGAGTACTACCAGCAGCTGCAGCAGTACCCCCAGTTCCAGTATGCCTACCCACCACCGAACACCGTGACTGCCATCCCTGGCATGCCGGGAGTTTCCGCAGTACCTGCTGTACCCACGATGTCCGCCCAGCCAGTCGCCACGCTGGACGCCCTCAGGCCAGTGGTCCCCACAGCTGCGGCAGTGGCAGCCGCCATGGCTGCGCCCAGGGTGTATGAGCCGCCGTTGCCGCCGCCCACGCGCAAGGAGGCCATCCTCCGCCGCCCCGAACTCTCCCTTCACACGCCTGAGCCCCCCTTCCGATAGTCGCACACAACTCTCTGCCCGCCCACCCTCTCCCTCTTTGCCCTGAACCCCCACCCCCCCCCTCCCATCTCCTCTTCCACCCCAAACTTGAACACCTTACAGCAGCTGTGCGTGTGTGTGTGTGTGAGACTGTGTGCGTCTGGGGGCTCTGAGTGTCTGGGGCGGGGTGTGAAACTGGGGGCTCGTTGGTTTATTAACCTGCTTTACGAGGGACTTGATCAGCGAACCTTGGTCCTGTTTGCACACGCACAGTGCGGTCATGAAAGGGAAGCTCTCATCTGTCGAACGGGCATTCTTTGTGCTTCTCAGTTTTACTTTCTTATTGTGCCAGTCTCACACTTGTGCCAGTATTAGACTGATCCAGTCAGTCGTTCCATATGCCTTTATTTACGCAACCCAGTTATGATTTTCTAAGGCCAAATCTACGACAAAAGACATTAGCCATCCTCTTTAGGCCTAGATGATCAGTTAGGGCAGCTAATTTTAAACCTTTTTTGCCTTATGTTGAAGAGTTTAGATTAAAAGTCAGATGGGAAGTCAGATAAACACATATTGTGTACTGGCTGCATTGCATTGTGTCCAACAGAACCAAGGTTGTTTTGGGTGGGTGTTTGTCTTGAATGTGATGTGGATGTAGTATGTGTGAACGAGTGCAAGAGAGAGGTATGTGCGGGCTCCTGATCTTGCAGCGCACAAACGCAGCAGCTAAGACTGCGCCTTGCAGAAAAAAAAAACAGTAAAGCACACATAATACGTACTGTAATGTATGTTTGGATCTCTCCTTGACCCTTTTCCCCACCTGTACTCTTAACTACAACACTGGAAGACACTGCTTCACCTCTCTTTCTCTTTCTAACTACAGCTGCCTACCTCTAACAGTAAACTTCAGTGTAGAGTCTATTCTATTCCACCTTTCACCCTGTCAGCAGTTCATTTTCTGCTCCTCGTAAAGGTACAGGGTCAGCAGTTTTAGGGAGGGAGGTGACAATGACTTTTGTATATATTCTGTATTAAGTCCTCCTACATGTTCAGAGGCCTTTTTTAACAAATAGTTTGTGTTTTGTTTGTTTTAATGTAGTTTACATGTCAGTCAACCTGGGGGTGTAATGAATTGTAAATGGAAAAAATACCCATGTGTGACTACTGAATGAGCTGTTTACAAAGGATCTTTACACTGCATCCTATAAGGAATCATGATATGTGACAAGCTCAATTATGTGCCTATAAGCTTTGAGTGAAGTGCATTAAGTGGAGGGATCTCCCATTTTTAAGTGCTTTTTGACTTTTTAATCATTTCAAGTTGGGGGGGCAGGGGTACAGGGGCCCTAAGGATCTTAGTATCCAGAAGGCTTCGAGCTGTGAAGCTTTCTCGTAGATTTGCACTCCTGTGTTAGATTTGTTTCATATCATAAGGTTTTTAAAAAGCCACAAACTGAGCCTCACAGGTTCAGGATTAGCCGCTGGTTTTAAGCAGGAATGACAGTGATAGCACCAATGAAGTGAGAGATGTGGCAGTGTCTTCCAGTTGCCCCCAACTATCCTACGTTTTTCCAAATACCAGACCTGCTTCAGATTGTAATTGCGAAGATGATTTAGTGTTGGTTTTAATCTGGTTGTTGGAGCTGGTAGGTGAGGTTTGCTGCTTGAAAGTAACAAAAGCTTGACTTGCAAGTACAGGTACTTTTGGCAAATTGACCCTTCATAAGCCCCGCCCCTTTTGCTCTGTGCACCAGTAACTTAAACAAGCTTGGCATCCGGCGGAAGCTCAGACAACTCTCTCCTTTTTTATTTCCTGTATTCAGATATGCTATGTGCTAGGCTCGTCTAAAAAGAATGGAATTTTAAGATGTTATAAGACTACAAGTTACTAAGATGTGACTTCACAAATGTACATGTTAGCAAAATGTGAGCTAACAATTAATATACATTACCCAGTTAGTTAGCATTTACCTAACATTGGCTATCACATGTAACCAGCTAGCTAATGATTGATGTAGATTAGCTAACTAGCATTTTGCTAACATTTGTGAACTTAAAATTTGAATATATGTTCCTTTTACAGATTGCCTAGTAACATCTTTTAACTATCTTAAAAATTTGGTAGTATTTTCAACAGATGAGCAGAGCACATAGCATATTAACAGGAAAAGAGAAAGTTGACTGAGATTTCACCAGGTGCCAAGCTTGCTCAACTGTTATTAGAGCACAGAGTGAAAAGGGGCGGGACTCAGGAAGGGTCAGTTGCACCCATGTGGTTCCACAATCACTTCAAACAATCACTTGGGACTCTTCTGCAGCTACTATTTGACAGCGGTCTGATGCACACACAGACATACCCTCTGAAATCACCTTACTGCCTCGCTGTTCCCCCCCCTCCCCTCTCCCCGTGTGGTTTTTAGTGGTTAAGTGACTTTTGCATCTCACAGTGTAATCTTTCTGTGTTGTATATACAAACACATACCAGTTGCATCCTTTGTAGAATTATGTGGTTTGCGAAATGTCTTGTTTGCCATGTTTGAAACCGTATTTTTTAGAGAAGTATTTTAATTTTGCCTTTTTTTAGGAAAAGACAAAAAAGTAAAAAACAAAATCAGCATGCTTTTTATTGAGAATATGTATACTATAATCATTATTATAATAAAGAATGTTTGGCTGACTACTGTGGTAAAAGAAAGCAAAGGGTTTGGACATTTCCCCTTCTTGTTTATGTTGTTCTTCTCCACTATCTGTTTCTCTTGTGTAAAATGACCACCAGACCCATTTGACTGGGGACCCAGGGGGAGACAGGTGTAGATGCTGGCCCAGCTTTGCTCTCTTTGGTCAGGGTAAGTGCGGGTTGGTGCTCCTTTCTCTCTCCAGCCTCTCACACTGGGTGCAAACCAAAAATTTATATGAAGGGGTTTGCACTTGACCAGATGCAGTATTTAAAGGCTTGGTTATGGTCCTTTTTAAAATTTTTAAAATTGATTTTTATGCAGAAAAGGACATTACACACACTGTGAAATTACGTTGAGAGCTGGGGAGAGGCACACAGATAGAATGGCTTGGGTGCATTTTGATCTGTGGAGCAGTCCTGTTCCTGGGGTTGATGGGTGTGCGTCTGGTCTGGTCTGGTCTGGTCTCTCCCTGCTGCACCAAAATCTCCCCCCTCCGTGTGTCTCTGTGTCCACTCTACTCTCAGACCTGCATGTATGATAATCTGTAACTCTGCCGCAAAAAATAAAAGCCCCGCGACAGTCCAGCTCTGAACTAACTATCTCAACTGAATTAGGTCACCGTGCCACCTGGAACGGCCAGTGTGCAGCCGTGCGTGAGCGTGGCGGCGGTGTGAGCCATGGGGAGGACTTTTAGCGCGATGCCACCGCAGCGGGAACTTGTTCTCTCTCTCTTCACCACCAAGGTAAATGAAAAAACGAAACAAAAACAAAAGCACTGACTGACCTCCCTTCTCCCCACCTGCCGCCCCTTCCTTTTGACTGTGCCTTGACCAAACACTCCTCCTCCCCCCTCCTCTCCTCTGCCATCACCACCTCCCCCTCTCCCCGCTCCGTAACTCCTCCTCTGCTGCAATGGCAGTGTCATCGGTGGGGGTGGCGGGTGGGGCGGGGCGAGGCTAGGACCCTCCTCCACAAGACTTGAGTCCTGTCTCGCATCAGCAGACAAGGCGACTGACTGTGCCCTCTCTGTCCCGCTGGTGTCTGAACTAGTGAATAAAGGGAAGTGTGATAATGTGCGTAAGTGTGTTTTTAAAGGGATAGTTTGGATTATTTGTAGTGCGGTTGTATGAAGCACTTATCGATAGTCAGTGTATCACCTTCAGTAGATGATAGTCGACACGGCCCCAAGTTTGCAGAAGCAGAGAGGAGCACCAGCATGAATGCTAAGTAATGTACGGGTGTGTACTTTTATTTTAACTTGCAGAACATAGAAGTTGCTGGTCCACCGCTGCCTCAGTCGTTTTATTTGTTTTATAAAGCCACACAGGCTATGCAGATAGCATCTGCCTTATTTTTTTCAGTGTGGTACGATTTAGACAACAAATCTACTTGGTTAGGTTTAGCAAAATACAACGGTTTGTCTCTGCCATGTGATACTCACTATGTGGTTGTGGTTGACCACAGTCTCTGCCATGCTAAGCTAATATATATCTGGGTATAGATAGCCACATTGGCTGTTCCATTCCTAGTACATGTAGCCTCTGCCTTAATTTTTTTGGATGGGCCTTTTTTTAATTGGTTAAAATATGTTTTGCTGCGGTCAACAAGTTTTTTCTAAAAGCGATCATGAGTAGGCTAACAGCCTTTTTAGCTGGCAAGCAAAAAATTAAATGTTGTGACAACTTTTTAGTTTGCTAACTAACAATGTAATGTTTTAGATAACCTTTTAGCTAGGGTGTAGCTAGCACATTGGCTATGTGGCTGTTTATACCCCGGGTGCAAATAGCATTGTTGACCACAGACACCTGGGTGTCTTTGACATGCTAGGCTATTATTGGTTACAGCTGGTTGCAATGTGTTTCGCTGCTAACCTTGTCCACAGCAGTACATTGCTTAGCTTACGTGCTCGTACTTCTCTCTGCAAACTGGGGGCATGCAGACTGGCATTTATTGTAGGCAATGCACTGATTATCGATAAGTACCTCATACAACCCCACATAAAAAATCCAAACTACCCCTTTAACCAGAAAGATGGCATGGATGTCTGAAGAACTTTTTGGATGGTGTTTCATTGATTGGTGAGGCTTGGCACATGCGGACACACCCCTTCCCCTTTCCCTCTGCCCGCTAGTCAACTCCTCTCCACCGCCGTATTCGCCGCCCTCACACACCCCCCCTCCTTCCCTTCCCTCCTCCTCCCCCCCCTCCCCTACTGTCCCCTATGCGCCTCTTCTCTCCGCCGTTCACACACACAGCGCTTTTTCCGCCGCCACCGCCGTCGCCACCTTGGATCTGGGTTCGTGGCTCTGGCTCGGACTCAACTTCCCAGAACCACCCACCTGACCCAACCTCCCCCACCTTCCTTTGTTACCATAGAGGCCTGGGCGTGCCAATGGACAGTGTATGTGTGGTGGCCCGCCGCCGGACTCAGTAACATGACACAGAGAGACTTCACTGTTGGACAAGTCGCTTTTGCTAAAACTGTTGAATGCTGGGTTTGCTCCACATGGCTGTGGAAGGGATCTTAACTTCCTGTCTCCCAAAAGTTCTTAGCTCCATTTCATCTTAAGTGATAAATCAAAATAATTGTCTTACCTTTGGGGTCCCTCACAGCCTGTGTGCCAATCAGAAACATCCTATAAGATAGGCCTAGGTATGAGGCCAGTCTGACCTGTAGATTCTCCTCAATCTCAGGGTTCCTATAGGACTTTTCTGGTACGGCAGCTCTATTTCTCTAATACTGGGAACAGCTGGACTGGCTGGATATGTGTTCTGAGTGACTTGTATGTGTTCTTCTTACCTGTTTAAGATTGTCCATGTGCTGAGATAGAGCTTAAGCCTCGCACACACGATTGCACACTCACAAGCTTTCAGTATGTCAAACGAGTTGTCCGGCATTTGCTCTGACAGCTGCGAGATGGAGTCGAGACAAAGCGGGCGTTGCCTTCTGTCCGCCTAACAAAGAAAGGAAGGAAAGGGAAGAAGAAGAAGGAGAGGAATGAATAGATGAGTTGATTATAAGGTGAGTTGGTAGTGGAAGGGTTCTCGGTTTAAAGCTGCTCCCTAACCTGAACTTCCTGATCTTGGAGGACCCTATTGTTGGTTGTCATCATAGATATACTGGCCAGTCTTATTTTAAAAAGGGCTCCTTCTATTCTGGACATTTTATTGTTGCCTGGGTTTCACCAACAAGGATTCATTTTTAAACCAGATTAGATGGTATATTAATTAATAAATATGTTGCAACAAACTTAAAAACCATCTTAAAATTAAGAAGGGTTACATTTAAACCTCAGTTTAGTTTTTACTCCAATCCTAAATTTAATTAAAATCCAGTTGAACGGAAACTAAACTCCAATTGAAAATGTAATCCAGTATTAACTAAGTTCCTAACTAAGACAAACACAATTGAGTTTTATGATACGTCTCTTCCGTCTTTCACTCCAGTTGATCCATTAAAACAGTCTACTAGTTACTGCTAGTCTGTTTTTTTTACTGAGCTGTTGTCAGTTTTTAAATCTTCCGTTACTTGGTTTTATTGCACCATTAATTTGGCCACTGAGTTTTTCTGTACTTAACAGAAATTAGAGATTCTCTGCTGAGCCATTGTGAGTTGCCAACAAGGCTAACTAACTCTATAGCTTATCATTTTGTAAACTTTTAGGCTAGCCAGCAAACACTATGACAGTTTAACTTTTTGATAGCTAGCAAACCATATTATGTTTTGTTAACTTTTTAGCTAGCAAGTAAACAATGCACTGTTTTGTTAAGGAATACAGAGTAGCCAAAAGTTAATGTTTCCCCCCTTCTTTTACGCTTAATGTATACTGACAGCACTTTTTAGCTAGCTAGCAAACATTGCAGTGTTTTGCAAACATTTCAGCTAGTTTGCAAACAATGTTTTTAAGATTAGTTAAATGTGCATCAGAGCTCTGCTTAATTTTAAACCTGGATTTATTGATTTTAAACCTAGTTTTGCTAAACTCTAATAAGAACTAATCTCATATTAAATTAGTCTTTGTTGGTGCCACCCATTCATAGTATATCCTCACAGTGCAGCTTTGACTCTGAGGTGTCCATTTCTTGGATACACACACGCCGGCAAAACATTGTTTGCACCCAACATAGAGGAAAATGTAATCTTTTCACAGCTTCATATTACTGTACCGATGAAGGCAGGAAAAACAATGCACCTACAAGCCAATGTTATTAGAAATACCCTGTAAACAAGGTAGCTTTACAAAGTGCAGACTCCCTTCCTGGCCTCCATGATCAGGGTGCGTGGTGCTCCAGTTTTTCTCCTCCAGCCACAGCATCCTCCCCACTCTCCCAGCTCACTAAAAGCTTCTTCGGGTGCTTGCGAGTCTGGGCTTCCCGTGCTTGGGTGAATGCAGCCACGCATCTTTAAACCCCCCCCCTGCTCTGAATTCACAGTGGCACTGTACTGACAGCCAAAGCTCGCTGCAGCCTCCTCCCTACCTACTTCCACTTCCTCACCCACTCTCCTCCCCCCTGCCTTCTGTGGTTTGGACAGCTGAAGAACTGTAATCCAGATGCTCTTTTATGCGCACATCTATCTCTGTATCTTTGTTGTTTTGATGGGATCCCACAGGTTACATCTGTTCTCCTGCAGCAGGTATCAGCTGAGATGTGCAAATGTGTGCATCTGGAACATACTCCAGTGTGGTTTGAGCACAACCCGTAGACCATATTGCCTTTTCAGTTTGCAGTAATGAGATTCATTAACAATTGTGACCATGATTATTCTGGCTCTTCTAGCACAGATGTTAATTACATATATTAGACCCTACTGCTGCTCGTCCTTTCTTCAGATAAGGTATAGTCGTACCTGAGCCATTACCTCATCTTCAGGGGGTCAACACAGCATGAACACCTGCAGAGTATAATGCAATTCAATACACTGTTCCTGCATTCATTAAGAAGCAATAAGAAGCTCAATATGTTTAATTTGTGTTGAGAATTGGTGTAAAAATAGGCAATTCTGGTGTAGTGCCTTGCATTACATTGCAAGGTATTTATGTTATATTGTTTGTCCCTTGTTTGTCTTGTTTAATAGCTACTAGAGGCCAAATCTGTCTTTTTCCATGGTCCATATGAATCAAAATTCCCATAGTTGTGTTATGTTTACAGAGATCAACCCATCCAATTCCCTCCGCTCAATAGCAGTAGCACAATAATGTACCTAATGGTAACCAGAAATAGTCACACAGTAGCTAAGCTTCTTCAAGTAGGTTAATGGACCAAGCAGGGTGTAGTTACATTTAAATGCCTGATTAATTATAATATAAATCATTCTAGTTTCCAAAGACACATCAAGGGTGACTGAATGAAGTGTCACCTCAAGAGAATAGCAATCTGGATATCTGCTGATTTTGAGGAAATTTATTCCAGCACAAAATCGAATGGGATGGATGGGGTGGGAATTTAAGTCAATGAATGTTGAAATCTTTGCATCAACATGTTTACTGTGAATGACAAATCCTTATATAAACAAGAGTTATATTGTGAGGTTGTGTATGCATATATATGCCTTTTAATCTGTATTTCTTAAAACATTCTGAGACATTTTACAGTCTGCATGCAAATCATGAATAAATTCATTTTGTCTCATAAAAGGGTCTGAATCTCTTTTATTGTGATTGAAATTTGGGACAGGAGACCAGGGACACTTGCAAAATTTTCTCTTTTTTTTTTTTTTTTACAAATATACCAGCCATCTGTTGATATAAGATACATATAGTCACACTATGGAATAATAGAATTGATAAGGTTTCACTGGTAAGGACAAGACTATAATATTTAGTGGTGGCAGACATTTAGAATAACTACAGAAATGGCTGATCTTCTCACTGATGGTCTTGCCAACATATGTAGGTTAGATAGAGGCATCAGTATTAAACTGATACTGTTTCATAATCAGTTAAATTTTTCTTGTAGTAGCTTTAATTTAATGCAAGAAGTCTTAGTGGGGGGAATTCTAAAACTGAAAAAAAGTTCTATTAATCCACTATCTTAAATAAAAGCAAACCTCAAAGTTACTGCATTACTGCAGTTGTGTTTTACAGTGTTACATCAGATTTTTTTTAATGGTCCAATTCTGTTAGATGTCAGACATTGTATGCATCTTATTTCATTTTTGTAGACTTACCATTTTTGTAGAGTTGCTTACAACTCGCTAAATGAGAGTACAGAGGTTGTCAGGGGTATTAAACATCATCACATCGAACCCAGTCCTTTACTGTGGGGGACACTGAAGTCACGTGACCGTGATTTTCATTGATAGCCTTACGTTAGCTTTTCAAGTACATTTACGCTTCAAAAATTGTAAGTATTCATTTTTAAAGATTATCTCACCAAACAAAACATGTAAGTATCATGAATTTTGTTTGCTGTAGAACTCATTTTCTACACTAATCCAAAATCCAATGCAAAGATCCCTCTGGCTTTTTGTGGTGCAAACCAGAGTGATGCTAATTTCTGTGTTGGCCCATAAAATAGGTCATCCCTGCAGAACTCTATTGCCCCTGACCTTGCAGGCATGAATAAGTCTTGTATGCTAGCTAGCAGCAACTATATTAGCACAAGTTGTTCATGTTCATAATCAATAACCTAGAGATAAAATTTCCTTAAGTTTGAATTCACAGGCATCTAAACTGAAGACAAGAAGCATGCATGAGGCTATCAGTCCTCAGCAGCAGCCATGTACTTCCAGCCTGCAGCCTGGCCGACAGGCTGGGGGAAAATATGTATTTTTTTACTTTTTGGGGTGAACTGTTCCTTTAAAAAACAGACATCCAAAAAGTAACATATATATAAAAAATTTCTTGGTAGAAAACTTCTGCTAAAACGAAATTATCTTGCTCCTTTTCCACAGGCCACAGGCAGAGAGAGAATCCTACTGAGCATGTGCAGAATAGATGCCATCATTCTAGCCTGCTTTTGATTGGGGGACTTGGGTGTGTTACATTGCCCCAGGTCTCCCCTACTGAGGCAAACAATACAGAATACCATGAATATTTATTGAGACTGTTTCATATATTGTAGTAGATTTTATGATAGAAAATGAACTGCAGCCAGATTTTTCAGCAGTGTGGAATAAGATGGTCTCTGCAGCACTTTAACAGACCCAGGGGTACTTTGCCTGGAGCAATAGAGAGCTATCCAAAATTTCTTGACAACTGCGTTTTAGTATTACTTTTTTGAGAACTTGAGATTTAGTTTTTTGATTCAGTTCCTTCTTGTAGAGATACACTGAAACTACAGAGGCCTGGGTTTGCCATTGAGGGTCACTAACAGCAACAGGTGCATGGCACAGACCATAAAAACCTCTCTGGTGCCAGGGGGCGTAATTGACGTCCCTGCACGCCACTCACACGCCCGTTAACCCTGCCCGCGGGAGACTACCCCGCCTTTTACACCTTTTTAGGCTCAGAACCTGATACCCAAGCTGTCAGTTCCCATACTTATTGGGGTGCGGTCACGTGTTCCACTTTTGACCAGGAAAGGAGCACCGGCCAGCAGGGTCTTCTGGTAGTGGGAGCACCACCTCCGCACAGGCACCTCGCACCAGTGGAGTCTGGTCTCTGCAGCCCCTAACTGTCTCTCCCCCCTGACAAGCGAGACCCCCGTCTCAAGGAGGTTCTTGCCCTCACGGCGTCGTCGTCGTTTCTACTCCTGATTATTTTTTTCTTACTATAAGCTGAGGGGGACGTGAGAAGTCCTAAAACAGAGGCGGCACAATGACAGCTGTCGAAACCCAAATGACATACACCAACTCCTACACGATCCACCATGAAGAAGCGTATATGACCCAGGAGGAGGACTGGGACAGGGACCTGCTGCTGGACCCCGCCTGGGAGAAGCAGCAGAGGAAGGTATGTTTGGATCTGGAGACTCTGAGCAGCGTGTTGAGCTTGTGCCACCGTGCGTAATTACGCACAGGTTGATCCATGCCCTCACACTATCAATTAGTGACCTTTTATGCATTTTAAGATGACAAATTGTATGCTTTCCCTTTAATTAAGTGTGTTAAGTCTAAAACAGCCCAACATGAAACTGGGTATCTGCGCCTGAGCTGTCTTCGCACCTGGCACTTCAGTCCTGCTGGAAGCTGTGTGGGCAGATATTTTAGGCCGCGGAACTTTCTCAGTGTTGTCTTTCAGTTACCCCCAATTGCCTTGCGAAGACTGTCTAAATATAATACCACCCTCCCCAGTCTTTCGACTAGCTACATTTGAATCATAACCCAGAAAATACATATAACTTTATCTGAGTTTTTACAACATTAAGTCAATTAAAATTTAAAATACACTGAAAAGCATCGAGTGAAATTAAATGAGAGAGAAAATTTGATTGAAGTCGGTTTACCGGCTATTTTAGGCAAGACAAGTAGGTCTATGTGTAATTTGGATTAACAATGTGTAAAAGCAGCGCTTTTTCGTGTTACTAATAACTAATGAATTATTATTTGTAGAAATGGACATCTTAAGCCTGATGTTATTTCCCGATTCATCACTGCAGAATACAAATTTGACAAGCATATTAACGTACAATTTAAGACTGAGCAAGTACAAACAAGATTATTGTAGAAAAAAAATCAAATTTTCTGTCTATGAATCCCAATCTAATGTACTAAATTGTGAAAATCCTCCCATTTTCAACCTGATCAAGCCTGTTGTCAGCCATTCTAAGTTAGCCCCGCAAAGAGGCCAGCCGTTGCCAAGGTGACCAGCTGGTCTTGGCGCATGCGCGGAGACAAACTCGACAGGTGCGTTTAATGAGCTGTCGGAGCTAAAAGTCAACTGACACAGGTGACCTCTTCTGCCGCCGCAGGACCGGGACAAAAACTACATCAGCAGAGGTTAATACAATTTTATAATCTGCTTTAATGTTCACCTGACACACAAATTGTCCTCCCACTGTTTCAGGAAAGTCGGAAGGTATTTATCATCCGTGTGAGGTTCGCTTAACGGCGACGCCACGGCAGCCATGTTGGATGACCGTTTTTAAAAAATTAAACAGTTGCCGTTTCAAAATGATACTCTTGGAGCCTGTAATCCTTTCTAAATCATGAGATATAAAGTCAGCTTTGAGATAAAAAGTAAAATAAAAAGTCAGTAATTGTGACCTGTTATTTACAAGCTGAAATGGGCTTCCATTAGTTAAACTTTGGGAATGAAACTTCCTGACGTAAAATCAGTACAGATAGCTAGTATTTTAGGCCTAGATATTAGCTAGCTAGCTAGCTAGCTAACATTTTGGTCCAATCCCAGAACTAGCGAAGGCAAGTTACAGCTTAACAGGTCTTTTGACAACAATTAGTTCTTATTATGTACTAATTTATATATCTTTTAAAATCTTTTTTATACAGATGGCCTGTAACAAAAAAAGTATTAAAACTGTGGCACACTAAAAGTAAAAGTTGCAACTGTGGCTTATCAATTGCAGATGGCAACTCATGCTATGTAATAGAAATATTAAAGTTTGAAAATGTAAATATGGTAAATTAAAAACAGGCCTTATGAATGCAGATTTATATTGATTAATTTACCATATAATTTACATATGCTTAATCTCGTCTTTGGTTGGCTGAACAAGAGTGACACCATGGGCCACCGTTGTTTTTGAAACTGGTGTAATAATTTTTTGTTCTCGTCGAATAGGAGTGTCTTTGTAGAAATGTCTTCAGAACAGTTGTAAGTATTGTCAAAAAACATGTTGCATGTAAACTACTTCGTATAGTTTAGTTCCAAGTGTTGCTTATTATGTCTTTCCATTTTCTCTCTCATTTTATTTTTGAAATTTTCGTTCTATCAGATGATAAAGACACTAGTATGTATTTTGTCCAGTATTGTATCAAGTGAAGTAAGAACAATTTAGCTGTTATTCTACATGTTAATTTATAATAATTTACATGCTCCTTATCAAAAATGCTTGAAGTTACTATAGCCTATTTAAAGTTGATATCTGTCCATGCCAAAAGTGTGCTGATAATGCATATATTCCAGTTTATAGCAATTTTTTCTTTGTTGTATTGTTTTTGTGCTTCTGCTACCACAAGACAATTTCCCCCTAGGGATAATCTCATCTAATTTAACCTAATCTTATCTAATAACACCTAATCTGCACTATTGTGGAGCATTACAGCATAGAGCAGCAGCATTTTTGACAGGCGTGTTCAGATGGTACTTTGCGGCGATTCTGCAGAATTGTTCTGTCAGTGCAAAATGTCCCCTGCCTATAGAGCCAGACTGCTGTGACAGGCTGAGAGACCTCAACAGATGGTAACAGAGAGAAAGAAAGATGGCAAGGCTGGTAGATATACACCCCGGGTTAGTTTCACAGACCTACAAATAAACATCTTCCTAAAAATACTTTTCAACTTGCTCGGCTCCAACATCCCTCCACCCTCCCTGCCTTCTTCTTCACTTGCTTGCTTTCTGTATCTGTCTTTTCTCCAGTCAGGTTGAACACTTCCTCCTGTCACCATTCTTGAAAATATCCCTATTTTGCAGTTTTTGTCTTTTTATATCTTTTGTCCATTAGAAGAGCAACTTTTTTGTCTCAAGCACCTGTCAATCTTTTAACTGTAAGATGATATAATAGGCCTTGAAAAACCTCACACAGCCAAGCAAGCCCCCTCTCTTTGGTCTTCATCACTCAGCCTCCCAGGGGAGTAGGTCATCGTACTCCATTGCTCTCCTCGGCATGTAAAATCTAGCTTAAGGAGCTGATATCAGTCCATAAATATAGCCAGTGCCTCATTTTGCAATGTAATGAATATGAAAGGAAATCCTTGTGCCACCTGTTCTGTCTCCTATACTTGAAATTTCAGTGGAAAAAGCTGCTCATCACTTGACGCGGTAGTAAAGTGTTTGTCAACACACAGTGCTGCCGAATCTGATACTGGACATTAGAAATAGTGTGTGCTTGGGTGTCTGAATTGTACATCTCGACACTGGTTTATATTTATCATGAAACAGCAGCTCTTGTAGATTGCGAGCTAAATGATTCATGGCTCGGTTTGGACCAGGAATTTTATTTGAGAGGAGTTGGCAAAAACAGTGTTAGATATTGCATCTAGCGAAGGGTGTCAGATAGAATGAGATGTGAAAGGAAGGAGACTGATGAGATTTGGCTGTATCTTGTCTTGGTGATATTCTCTCTTCTTCAGAGCAGCTGTAATCCTAGAAATAAGAAGGCTTGGTTGTCAGACTGATTCAAGAAGAGACGAGGCGAACAGGCCAGTTAGGGACAGAAGTAGATGTTTTTTACATGAACTCTGAAAGCTTATTGATGTCTTGTCGATGCTCAGAGAGCTCATACTCGATCTTACTTGAACACATCTACAAGAAAGTAATGACCTTTTATAAAGGAGATCAATGGCTGTTTAAAAATTAACTCTCACTGCATAGGACTGCACTCGCAACAACATTCGTAGTGCTGAAAATGTGGCTTACTAATTAGAAAAAGGAGGACTGGTATGTTATAGTTGTATGCTGGTGTGCGTTCATATTTTGCCGTTTGGCTGTTTTTTTCTTTTTGTATGATGCATTGAATACTAAATGTAAATCTCAATATACCAAAAAGATTCATTGTGACTAAGGACATCTTCTGTTTCACATAGTTCAGGAGTTCAGCTGCTAACTGACTAAGTGAATGACTGGCTGCCTAATGAAGCTTGTGCTAGCAATAACCTATAAATACTTATTACAGAGGGTTATCAACAGCCTTATTGGCTTAGCTGTCCCAGTAGTCATAGGGTGAAAGCTTAGTATTTACAAACACCTACAAACACAAAGAGGAAGTGTTTTTGTCCATTGTCCTACATTGCTGGTGTACACCTAACTTTAAAAGTTAGCATAGGGATATTGATTAAATTAATATAGTGATGCAATATAGTGCTAATTATAATGATGTTATTTAATAAGCAGTCAAAACCACAGGGTAAAATATGCAATCTCATGTTAAAGCAGTTAAAATCACAAAGTAAAATTTAAAGTTATATGCTAAAACTCAGGTTCATCCAATCAATTAAAATGCTTTTAAGTGTTTGATTACATAAAATCCTGTGATTTTATAAATATACTCTGAAGTTTATGTTGGAACAAATCATACAATCAAATGCTTAGATAACATATTGAATTATCAACCAGTCTCATGTGTAAGTATCATGTATATTGAATAATCCTGCCAAAGATAGTGACTGATGAATCAGTCTTAAAGTAGATTAAGTGTTAAGTTTTGCACAAGGGTTGATTATGAACATTTATTCCCAGGATTAACAGTAATTGTCATGCATCCTCATTATAAAACTGTGAAAAAGCTTTAAAAGCTTTGGTTATTAGTCCACACTTTTTATTCTCACTAAATTAGATTTACAATAGATCTTAAATATTTCAAGCTGTTTTTCCCTGTTCTATTCCACAGGGTGTAAACAGAATGAAGTGTCCAAAAGACTGATCATCGTCAGATTCAAGTGTTATAAAGTTATATTCAGTAATATGATATTTATCCACTCAACCTAATGTAATGCCCCTGTGTGTGTGGGCGATGAGAGAACTTAGGGTGCCACGTAATCGAATCTATTCTTGTCTAATGTCATTTTGCACTTTAACAAATCAGCCCAGGAGTGCAGCATCCAGACGGGAACATTGATCTCACCTACTACCTGATGTTTAGTGAGACGGTGCTAAAATGATGCATTGCATTGAAGGAGCAAAATTTTTATAGATGTCATAATAGGAGAGAGAAGCTATCTAAACTGATTAAATCCTAGAACAACCGAAATCCCTCCAATTGCAGGACATTTTTGCCTTGACCAATAATGTTTTCTCTTTCCAGATGTCTTCAATTTAACTATTTGGTCAATTACATTATTATGTCAATTACATGATTAGTTGCTCAGTCCATATTGTGTCAGACAATGTTGAAAAATGTTGATCAGTTTTCTCAAAGCCCAAGATTACGTCCTCAAATGTTTTGTTTTTCCCAAAGCCCAAAGATACTAAGCTTACTGTCACACAGGAGTGAAGGAAGCATAAAATATTCACATTTAAGAAGCTGGAATTGGAAATTGTGACGTATCTGACATTCAGATTTTGACCTTTTTTTCCTTCAAAAAATACATGAAACTGACTAATTGTTGCACCTTTTCATTGCATTAGACTTAATCCACTGATTTGTCCTCATTGCCCAGGCTACCCTCTTAAATTCCCTCCTATGATTCAGTCTGTCAGGGTCATGTGATCCCAGTGCTGCAGGAACAGTTACCCAGTTGCACTGATCTCTGGACCTCTCAGCATATTTTCACTGACCAGATCAGTGGAGCACACAGAGACTTCTATAAGGGGCTTAAATGAGAAGCAGCAAGACATGTTTTATAGTGACAAAGTTGTCACAATACCAGACTCTCAATACTTCGTTCAAACCACTGCAAATGAAAAAATGGATATTTGTTCTTTTCTTTTTTTAAATAACAACCTGCACACAGTGCTTGTACAAAAAGTCTGAACAAATTTCAGAGAGGACAATAAAAACTGAACTGAACTGAACTCTTGAATGAGCAGTTAGGGTTTTTTTTCAGTAGCTTTGGTACTTTCTATTCTACAATGAATGGATATTGTATTGTTTTAAACACCTGGTACTGAAAAAGTATCCCTACTTTTGGCAACTTTATTAAATAATATCTATATGCAGTGTGTCTAACATATTTATCAGGACTTACAGGCAGCACTGGGCACACTGGGAATAACATAGTCTGTTGCAAAGTAGTTAAAGCATCTCTGTACAAATGTTTAAGCCAAAAAGGGCAGGGATAAGATACGATAGAACTGTATTAATCCTAGAGGATATTGTAGTAACATATGAATAAAAACAATGGAGTATAAAATATAAAGTAAAATATAAAAGACAAGTTGTAAAATAGAATAACAATACAAGGAAAATAAGTAAAAACAAAATAGAGAAAGTAGTATTGGCAATGACATTAAATGTACTATTGGCAGTGATATTGAAAAGTAATAAAAAAAAACCTGATATTACACCAGATATTGAACATCATATTGCACAGGAGATTCATTGTCTCCTCCTGTCTGTCAATATATGTGACTAATCTTAGACTTTATCTATGAAAAATGATTGAATTATAACTTATCATTTTCATAAAATCTCACAGCAGTGAGTTAAAGTAGTTCACTGTCCAGCGAGCAGGACATTAAAAAACAAGCCTGCTGACCTTTTAAAGTTTATTCCAGGTGAAGTGTGTCAAAATAAAAGCATTAATTAGTGTAGCGCACTGTATCTTGTGTAGAGAGTAGGTGTAAGAGGGTTAAACGTAAGTGGAGAGGTGAGAGAACTTGCAGTCAGATCAAATAGCAGTTGCTATTCCAGAAGCTGTGTCCATGTAGGGAGGCTTCTATAAACTGCTTTAGTGCAGCCTGCGCAGGAGCCCTGGGAGGCCGTAGGAAGGGCTGAGAAGTATATGTGTGTGTGTGTGTGAGAGAGAGAGAGAGAGAGAGAGAGAGTGCATGCGCATGTGTGTGACATATTCTTCACCCACTGTATTTTATTAGCATGAAAGTTTCCGGTGAGTTTTGTGGGAGAGTTCTTATGAGGATTGGGACACAGTTTGAAGACAGAGAAGTTCTTACAGAGTGTTGTAATGGTGAAAGCAGACACACGATACAACTGTGGTGTCAGAGTCCTCGGAGGGGAAAGTAGAAATGATGATTGATGGGCTGTGAGAGCAGCCATCTTGATCTGATCAGAGCAATCCTGTGGGTCTGGAAATAGAATAAAAGGTTGGATTAGTTCGTGAAAATTGCATGGTTGACAGTGGTGTTGCTGCCATTACAGTTTGTGCAGACAAAGTAAACTGAACTAAAAAAATAACAAAAGTGTGTTGTCAACATATGATCCCTGTTCTGCTTATTACTTTTTGTCAGGCTCAGTGCTAGTGTCAGAAATGGAGACTTGTGTTTATGAGGAAGCACAAAGCCACAAGCTGCCAAGTCTGTGACCTCCGTAGCAAATGACACACAGAGGATACATGGCCAAACACCTACAAAATGTCACCACAGGTCCTAATGGTCTTGGATTCGAAATCTGTCTATATGTCACATTCATTCTCCTGAAATAGTGAGACAAACTGAACAGTGTCTTTATGAAACTAAACTCATAATGTTAGGGCTGAATGCTGGCTGCCTGCACTGGATATTTATAGGCAGGTGGCAGCAGAAGTTACAGTCGTCAGTTGGACGTCTGCTGAGATGATGGGTCTCTTATAATAGGACTGAGGTCATGAAGATATCATTATGTACTTTATAATGGCTTAAAAAGCTGCAGCTACAAAGTATTCTGCCAGAACATGGTCAAAATGTAAGCAGAGGGCTGTAATCTTTGACTTTATTCAACCTTGAGATGTGTTTTACTTTGTAGTTAATAGGAGCATTTAAATATAATGCTGTCATGTTTGCATTTTTTGCAGGGGGCATTGTTATAGTCTGAGCTGTTTCATGCAAAGTGAAAGGTGTTGGTTTATTAACATTCAGCTGGTTTAGGTGTTAACAGCTTTTTGCTAGCAGCTTTCAATGGACACTAAATGAGGTCTTCCTGAATGACATGTAGTAGGCATGTAGCAGCAGTCATGTGTGGTCAATCTGGAGGCACAAGGTCGACAGCTGTTGAGTCATAGGAGTGCCATAAAAAAAGAATAAATTCTTAAAAATGTGGAAGTATACAAATGAAAATAAAAAATAATAATTATTAACACTGATTTATTATTTTTACTGGTTGATTTATTTCTCTATATTTTATATAGTTTTAAAAATGAATATTTTATGTCTTTTTGTCTACTTTTATTTTTTTTAAGCTTTTTTATATAAGGCAGTAGGAAGAATAAATGAATAAAAATAAAGGAAACACATTGAATAAAAAATACAGGAAAACACATGTAGAATAGTATGTATGCAAATATAAATATATATTTTAAATATATATTTAGAAATAAATATATATACAGAACTAGATGAAGAAATAACTGGCCTTAAATTTCCACATTTATTTTCTTATTCTTTTACAGATTTACCCTTTTTTTTATGGCACTCCTGTGACTCCATAGCAGTGACTTGCTCTTTTGGCCCGATGACTGCTGGGAAATGTGGCTGGGTTCCATGTTACTATAGACATCAGTTTCACACATAGGCCCCCCCATGGTCAAAGTTCCTGTTAAGTCGGAATTAGCTGACTCCAGATTTGCCTGAACAGTTTTGCCTCTTATTTCAGAGAAAGAACTTGCCCTCTGAAATTAGACACAAACCTCCTCCTCCTCCTGCTCCTCTTCCTCCTCCCCCAACCCGTCCTCACTCTCAGGCCAGCCCCACTACCATAAATCCTCCACAAGCACTCGCACCAATTTATGTCTGTCGTGTCAGTCTCCGCAGTCCAGAGCTCATTAAATGACAAAAGACTCTGCATGCTGCTGCCGCCAACCATCCCGTACATTCACCTTTATTCTCCACCATCGATCACACAGTCAGTCAATTCATTTGTTGAATTGTGCGACAAGAAAGAGGGTGATGGCAGTATTAGAGCTAACACTGAAAGATAGTGGTGCTGTGTGTGTGTGCAGTGTGTGTGCAGTGCAAGCAGAAAATGGGGGTTATTACTTATTATATGCAACCTCACAGTCAATTCAAAGTCACAGTGGCATGAAAAATGACTTCTGACCTTGTTGGCTCATTTTTCAAGTCATTACATGTAACCATATACCAAAAATGACAAACCTTGTATGTTCTTGTTTTTCCATTAAAAGCTGTTACTTTTTCTTTATAGATGGCGTATTTTAGCCATGCTAGCACCATGGTTCTAGGGATAGCAGTGTTGATTCACCATTTTGGTCTAGCCATGAAATTTTGAACAAATATTCATGTTGTAAGGCGGATGAATTCTGATAGACTTGGTGATCCCGTGACCTTTTTTTTGGAGCATCACCTGCATGTAAGTTTTCACCTAACCTGAAAAAATAAAATCTCCTAGAGGGATTGTACCAAACACTCATGGCTCCCAGATGATGTGTCCCTTTACTTTTCCTCTAGCACAACCTGAGTTCAGGATTTATAGTTCTGGGTTAAATGTGTCAGCAGCTATTGGATGGATTGTCAAGAAATCAGGTACATAATGTCTTGCTTAATTCTCAGGACAAACTAATGACTTTTGTAAATAACCTGACCAATGCAGAAGTTGCTGATGATGTAAATTGTGATATTACTGCTATAAGCTTCATGTAGCACGGCGAGTCTATTCTCTCCCTGAATGTCATGACAGTGAATTGTCTAGTTGGTGTGAAGTGTATTCTTTGTACCACTGAAACGTAATAAGACTCATCTCAATAATTAGCCTGTTAGAAAACCAACTGGCTATATGCCATGTGGTTTCACTGTTATTATGGCAGTAGTGGTTTCTGCAGCAGCTGATGACACTTCATTCACTGTGACACCAAAAAATGGGAAGTTGTTATTTCTAAGTAACTTCGCTCACTGTCCTGTTCATTTGTCTTCTTACTGTCAATAAATCCAAAAATCTGAAAGATATGCCACTGTGTTTCTGCTCTGCGATTCCTGTCAGCATCTCTGATGCATCTGAAAAGTGAACACCTACGCACACGCACGCGCACACACTGCTGGAGGAGCTCATTGTGAAGTTTTGGCTGGTATTTCTGGCAGGCATCATCATTCTGGTAGCATGGTGACCTGGAGCAGTGTGGCAGAAGAACACAATGTAAGGCAGCATAATGGAGTGGAGCAGGACACAATGTTTTCCTACACTGAGCTGAAGCAATTAATATGACGAACGACGCAGACAGATGGCTGTGTCAAAACAAGTGATTGACTGAACCAGGTTAGCCATCCGTTCCCTTGTGTTGTTCAGCCGCAGACAGAAAATAAAGCACCTGGGTTGTATCAGGATCGTCATGCACTGTACCTGTGTTTTCCAAGCAGCACAAGTTGTTTAGTTTGGGTCATAACCTTGTTTCTTGGAGCATAGTGTCATTAATTTGTGTGTTTGTGTAACTTGTGCTCTGCCTGTGTGCTGTGAATCAAAATCGGATGTCATCATTGAACTGTTGACAAAATGCTGCAGGCGCAGATTTACAGAGAGGTGACAGATTAAAGGGAAACCTGCATCAAGGTTTACAAGATTTACTCATGTCTCTTTAATTTCTGAGAATCTAAAGAAGGGTCTATGGGTCTTTTAAGAGGGTTTAGGGGTTGTTTTGTTAGGTTAAGTAGGCATTGAGTAGGTTCTAAAGGTCATATAGAGGCTATTAGGATCCTTTTTGTAAATGGTGAGATTCGGGGATCTCTTACGAGGTTATAGTGGTCACTGAGGATGTTCTACAGTACCTTTGAAGTTTTGGTGTTGAGAAGGTTTAAGAGGTGCATTATGCAGTTCTATAGCTCATTGAGGATGTTCATAGCTTTTATTGGTTTATTTGTGAGATCCTAGGGCATTCTGGCACTTCTGATAGCAGTTGCGAAGGCTCTAGGGGTCTTTTAAGAGGTTTTGGGGGTTGTTTTGGGGGTATTGTAGTCATTGAGGGAGTTCCAGAGATCCTATAAGAGGTTATCATGATCCCTTTTGTAACTGATAAAATTCAAGGAATATTTTAGGAGTTTCTAGTGGTCATTGAGACATTTCTAGAGTTACTTTGGATGAGTACGGTCTAGTGGTAACTCAGGAGGTTCTATAATACTTTTGGTGTTTTGGTGGCTGTTGAGAGGGTTTTAGAGGTTGTTCAGGAAGTTATAGGGCCCATCAAAGATGTTCATAAATTTTAGTGGTTATTGGTGAGGTTCTATAGCACTATAGAGTTTTGATGGCCACTGAAAAAGGTTTTAGGGGTTGTTTTTCAAGTTTAAGTAATCAGTGAGGAGGTTCCAGAGGTCCTAAAGGAGGCTATTGGGATCTTTTTTGTAAATGAGGAGAAACAAGGGATCTTTAAGGAGGTTTTAGTGGTCACTGCAATGGTTCTAGTTATTTTAGGAGGTTCTTAAATAGGTTCTAGTGTTCATTGAGGAGGATCTATGGTGACGTTGGATTTTTTTGTGGCTTTTGAGTTGGTTCTAGATGTACTTTAGGAAGTTGTAGGGCTCTTTAGGGATGTTGTTAAGTGAGTACTGATGAGGTTCTAGGGCACTTTGTTTTTTTTAATAGGTATTGACAAGGTGTTAGAGGTCCTTTAGGCGGCTCTAGGGCTCATTGAGGATGTGTTATGGGTTGTTTCATAGCTGTTAGTGGTTGTTGGTGAGGTTCTAAGGCACTCTAGTAGTTTTGATGGCTGTTGAGATGGTTCTAGGGAGTTTTTTCCCACAATGACGTAGGCACAACCTGCCATACTCATACTGGTTGAACACAAATGCAGGATTTTGGTGTGGTGACAGCGTTCTGTTCAGCACACTTGGAGAACTTCTTACAAGGAGCACTGAAGCTGTTGTGGAGGTGGTACAACACCTTCTTAATCACACACTATGTTGTTTTTTCCCTTAATTTGTCGCCCATCTGTATATTACAGAAAGGAACATAATATTAAGAACTGTTTGTACAAAGCTAAATCTTCAAATCTTTTAAACATTAGATTTGTTCTCAGCATGTTTGCGGGTGGATGACTGTTGTCTGTCTTCACCTGCGCCACCTGTTCTCTCACCAGCTAAAATCCCTTGTGCCTACAGTATATCTCACTGGTATCTGGCACAGGGTTGATGCACACATACACACACACTTTGACTAGAAGAGGTGTCCTAGGCCTTTTATCCTCTAAACACAGACATAAATCCGTAGGTTTGGACTCAGGCCTTGTGCCGGAGGCCAGTGGTGGCCCTGTTGTCAGCAGGGTCTCTGGGATATTAGCCTGTTAATCCTTCATAGAGAGGAGGTGGAAAAGAAGGCTGATAAATTGATGCTGGGGAGTGATTCAGTTACAGTTCAACCTGCTAAAAATGTAACTTGAGATTCTGATTTCATACAAGCTCTTTCTGTATTACCTTGATTAAAAGAACTTTTACCTGGCTGTTTTGTTTTGATAATTTCCCCCTACCTACCTAGGATTACATGTTTTAGAAATATTAATGCCTTTCTAATCCCTCAAAAATGATGCAAATTGAATAATCCGTGCAGCTCAGTCAGTTAAATTTTATTCTATGCTGCAGTGCTGTATTTTTTAATGATAATGACCTTTGCATGTGGTTTGTCCTGTTAGTGGTGAAGTGGATGTTTTTCAGTGTAGCAATTTGCAGCCTTTTGGTCCATAAGCTGTCAGAAAATACTGAAAAACATTGATCACTGTTTGTATAAAATTAGTTTTTCCATTTCACTTAAAGTGCTTCTGCTTTCCTTCTTTAATAAAATAAAATAAGTCAAGCATGACCTTAGCATGTGCAAAAATTGCAAAACAAAAAATAATATACAAAACATAAATATAAAAAAAATAAATATAAAAATGTATATAAAAATAAATACAATAATTACCCATATAATATTGTTGTAGATATTGTCAGTCTGCTACAGCATTTCTTTATTCCATTTTTTTTAAATTACATTTCGAACAAATGAGAAAAGTCGGGGGGAAAAACTATTTTGTGAAGCACAGACAGTTCTTTTTACTCCTTCTTTCCTATCTTAGTAATCATCTCGGCCAAGATTTACTTCTCCAAGTGTGAAACCACTGACCTTAGTTGACTCATAACTTTATATAGAAAACCACAATGTATTTATATCACCAATATTTGTGTAAAATATCTGCTTTCACAGATGTGGGCCTTAAAATATCTAATAGAAATCTGCCTTTGATTTGCATTTTAAGATAATGAAACCATAATAAAATTATCTACACCCACAGATGTTACGTCACGAAATCTATTTTTAGGAGTTCCCTGCCGTAAGTGTAATAGTTGTTTAGATGTTATGGGGGGATTAGTGGTGAGTGTGTCGGGCAGGAGAGTTCAGGTTTGCCTGGCTCTTATGTCATTTTCCCAAATCGTCCCTGTGGCACCCAAGTTCAGGGCTCCAGCTCTGTTTGAGGGGTGGGAGGTATTTAAAGCCCACATGTGGAAGAAGAGAAGGAGTTGGGGAGGAGAGAGAGGGTGGTAGTCCTAAATGTCGGCTACACCTGTTGTGTGTTGTAACTCCTCTCCCTTCTCCCTCCTCCACGATGGTCCTGCCACTTTATCAGCTGTTAAAATTCAGTGTAGGAATACAGGGCGATTGTTGTTTACAAGAGACCCCTGACATAATGGCGTTGAATGTTTGCTCAAGTAATCCTGTTGACGTATTCCTTGACCAGATGGTTCCTGATTTATATTTTAAAAACTGTCAATTTTAGACTTGAATGTTTGAGAGTTGCTCTTTTATATTGTATGAGTACAGAAACTCAGGCATTGTATCTGAATTAGTACCTTAATATTTAAATGTACCTTATTAATCAATTTGTCTATCCCTAGAAGATTAGTTGCCAACTATTTTGATAGTTGATTTCTTATTTCAGTAATTTTCCAAGCAAATATGTCAGGACTTTTGCAGGTTCCACCTTCTCAAATGCTGCTTTTGGTTGTCATTTATGACAGTAAATAAACAGTCTGTGGGTTTAGTACTGTTGGTTAGACAAAAAAAGCAATTTGAAGACATCTATTTGGGCTCTGGGAATATGTGATGAGAATTTTTTTTTTTTACAATTGTTTGTTTGTTTGTTTGTTTGTTTGTTTAGTGTTGGCAAAAACATCAATACATATTGATTATGGATTTTTTAAATGCGTTCAGTACTCATTTTACGCAGAAATTAATACCAGTAACAGCTGTGTCTATGTCATGTTAGATCGTTTAATAAAGATTAAAAATTTTATAGCCTCTATATTGTCAAACTTATCCTGTTTTTATCAAGAATGATTTTAAATATTATTATTCTTCAAGGTATTGTATCAAAGTTGGAAATTATAGTATTGTGATGACACCATTTTATAGACGAATCAATCAATCGTTAGTTAGTCCTTTATTTATTAAAGACATTTAATAGTAAAAAATATTCACTGCTGTGCTCTTGGAATGGTAAATGTTCACATTTTTCATATTTTTAACATTCTGTAAATTTAACAACTAACAGATAAATCTAGGGTTGCAACTCACCATTATCTTCTTGACCTTGGAAACGGCAGCTGACAATAGGACTTTAATTAACATGTATTTAAATTTTTGATTAATTTGTTAATCATTTTCTTGATTAATTGATTAGTTGTTTGGTCTATAAAATGTCAGAAATGGTGAAAAATGTTGATTCTTTTTACCAAAGCCCAAAATTACATCCTCACATGTCTTGTTTTGTTCACAGCCCAAATGTGTTAAGTTTACTGTCATAAATGTGTAAAGAAACCAGAAAATATTCACATTTGAGAAGATGAAATCAGTGAATTTCCAATTAATCGACTAATCGTTCCAGTTCTAATCATTAGTTGCAACCTTAGTGAACATCAGTCATCATGACAGCTGGAGACTTTAATCGTCCAAAAAGTCACAGGCACAGCAAACTTTTTTTTCTTTTTATTGACACTTGCTGTGAGATGACAAGTGTTGATGAGAGTGTTGTTTGTCCACTCAGAACTGATATGCCTCTACAGTGGCTGTTTGAATCTGTCAGAAGTGTTACGGTTGAGGACTTGCATAAGTGCTGTCACAGTGTTGGTTTGCACACAGTTTTGATGTGTGCAAATCTAGTTAAGTGTCACCATGTCAGCAGTTCTTGAAGGTGTTTTATTCTAACATGAACTGTTCTTGGCATCTGTGTTTGAATGTTGTTGACATCCCCTTTTTGTGGAAGTTGCCTCAGATAGATCGATGTTAGATTATTTTTTAATGTGTTTGAGTTTGGTATGTTTGAGTTTTTACTGATGTGAGGAGTAGAGCTCAGCAGTGGTGCAGCTTCACTCCATCAGTCCTGACAGATGAACAAATTATGCTCTTTTCCTCTGCTCTGTTCATCTGCTGACAGATGAACAGAGCCTGCTAGATTTCTCACACTGTCTGTTAGCTTTGTTCAGTTCAAAGCGTCCTGCTGAGACTTTCAGAGTGGGTGCATGTCAGCCAGCAATGTAAATGACACTAGAGGAGTGAGATAATTTGTAGTATTATGTGTGAATTTTGAAAGGAAATGCATACAGTACAGTGTCTGTAGAGGATGATTACATCATTTACATTACGTTTAGAAACCACAAAGAAATTATAATGGTGCAAAAATGTCATGTAAACTTATTTCAGATACTTTCATTTAGGATTTGGATCTCTCATTTTGGAGAGAAATTGATTCTTACTACTTAAAAATCCAATAACTGAGATGAGCAGGCATTACAGTACAAGGGAGCTTTGTGTCTGTGTTCTTAATAACTACTGACCTGTAGTTTGTTGACAGTGTTTGCACATTTTGCTTCTCTGTGCAAACACTTACTATACTGTCAGACAAGTGGACTGAAGTGGCAGTGGTCCAAAATCATGGAGCTATTATTACAATGGGACTTCAGGTTTTAGATAAAAGATGTAACTTATTTGAAAGATTTGTGTCTATAGTTTGTGTTAAAAGTATGTTTCATATTAGACCTGTAATGCTTAATTTAGTAGTTCTTAAGTATTAAATTAGTTGCAGACTATTTCAGTAATTAGTTAATCTTGAAAGCTGAGTAAAAAGAGATTTTCAACTCAAATTGATTAATCTATTATCAAAAAAGTTGGTGATTTATTTAATAATTGATTAATCATTGAATCTTAACATAATTGTTCACAATAGCTGATTTATATTTTGTAGGGATGCAACAAAAATATTTTCAGTATTGATTAATCTGACTATTATTTTCATGATTAATCAATCAGTTATTCTATAAAACATCAAAAATTGTGAAAATGCTCTTTACAATTTCATAGAGCCCAATGACTCTTCATTTGTTATCATAAATCACAAAGAAAAGCAGCAAAACCTTACATTCAAGAAGCTGGAACCAGCAAGTGTTTAATATTTTTGCTTGAAACATAACGATTATCTACTACTGTTTAACGGTTGTCAAATAATTGTTTCCATCGACTAATGGATTAATCCACTAATTGTGCAGCCTTAATATTTTGTGTTAATAATCAGCATCTGCAATGTTACTAACTAAAATGATCAGATAAATGTAGCCTAGCTGAGTTAAAATCACAATATTTGCCTCCATAAATGCATTTGAGTGGAAGTATAAAGTTGCAGAAATGGTTCCTCTAAATTTCAGCACTGACATTTTCATCTCTACTCCAAATATCAGTCACTGATATCTGTCATCGATCTTACTAATAATCTGTATTGGCCCTGCCAAAAAGATATTAGTCAATCCCTAGTGTATGTGTTTGTTGCAAGTTAAATTGTGTGTGTCCTCATGCATCACAAACATAGTGACCTTTATAAACAAAAGAGGACAGTGTTTTTATGTGCTGCTATTATTGTGTACTCTGTGAGTGCATGTGAGAAGGCTGTGATTTGTTTATGTGGCATGTGTGTGTATTTGACAGGACGTGACTTCTGAACAGGTGTGTGACAAAGGTATCTGTAGTGGACAGGTGTGAATGGAGTCAACCATGTCAACCTTGCAGCCAGACTATTTTTGAACGGGCAGTGAGACATGAATACCTGTGTTATATTAAGATAAAACACATAAACTGTGTGCTGGCTGCATGATCTCTTAAACCCTTTTAGATATTCAAGTCATTAATAGTGACTAGGGCTGCAGCTAATGATTATTTTCATTGTTGATTGGTCTGCCGATTATTCTGACTATTAATTGTGTAGTCTGTTGGCTAATAGGACTGTAACTAATTATTATTTTCATTGTAGATTAATCTGCCGATTATTTGCTCCATTAAATAGTTGTTTGGTCTATAAAATGTCAGAAATTTGTAAAAAAATGTTGATCAATGTTTCCCAAAGCCCAAGATGTCACCCAAAAGTTTACTGTCATAGAGTGCAGGGTCACGCAATTCTTGCTAAAATGTGAATCACAATTTTGCTCACTAAGACTTGAGATCATGATTCTCTCACAGAAGTCTTATCTTTTCAACAAAAACATTTATTGCACTAAGAAAAAGAGATGCTTGCTGTCTACAGACGGCATGTACACACCTCATATTAAAGTGCTTGATTTAAACATAACATATGTCACAGTACTGGACTTAAGCTGAAAAGTCTCTTGTGAAATACCTTAAGTCTCAGTTTGTTCCATAGCAAATCAGTAAATAATAGACAAATGAAAGTAGTAGATTTTTGTCATATTTTCCACTGTTTTAGCTTCTAAAACAGCATTTTTCTTGTGATATATTTATTCTTTCCCAAGCACTTGTAGTACAAGTAGATATATAATGTGTTATTGTTCATATACAGCATATATTAAACAGCATGTATTTAGATTGTTGAATGAAAAGGGATAAACAGATTGTGTTTACACAAGAAGGGACGCAACAAAAAAACAGATGAACAAGTAGTAGCAAATGAAATAGAATACCTCTGTGTTTATCTTAAGTACTACAACAGGACTTTTATTTAGATTAACTGCACTTGAAAGAATGGGTTTATTATGGGCTTAATGTTTAAAGCTGCAATAAAAGTGTCTTGTCTCAGTCCATCATTGGCACACAAGATGATTCTCTAGGATACTTAGCTTGGATGATATAGGCTTCCTAAATTGAATGACTATAGATTTTTTTAACTGAATCTGTGCCCCATATGCTGCAGAATTAGCTTTTTAAAAGCTCTGCCTATTGTTTTCTACATCATAGATCTGTTACAAGTTTTGTGTCAACAGGTAGAAAATGCACAACATCTAGTGAGAGTAGAGCATAAAGATGTTCAGACACAATGGGGAGATAAAGATAGATATATGCAGGCAGTGTTCAGTATGTGTTCAGTATGCAAGTTTTGATTCCAGACAAACACTACACCAGCATATTTCCCTAATTAGATCGTCTGTCCCTGATTGAAGGTGCTAATTAGGGAAATCAGCTTCTGAGGACTTCTGTAATTAAATCAGCGCACTCCTCTATGACAAACGACTGGACACCAGTGAGGGAAAATTGCACAGAGGTTAGGTGTAAATTAAAGCCGTCTTACAGGTTTATGTAATTATCCACTAGTGTAAAGTCTGCTGTTTTATTTCTGGGTCAAAGGACGGTCTGAGACAGAGAAACTGAGCGCTCTAAGTGTAAAGAGCACCTTGACATAGCAGGAGAGTAACACTCACTCTGGGCTAATAATCAGGTCAGCCACAGCTCAAGTGTGTGTGTTAACAGTGTGTGTGTAATATGTTGGACTGGCACCACAGAGGGCAGAAGGTACAAACCTTTAACATAGCAGCAAGACAGGGCGATTGTCAGCCCACAGGAGGCCATTTTGTGTCTACAAACGTGGTGAAAGTTATGTCATAGGTCAACAAAATATAATCCCATCAGGTGAGACAGCAGCAATGTAGTGTTAACTTAACAGTGGAAGGTTTTTTAGAGAATTAGCACCAAGCCAGACTCATTTTATTCAGAAAAACAGCCCACAAATGTTTCTAGTTATGATCTTAATGTGTTTTATGATGACACGTTCATGTTTAAGTTCTTTTTTCCTCTTCATTTTTGCCCAAATCATCAATTTTTCCTTTTAAGATTATTTTTGGACATTTTTGTCTTCATTTGACAGCTGAGAGGGACAGCTGAACATATGACAAGAAAGGGGTTAGCACATGGGCTGCAGGTGGGACAGGACAGCACAGGACTGGAAACATTAGTACATGGGACGCATGCTCTACCAACTGAGCTACAGGGGCGCCCCAAGAACGGTTTTGTTCAGTGGAATTTTTACACTTTATGTGTAGATCAAATGAAAAAGGGAAAAAGTTATTAACAACAATTGAGTAAAATATAGAAAACGTAATTTTTTTTCTCCCAGGACATAGTAGGTCAAGTGATTATGCTTCATTTTACATATTATTTTGATATTTTTGAACCAAAACTCATGTTATTTGCTCCACCATTAGACTGTGGGTTAGACAAAATAACCGACTTGAAGACATCACTCTGGGCTCTGGGAAATTGTAATAGTAATGAAAATAATCCTCTGTTGTAGCCATATTTCTAATAATGAAAAAGAATTGGATCACAAGGCAACATTTGTCCCTTCCTGGTGCATAATATTACTTCCACCTTAAGATATTAGTTTCTCCTCTAACCAAATTACAGGAGGGTTTTGCTGAGATGAAGTACGAAGTAGGGATATTGAGCAGACCTCTTTAGTAAATGTTTCTTGCTCTTGGCCTCCCCTCTGAGGCCAGCTGTGGTAACTCCAGGCAGTGCTGTGTGGTTGCATCAGCTCTTTGATGGACAGCCGAGCTAGCTGACATTATTAAGAGGTCTGAGCCTGTTCAAGTGGGAAGAGGGACCTGTGTGTGTGTGTGTGTGTGTGTGTGAGTGTGTGTGTGTGTGTAGGTGTGTAGGAACATGTGTGTATGTGCATGTCAGCTGTATTGAGGGTCAGCAGCCCTGATTCCCCTGGGGGGGGGCAGTGTAGTTATGACAGGCATTCAGCTGGTCTGCCGTGACCTCATTTTACAAGAAGGACCTGTAAAAAAGACCCCGGCCGAGCTCAGCCAGGCCAGACTGACAGGTGTGGACAGACAGAAGAGAGGACGGAAGAGAGGGGGTGGCGATGCCAGGATGGAGGGTGACTTCATGCCGGTGGATTTTGTAGACAACCACAGGCATTAACACAAACCCAGGGGATGAGATAATAGAGCATTACATGCAGGGGAACAGCAATAATAGCTTTAGCCATCACAGGTATGGTAGGTAATTGTTTTTTTATCCTGCGGTGCTCCGTTGAGCATTTTGGATTTAATGAATCCCGCATTATGACAGCTTTATTAGGTTAAGTGAGTCCTTGATTTCAATTACTGCCAGTTTAGTTTTTAACAGCTCTGCTTTGATGTTGGTGAGCTCTCACCCCTCTCATCTTACCCACACTTTCTCGAGTTATTATTTTATATCCCGTCATATTCTTCAATCCATTCCTTCCTTCTCTTCGTTTCCTTCTCCTCTTCTCTTGGACTCTTACAGTTCACCTCAGGAATCCTGCCTTCTCAGCTGTCCGCTGGTGTTCCATAGCAACCCAATTTAGCCCTCTCGCCCTCCTTCAGCCCCCCTCTACTTTTCGGTCTCTTTTTCTCCTCCTCCTCTACCTAATTTAGCCCCCACACGCCCACCCACCCCTCCTCCCTGCTCCTTTGAGCTTTCTGCCTCCTCCTTCCTCCCCTTGCACACCTTCTTGACTCCTCCCTGGCTTGGCCTGGTGGCCTGTGTGTACTGGATTAGGAGCCTGTCTAAATTTGGTCATGCATGGCAAAGGAGACGAGCACCTGCTAGGACCCTGGTGGCTTGGACAGGCGGCCTCTTTTCCTCTCCAGACCCTTACATCAAATTACACCAGGGCCTGAGCATTCCTGTCACTCCTCCTCTCACTTCTCCACTTAACTGCATCTCTCTTTCTCTTTGTACAAAAGTCTTTCTTTGGCCTCCAAATTCTGAAATGAACTTTGAATTGAATAGTGTTTCATAGACAAGACAGTGTATTTTTGTTCACTTCATTTTCATCAAAAGTACAATATTTCCCTAGAAAATGTAGTAGAAGTATAAACTAGCATAAAATGGAAATATACAGGTCAATTGCACTGATTGTAGTCCACAGCTCTGCAAAGGCAAATACAAAGACAGTCAAGATTATGCAATGAAAAGAGCACCTGAAGCTCTTGTGTAACTCCAGATTGCAGCATTTCTTTGCTGCTTAACACCTAATATGATGGTACTTGTAAAAGATTTGTGTTCCTGTGTTTCAGCATAACATGTGTTGCTCTTTTATCTTAGTCTGTTTTTTTGCTTGTTCTTTATACTATTTCAAAATAATGGCTTATTATGTAAGTCATTATAATGGCGTAAGGATTTCATCACATTGCCAAAATGGGCTTCCATAGGGAGAGATAGTGTATGAACAGCAGCATAATGAAAATACAGGCAAGGAGACAAGCACATATAACATGAATATAGTTATTGGTCACTGTTAACAGAGACTCAAGTCTGCAGTGTAAACGACAGAATTATAGAGTAACATTAGGCTTCATGATCAAAGAAAGTTTATATCACGTCGACTTCTGGCCATAATTGCATGTGTGTGTACTCTCTCTCTGCTCTGAGTCTGTATCACACTTGAACCCAAAAAATAGGGTTTACTATATAGACTCCATGGTTACGTTGCAGGCTTTTTGCAAGCTTTCGAAATAATAGTATTTCGAAACAGTCTAAGTAAAAGATGGTAAACGTTAATACTGATACTGATAGTTTGTACAATGTCCTATCAGCACCGGTTGATCAACCAAACCAATTAATCCATTGACTTCTGCAACCAACATTCCAAAACCCAAACATATTCAGTTTATTCTCAAATAAGACAAAGACAAGCAGAAAATCAGCAGAATTGAGAAGACTAGAACAGAGTAACATTTGAGTTTTATAAATTTTCTGTAGATCAACAAATCAAATAATGATTTCAGCTTTTGGTGTGACTAGAAATGTGTAGTGTCTCCCTGCAATGTGCATTTCTATACCTTATCTCTTCTTCACTAATTCACTTGAGTGGTTTCTCTCTTCCCTCTCTGTCAAAAACATCCGTTTCTGTCTGTCACCATCTCCTCTCTGTCTGTCTTTGTTGCTTTGCCTCTCTGTCCACCCATGTAGATGTACAGTCATGCTTGAGTGCAGAGTGATAGATGTGGAAGCACACATGGATATAAACGCACACCCACACACTGTACAAGGACATGTACATTTAGATTCCTAGATTGTTTAATGGTCTCTGCTGAAATGGAAAATTTATGCTCTCACCTACTGAGCACAAACCCTGTTTCATTGCTAATTTATACATCTCTCTCTCTGCTCAGTCTCCCTCTCCTCACTCCTCCCACACCATCATCTGTAGTTAGTTATTCAGCTCATGTACTTATTCTGCTTCTACACCCACACATCCTCCAAACCCTGGCAAAGTTTTGGCTGTACAGCAGCAGACCGAACACACAATCTGAACACACACATCCCCATATTCACATTTGAAGCTAAACACCATGAAAGCCTCTCAAAATACCATTGAACGATTGATTGAATGGCCTGATGGAGGCAATTGAATTGTCCCCGACGTGCACGGCCTATTCCATTAGGCAATTTTCCAGACAGACCAAAAGCAAGCACTCAGCGGCTGAGAGCCATTTACATCACCGTCTGCGTTCAGCTCATTACGCACAGCGGCATCACCTAATGAGCAGTTTGGTTTTTAAAATCAGAGATCTGGCTTTTGAAAGACGCAGTACCTACTGTACTCTTACAAAATGCTCAACACAACACAGGATTAAGGCCAAATGTAGTACTTTATGGCAGGTAACTTCCTGGCTAACAGTAGCGCTGCTAATAGACTGATCCTGCAACTCCAGCATAAATATGTAAAGCATGTGGAGGCTATACAGTTCAGTGGCTGAACATAACAGCTTTCGAGGGTTGTTTGGATGGTGCAATTACAACTGACAAATCTGATGTGTGTAGGTATGTGTGGTTATTCTATAGCAGCCATTTGAATGTGATTTAATGAAGGTAAACACAGTGGATGGCTTTGTGTTTGCAGCTGTGCTCTGACTCAGCTGCTTTCAAATTAGAGGCTGCACAATTATCAACACACTGTATCTGTCCAGCTGCCTTCATGTTGCTGCTGAGAGTTTAATGAACTGAAGAACAACAGATTTAATTTATGGGATCAATGCCGAGCGCTTCACTTTTTCTGCTTTAACCACATTAAAAGTTATTTGTGATGCTGATTTAAAGGTCCAGTGTGTAAGATTTAATGTGATATAATAATCGTAACTATGTTTTCATGAGTGTATGATCAGCTGAAAAAAAGAATTGTTGTGTTTTTGTTACTCTAGAATGAGCCAGAGGATGCAGGTCCTCTTCCAGATTTGTCATCATGTTGTACTGTCATGTTTCTACAGTACCCTAGAACGGACAACCCAAACACTGGTTCTACTGTCTTTGACATTTTTTTGGTGGGACTAAATGTTCTCCTATATCAGGAGTCAGCAACCTGCAGTTCTGGAACCACTTGTGGCCTGTGGCTTCCTCTGGCTTTGGCAAAAAAATTGTATGAAATGTTTAACATTGTAATTTGTATTTATAATTGTTGTAGACCTACGGTGATTCTTACATTCTCCAGCTGTAAAGATGTGTAGTCTATACACCCAATTTAAAAAAAAGTTTAAATTTTTTTACACCTAAAATGTGCATCATAGCCTATATCTACGGCTTTGGTCTTAAGTCCCCCGAGGCTAGCTTAGGATTTCAAATCCCCCCAAAAAGAAGTCTCTGAGGAAAATAAAGAATTTAATAGATGCTGCCCCAGACAGATTTTCTTTTCTTTACTGAGAAAAACATGCAAAAACAGAGGGTGAAAGTGAGACAAAGTGTTTGCAGTCTTTAAGCTCCCCCCTTGGATGTCACTAAATCCTGCACAAACGTGTACTAGATGGAGATGGTTTGGTTAAAATAATATATTTACTGGTGATTTTGCACTACAAACAGATGTGATAGCTATTCTTATGGCAGCATGTAAGACCCTGTCTTCACCAAAATACCAACAGCTCTCTTTGTACTGCCTCATTTGAACAAACCACCCACCTGTTTGTGCCTTTTCTTCCACCTGTGCACCGTACCAAACAGACAGGCGAAGTAAATTTCAAGGTCAAGAGCGCTGCTTGTGCTTCTTATTTGAACTTTAGAAGTAATTTGGAACACTTTAGGCGATACATCTGTGATTTTAGTTAGAACCAGGGTCAGTGTCAGGAGAAAGGGAGAGACAGGTGACGGGGCTATAACAACCTTTTACTAATAGCCTACTGATTAATGAAAAGAGGAAAAAAAATTCTCTCCACGTAGTGAGAAATGTTGGCCTCGCATACCAAAGTAACCTGTGTTACGTGTTGCATACACATAATAATCAGCAAGTGAAGTGATTCACAGAGAGCTTCAGTAAAACATTTTCATGACCATTTCGGCCTGCACCCAAAGTTAATTTAATATATTGTCAATAAATTGTTTTGTTTTTTATATTATATTATTAATTACTCAAAAAATCTCCAAAATGTCAGAAAATAGCAAAAAACATCAAATCAGATGGTTACCGAGCTAAATTAAACTACACAAAGATATTCAATTTACAGTGGAAAAAAAAGCAACAAATCTTCTCAACCAATTTGAGAAGCTAGAAATAAAATATACTTGTCATTTTGCTTGATAAATTACTTTAACAATCAACTGTCCAGATTGTTCCCTATTACTGTTGAAGGGCAGATTACACTAAATTTATTAACTAATTTATTAATTATGTTTTGCATTGAGCCCCCTTTTCATATTCTTATCTCTGTTATTGTAATATATACACTCTGGTTGAAAAGTTAATATTGGTATCTAATAACTGATTAATATGATCAAAACATACAGTATAATTTATATGCATTTCCTATCAGACTTTGCTTTTCCCTTGTTTTCTGTTTCATAATTTAGTTGTGTAATATTATTCTTTTGTGATAATTTATTTTAATTGTGTCTGTTTTAATTTGTTACCAAAAGTAAAAATTCAAATTCAAAAGTAGAAATAATGTAGAAAACAAAATGAAGATTATTCTTTAATTTTCTTTCAGTCATCCCACTCCTCCTGACAGTAACTGATGTTTAAGGTGAAAACCTGTTGTACTGAAAAAAAAAAAACCTTCGTATTTGTTGTTTTAAAGCATTTCTATATTAATCCAGTGATTTCCACAGGCATAGAATGAATTTATTAATAAATATAATATAAATCAGAAGTCAGTTTCAACTAGTTTCGGGACTGTTGAGTCAACAGTGGCCGTCAAACTGACATAAATGTCTCAGTGTATCTCTCACCGTCAGTAGCTGCAGTAATAACAAGGTCACAAATTGAAGTGGACAGGTCAGGCCTTGCTAAGCACTTTTGACCCTGCTCTCAGTGTATATGCACTGTACGTGTGTGTGTGAGTGTATCAGGTAAAGTTATGATGCTTACCGTCAGTGTGTGTGAATGTATTTGTCCTACAGTCAGATAGCTGACAGATAATGTAACCTCCTCCTCCTCTTCCTCTGTCTCCTCTCTTCTCTCGCAGACCTTCACAGCTTGGTGTAACTCCCACTTGAGGAAGGCCGGGACACAGATTGAGAACATTGAAGAGGATTTCAGAAATGGCCTCAAACTCATGCTGCTGCTGGAGGTCATATCAGGTGGATATCACACTGGAGGACACACACACACACACACACACACACATTTGTTGTACTTACTGAGTCATTGTGGATGATGGAACTTTATTGTACCAGAGGTTGCTAATAAAATAACAGTAGAAGTAGGATAAGTTAAAAAAAACAAAAACAAAACTAAAACATAAGAAGTAGTATTGGCAGTAATACTGAAAGTAATAAAAAGTTATATTGCACCAGAAAATGTTCATAAAATTGCACACAATATGAAATGAAATATTGCACATTATAATAATGAAAAGTAATATTGCATTAACTCATTCTTTGAGATGGGAAAATATCTGTTTTTTGCTATTATTACTCAATTTTCATTATAGAGAAGAGACATACTTTCTTCAGATGATGCTTTTAAAAGATTGTTATAGATCTAATAACTTTGTCTTAAATGCTTCCTTTTTTACTTTTTCTTTTTTACTTACCTTTTTTGTAGTTTTATCTTTTAACCTTCATCATTTTAGCCATACTTCTCAGTTGTAGTTAAATAATTTCAGAGATACAGGGTGACATGTCTAACCAACACAGGTAATAAAAGACTGTTTCAGTGCAGTTTTTGAAAGAAAAACACGGTTGAAAGTGAAAATGTAGGTGAAAATACAATAAAAGTTGCTACACAAACTAGGGATGCGCACAATTAGTCGACTAATAATTACTTAAACAATTATTCTATTAAAAAAATACTTTGCTGATTGAATTGTGGTTTCAGCCGTAGTAACTTATCCTTGTCTTTCAGGTGAGAGGCTGCCCAAACCCGACAAAGGCAAGATGCGTTTCCACAAGATCGCCAACGTGAACAAAGCCCTGGACTTCATCTGCAGCAAGGGAGTCAAACTGGTGTCTATTGGTGCTGAGGGTGAGAGTCCTACTTTGACTTAACAAACTCCAGTTCTTTTAGTTCCCCTCCCTCTGCTACCTATTTTCATCCCTTTAATTAATATGCCAAGGTCACATAGTATTTGCATTTCTTGGACCTGTTTCTGAGCACCAGATGGCTGGTGAAGTTCACAGTATCAGGAGAATTCAGATGAGTTGGCAGTGACAGGAAAATAAACAACAGATCTTCCAACTAGCAATAAATATGAGGAATTATCAGCATTACACAAATGTTTTAATTTATGCTGAAATATATATATATGAACATATATATTTGAATCTGTATAAAAGTCTCCCTTTTTGTTGACTCACTTTTTGTCCCAAATGATAAAAATCATGGTTAAAACATTTAATATTGAGTAAGATTAAAGATAGTGGCAAATTGGGTATGACAGAAGACAGACACTGTAGTGGGAAAACCAACAATAATAACATTAAGTGAGCTGGAGTGTGTTTTGAACAGTGAAAATGTTCCACATTGATTTTTGCCCTCTAAATCTGCTCGACTCTCTGAGGTTAAACTGACTTTAAATGCTCAGCGGGGTAACAACTGTTCAGACTGAGAAGTTCGCTCGTGCAGCATTCACATCGCAGCACTTCAAAAGCAGTTAGTGCATTTTCGTGTGACTTGAATTTTCCTCACCCTAATTGCAGTCAAGATTCTTTTTGAGCCTTCAGGCTGCGTGAAATTCAATTTGTCTCAACAGCAAGAGCTTCAAAAGGCGTACAATTAAACTTGTTTCAGTAGCAGACACAAAACTTCTAACCTTGTAGATTCATGACCAAGAGGCCTGCTGCGTTTTGTCTCCTAGATGTAGTCTATTGTCATCATATGTTTCTGTTTGTGTGTGTGTGTGTTTTTAACAGAAATTGTCGACGGTAATGTGAAGATGACTCTTGGTATGATTTGGACCATCATCCTGCGTTTCGCCATCCAGGACATCTCCGTGGAAGGTGTGTATTAACTTTTTATTTAAATAATGTCAACATTTTATAAGAAATGAAAAGGGAAGGAGGGAGAAAAACAACAACACAGTGTGGTCCACCCCAGATTAATAATCATGATATATCATGTCAGGTGTCCATTATTGCCCAAATGAAATCTCAGGAAGGTAATGTTCTATTCCGCTGTAATGTAGACAGTCCATTTCTCCCATTTTCTGAGAAACATTGCTCGTCTAGATCTCAGACAGAACATTGCCCTTTCCATTACAAAGATTTCTCTATGTCCATCCACTGCTTTAGATCCTGAGGCTCAGGTTTGTACCAGTTCTTTGTGATCACTTTTTCACTAGAAATAAACATTATTTTACATACCACCATCATCACATTCTTTGTTCATTACAAAAAATAATCATTTAGCATAAAAACAACTTGAAATAACATGTTTTTAAATTTGTTTTGTTCAGGTTGTAACAACTACAAAACAAAGGCAACATGAAATCAAGGGCCCTTTCATATTTTCCTTGTTTTGTCTGCGCTTTCAGACTTTTTTCAGAAGTTTTTTGATCAGACTGAAAGAGGTTGACTCGGTCCAGATCAAATTGAACCACTGTTTGGTTCATTTCTAGTGTGAAAAACCTTTTTTATTTTAATGGTTCTGACTGCTGAACTGGAAAAAGAAAAAACTGCGTAACAAAACAAAGTGAGCTGCAGTAGCACAGGCACATGTTTAACTGACATCTGGTCTCGCTTAATTGCTGTATACAGTGTTAAAAAAAAAAGCCCTGTGAACTTTGGTTCTGACTTTCAGGTGTGAAAAAACCCTAAATGTATTCCCAAAATGTCAAATCATTCCTTTGAATGAAAAGATTAGTTCAAATGAGTATGAGAGCAATTATAGCACATTTAATCATCACATAAGAGGTTTGATTGATGCTGACTGACTATAATCACCATGTCTGTCATATGAGCACAACCTACAGAGCCAGTTTTAAATTAGCCTTTGTTGTGTCAATCACAGTCTTACACACTAAAGAAGTGGAACTAAATCAGTTTTACACTTGATCTTTGCACAAAACTCACACACCGAATACTTTGTCTGTCTACATGTTGCATGAACATTAAAAATTTCACATTTCAGGGACAAACGCATATACAGAGTCTCAGGTCAGCAAAGCATCCTCTCACATCTGACTGGTGTATATTTATTGCACTGTGAGATCTGTTGCAGTAAATCATCAAATTTCCCTGAACTTTATCTGCACCTCATGTCATTTCATGAAAGCTTTGTTGTCAGGCAGGTCAGCTCACAATAAATTCTTGTTTATAAAGACTCAGACCTCGTTCACCCTGTCCTTCCTCACACCTCTGACCCTCACCTTCAAGTCATCTTCTTTAACTCTCCTTTTATTGCTCTGGCTCTTCAATATCTTCTCCTGTCATATAGCCTGATTCCTTTTGCCCATCGACCTCCTTCTAACCTCGCAGAAAAACGATATCTTTCAACCACTGGCTGCAGAAGATTAGCTTTGAAAATAGAAAAGAGGTTTTCTTCCTGTAAATGGAGAAATAGAAGAAGAATATAATCTTTTTTTCATTTTGGAGGGTTTCTTTACATGATTTATCTACTTTTCACCCCTCAATGCACCTGTCTGAATCAATTTTTTTGAAAACACCCTGTATGCCCTGCTTTTCTAATAATAATTATTGAATAGATTAATGTATTTTCTTTCATCTGTGCCAATATATTCACCATCTCCTTTTCTTACTTTTTCCAGAGACCTCTGCCAAGGAGGGTCTGCTGCTGTGGTGCCAGAGGAAGACTGCCCCCTACAGGAATGTCAACGTGCAGAACTTCCATATCAGGTGGGTCTACAACGCCGAACTGTGGGATTATTGGGGAACTGCAACCACCACCATCTTTTTGCTTTCTTAAATTTAACACTTTACCATTTCTCTTCTTTTTCAAATCTTTTTGTTCCCTTTTTAACATCCTCACCCTGTTTTCTTATCCATCTTTTTCACTTTTTTCTTTCCTTTATCTCGGGAATCTTCCCACTTCCTTGTCTGGTCTTTCTCCCACTTTTCACTCCTGTTCTTGCGGCTCAGTTGGAAGGATGGCCTGGCTCTGTGCGCCCTCATCCACAGACACAGACCTGACCTCATTGACTACTCCAAACTGAGAAAGGTACTCTGTCCTTCCTTCCTGTTTTTTTCCTTCCTCCTCCTCTGATGTGCTTTGCACTGACTTATGATTCAGCATCACAGTCAGTTTTCTTAAATCTGTTCATAGAGTATTTATCTAGCTTTTATTCTTTACAATGAACAGTGTATCTAGTATGTGATATGTGTTGTAATGTTGTGTTGCAATGTCAGATCTTTTGTGGATGTAATACAAAAGATTTTAGTATCCTAGATGTCCAAATTCAGCCTCATTGTTAAGCCAATGGCATATTTCTAGTGCATATAAGTCATATGGTATTGTGGGATGTTAACGGTACATGTCAGTGCCAGTGCTTGGTTGCATAAACCACCTTAAGTTTCAAGTTAAAGTTCATCATGCAAAATATTTCCTGGAGCTGAGGGGTTTATTTAAAAGCATTGCATAAAGCCTCTTAGGTTGTCTACTTGCCTGAGTGTTTAGACTAAGGCTTTAATAACATGTAATGTCATAATACAGCACATGTGTGCTTCAGTTACCATGGTTACACTTCACTCACATAATTCTTTAATGTTACTAGACAGCATTATTGTCAGGGTCAGCTGACTTCTCCAAAGTGGACAACAAAGAGAATACAAATAGAAAAAGAAATCCACATTGGACACAAGATTCGAGAATTGTTAGAGAGAGTCAAGTAAAGTTGTTGCAGATGTCAGATGTCAATGCAAATGTCAGATCTTTTTAATAAGTTGCTAGGATCGCTCATAGTGTACAATGGGTTTTCCCTGTCTTGAAAAATGTGTCTTGGTCTCCTTCCTCCTCTTCAGTCACCATAAATTCAGCCATTATCTTATGCTTCACTTTTAAGGGTAGGATGACCCAGATGAGAATGGGTGAATTTCAGGACAGGGGAATCGGGAGTGAGCGAGTCATGTCATAGAAGAACTCTGAGTAACAGAATATGACTTTGTTATTATATTATGAGGACCATTCTGAGGATGATATGAACACAGTGGCTGTGTTTAAAAGACACATGAACCATTATGCACAGGTGACAGGTGTGTTACAGTCATTTTAAATGTCTTTTCAGCAGATATGATTGTCATTAAGCTTTAGGAGCTTGCAATTTTTTTAGACATTTTTATCAGAAATTCCAGTGGTGGATGCTCTCTCTGTCATTTGGTTTAAAACTAGTTGAATGATATCAACAGTCTGTCATGTATGGTAGCCTGATCCAGGCTTACAGTCAATTTTAAGGAGGAAAATGGTCGCTAATGACCTTCTAGCCGCGCATAAGGGAATACTTAAGTAGCTAAGGGAAGTATTTGGACATCAATACTCACAACATCCTGAGGAAGGGGATTTTTATGCAATTCATTTTTTCTTAGATGAAAATTTTAGGGCAACTTTAGTTATTTGGATTATAGCTGATATTTTGAAGTGAATGTTTTGATTCCCAAAAGGAGAACAAAAGTATTTCATGTGTCCTCCAGAGCTGTGTTACCTTTCACAGTGGTCAAATAGCAAAGCAAAGCAAAACTTTTTGACAAGAAGGAATCCACGCACTTGTTTGTTTGCCAAAACCAATACTGCTTTATAAAACTGATTTTATACAGTGTATGAATCCCATTTATGTTCTATCCTCTCAGTGTGGATCATGACAGGGGCTGTTAGTATTATGATTCTCATCCTGCACTTTCTGTTTGTGCTTTCACTGCAGTCCTACATGTACATGTCTGATCAGTAATTGTGTCTCCCTGTAGGATGACCCCATTGGTAACCTGAACACTGCCTTCGAGGTGGCTGAGAAGTTCCTGGACATCCCCAAGATGCTTGACGCTGAAGGTGACACAAAATCCTGAAACAGCAATCAGAGTGACAACCCTCTGCAGAAACACACACTGATAACCTCCACTGCAGCAAAGTACAATACACAATGGCAGATGGCACAAGGACAACAAGTCCTTCTGACTTGAAATTCATCCATCTGCATTAAATAATGAATCCATTTTAAATCACTTTAAAAGCATCTGTTGAAGTACAGATGGTTCTGACCTCCAGAAATATGTTAATTTTGTAGGCAAATGACTCATAGATACGACAGTAAATCATGTTCTTCAACTTTATGGTGGCAGTCATTTTTCATGTAAAATCATTTAATTCTTTTATTGATAGTTTTGAAAATCTATGGAAGCAGATGACATTCACTTGAGAAAAAAGTTCTTTGTTTTTCTGGATTAGACAAAAATTCAGTAGAACAATTATTTTTTACATTCAGAAAAACAGCAGATTTTCTTTTTTACGTGAAAAAATCTCAAAATATTTTTCTCATCTATGCAATAAGCTTCTGTAAAAATCCAGTCTAACAAAGCTGGTGATGTGAAAAATGACACATCACCAGGGATGGCTGTTTAAAAGCCATTTATAATATTTTAATTTTGTCTTTGATCATTTTTACGTCCTCAGATATTGTGAACACACCCAAACCTGATGAGAAGGCCATCATGACCTATGTGTCCTGCTTCTACCACGCCTTTGCCGGTGCTGAACAGGTCAGATTATTTTGATTTTGATGATTTTATGTTGCAGTAGTATATTTGATAGATTTATTTTGATAGGCTCTTTGGACCATATGGATTTCCTTTATGATAAATTTGAGATCTGGTCTGACAAAACTCAGTTTCAGTTGTTTAGACTACTTTTGGCTTTTAAGTTTTTGGGGTTTTTTTAAAAAAAAATTGATTAGTTTTGTTACTATTATGTCTAATTCTTAACCTTTGTAACACTCAATACATTTTCATATACTATAATAAACAGAGATTAATAGAATAAATAATTATGCTTTTACTTTCACTTCATTAAGGGATTTGGACTGGCATTGCAGGTCATATCACTGTGGATGTCAACATGTTATCACTTTTTAATTTATTAAAGCAGCTGATAGATAAAACACCATCAACATGATATGACAGCAGTCTCAATGAATAAATGTGAGAGGTTGTAAATGTATATTAATTGTTACTCTCTCCTCCTCTCAGGCTGAGACAGCTGCCAACCGTATCTGCAAGGTGCTGGCCGTCAACCAGGAGAACGAGAAACTGATGGAGGAGTACGAGAAGCTGGCCAGCGAGGTGAGAAAACCACTGCAACCAAAATACTCCCACAGGCAGTCTGTCCCACACGTCCTCCTCTGCAACAACACTTTAATGTTCCAGCAGTTTGAACTCGCTGCGTTTCTTTAAACTTTCTGATCCTCTGACTGACTTCTTGACACGGCTCTAAAATCAACTCAGGAAAATCAATAGTGTGATGATAGGTGAAGAACTTCTAAAAAGTAGCTGAGAACAAAATACAGAAATAATGACAATAGACCTTTTCCACACCAGCCATTTTGGTGTGAAATAGTAGGGTAAACACAGGTGTTACTAATGATACTAATGAAGGTACATTTAGATATGCTAATTCATATCACTATCAGGGTATCTGCAGGTTTCAACAAGTTAAATTTAAGTATTTTATGACCTTTTAAAGGCTATTATGAATGCAATTTTAGACCTATTTCATGTCCATAGTGGCAAAAAAAGTACAAGCACAGTTCACTGGTTAGTACTGATTATTGGTTCCATGTTGCATGCAACATGGCTGCCATGAACAAGGACTATGTAGGGAAAATACAATAAATATATGATAAAATCTTGTTTTAAAAAAGCCAGGTTTACTTGTATAGCACACTTCCATAACAAGGCGATTCAAAATTCTGTATTCGCTGCATAAAACACAAAAGCTGCATTTTCAGCTGTTGAAAATAGTTTGACAACCACTGATTATTTTCACTATGAATTGATTTTTCAATCAGTAAAAGGTCAAAAGTAATGGCAAATGTGAGTTTCCACAACCATAGTGTTTTGTCTTAGGACTTTAATTTCTAATTAAAAAAATATTAGGAAAAAAGAGAGCTGTTTTGGATCTACAAATCAGTAGAACAGCGGGATTAAAGAAGGTAAATGGCCAGCTGAGATAGACAATATTGAAAACAACAACAGTGTCCTTGTGTCATTTTTTAAAATATTTTTCTTTGTAGAGAAAGGATGAAAAAAAGAGATAACTGAGATTCAAATCTATATTTTCAACATGGCCTTTATTGTGCTCATGCAGATGAACCTGAGCACCAGTTAATTTTTAATCTACAACGACTTCATAACCCCACAGTCTGTGACTGGTATTTAAGTGAAGCACTTATTAGACAGTAGGGTGTTGTAAAATTATTATTTACAGGATATAAAATGACAACAATCTTCACATTTCTCTTCCCTCTGCAGCTGCTGGAGTGGATCCGTCGCACCATCCCCTGGCTGGAGAACCGCGTGGCCGAGCAGACCATGCGCGCCATGCAGCAGAAGCTGGAGGATTTCCGTGACTACCGCCGCATCCATAAGCCGCCCCGTGTGCAGGAGAAATGCCAGCTGGAGATCAACTTCAACACCCTGCAGACCAAACTGAGGCTCAGCAACAGGCCCGCCTTCATGCCCTCTGAGGGCAAGATGGTGTCGGTGAGCAGGACGGATTTTTAGCTCAGTATATGATTGTTTCTGCACAGCATCAGTGTAGATTTTCAGGCTTTGACATCAACCAGAGGATTACTTCCCCGCCCTCTATGTTGTTTTTCATCCCCTAAAGCTGGTAAAATCCTCTCAAACCCCCTGCTTTGTGATCCAACAAAGATAAGACTGTTCCCTTAACTACAGACACAAAGTCTTCACAGAACAACAGCAATTTATGATGAACAAAGGTGGAAAAGTAGCAGCTGAAAGACAGAAAAACTTGATGAGTACAGAACATTTTGCAGAGATTAGAGCTGAGTTTGAAATGCAAATAGAGGATGTATTTCATTTGCTAATAATGGAGAACTAATTTCTTGTAAATTTACATGGATATTAAAATGCTCTCAGGGCATACATTTCATTATTCACATTCTGAACACTCAGTCCCCTCAAATAAGTGGCAATGAAATGGCTGAAAACTCTTCTCTCGCTACTGCAGGATATTGCCAACGCCTGGAAGGGTCTGGAGCAGGTGGAGAAGGGCTATGAGGAGTGGCTGCTGACCGAGATCCGCCGCCTGGAGAGACTTGACCACTTGGCCGAGAAGTTCAAGCAAAAGTGTGCCATGCATGAGTCCTGGACCTCAGGTAGGGCCAACAGAAGAGTGTGATAAACATAATTTCCACCGCACCAGGATCGTTCTGTGTGCAGTTTCAATGTTTGCTCTGGTTTCCTCCCAGACAGACAAAGGAACACAAGCCAGAGGGACTGGAAGGTGTAGAGTGCAAACCAGTCATTTTATATTTGTTTTGGGGGAAGAAAAATTCTAAATTAAGATAATAATGGATTTGTAAGGACGTTCTGAAATGTCAGTAGTCTAACTAATGACTGAACCATAAGAGTCATTCATACAAGAGTTGGTTCGCTTGTGACGGGTCTCTGGTAGCCACTACCGGTCAAAAAAAAAAAATCACTGAATCATAACCACTCAAGTAAAAGATGAGTGGGTACTTTCTATCTTCCTATATTTGTACTTTTTAAACAGAAAACTTTCAATGTTTCTTTAAGTCAGCTCTTTGGCATCTATCCAGCTGAAATCTCATTTGTGTTTTTGTAGTTAAATGAGAAGGTATCATACAGCTAACTTGTCATTTTAACTTCAGGAATCAAATGTTTTGTACCAATTTCAAGGAATAAATAGAAACGGTGCATCTGCCAAAGTCTAATCCAAAATGGTGGGTTGTATTGCACAGCACCACTTGCAGCCAATTAAGACATTTCCATTGGAAACAATGCATTTTGTTGTTAGAACACAGTGTAACTGGAAAAAACAGAATACGAATATGCAAATGTTTTTGAAATGTTTAATCAAAGTTAATCTATTGTCTTTTTTTACAATACAGGGTTGCACAATAGAATGTTAGTTGTAGCCCCTTCATGCTACATACACATAGAACATATATCCAGATATTTAAATTAGAATAGAATAATTAATAATATAATGTTCTATCTTGAAAAACATAAAAAGAAGCTACAGTTATCAAAGAAAAAAGAAAATTAGTGTTGTAACAGAGTTTCTACGTGTATGAGGAAAGTAAATTTAATGTTTTTGACATTTTCATGAGGTGTTGTTGATTCAGATGGACCAGAATGTCTTATTTTGGCAGGAAAGGAAAGGAAAAAAAATAGTTCAAATACTATTTCATGACCTGTAAGGCTTAATATTTAGTAAATGTAAACATTGTAAGACTTTTTTTTAAGAACTCACAAAGTTTCAGAAAGTTTATAAACTTTCAGCCTTAAACTTTTTGACTCAGCTGTTGAGTCAGCACAGTGAATCTGGAACACTTTCCTCACTTTATATCAGGCATGTCCAAACTGTTCCATAAAGGGCCGAGTGGCTGCAGGTTTTTGATCCAACCAGTCTACAGCACACCTGATTCGACTAATCAGCTGTTTGAAGACTGAAATCAGTTGATTAAATGAGTCGAGCCTGGTGTGCTCCGGCTTGGTAGGAATGAAAACCTGCAGCCACATGGCCCTTTATGGAACAGTTTGGACATGCCTGCTTTATATGATCTAATAAGGAAAGAAATCCATAGAATAACCATTACAGACTGGAAAAATCATGATAAATCACATAATAATTCTATTGATAGAGTAATAAAATTCTCTGCAGTAATTTATGGTGATAGCTGAATACTTAAGTGAGTAAAAGAAAAAGTCTAAATGCAGCAGAGGGAAGACAAAAGATCAGAGGACGGACTAAAGTGAGAGCTGTAAAGATCAGGTGGTGAAATGTTTCCACTGCGTGTTTCAGGTAAGGAGGACCTGCTGTCCCAGAAGGACTACGAGTCGGCCTCCCTGATGGAGATCAGAGCCCTGATGAGGAAGCACGAGGCATTTGAGAGCGACCTCGCCGCTCACCAGGACAGAGTGGAGCAGATCGCTGCCATCGCCCAGGAGCTGAAGTAAGACGCTGTGACATCTTTATTTTTATTTTTGTTCAGCTTTTAGGTAGAGTTCATTGTGTGTTGGAGGGAAATGGGAAAAATCAGTTTTGAGGACGAGGATGCATGGGAGAAATAAGATTATGGATTAAGTTAGATTTAGCGGCTTATTTTGAAACAGTAGGAGGGACCGGAGAGGAGAAAGTGAGTGACTGAAGTGTTTTAGGACTCCTAATGGTCGTGATAAGTTGAGCGCAGATGAGACTGTGAATAAGAACAAAAGAGGCAACAGATGAGTGGAAAGCATATTAATGAGATGAATAAGAAGATGAAAGGATGATTCATGAAAGAGCAGAAACCTCTGATCTCACCATTTCCTTATTCCTCACCACTCCTCAGGGCTTTTTTTCCTCCACAGATAGTTCTAAGATGATCCCTTTGATGCTATATACAGTATGATATGAGCTGAAAATGTATGCGTGCCACCCATAATTTATCATCCATTACTTCAAAAGCACATATTAAATACTCAAAAGCAAAACGTTCTCAGATGACCCCTTACAATGCAGAATAGAATAAAAATCAAGTGCAGGTGATGTCATTAAATATTCTGCTGTAGATTCCAGATGTTTTGGGAAAATGTGAGTGTAACTTCAGGTAATAGTAAAACTTAAAGACCAAATTCAGGTATTCTGTGTCGTTAGTTTAGTTTATTTTAATGCCATTTATTTTGCTCATTTCAATGTGTATTTTCTTTTTTCCACTTTAAGAAAAATATGGATGGCCTTTTTGTTTTTCACAGATCACATAAAAATCCAACAACATATACTCAAATACAGTCTCTTCAGGGATTCAACCACATTCAAATACTAATTCTGACAACGATTTTTATATTAAAAAAAAAAATCTCTGAGAATAACTATAATTAAATCTAATTGATGGTCTTGTTTGCTTAAGTAGGTCATATAGAGGCATCAATATTTAACTGAGACTTTTTGATAAAGAGTTAAAAACCAAACCATTATACCCATACATCAGATGGCATTTAATTTTTCATCGGTGTAGATGATTAATGGTCCGATGTTTGACTCTGTTGTCTCCTCCAGTGAGCTGGACTACCACGATGCTGCTACAATCAATTCCCGCTGCCAGGGCATCTGTGACCAGTGGGACAACCTGGGTACCCTCACCCAGAAGAGGAGGGACGCACTGGAGGTGAAATGCACAATCACACTGGTTATAGGAGTAAAATGCTTCCTTATATACCCAAATCCCACCTTTATTTTTTTTTTATATGTGCGCTGTTATCCTGTACAATTATCCATAAAGCTGTACCAGTGAAAAGTGTATATAATCTACATAGCTTAGAATTATTCTAATTCTGATCACATTTTTATCAGTCACTTGCTCTTTTTCTACCTCTATTTTGGACTCTTGCGCTGCTATAACTGTAAATTTCCCCACGTGGGTCAGTAAACTTTAAATTGGTTCCTCATACGCCAAAATCCCACCTTTGTTTGTGATACGAGTCTGAATCTTCTCTGTATTTTTCAGCGAGTTGAGAAGCTGTGGGAGACTATCGACCAGCTGTACCTGGAGTTTGCCAAGAGGGCGGCGCCCTTCAACAACTGGATGGACGGAGCCATGGAGGACCTGCAGGACATGTTCATTGTCCACAGCATTGAGGAGATCCAGGTACAGAACAGAGTTATTATAGTTCTGTATTTCTCATCAGGATTTATTTTAATTTTTTTAGGTTTCTGTTGACTTTTATTGTTCAAAATGTTGAGTTTGAGTTTAGTTTTTATTCATTTCTGTTGTAGTTTGTTGTTTTTTTTATAATATGGTGGGTATTTGTCATAGGCAACATTTAGGAAGGTCAGAAGGTATTACAATACAAACAACACTTCCTGAAGGCGGTTAACTCACAGTCATGTAACAACCCACACACACAATGCACCAATGAGTCCTCATGCTTGTTGTGTTTTCAGCCATCCAGCTTCTTGTTACCAATCCAAAGCATTGGTAATTTGAGAATGAGACTCAACAATCAACTGTCTTTCTCCAGAATCATTAACTGCACCTTTAACTTACTCCTGTTTGTTATGTTAGATTTTTTTTTACCTCTAAGAGCTGCACATGCAGTCATTCTGTTGTTGAAGAACAGGTATATGCTTCATAACATCAATGGAAGAGTATGACACATTTATTTGTTAGTTTACCTGAATAAATCTGAATTGTGTGCTGAAAAGTAAAAATATAGACTAAAGACACACGGTTCTCTGTCTAAACCTGTGACAGAAATCTGTAAGAGTTTGTAATAGAGAAAAGAATAAGCAGGAATATACTGTACATCAGTGTTTCCTCAGGCAGATACTGTACTTGATTTACTGTGCCAGAGAGTTTGCTTCTCACTCGGGAGGTCATTCAGCTGCACATAAGTGCAGTTTTGGCAGAGTTTCTGCCCATACAAAAAGAAAAAAATGCTGTAAAACACAAAAAATCTTTTCAGTCAGTTTTTGGTTACCCAAAATAAATTCTGTACGGGGCTTAAGGGCTCAGACTCCATGCCTGAGCAGTTTTAAATTCATAAATTGCTTAATTCAATACATTATACACATTCCCTCCTGGACAACTTTGCAGGCTCACAATTTTTTTTGCCTTAATCCATGTGTGTAAATGAGAAGTGCTGGTAAATGAAGGTCTCCAGAATGTGAAAATCAATCAAGTGGCTTTTGTTTTATTAGTAAAAACTCAGCGTCAAACACTGGATCGTCCTCGTTTGACTGGTTTATTTTCTGAATCTCCTCTGTCCTCATACAGAGTCTGATCACCGCTCATGACCAGTTCAAGGCCACTCTGCCCGAAGCCGACAAGGAGCGCATGGCCACCATGGGCATTCACAATGAGATCCTGAAGATCGCCCAGACCTATGGCATCAAGCTGTCCGGAATCAACCCTTACACCACCCTCTCCCCCCAGGACATCAGCAATAAGTGGGACACTGTGAGTCGAATCAAACACACCTGAGAATTATTGTGGACGAACATGGGAAATAACTGATTTTATCATTATTACAGATACTTTATCCACGACTAAGCACTTTGTGTTTATTTCTGATGTGTAAACAGGAAATGTCATCCTAATTCAGACTCACTGTGCGCTGCTTTTGGTCATCTGGCTAATAATACATACGATACATACATAGCGACGGGTCAGAAATAGTTCAGTACATGTAGGTTAGAGCGACACTGAATACTGGCTGCGAGCTCTCAGGGCAAATCAAAATAACTGCAGAACACAATCTGTCAGATGTGTGTCACTGCAAGACTGCTGTGCTGAGAAAATAGATTTGTTCCTGTGGGAATCATGAAGTAACTAAAGATGCACTGGAACAACTATATTTAATTTGCAAACATCACTAACCATGTTAGTTAAATGCACTGAAGCAAACTGTCTGATGCTAATATTCAGCTGTCTGTTTACTGTAAATTTTAAACTTAAAAGTTTGGAAAATACTTAATTTGAACTATTTTCAAGGTTAGGAATATACTGAGAAAAATGCTTTATTTTCGACATAATCTGTTTTTTCATCTGCACAGTCAGTCACATCAACCAAAAAATGTTTGAAATGAAACAGTCCTACTGTTGTATTTGTCATTCATAGATAAGTCCTCTGTTGATCTCTCTCCCTCTCTGTCTTTAGTTTACTCTTTAGACAGTGAAAAAAAAAATCAGATTTATTAAATTGTTCCAGCACATATAATGTGTCATATTAACCAATGAATGATAATGTTTTTTTTTTTTACCTTGTAATGTCAGTTTTATTTGATAGGTGTTTAGGTCAGCTACAATACCTTTACCATAAAAACACAAAGAAGCTCTTTCGTAGGGCATCATTTTACAAAATTATTTGACACTTATTAGACTTTATTGTTGTATCACGTTACATAATTTTGTCAGTAACACCTCTGAAACTATAATATGTTGAAAAAAAAAAAACTTAAGAGTTCACATGTCTGGAGGAGCCTTTTTGTTTCTAATTACTTGTTAGGAGGTAAACTGAAAAGGTGTAATATTTAAAGACACAGTGACATCTAGTGCATTGTTTGACTATTACATACCTAAAATGTGTAGTTGAATTAAATTAAATACATTTTTCAATAATAATAATGATAATGGCCAGTATTTGCTCTATCAAACAGTTGAGCATGACCTTAATGGATTAATTATATGGCAGTAGAAATGTAAGGCCAGACACCTCCTGAGAAGAGGGACAAAATCACTTTATTCCATCAGGATAAAACTTTTCCATGTTAATTGAGAGTCAATTACAAAGAATTAATAATTTAAATATGCAACTGAATATGCAAGAATTAGCATATCAGTAGAAATAATTTTAGTGGTCATTTTAGAGATTTTTATGAACATATTGCTTTAAAAGTTTTTTATGTTGGAATATGAGCTGAAAACCATGATTTTTTTAAACCATTTTTTCCTCATAAAATGCCTTATAAAATAAATAGATATCTACTAAGGCCACCAGCAGGTGAGAGAGCAGCCAGTGACACAACAATCAGTGATCAACAAATTACTGTTTGCTTGTAGCCTTTGCTGAAAGTGATAGATAGGAAGAAAGTGTATTAAACTTGTGTTCAAGATGTATAAAAATGGTGAATTTTGAGGCTCAAACTCTGGTATTCTAGTAGGTTAAATCCAAGCACTTTCAGGTATTTTGCAGACTGGTGGCAACCCTGTTGATACCTTGGTGACAAAGTGGTTTTATGATTTAGCAGTAAACAGCTGTCATTTACCTTTAAATATATTACACAGAAGAAGACTTAATTTATCCACCTGCAGGTGAAGCACCTTGTTCCCCTCAGAGACCAAATGCTCCAGGAGGAGGTGGCCAGACAGCAGGCCAACGAGAGACTGAGGCGCCAGTTCGCTGCCCAGGCCAACATCATCGGACCCTGGATTCAAACCAAGATGGAGGTAAACTGATACTTTAACAATACAACATACTGACAGACGTAGAAAAGATAACTGCAGTGTCTCTCTATGTAGTTACACTTAAAAATACATTTTTGGTACAAGGTCAAATTCTATTATGATACAACAGAGGGTTAAGATTTAGTCCTCTTTTTGCTACTCACAAAAAATCAATGTTAAAATGATATATAGTAGATTGATTGAATAAATTGAAAAAGATAAAATCATAATAATATAAATAAAAATGTTTTGCTTGGTGGAGTGCTAAGGATGAATTAAACAGTCTCACGGCTCTGGAGCAGCTTAAAAATACATTTATTTAATAGAGACATTAGAGGATAAAGAATATTGACTTTTGACATTTTATAATATAATTTATTGAACAGTGTGGTGAAATAAGGTTGACCATGGAAAAGTGTAAAAAGACAAAACAATAGAAAAAAAGATGCAATACTGTAAAATATAAACAGTCTTCGAATTATGTAAAGACAATTTCTAGTGCATTATCTAGATGTCATGATTTACTTTTAGCTCCTGCACATAGATATCAGTGAAGGATGCTGATTTAAAATGAATTAACAGAAGAGAAACTATTTATCAGTACATTACAAATAGATTTATCTACGTATATACAAATTAAACAAAACAAGTGCTAAGGTAGTCACATACCAGAATTTTAAACTTCAGTACAAGGCTAGTATTAAAGAAAAAACAACAACAAAAACATGTCAAAGCAGTCAGCCTACGAAAGGTCTTGAATGAGAATATTTTTTATAGTTTAGGTACTTTCGATACAATTAACATAGTATCATTTTAAGTGGTATCAAAATATATCAAATTATGGATAATTAGATACTTTAGATGACCTCAACAGGAGCAAATAAAATCAAATTTTCACAGAGATCTCAGGACTTTGATGCATTCAAATGTTCTTGTTCCCTCCGCCTGCAGGAGATCAGCCACGTGTCGGTGGACATCGCTGGCTCCCTGGAGGAACAGATGAACAGCCTGAAGCAGTACGAGCAGAACATCATCAACTACAAATCCAACATCGACAAGCTGGAGGGAGACCACCAGCTCAGCCAGGAGTCCCTCATCTTCGACAACAAGCACACCAACTACACCATGGAGGTACACTGGACCTCACTGCAGCCATGACCATAAGCTGCTCCTCCACCTTTTGTTTCTTTGTTTTAATCGTGTTCTCTCCGCCTCTGTTCCTGCACCGCTGCAGCACATCCGTGTGGGCTGGGAGCAGCTGCTCACCACCATCGCCAGAACCATCAACGAGGTGGAGAACCAGATCCTGACCCGCGACGCCAAGGGCATCAGCCAGGAGCAGCTCAACGAGTTCAGGGCCTCCTTCAACCACTTCGACAGGGTGAGGCGTTCACTGACCTCGGAAAAAAGGAATCTCTAAATATTGATACTGATGAATACTGAATACTGATGTTGTAAAAGTGTTTTTAGCCAGTGTTGGGTTTTTTTTTTTTGTAGTTATATGTGCATTAATAAGAGAATTAAAGCAGACATTAAAAAGTAATGCAAATGTTACTTTCCATAGTAACTAATTACTTTTATCATGCAGTAATTGGTAAAATAACTGAAATACTTTCATAGTGGAGTAACTAATAACTGTAACTAATTACTATATTTGAGTGATTTGCCCAGCACTGGTTTTAACTAATTTCTGAAAAGATAAACATGCATAAGAAACATCAGCAGATCTAGTTTTTCTTTTGTCATTTTTGTCCCTAAACATTTCAAGATCACATGACTTCAGTTAACACTCAGTATTCTAGCACAAGTAATAACTGAAAATGTGGTTTATAACTATGATTCTAGGAGCTACACCTTATCTTTTACATCTAAATTGTCAGTTGCAATAATTAAAACGGAGTCATATTTTTCCTCTGCAGAAGAGAAACGGCATGATGGACCCAGATGACTTCCGTGCCTGCCTCATCTCCATGGGTTACGATCTGGTTAGTGCAACATGTACTTTTTTAATACTGAGTAGGACTTCTTCAAATCAGTATTAGTTTAAATTTGTTTAAGAAATTCATCTCCATGTGTCCCTGTGTGCAATGACTTTATGTGAAAGTAGCAAGAGACCAGAGCTTTACCTCAGTTCACTGATAAAAATGTAAAAAGCAGTCATTTAACATGTCTGTACCAAATGATGCTGGACTAATAAAATCCTTTTCTGTGTGACAGGGTGAGGTCGAGTTTGCTCGCATCATGACCCTGGTGGACCCCAACAACACAGGTGTGGTGACCTTCCAGGCCTTCATCGACTTCATGACCCGCGAGACCGCCGAGACCGACACCGCAGAACAGGTCATGGCCTCCTTCAAGATCCTGGCCTCAGACAAGGTGAGCTGACTAATAGAGAATCCTGTTGGCTTTACACCAGAAAATATCTAAAAACCCAACAACAGCTAACCACTGACACAAACTGCAGTTACAGTTTGACAAAGAGAGACAACTTCTTTCTTACTTTTGGTGATAATATATAATATAACATTTTACACTCAGGTTATTTGAAGTGATATTGTATGAGGTACTTATCTATAGTCTATATTAGCTACGCATAGATGGACAGCCCACTTTAGAGAAGCAGCTAGAGAATCAGTGTAGGAAGCTAAGCAATGTACTCTTGTGGACAGGGGTCAGCAACAAAACATTTAGCCACGTAAAGACACACAGTTTAACTGCAAACTGCTGTTCTATAAGCCAAATGTGTCTCTTTGTCTTGTGCAACCAGACTTCATTGGCAAAATCAGTAATTTTACCTCACAGAACACTGACCAGAGTTGCTGGTCTGCTGCTGCCTCAATTGATTTGCTTGTGTTATTGTGTGAACTTTCCTTTTTAAAACACAGAGGTTGCACAAGTGGTTTGGAGAGAGCAATTTTTGGCTTGTGTAACAGCAGCAGTAAAATTGTTTCACACTGATGGTTACATTTTGCAATTAAGGAGTAATCTGTAATATATTTACTACAATAAATCAAAAGAAGTATTATATTTCATCAGAGATTAAGAAAACAGGCTAAGTTACTAAGTACAACTGACAGTTACAAACAGCTGATCAACTTGTCGCCTGTTTTTCTGAACTTGCAATGTTCACTTGTCTGCCTGAGCTTGAGTCTGGGGACGAGGGGATATGGAAAGTCAAACGAATCTCACCCTGCCTCTTCCTCTTTGTCTCCTCCAGAACTACATCACAGTGGAAGAGCTGCGCAGAGAGCTTCCCCCCGAGCAGGCTGAGTACTGCATCAGCCGCATGACCAGATACGTCGGAGCCGACTGCCCCTCTGGTGCCCTGGACTACATCTCCTTCTCCAGCGCCCTCTACGGAGAGAGCGACTTATAAACCGCTTCTCCTCCTCCTCCTCCCATCCCTTCTTCCTCCCAGCGCCAGCTATATTTTTCTCCTGTGTGGAGAGAGCGATTTAAACCCCTTCCACTGTCCTTCTATATTCTTTGTTCTTATCATTTTTTCCTCTTTCAGATCTTAAACTTTCTTCCCCTTCTCCCCCCAACTCCTCCCATCCTTAAAAAAAACAACATTTCCCAGAGAGGGTGAGAGTAGAAGACTTTGCTCTGTTCAGACTGGTCAGCTTGTCCCTCATTTCTGTCAGAGTGCAGAGTGGGTATTGCACTGAAGTTATGTAAGCAGCATACATATGAACATACCTGCCTTTAAGAGACGTTAAACAGATAGAGGGAAAAAATCTTTGAGTCATGTTGAGTAAAGCCTCCTGCTTTCACCCTCTCTCTCAGATGCCATATTTTTTGTAGAAGGGTAATTAAAGAAGAAAACATGATAAAAATGCTGGTTGGTCAGTCGGCTTGGTTGGTTGTGTATTTGTGCACATGCATGCTATGTTAAAGTTTAGAAATGCTGTCTTTGTGAGTCCCTGACTCTTCCTTAACCACACAATAACACATTAGGAGCCTGTTAACAAAGCCAGTCAGGTGCTACGATGTTACAGAATAAATTAAAAACACTGTGAAACCTGATTAAAAAAATGTCACCTGAAGATCTTAAAAGCCTTTAAGCTCAGGAAGAAACGGGGGCTGAACAGGAGCACTGACCGTAAAACTTAAAGCACTGAATATTAAGATGAAGACAGCAGGCAGAGAGAGCAACTCAGAGCAAAGCACTGTGGGTAAAATATAGACAAAGAGAAGGGCCATGGCTGGACGTAAGAAGAGAGAAAGACAAACTGTTATGGCCAGAGAGAACGATCCCACACACCTCTCTCCTGAACATAATACAGATGAAGAGAGGTGTTGAGCAGTGAGGGCGTCAGGAAGGTTGCAGACAAAATAAATAAAGAAGAATCGATAACTGTACGTGGGACCATAGCAGGCCTATTGTCAGTGACGAAGCTAAATAAGTTCAGGTTTTGGTGCCATTGACAGGTCGGCCATGATGATCAGTGCGAGTCGACTCCTCCCTGTGCATAATTATGATATTTTACATTTCATCTGTGCTCCATTCTCCTCCTCCATTCATCCATTTATTCTGTCCATCCATCATAAACAATGCCACAAACACTCACTCTCACAGTTAAATTTTAAAAACCACAACTTGGAATAAAAAAGGAAAATTATATTACTAAACAGCAGTTGTTTGTGTTTTTATTACCTTACTTCTACACTAAAAAATATTTTTTTGTAGTATAAAAGTGGGGATAACTGTGCTATGATTAATGGGTATTTTACTTGTGTTTACTGCTGATTCTGCCAGTTTTTCCTCCTGATCGTTCCCACTACAGCAGACGCAGGTAACACCAACATCAAGAGAGCAAAGATAACATCTCGTCTCTTTTTTAATCTAAGCTGTACAGACTATGAACAGGGTACCTGTGGGGACTTAAAAGTATTAACAAAACATTAAGTTGTTACTCTCAAAATAACAAATAAGGCCTTAAATGGACAATATGTAAGCTTTGCCACTAGGTGTCTCTCTCATTAAACGGACAAAAACATAGTAGCTGATGAAAATCTATCTGACCTGACTCAGGCATGTAATATTAAAGTTGTATTCACATTATGTTTAGTCACATTTGCCAACTTTCTTTCTCACTCTGATGTATACCACGTTTTCACCAAAATTATAGCAACTACTGGCAAGTAAGAAAGGCATTATCTTAAACGCAAAACAAATTTTTCTGCATTTGAACATCGAAACATTTTGGATGATGCAAGTACACATCTAAATATATAACAGTTCTAGCATTTTTACGCATTTTAATGCAGAAATGTTAAATATTATAGCTTTAAAAATATTGAATTTCAATTAAAAAGGGCCTACATTTTTTGTCCTTCCATGGAGTTGCATAAACACTAACCTAAACTATGACATTTAAATCCCCACGGGTCCTTAAAAACTTTAAAATCCAATAATCTCAGTTTTAGATCTTAAAATGCCTAACATTAGCTCCTCTCCTCAAAATGGACAAGCGTCAATTTAACCTTTAGTGGTGGCAGAATCCAAAAGACAAGGAGGATAAACCTTTTCCAGGCAGTGGTCCAATGCCGTTTGTGCCAAAAATATTTCAAGCCGGGTATGAATGGACTTGTGGCTTTAGACTCCCAATTGAAGATTTAAATACTTGGTAAATAATTATTTTTTTAAAGGCTTTAATCAGTACTGACTCATTATATCCTTCATATTTTTCCAGTGTGGTCATGAGATTGGTCTTAATTGCATTCTGTGGTATTAAGAAAAAAAAAGGTCCTAAAAAGTCTTAAATTTATCTCTGAGAATCATGGACGAGTCATAAACTGTCCAATCTCTAACCTCTGTGCTGACGTCACATGTCGGGGTCGTTGTCGGGGTCCCAGCAGAGGTGGGTCGGGAAGCTCAGGCCCCTCTCTTTGGCGTAGCGTGTCCAGTGCTCCTCGTCCCCGTGGTGCGTCAGATACCTGTGACCCATCCTGTGCTCGAACTCCCTGAGGTCACACCACAGCTGGAAGTCCTGCAGGAGGGGAGAAGATGAAGAGGAGGAAGAAGGAAAAAAAATAAACGAAGACATGAATCCTTCAGTTTCCAATGAAAATCAGCTCAGATTTTTTTTCGTAAAGGATGTCTAGTCAGTGCTGATGGTAAATGCAGTAAACTGAAGCATTAAATTCCTTGATGTGTGTTATATTGACTGAGAAAGCTGCGTTCTCCTGATGCAAAATTGGTTGTTCTTCATGAATACAGTGATGTCACAGTGATGTCATTAGTCTTAAGGAAGAACTACAGGGTTAGGGTAACAACAGTGTCTGCAAGATGAGTATTTTTTATCATTTAATAATATGTTTTGGCCAAAAAATTAATAGCTATAGGGCAGGTTGGTGATAGAGGGCAACATTAGCGTGGGAGTCTCAAGCTCAACTGCAAAGCATCTTGGTACTCAGTCAATGTAACGCACTGAGGAAAATACTGATACAGTTGACTACATTTACCATCAACACTAACTGGACATCCACATAAGAAGTACAACATTTATTTATTTTTACGATTATTTTATCGAGTAATCGATCAATTGTTTGGTCCATAACATATCAGAAAATGGTGAAAAATGTCGATCAGGGTTTCCTGAACCCCAAAATGATCAAATGTTGTTTTCTCAAAGGGACATCAATGATTTATTGATTAAAAATGCATTAATTAGTAATTAATTGATAAAAAATGGCAGTAATTGCTCCCCTTTTGACATTTTTTAACCTGGCAGAACCATTTATTGGATAAGTAAATTTAAAATGAGAAACAAATGAACAAAATGTGTTTTGTATCTATTTGTGATTAATGAGTAATCAGTTGTTTTTGCGTTTTTAACTATTGATTAAAGTGAATGTGCAAATTGTGCAACCCTACTTTGTCCACACCCCGAAGATATTCAGTCCACTATCATTATCAAAAAATATTGAAACTGATTAATTCAATAGCTGAGGATTAATTTAATAGTTGACAGCTAACCAGCAAAGAGATTTATCCTTTTACCATTCAGACAATATACCTTATTATTATGGCACATAAAACTCAAAAACCTATAAATTAGGAAAATTTATCTGAATCAGTCAGTATCCTCTGTAAGGACTTAATGACATTAAAATATGTCACACAGTTCAGCAAATTCTACACTACATGTTCTCCTTATCAATGCCAGGTTACTGTGGGACCAGATCCTCAACACAAACATTTTATAATCCCGCTTTATATCGGAGCATAAACAAGTGTTAATGTGTCTGACCTGCAGCCAGGGGTGTCCCAGTGCTTTTCCCACACTGAACCTCCGTCTGACCGACACCTGCAGCAGGTTGTTGATGAGACTCACAGCTGGAGAGGAAACGGAGAGAGGAGGCACAAAGGATTTATTCAGACCGTCTTAAAAGTGGTCCACTGGAGTCACCCAGTGGCCAACAGGAAGAGAATCTGATCAAAACCACTACAAACTCATACTGCGTTAAACCACACAGAACATCATGTGTCACTTAGGGTAAAGAGCTGAAACGAGCTAATGAATATAATATAAAATATATAGTTACATTGACTCACACACACATACAAAATCCTAAAGTCATTATAATGAGAAACTTCTACTGAAGTAATGTATTAGTGTTGCAGAATAATTGACTTAGTACTCAATATGACTTAACATCTCAAAATAATGACTTGGTATAGCAAAATATTACAACATAATTTAGTATTGCAAAACATTGAAACTTTCTCATTATAAGGATTTACTAGTTTATTATATAAACTGATTAAACAGATTTAGGTCATTAAACAAATTTGATAAAATCTCGCCTATCAGACCGTCCTTGAATACACCAGCAGAAAAAAAATGGTCCTCACCCTCCAGTGAGATGGAGGCCCATGGTTGTCGTGGGTACATGAAGGCAGCATTGGTGATCTGCTGTTTGATGTCCTCGTCCTCGTTGAAGGGGAACGTGCCGCTCAGGCTCACGTACATGATGACGCCCACCGACCACATGTCCAGAGAGCGGTTGTAGCCGTTGCTGCTGATCACCTCGGGCGCCAGGTAAGCCGGCGTGCCCACCACCGAGCGACGGAAAGACTTCTCGCCGATGATGCGGGCAAAGCCAAAGTCGCACAGCTTCACCTACAACACAGAAACAGAGTGAACTTAAAGGACCAGTGCATCTAGTGATGAGCTTGTAGACTCCAAACACATCATCTCACCCTCCCCTCCTCAAAACTTGCAAAAAAATAAACCCTTTTAAGATATAAATGAATATATATATATATATATATATATATATATATATATAGACACACACACTCAATGTCTATATATAGTATACTCAATGTCTGCCATATTCTCTGTTAATCTTAAACACTGGACCTTTGACTGATGCTGTAAATGAAACACATCAAGTGAGAAAATCACAAAATCCCACCTGAGGAAAAGGGTCTGCAGAGGCCAGCAGCACGTTCTCAGGTTTCAGGTCACAGTGAGCGATGTGTTTCAAATGCAGGTACCTCAGGGCCTCAAGGATCTGAAAACACACACACACACACACACACACACACACACACACACACACACACACACACACACACACACACACACACACACACAAATACAAACATGAAAACAACAAGTCATAGTACAATTTCTCTATAAGCTTTATTTACAGTATACAGGAGATCATGCAAAACTGATGCTGGTGTCTACAGGCTGATGGTCATATCAATTTTATTTAAACAGAACTTAATCATAAGACACTTTTCATACAAAGCAGGTCTAGACCATCCTCTTTATAATATTATTTAGTGAGACCCAACAATGCCAATCATGAGCAAACACTAACGCAACAGCGGTGAGGAAAAACTTCCAGTCACACTTTATTTTACAGTACAATAATAAGACGTAACAACATGTAATTTGTATAAAATTAGACAAAACTAAAAATAATATCCTATGAAAATGTTTTTCATCTTATTAAGCATCTCATGACCCCCATGAATTATCTTATGACTCCTCTCTGGGATCCTGGGCCCTAGGTTGGATCCCGGTGTCATATAAGAACATAAAATGGGTCTATTGTCAGGAACTCCAGAGGATTTAATGACAGGAGACAGACCAGTCTCACCTGTGTGACCAAGAAGCGGGTGTTGCGTTCAGGGAGTCTGCCCATCTCACTGGACAGAATCATCTCCAGCATGTCTCCGTGGAGCTTCTCCATGACAACAAAGACGTGCTCTACCGTCTCAAACATCCCCTCCAACAGGACCACACCGAGGTGAGAGAGACTCTGGACAACACACAAACATACACACACATATTGGTTTTGCAGAAAATAATTGGATGATGACACAAAGCTCCCTGCCAACAAAAATATATCAGTACCTGCAGGATGGCGACTTCGTTCCTCAGCTGTCTCTCTTGTTTGGTGGGGAAGCGCGTTTTGTCGATGACTTTGATGGCGACTGGCCGACCCGACTTCCTGTGAGTACCTGAGAAAGACGAGTGATAATAACTTCCATAACTTTACTTAATGGAGACAGTGACTCACTGAGATTAAAAATATTTTTGCAGATTTATGTCTCTCAGGTCAAACACATCAAAGAACAGTTTCATAATCATGTTTTCATCTTGATTTTAATTCAGTGACTTTTTTTTTTGTGCCATTTTTCTGCATTAATACAGTTATAGTCAGTCAGAAGCCTCCAGTTTACAGACATTTTGGTGACACTTTATTTTACAAGTCTGTAATTTCATATTTATTTCCTGCAGTTTTCTAAAAAGGAACACTGCAATTAGCACCAAATTAGAGACACTGTTCAATTAACACACTTCGAATTACTTGATTCCAATTAACTGCCTCCTAGAAAGTCTTTCAGTGCAAATGAGGTCAGCTGAATGCATGAAAACATATATGAAGATTACAAATCAACAATTAATAATCGTTCACATCCTGCTTAAAATGAGGAAATCATCAAATGCTAAACATGGAGGCAGAGGACAGGAGACTGCTGACTGCAGTTTTCACAGTCACATAACAGTTAATGTTCTTGTGATAACAGACTGATCTTGAGCTGGTTTTCAGGTTGTGTTGATTATTTCATGATCTCAAGATAAAGCTGATTTTATTGTGATAACAGGTTGATTATCTTATCCTGGGATTAAAAAAAGGTTGTTTCAACTTAATAACAGGTTGATTATTTTGTTATCATGGAATAACAAAACTTATGTTCGTGGTGATAACCGGTTAGTTTTTTTGTTCTTGAGATGACAAATCTTGTTTTGTCGTGATAACAAGTTGATTAACTTGTTACCTCAGGAAAGAAAAGCTTGTTTTCAAGTGGTGCAGTGATGTCAAGATAACAGCATTAAAAAAGTACAGTCATTCTCTGTAGAAAAACACACCACCACAACAAATTCTAAAAAAAATCAGTTTATCAGTTTTCTCTTAAAGTTAAATAAAATTACATCATCTGACCGTGACAATGCCTTAATTGAGCAATGTGCTTAAACTCAGCTCACCTTTGTACACCACTCCAAACTGTCCAGAGCCCAAAACCTCATCTGTAAAGATCTGATACACCGAGCTGATGTCCTAAAACACACACACACACACACACACACACACACACACACACACACACACACACACACACACACACACACACACATATATTAACACTGCACAACACACTGTTCACTGTGTAGATTTTAAAGCAGCAGTATGGAGCGGATCCTCACCACGCTGTCTCTGCGTGAATCTTTATCTGTAATCAGAAGAGAAGAAGATCATATAATAAGCACTTATTGTCTAACAAGTGTTCACAAATATTCTCTGAATAATTCTGTCTGACTCATTAGAAACTATATGAAGAATTTTGTTGCATAATCCTGATTACGATTTTTGTTTTTCACTCATCACATTATTAAAACAAATCTAAATTTGGTGGGATTAGTTTGGATTCATGTTCCAGTAGCGTTTGTGTAATAAGTTATTAATAAGAAAACACCTCACACTTTAAAAAGGAACATTTTTTCATGAATATCCAGAGGTGTTGTTTGCGTCTCACCCTGGTTTTCCTTGCCGTGTCCTCTGCTGCTCTCGACAGGCATCAGAGCCTGTCGGATGGCGCTCTCCCAGGCCGGCCCGTTCTCTCCGGCCACCACACAGTACACCAGCGAGGCCGTCACCACCTCGAAGGAGTGGGCGCTGTTGCCTGCCGACAAGGGCACGCAGAGCTGGGCGGGGCCTCGGACCTGCAGCACCTCAGACAGAGTGATCTCCTGCAGGAGAGAGACAAGAGGGTTTTAAAATCAGCACATTAGTCTTAAAGAAGTGTTTGTCAGCCATGAATCGTACCTTGTAGTACTTGGTGCTGCTCTCATTCTGGTACAGAGTGATGCTTTTCCAGTCCAAGATCCAGTAATGACGTTTCCTCTGAGGAAAAAAAAAAAGAAATAATGTGTTATCTGTGTATACAGGAAGTTAACAGCTTCGTCATATGTATGAGATGTTTGATTTGAATTTGAGATCTATTTATCTAATCACACAAAACCTTAAGACATAAAACTAAAGAACATAAATACAAGAGAACTCAGGCATCTATTATTCAGCTGAAAGAGATGTTAAGTGTGATGGAATGATGTAACCATGTATATTAATTTAAGCACCACACTTCCGTATAAATTTTAGGTACTAATCCTTTACTTGAGTAATTACATTTTATGCAACTTTACTACATACTTGTACTTCATTACATTTCAGAGGCAAGTATTTTTCACTCACTACATTTGTCTCACTGCTCTAGCTTTTTTTTAAAAAAAATATTTATACTCCTCTTGTCTGCAGAAAACCAAACATCTCCACATTTAGTGATTTTGAATTTTAATTTCTCTGTTTATCTGAGGGGTTAAAAGTTCCTTTGTGGGAAGATAAACTATTTAAAAACCCTCTTGGATTAACTGGAACATGCACTGTCATGAGGATGGAAACGGCTGTTTTCTTAACAAAACTTGTCATTGTTCTCACAGGACAGCATTTCTACTACTACTATATGATTTTCCTATGATTTCATTAAAGTATCTGAATTCCTCTTCCACCACAGGATATTAACCAAATGAAAAGCTTTTTACTGGAATGTTTTGTGCCATGCAAAGTGAATAATTACAGAGCTTAGCTGCTTTTAGCCACATTTAATCTGTGTTTGTGTGTGTGTGTGTGTGTGTGTGTGTGTGTGTGTGTGTGTGTGTGTGTGTGTGTGTGTGTGCGTGTGCGTGTGCGTGTGTGCGTGCGTGTGTGTCTCACCAGTGTGTCAGTGCTGGTGTGATGCAGCAGCCATCCCTCCCTCAGGACTCCACCAGCTCTCCTCTTAGTGTGATGCACCGTCTGGACGAGCCTCATCAGAGGGATGTTGCTGCTGAAACACGGACTGACGGATGGACAGAAGACAACAGGACATGATAAATAAGTCAAACAGGGTGATTTAGGGATAAAAACTAAATTAAACGCCTCTAGGTGGCAGCAGTACAGCTCAAAACTCACTCCTGCAGATGACCTCAGTGATGAGTGACAGGACAGATGAGTGTGTGTGTTTCAGTATGTGTGTAGGTGGCACCTGACAACAGCTGTGAGCCAAGTTCCTGACATCATCGTCAGGCTACCACCTTTTAAATGAGATGACATCATCAGAATAAATTAACAGCCCACTGACCTCATCGGCTCTCGCAGCTGCTCATCGTCCTTGGTCTCCATCATCGGGTCTCCGTCAGTGGACATCTCATCGTCAGAGAGTTCTAGTGTTGTCGTTGTCATACTCATGAGATCTGAATCATTGTCCTCTGCCTCTGGCGGGATGATGTTAGCCACTGCTGGGGATTCTGGGAAAGTGACATCATATGTAAACAGTAGCAGGTCAGCAACTTTTGATCCACACGTAAAAATTACAATTAAAGTTTTAAAGTGATTTTTTGAAACAGGGTTATACGAGGTATTTAATGATAGTGATTTTAAAATATGTTTTGCTGCTGACCCTGTCCATCGCAGTACATTGCTTAACTTCCTACACCAGTACTCCTGCTGCTTCTCCAAACTGGGAGCATGTTGAGCATGTTGTAATATTTTGTAGTCACATGACGTGTCAAATGACCCCTTGGTGATAAATTTTCATGGACGCATGAGAAGCTGGAACAAGTAAATATTTGTCATTTTTTAAATACATAACTTCAATTTAACAGCTAGAAGTGTAGCTGTTAAAAATAAGCTGTTTTCATCTCTGACAGGCACATTTTTCTCTCAGTTGACACTAAAGATGATATAACGGTGATAACGAGAGGTTAGAAAATCACAGTTTTTTTTAGCCGGTGTTAATTCCTGTTTGTGATGTTATTATGTTTTTTAACAGATCTACAATCATGCTAGCGGCTCTTTAAGGCTGTCCTTAGGTACAAAAGTGCTTTGATTTAAATGTTAATGTCAACATGCTAACATCCTCACAATTTCAATATTGACATGCTGGAGCCGAATCCACAGAAGACCTTCAGTGTGACATTTTTTTATTAAGGGTGTTGCATAAAATCTCTTAAAAGGTTTCCTTAGTTAATGAACAACTTTAAAACATTAAATGCATTGAAAGAGATTTTACAGCTGCAAAATTCTGCGGCTGCTTGGAGACCGTTTGTTGACTTGCACTGGCACTTGTGTGCTGGATATCACCTCTATCGAAAAGGTTCAAAAAACAATGACAACTTGACTGTTCTGGCCCCAAAAAAGAGATTAATGACATTCAAAGACTTCTCCTTCAGACTGTTATCTAATGTGCTATAAAAGAAATATTTTTTCTCAGAATTCTTCCACACATTATTCATTTATTCCCATAAACCCAGCCTCTTTTGTGTCTTTTGTGCAAAGTAACTTAAAGGGATTCCTCAAGTGTAAGAGCTATATTAGGAGAAAATCTTAAATACTTAGGTGAACATTTTAAGGGAACCTCAAGGAGAAGAATTAAGGATATTTTGTGTAACCAGTTTTATTATAAGGAAAGCTAAACTTGGACTTCAAACTAAATCTTAACCTAAGGTGCAACCAGGCCCTCATGTTTAGTGAGTATAATGTTAAACATGCTCACCATTTTTATTTAGCAAGTTAGCATGCTAACATTTGCTCATTATTAGTGTTTGAGTATGATCAAATCTTTTTAGTGACTACATTTGATTATGTATTATTAAAGCTTTTTATGTGATCTGTGGAAACAAAAAGACAATCTGTATTTATGTTATTAATAAAGTGACAGGTAATATAAGACTTACCTCCCTTCTGCTCTTTTTTTCAATCATAGAATCTGCATCACTTGTTTGTATTAGTTTTGTGAAACTGGTTTTGGAAATTACACAGGAATGAGTCAAATAAATAAAATAAAATAAAAATAATTTGCTCCAAACATGAAGAACAGCTGAGGCTGATGGAAATGTCATTCCTTTTGAAGTATCTGATCATGGAAAAAAGTGTTGGACAAATGACATTTTCTAGAGGAAAAGTCACAGACTCAGCAGCATTTAAGAAATTCATTTTGAATCTCATCAGGCTTTGATCACATTGTCCTGAATCATTGCCACTGCTGGGACAAACGTAATGTTTCTGGGAATCAAAAATGAGTCCTGAATGAGTCCTTTGACTCATCACAGGGTTACAGGAAACATCGGAGCAAGGGCCTTTTCAAAGAAGCATGATCTAACACAGCTACAACCCCTGAATACAAAACGGAAACCAGACCTCAAGGGACTGACTGCTGCTCACCTTCCCCGTTCGAGCTTCTCTTCTCTCCTGGACAGTCTCTAGGGACCAGCTGCTCACAGCGCCGATGGCAGTTAAACCTGCAGTCTGACAAAAGGATCACAGACGAGAGGTTCAAAGTTACATCACTCAGTCACATCATGAGTGACTTTTACACAGGTGACAGAAAATTACAGTTAAATGTATTTTCTTTCTTTCTTTCTTTTCCTCAGTTTATGTTTCTGAGCCTCTAATCCACAAATGGCTCATCAAAAGGTTCTGCTCGAACAGAGCATCTAAAAATATCTAAAAAGTAATATATTTTAATACACTACATGAATCATCACTGAAAAAAGACAGATTTGAAAAGAAGACATTCTACAACACATTCACCCTTAAAAAGATGAATTTTAGGCTGACTTTTTTTTTTTGGTCAAATGAATGTTATTCTCCATCACTAATTCATGGTTGCAATTGAGGATTATTTTCCTTATCAATTAATCTTGGTTCTTATTTTATCAATTAATTCATTACAACTGTCAAAACAATCTCCCAGAGGGCAAAGTGACGTCTTGAAATTATTTCTGTAGAGTCTTTCAATAAAAACTTGAACATTTACGTTTAAAGCCACTGAGGGGTGGACAGGGAGAACTTGTTCGGACACATGTTCTTGGCAACAACAATAAACCAATGTCTGATACGCCGGTCTCTTTGGGTGCGGTGACCCATTTATTTTCACCAGTGCTCACCTTCACACAGGTAAACCATTAAAGAGGGTTTAGTGTCCATTACAGTCAAATATCCATTTAACAGTTTGATTTCCAACACATTGTCCCAAAAACTTCCATGCTGCCTCACACAGTCAAAAAACTGTTTGCTTGCCCCTGTTCACACACCTGCTACTCATCAGCTTCACCTTACCTATATTACCTGTGTTTTACCTAGTGCTCCACCCTGTGTTCAAACAACAAAACTGCACTTCTATTTACATATAATTATCTCTAATGAATTAAACCAAGAAACAAAAGAAACAAAAATATTACTATGGCTCCAACAATTTCTTTTATCCAAAACCCAGACACTTCATTTACTATCATAAATGACAAAGAAAAGTCGCAAATCTTCACATTCAAGAAGGCTGAAGCAGCAAATGTTTGACATTTTTGCTTGAAAAATGACTAAAAGGATTATGTCTGAGTTTTTTCCTCATAAATGTATGACAAGGCACTGCCACTAAGTGGCCACTCGAAGTATTGCAACAAAATGCGACATAAATCATGGAAGGAGCTAAAGAACTTTTTTGGCGTATGGACCAGACGAGCACTTCTCATTGAAGAGAATGGGCGCCATCTTTGGATATCGTATTGAATTCATATAATGAGGAACCCTAAAACTGTTATGTCCTCCAGACGTCTCACCTGAGCACTGCAGCCCCTGTCTGAAGAGCCCTTTGAGCAGCCGGTGGCAGTACTGGCAGACGGTGGGTTTGGTGTAGCTGTGGATGTGGAAGGTGTGAGGCACCTGAGGCCTGCTCCTCTCACCGTACCCGATGCCCACCCAGACAGGAGGCTCCGCCCATGACGCTGGCCTGGAGGACGATTTGGACATGCTGATCTGGTGAGGGATGGATGGCGAGAGTCGTCAGTGTAAATATGTTTTTATGAGTTCATGTTCAATACTTAAAAAACAGGTTTCAGTTTAGTTGTTGTCCTCCTTCTTTCACAATACCTCCTTACCTCCTCTAGACTGCCTCCTGCCTGATTGGACAGGGAGTGTGTGCGAGGTCGTCGGGGAGGAAACAGCGAGAGGCTGGTGCTGACCTGACGCCGTGCTCGACTGCAGTCATTGGGCAGTCGGAAAGCACAACGTTTATGAAAGTCTAATCCACAACCTGAAGAAAGGCAGAGGTGAGAGTGAAATTTGAATCATTAGTACTTCTGAGAGGCAGAGAAGCTTTAGATTCTGTTGTGTAAACGGCTGCAAATCCATAATGCTGCAACTTTTACATTAGATTCTGGTAAATAAAACAACAGATATACTTTTTACACACTCTGGAAAAGTTTGATAGCTCTCACATTTCAAAGAAAAGACAAAAAAAGACATCTTACCGTCACATTTTAAGCCCTGTCGGACGAGGCCCCACAGCATCTCTCCACAGTGATGACAGAAGGTGGGAGTCCGGTACGACTGGACCACCAGGGAGTGTGGACGGACCCTCATCTCAGTCACTGACGCTGATGCTGAGTCAGATAAAATAAAATAAAGAGATGGTGCACAGTCTAATTATCACAGCCCTTTGGCTGAGCACTACTGACAAATATCACATGTTGTTGTAGCTGGGATTAAAAACCTGGGCCAAGATATTTTAGACTAGACTGTGGTGTATATACAGACTAACTGTAAGCCAAAAAAACTTGGCGAGGTAAAGCTATGCATCATCTGCATACCTCTAGAAATGTATGCTGTGTTTCCTGATGATGTTTCCAAGTGGCAGCATATAAAGAATAAAAAGGGTCTGACCTAAAATTAAACCTTGGGGGACACCACGATCCCTTTCACAGTTCTTTCCTCTCGCAGACCTTGTATCTTGAGAAATCGTAACTACAAGCTGGAATCTTAATTCTTCAATCGGCACTCTTACTCTCATGCTTGTGTCTATGTTTAGAAAGTACATGTGACAGTCTGTATCCTCAATTAGAAACTGAGCGGTGGCTTGAGATGCAAGGCTGTGACACAAAAGACAGACCAGAAACCTCATACTGAAAGTCACACTTAGAAAAAAACTAAAACAAAGTGCAGGTGTGATAGAAAAAAACTAAAACAAAGTGCATGTATGATAGAAAAAAACTAAAACAAAGTGCATGTATGATAGAAAAAAACTAAAACAAAGTGCATGTGTGATCTGTGCGATCACTGACAGAGCCTCCTTGTTGGTCTCTCCAGAGACAGACACGGCATGTCGATAAAATTCAGAATCGACCATCCTGGCAGTCAACGCATACCCATTAACGGACCAGTATGTGAAACTTAGTGAAATCTAGTGGTGAGCTTGCAGATTGCAACTAACTCACCTCACCCTCACCGCTCGCACCTGCACACTTGATTCAGCATGTGCTTCAGGAAGTCAGGTGATTAAGTATAAAGAGCCAGAAAGTCCATGTTGGACGGAGATAGTGGTGGTTGAACATAGTGTTTTCAGCTAGAAGACCAGAGTTCATGTCCTGTGTGAAATCAAAAGTCACCTTTTTAAAAGATTATAACCATCTAGGCACGACTCTCCCCTTCCAAGTGTGAAGAAGAACCTACGATAGCTGCAAAAAATGTAGAGTCAGTGTTTAATTTGTCCCTACCGGGCTACTGTAGAAGCATGGTGCAACATCACAGCATCAGTGGGAGAGGACCTGCATCCTCTGTAAATCTAACGGCTCATTCCAAGGCCTAGATCTCAAACTGCAGTATGTGTACCAGTGGCGTCATGCAAACTCCTCTAGAGGTATGTGGAGGAAGGTCCAACATATTTTTTTAAGGTGAAATAAATTTCTTTAAAAATATTTAATTCTACAAATAAGTGGAGATAATATTAATGGTTCAGAAACAATGTAATCGTGGCTACAAACTGGAACTATTAAGGAGAGAACTGCAGATCAGGAGGAGAATATTTCAAGAAGCCATGTGACAGATGAAACTGAACTGAGCATAAGTGCTAATGGCTACTTCAAAAGCACCAGTGAAGCATCCACAGCACCTGCTAGAACCCAACAGCGCAGAACATTGAGGAGATACGACTCGAGTTACCCCAAAGCAGGATTCAGTCGGAGCAGGAGCTGTTACGAATAAACCTGCTTCCTGCATGAACTGTCCATAGCTGAATAGGATAGGTTTACAGTTCTGTATTTTAACGTTGGTCACAATTAATTAATAAATACTTTGAGAGCTCAAAACTTTCTGATATTTTGGTATTTTGCGAGAGGCTCTTTACTGCCTAACATTTTGAAATCCATTTGTGTTTAAGAACATCTCATCTTGTACTAAAAGTGGATATTTATTTGCCGAATCGTCAGGGTGAAGCAGTCCAACATGTACAAGTATTAACTAATAGTTGATATATTCACATTGTGTCAAAATGTTTCTATGCTGCAGTAAACATACTGCTTCCTGCTATTTAATTGAAAAAAGTGGAAAAACAAGATGCAAAATATACTTGAACTTGCTACAGACAGACTTAACAACAGGAACCTGTAATTAGAAGCAAGGTTCAGGTGGCTTAATTTGAAATACACCATTCAAGAGTGTTGCTTCTCCTGTGGTCTTGATAGAGAATTTCATGTCTAAAAACTCAGTCAGAATAGTTAAATAAGGAGGTTCACCTGCCAGACTCAGCTTCATGGTGAGATTTAGCAGCTTTGTGATGCTTGTTGGCATGAAGAAAACCAGACTCTGTACCTCACGGATAACCTGACAGCCTGTGAGGATCTGACTAATGTGTGAAATTGTAAGAAGCAATTCCAGTGACACTTGAAATGCTAAAAACAAGTCTTATGTAATCAGAGGTGTTCCATTTGTAAAATTGTGTCTTCTTAACCTATTTATGAAACATTTCCCGCCAAAATAAGACTTCATTTAGCTTAAATAAGTCTTACAGCTGCTGTGACAAAACGACAGTTATTATAAAAGTCCAGTAGCTGTAGTAACCCAACAATAACGGAAAAATTAAACTACAGAAAATCAGCCTCATTAAGCTTTTTCTGTGCTTCTGAGCTCTGACCTGCGATGATGACCTCAATGAGGTCTCCATACTGCAGCTCGTCGTGCTCCGTCAGGCGGTGCAGCAGCAGCTCTGAGGCAGGCTGGTGTCTGAACAGCAGGATCTTCTCCCCGCCGCCCACCACGCTGCAGTCTGGAGCCTGAACACACAGACGGTCACAGGTTGAGTCTTCATCCAAGAGATGAGCTAAATATAAAGCTTTCTGAAGTGCTGCTAGAAAACATTAGATCTACCAGCTGGACTGAAGCTACATAGATCTCTACATGTGAATATAGAAAATAGCTGCACAGAACTTCATTACTTATGTAGCTTTTATCGTGTTTTCCACATGCTGTAGTTTTCTTTCTTCCCAAAATTTAAACCTGTATATAACATTAAATAACTTTTTTTCTAAACAAACATTTCCATTCTCTCTTCATTGCTTTATTCATGTGTCAATTTAGATGATCTCAAGTCTGGCATTCATAACCTGAAGAAAAGTTCAATATCTACAGAGACAGAAAGAGACATTTGTAAAAGTCAAACAGTCCCTTTACCACCAAAACGATGACCTAGTTAAGCACTTAAAACAGATTTCAGTCAATGACGTGGCATTGACAAGTTGTTGTCATTAAGATATTTTTGTCCTGGTTAATGTCAAGTTGTTATAGCAAATACTTTTTGTCTAAATGAATGTCAAGTTGTCATGAAGAAATTAACAGGTTCTGTTCTCTTGGTTAATGTCAGGTTGTCATAACAAAGACATTATTGGCTTGATTAATGTTGTCATAAAGACATTTTTGTCTTGGTTAATGTCAGGTTGTTATGACAAGGACATCTTAAAAAATTCAAAAAATTAAACAACTGACCAATGACACTTAATGACAGCAGTCAAACATATATAAGACTCCTTCATGATAATGACAAGTATTATGCTATGGTTATGATGGTGTCATGTTAGTCATATGCACAGTCCCTTTAAATATAGTGTTACCAGAATCAGTATCTGCTCAGCTAAAACAACCCAAATTCTGGTAATATTTATGTTTTGTCTCTGAAACAAAAGTCCTACACAAATACTATATATAACATATATCTATATAAAAGTATTATATTATTATAAAATGTGGGTAAAATGCTGTAAGTTTCATTTCAATTTTTCTGTGACCTTAAAAAGTTGGATGTTAGAATTGGAGATAACAGGGTTTTCTCATAGCTGCACATATAAACAGTATGTGACATATTTGCAGTGGCCTGCTCCCGCAGTCAGGTTTGTGTGCAAGTGAATGCACTAAAATGTGAAGCACATGCACGCATGCGCACACGCGCACACACACACACACGCACACACACACACACACACACACACACACACACACACACACACACACACACACACAAAGACGCATTCTTTAGACATCACCGCTGACCTGCTGCCTGGAAACTCGAGAAAAGATCAAAGTTGATCAAAGGTGTGTGTGTGTGTGTGTGTGCGTGCGTGTGTGTTTGAGACAAGGGCGGAGATGCTGTGGTTGGAAAGTTTGCTGTGCTCTTGTCGACCACACAGTCGCTGCAACTGAGGCAGTGCGAAGGCACGACCATCTGACACGGAGACCAACTACACCTGCGATTCATCTTTGTTTAACCTCAACTACAGTTTCAGTGCATCATTAACCAACTGACTGCTCACTTCAATTTTACTCTCATAGAAAATTCTACGTATTTATTACCTATTTCTCATAGAAAATTCTACGTTTTTATTGCCTATTTCTCTTCCCAAACCTCTTAGAAACAGACAATAAAGTTTAAAAGCTCACATTTGACCTGCTTTAACAGTATGAAAATCGCTAAATGAGACGTGTTAGTAAACGGGATACCCTACAGCCAAAAACCACTCCAGCATCCTTCAACCTGCATCAGTCAATGATGCACAGACACTTGGTGGTTTCTCAAAAGCCACACTGTAGATAGTAACCTACACAACCTTCCTTCATGCATAGGGTGACCTTTCAAAGTCCACTTCCTGACAGTTCTGACAGATTCAAAACACCAACTGAATATTTTCCAAGTAGGACTATGTGAAGGGTTAAAGCAGATTTTCATTTACTGATGTGCTAAAAAGTTGATTTTAGCATATTTTTTATCACTAATAATTCATTTAAGCACATTATTGCCCATTTGAGCTCTCTGTAACCACTGCAAAATACTGACTGGAAAAGCGTTAGGTTGAGTGGCATCCCAATTATTGTCATTCCATTATGAGTCTGCTTTTTACCAGCAGGGTTGGGATTTGAACCAGCTTTAGTCTAGTTTGTTGTAACCTACCTATTTGCCAGATATAAGAGGTTTTATAATATAGAGAAAAGGCTGACCTAAATGCTCCTTTTGTGTCCAAAGTCCATGGTTATATATTTAAATATCTTCTTTTGTCAGTCCAGAAACCAAACATAGACTTTAATATAATATAAAGCACACGAGAAATCCATATTTAGGAGGCTGAAAACAATATTTCTGCCATCTTTGTTCGACAAATTAATTTAACGATTAATTACTGTTGATTGACTGATTGGTCGACTGATTCTTGCAGTTCTACAGGAGAATGATTTTTTTAAAATTCAAAATTGATGCCGCATCGACCAAATTACCTCTACTTTTTGTTTTTAGTATTGCTCAGAAACAAAAAAAACACCTGTGATTCAATAGTGTCTTTCATTATTTGTTCTCTGCCACCTACATACCCACTTCAACTTCAAACATCAACTTCAAACCCCACACCTCCAGTTTGCAGCATAAATTTCACGTGAAACACACAAAAAAGTCTCAAATCAAAGCCAAGTCTTCTGCTTTGCAAACTTCTTGCAGAGGACAGCTTTTTTCCACAGGTTGATTTGTGCTCCTCATGACAAATAAAACATACTTCATGAGTGAATTCAGTGAAATTCCCCTTTAAGAGTGCCCTGCCTATGAACCCTCCTGATTTACTGTGTAACACCCTCAAAATGCTTCAGGACAGCAGCATGAAAACGAGGCCACCAGTGTGAGGTTTTGATTACCTTGCGCTCTATGATCTCTGCAGCCAGCCTCTTGGCATGACGATAGCTCCGGTTGCCAGCAGGGACTTGAACCATCTCCCTGAACAGGCCGAGCTTGAACTGGACCAGAGCCGGCCCCGCGAGACTGGTGGGACTGGAGGGAGCCACTGCGGACATGGAGAAAGATCCTGTGGCAAAAATGGGATTAGTTTGTGGATTATTGCAGTATTGAAGAAATATGAAACTTTATAGACAAAAAGCTACTGAGGTTCAAAACAGAAAAAGTTGATACTCCAATTCATAACACAGCACAGTGTATAGTCTTTTAAATTTTATTTAAAATTCACTTAACAGCATTCATATTAATCATAGTGCATTTAACAATAACACTTTGCATGAAAGTAATGTCTATAAAGCATTATAAGTTCATTCTTAAGACATAATGCATTTATATTTATAGTATATTACAAGTGGTGGACATAATGCTTTATACTGCCATGACACAGTGACAACAGTGTGCATATAACTACCATCACTTTAGCCAGTTATAATGACCCACAGAGAACTGCTCTACGGTGTCATAACGCAATTCTAGGTTTCTGCAATGGAACATCAATTATGTACTATATCATGACTTTGTGAGCTTTCAGTAGATATTATTAGCAATTGTATTATGTTAAAAACATTTATAAAGCATTTTACAAAGCCTTATTACACTGGCCTATGAACACACTTATAATGCATTACAGACGCGTCACAGAAGGTGTTACCCACATTTTTATTAACGGAATCACCAGGGTGAAGTAGAACGTGACAGATCTTAACTAAACCCTTCTTGCCTCTGAGAAAAAAAACTTTTGCAGTGAAACCTCGTAATTCACTGATGTTAAACTGTTGCAGAAAATATTATAAAAAATGAGACAGTATTATTATGATCAGGATATCATTAAGATACATAAAAACTCACATCACAACATCTGATTTTTTTTGTCTCCTATTACCAAAATGAAACCACTGTAATAACATCTCAAAACATGAGACAAGTAACCTTACTTTCTAATCCCGGTTCATTCAAGCTCCGATCTCACACTTCAATCGCCGGATCGTATCTCAAAGATGTGACAGCTGATCAGTCTACAATTGTGTTGCTGAGTCTCAACATGAAGTCTGGTGGGTCTGGTTTCCTCTTTGTGGGGCGTATCATTGAGACAGGAAGTTACAGCAAGACACTCGCCTCTGTGAGAGCTGGGACAGCGCAGTGTTGGGTTAACACATCGGGCCCCAGCTGTGAACATTCACACACGTGTACACTTTGAAATGGTCAAAACTGTCTTAAAAGATGATGAAAATGTACAAGACACAGAATCGGTTTGAAAAGTGGAATTTGTATTTATTGAACCTTTGATAAAATACACATTAGGTTGGCCCCTTCACAATAAGATCCATCAAATCATCAACAATACAGGAGCTAAAATTACACATATACAAGATCCTCATACCCACAATATTTACCATCCATAAATGCACTGATCTCCGTAAATATTTGGACGCCAAAGAAACTAAACTCCGATTTATCTTTCAAGCTTTGGATGAAAATCTTCAGGATGAACATTTACAACCGGAGCACTTTTTACTTTTCTCTCAGCTGTATTATTGAGCGACACAGTGTGTTAATGTTCATACGTTTATGGAGATGCTTGAGAAATTACAGAAAAACTAACCCCGAGATGAATAAGTGCCTGATTAATACAGTAAATGATTAATATTGGTTTACAGTACAGTTTTTTTTTTTTGACACCTTCAACTACAAATTAGTGTTTCACTAACTTTTGTACACAACTACATGGTGCTGAGATTGTGTTCATGATTAAAGGAATTTCCCATCATTATGTGTGTGAATGAGTGACATACAGTAAACATACATGTAAAGGTTGTATACGTATAATTCTATACATTATTTGCTGCGAACGACACTTAAAGCACTTTTAACGTCTCTCCGAAACACTTCTTTTCAACATTGACTCCTTGCTACTTCAATGCACTTACTTCACTCCTTCGTTCTTTCATGCACGTTTTCCGTCATTACTATTCAAAACCTGCGCACATTCAGCACAATCAGAAAGCTGATAGAATAATTAGCACTTAAAACAAAACAAAAAGACTCAGCAATGTGACTTCATCCAAGGTGATTTCAAGAAGGGTGACTTCAAGTTATTTACGGCACATGGCGATGGTGTGCACGCACCATCGTTGACAAAATGCCTTCACAACAATCCTGCACCTCTGCATTTTTGAAATCAAACTCAGGTCGTCAAGAATTGACCCTCCTTATGTCCCGCCCCTTTTTGGTCTGTGCCCCAATAACAGCTAAATAAGCTTCATACCTGGGAGAACCTTGGCCAACTTTCTCTTTTCCTGTACTTAGATCTGCAATGTGCCTGGCTCATCTAAGTTACAAAGAAAACCAAATTTCAAAAATGATTAAAAGTTGTTGCTGTAGGACCTGTAAAAGTGACACACATATAGTCACATCTTAAGTTAGCTAACACTAGCTGGTTAGCTAGTGTTTTGAAAATATTAGCTACGACAATGGTTCCCAAACTTTTTCTGGCATGTCCCCCCTTCAGAAGTTCACATCCCACAATTATTAGCAATCATAACAGTTAGGGAAGCAAATGATAAAAAATGCATTCAAGCTGAATTTTAGTGAAATAGAGGTTAGCATGATAGCATCAGCATCTCGTTTATTTCCCCACATAAATCATATTCATTAACTTTGTTTCATTCTATAATTCTCTCCCAATTGATATAGATTAGCTAGTTAGCTAATGTTCTGTTTTGCTAACACTGCCTAACTTTTACAGGTATGTCGTGTTAACCATCTCAAAAATGTGTTTTTCTTTTCAACATAGATGAGCGAAGCACATAGCATGTCTATGTGCAGGAAAGGATTAAGTTAACTGAGGTTCCGTCAGGTACCAAGCTTTCTCAACTGTTCCTGGAGCGCAGAGTTGTACAGGTGAAACTTACTATTGTTCAGTTAACTTTCTGGGCTGCCTTATATTAGAGAACCCAAGAGTAAGGCAGAGGAAAAGCAAAACAAGCAATTCCTTGACAATCTGATGACAGTTGAGGAAGTGAAGTCACAACCTGCTGAGCCCGATTTCCACCTCACATAATACGACGTGTACATTCTGTGGACAGTTCTCTTGGTATTGGTCTCATTTTGGTGGAGATTAGCTCCCAGCTTGTGAACAGCACAGCACAAAAAAATCCAGTGTAAATGCCACTGGACAGCACAATCGACATGAAATGTAACATTCAAATAATCAGTTTTCAGTACCTTCAACATAAAAGCTTGGAGCCAAAACGGGCAAAAAAATTCAGCAAACAACAAAATTCATTGAGGACAGACGATCAACAGTCGGAGTGTTTGATTACGACTGATGTCCATCAAGGTCAGCATCGAAAACGTTAACACTGAGGATTGTTTTGTACAAAATGATACGTATTCAGCAACAGCTAGTAAATAAGGGAAAAACAAAAACAACAAGAGGAACTAATAAAAGTAAACATTGTAGCTGCATCAGCTTTGAACCAATGATTAAAAGTAGTTAGTCCTATTTTTAAACGAGGGTTGATTATGCTTTGAATATCCTGGCTTAATGATTGTAAACAAAGTATATTTAAATGTGTCTTTCACAGCATTTTCTTTTGATATCACTCAGACTTGTGGCTGTTTGGTAAAAGCCTGGAAAGTCAAGGTTTTTCATGCGTTTTTTTTTTTGTGGTAGAAGCCAGAAAAGTTACCTGGACATTGCACCACATTCTGTAGGTAGTATTCATTCAGGAGGATTTTTGAGAAATGATTGAGGTTGATTTATAAAATTTACTTTCAAATGAACTTTTTGACCTCTTTCATTTCTGCTTTTGCAAGACCGACCCATAAGGTGGCAAGAAAATTCATTTGAAAGTAAGCCTTGCAGTAAGCCTGATCTACCAAATACAGTACTCTCACGCTCAAAGTGCATTATTACAGTGAAATTTATCCAGAATGTCAGCAGATTTCAGTGATTGAGGTACAAAATTTATCAGCATTTTAATTAATTAAGTGCCCATCTCCATATTTTTCCTTTCATCTTTTCTTCTTTTCCAGTTGTCTGCCCCTCAAATAAGTAGTATTTTCTCCAACTGAGACCCTCTTTAACCCAATAAAGTGTAAACAAAAACAAAAAAGAAAAGGTGCACTATATACAAAGAATGAAATATCAAATAATTTAAAACTGTATATACATAAAAACAAGAAGGCAAAAAGTGAGGTTTAAATGGTTAGTAGTGCTAATGTTTGTCGAAAATCTTCCAAAGATTGCTTGTATTCTTGTCTCTTACCTCCGCTTTCTAATAAAATCTAATCGGATCGTACCATTTGTACCGTCTGTGATATGCATTCGATGTGTGGTTAGCATTAGCAAACATGCTACTTGTGAACTATACAGAGTGCAATGCTTCTGTTTGAACTGAAACCAGAGGACGTTTAGCCTACCTAAGGTTGAGTGTCTGCACGTGAGGGAGTGTAGATTGAAGAGACGGACTCACCACGATGTGGATACGATGCGTTGCTACGGTGCTATGAGTCAACAACACGAGGCATTCAGGTGCAGACATTCCACTTTCTAGTAAGCAGCATGCTGATTAATGTGTATCTAAATATTCTCTTTTCTGATTGAGGGCAGCGGTTTGTACAGCGAAGCAGCAGCACCGGCCGTGTCTTACAGGATGACGATTAGTGACGTTTAATGCTTTTATTTTTCAGTGTTCTTTAAAAAATATGCTGCAGGTGCAAGTGTTTGATCTCGCTTTGAGCTTTATGTGTGTTTGTTTGATCAAACCAAGCTGCAAACAGCCTCTCCTCGTCGGGCCGCTCTGGGTCTCCTAGGTCCTGCTTCCTGTCTCTGTCTAGCCAATCAGGGAGCTGCGTCTGGATAGGTCCACATTGCTGGCGCTTAGTCCCCTGCAGTCTGAGAATCCAGAGTTGGCATCCTAAAAACAGAGCAGTTAATGTTACAACTACTGTTGGACAGTACACTAAATATACTGCGAGACAGAAGAATCAGATTCCTCGTGTATTTAACGTTTGTCAATTTAATTTTTGGACATTTACAATATTGCAATATGACAATATTCACACTACACATGCCAAGTTAGAGCTACTGAAAAGAGCTTTCAATATTTTGTTGATTTTGGAGGCCCCTGTGGACAAAAGTGGTAGTGTTTCCACTGCAAACAAAAGCACTAAGTATAACATCAAATACAAAATCATCCAAATAAAAATCTCCTCATGCTTCTTTTAAACAGGCTAATGTACTACTCACTATAACTTCGGCTGGGAAAACGTAAACACAGGCTTGTTTTATCTGGTTTAAATGAGAATCCTTTTAGAAAAACTGTACAGAAATAGCCGATCTTCATGCAGATAGTCTTAGCACCTTATGTAGGCCATAGAGAGTCATCAGTAATAAATGGAGACCGTTTCATAACAAGTTAAAATCATCTTGTAATAGCTGAGCTGTGCTGAGCTGTTGCGGGTATGACGATGAGCACATGAATAAAACAAATAAAAAGTTGTACCTGTGTGGTCTCCTCAGTGCTCTTGTTGAGGAAGTTGAGGGAGCTCGCTCGCTTCATTCTGTGCAAAACAACACAAACAATGAGTCTACACCATTAACAATATATTGTATCCAAAAAAAAAAAAAAAAAGCAAAAAAGCGATGTGGGTTACAGATGTGTTTGTATTAAAACTTAAAAAATCTTGGCCAGATGACATCCTTTCTCATCCTCACCCATCTAACAACAGGAGTGAAAAAGGCTTGGGTGGAGGCCAACAGTCCTCTACAGCAGCCATTCTCAACCGCTGGGCCGTGGCCCACTGGTGGGCCTCAGAGCATCATCTAGTGAGCCCAGTGAGGCAGTGCTGTTACCACATGGTTAGATTTTTTTTTTTTTGGGGGGAGGGGGGATAATTTACAAAGTTAGTTATTTTCATATCCAAATATGCTAGAAATGTAAATAAAAATATGTAATAAAAATGCTTGATTTAAGTGACCAGTTATGTTTTGATATCACACCAATTACGACATCATCAGGCAGAGACAAACATGGTAGCTGTTCCCCCAAACGCAGTGACACAAAATGGATCGTTTTTGGAAGGTGGTCCTTAACGTCAGAAGTGGGCCTTAAATTACAAAAAATTGAGAACTCCTGCTCTACAACTCAGTTACTGTAGCTGTATGTCCACTAAGCCACACCCACTTTTGAACAATCCAATCACATCCTGAAGGATTTGATTTAAATTATCACAAGGTCCACTCAGTTTTTTTTTAAATCTGAAGGCATCACTTTAAATTCTGGGAACTTATTTTGATGCTATACAGACAAAATGATTATTCCATAAAAAAGGCAATGAACATTATAGACAGTGATTACAGCCCTACACCTGACTGCTAACAGAATGCAATCATTTAGATGCAAGTTTACATGCGCACACACAGTAATCTCACCCTGGGTTGCGAGGTTCTTGTGGTCCACTCCCCTGCAGCTTCTTCACCAGCATCTCGCTGCTCCTTCTCAGGGCGTCACGAATCTTCCCGAAGGAGCCACTGCGACGCAGAGACCCGTTACCATCCTGACGAGAGAGAAAAGAGAAACCAAGTCAGCATTTACTGGAGACATTAAATATTGAAGAGACTAGAAAGTCTGGGCTCCCTCCTCAGGTTTTTGGTTTAATCAGCCCTCCTAAAGGGCATTTCTACCTTTACTTTTGAATTAATTCTTAATGTGAAATAATTAATTATTAATAAGACTAATTGCCATGTGTGCAAGGTTGTGTTGACCTTTACATAATGAACAAATTAATACTATCATTAATATAGAAGAACAAATGAAATTAATCTCTCTATAAACTGACCCCATTCCACTCAGCAGAGTCATCACCCTCGTTCTCCCCCCGCTGTCCCCCTGGGCCGTTCGTTCCTTCCCTGCTGTGTCTTCTGTCGCCTCCTCCAGCTCCCCCATCCTTCAGCAGCTCCACCACCTTACTCTGGTTAATGGCATCAATACCCTGATAGAGAAGAAAAACAAAACAAAGAATAAATCACAGCCTTTTCACAATAGCTCACACAGTATCTAATGTACACACATTAGCTTCATGACTAATCTTTAAATCAGTCTGACATTGTTTATGGGCTCATAAATCACAGCTCGAATGCCTGTTGAACTATTAAGGCTTCTAAACTGACCAGGCAGTTGCAAAGAGCTGAACTAATCTAACAGCAGTAATTCAGCTCCTCCTGCAGCATTCTGTGTGTGTTTGTGCGGAACCTGTTTGCGTGACTTGCTGGCGCACTCCTCCAGTGTTTCTGCTGCCTCCAGTTTGCCCTGGCGACGATACAAAGCTCCCAGACTTTTGAGGGTCGTGTTCACAGTGGGACTGCAAAAAAAACAAAAAACAAAACAAAAACAGCAAGACAGATTATTTCCACTTCAAGGTTTGCTGTTTGTTCCATTCACCTTCAATGAAATAACTGAGCCATAAGATGGTTTTGGGGGGAACTGCTGCAGTAAACAGTAGTGCTGTAATATACTTTAGCCAAGCTACAGCCAAGGTTAAACCAATACATCAGTTTGCAGAGTCTGTTGGATATTTGCCAGTGTGTGTTTTTCAAAGACAAACTGAGGTGAGAACAAACGATGAACTCTCATGTTGCTTTAAAGACATTATAACCCACTTAAATCTGTTGGTCAGCATGACCTTACTGTCACTTTTACTGGTTTATTTTTTTTTTTAAGACAAACAGGAAGGAAATGGTAGATTTGCCCTATGATGCCATCCTTAAACTGATACAGAACAAATTTGTTAAAGCTTTCCCCAGAAACACTGCAATATTGGGACACTGATGACACAAAGAACAGGTTGATTTTCCATCTGGTCCAGTTTGTGCTATCAAAAGGCAAAACTCAGAATGTCCAGACATTGTTAACTAAGGCCATGTGGTGAAAATATAATTTGATTATTGGTCATAAAGTTGTCAAGTAAAAAGACAACAAATGGTCCAATTTCTACCTAGATACCATACATCATGGAGCAAAGTCAGGTTCTGTTCATGTTTTTGATCAAGAGCACATGGCAGCAGACTTCAGACTTTGGGACCACGTATATGAAAGTGTCGTAAGATAGCAGGTATTAAATAATTTAATAATGTGGGCATTTCTCACTTTGTCGTGAGTCCAGGTTTGTCCCCTGCCAGCTCAGGCAAACAGCATCAAGGGGGTAAAATGCTCCAGGGTTTGCTTCAACCCTGACTAGCCAATGCTGGTGTGAACACACCCTTAGACTTGATTTGAGTAAAATATATATTTTTATACGTATAAGCTACATGTTTTACAATGCATCTTCAAAGACTGTCACTCAACTTATAATTTGTTTTAATGTGAAACAGGTAAATAAATTAATGAACCACTACATCTAGTATAATACATCTACACTCAAAGTCTTTGTTTATATTAGACATTGTTATATTTGATATATTGCTTCTATGCGTTTCTCCTCTTTTAAGGAATATGGAGCCTTTGCATGTGCAGAAATGAGTACAGCAGCCCAAAAAGCAAGTTGGATCCACAGACTGTATATTAAACAGGCAGTTTAAGATACAATTATGCTTAAAGTGAGCCGTTTCTCGCACCCTGTCCTCCCCAGACACAGCAGAGACAGACAAGCAGCAGGAGCTCTGCAGCAGAGCAGGATGCCTGCAACCTTGTAAACTGAAAAAAAAAAAAGCGAGTGAGGACCAGTCCTACAATTTACGACGATCAGTTGTTTATAACTGTGTCTGTCAATGTAAAGTTAAGCTTGTTTTCCTGAAAACACAAGCTCACTGCTCTGAAATAACACTCTAGATGATGAGTTAAGTGGCTGTCTGTCTCACTGCCTGCCAAACTCCTGCTAATAATGAAATACAATGTGCTTGTAAAACAATTTAAAAAAAAGTCTCAGGTTTTGGCATGTAAATGATGAAAAAGGATATTTTTGCAAAACTCACAAATATCTGTATATGTTTTTCCAATGAACTGTGTGACTCACCTGTCCACCTTGCAGGCCTTGTACCAGCTTCCATACTCTACATATGGGCCAGAGTCCTTGTGCTTACCCTGAGAGCAACAGAGAGAGATACAGAGAAAGGAAAGAGAGGCAGATGGAGATGAAGAGAGGCAAAGGGCGGCAGGAGACGAGTATGAAACATTACCCTATTAAAACAGGCTATTAAAAATGCCTCTGTTATCATTTGTGCAGACTGCTGTTCTCCATCATTCTCATCTTGCCATCCAATCCTTTTCCATAATAAGCTGCCTGCCAGCCAATGGAAAAGGTCAAATTAAATAACTGACCTTGCTCTCCTCTCTCTCCTCTGCATGCATCCAGATAGGCTTGTTGTCATCTGCAAAACAAGGACAAAAACATATAAAAAGCTATTTGATATACAAGAACATTACACTGAGAATAAGCTGCAGCAGAAACCAAACAAACGAGGAATAGAATAAACAGATAAATTGTCCAAAAAACAACGGATGCTTAGATTGTCCTAAATCTCAAAATGAAACCTCTCTAAACCCGTAAACACACATGATTTTATATATAAAAAAAGAAACACATGACTGCCTTTAATTAAACTCCTGTGATGACAAATTCCTGCCAAGGCCCTCTCTCTGTCTCCCTCTCATGCTGGGCATGTGAGCACATAAGGGTTTGATGAGCTTAGTGGCGGCAGGAGGGAAACATGAACATTAAGCCGTCGCGCACGCTTCGATAGCACAAAATAATCCTCTAACCTGCTGAGGGCAACAGCAAGGATCAGGCCAGGGTGTGGCCAAATCATAACCTGAATCCCAAAACAAAATTGTGTGTGTGAGTCAGGGGGGGGCGGTATTCTTCATGACATATTTCATCAAAAGAGGGAAGATTAAGGATGATCTAAACAATATTTAAAGGTACGTGTAGTTTTGTTGCTTACTGTTGACAGATCCAAACTCCTTCTCATGTGCCCTGGTCAGGATCTCTTTGTACAGAACCTCAGCGTCTTTGAACTTCCCCTGCTTCAGGTAGCACGTAGCCTGAGGAGCAGCAACGAGGACACTCTTTTATTCACATGTTCTCACAGATACAGAATGTCATCAGAGGATAAGATTAGAACACAGCAGAGAAAAGGTAACATGCAAAAACACTAAAGTCTCATTACTGTACGTGAAAAGGTTAACTTGTTTTTTGTGTCTAAGTGACTAATGAAGACAACAATTTCTGAAAATGGTTCAGTATTGATGGAGAGTGCTGCAGCCGGCAGAAGTGAAACTAAGCTACAACGTAATCCCTCCATTAAAAGTGCTTGTTTTTCTCATTGCCAGGCTCGGATCCCTACAGATACAGGCCTTTTTTTTTTAAAGTGTAAGATACATTTTGCTGACACAGAAACAGCTGATTTATTGCTCTCACCAAACTAACCAGACTCCATTTGCAAAATACTAATTTAAACATTGTCATCTTCATTCAAATTCAACAGAAATAAAAATTAAAACATTTATTAAAAAGAAAACAAAACAAAACAAAAAACATCTTGGCTTGTCTTTTCACTGTTTCAACAATTGCCAACTCAGGTTTGGTCAAAATAAACCCTAATTAGAAGTTAAAATATTCTGGATGTACGCGCTGTTTCGTCCTGCTGCTTCTCTCATGTCCAAACTCCCTCTTGCTTCTCTCCTGATATTTTCACACCTAACGCAGCAAATAAAGTGTTTATTTTTCATCAAACAAGACATCAAAAAAGATATTTTTGCTGAGTTTTATTTTGTTTTTGAAGATGAAAATGAAAATGTTAAAATTACTATTTCTGAAAAGAGAGGCTGGTTAGTTTGGTGAGAGAAATACAACAGCTGTTTCTTCAAGATACGTTAAACATAATGCATCTTACTCTTTACAAAATGGTCTCTCTGTACCAGCGTTGACAGGTCTGTGTGATTAAACCAGCCAGATGTCGGGTCAAAACCAGCCCAAAGGCTAGTAAAACAGGTGCCAACGTGTAGAGAGCAATTGGCAAGTTATATTTGTGTGTGTGTCTGTGTGTGTATATGTGCTAATCTAAAGTCAGTCTGGTAGAATTGTAAATTGTAAATAAATTATATTTAAAATACAGAGTTTTCATTTTAAATTATTATATTATTAATGTAATTTGCATACAAAATATACCTACCCAACCAGCAGATAAAAAAATGCCATGGCAAACATTTCAAGAGGATTCTTTTCATAATGTTGTCAGACACTTATGTGACTGTAATATTTTCAAAATCTCTCTTCCATTTAGCGCCATAATAATACTCTTACCAGGTTATTTTTGGTCTTGGCCACATTGGGGTCATCAGCTCCCAATTTGGACTCGTAGATCTCCAGCGCTCGTCTGTAATAGTACTCCACCTCGTCATACTTTCCCTGGTTCTGACACAGCAGGGCTAAGTTGTTCAGCTGCTTGGCCACATCTGGGTGGTATTTCCCCAACACCTGGAGACACATTTGTACACATTTGTAATCATAATCATGGGGGAAGTTTTTATTATTGATTGCATGACTATGCATCTTTTATTTAGCTAGGAGGATTGGTGGTAAACATTTTAAATCTAGGAAGTGGAGGTGTGGGTTTATTACCTTCTCTCTGATCTCCAGCGCTCTCTTGCAGAGAGGTTCAGCCTCCTTGTATTTTCCTCTCTTTCCGTACAAGACAGCCAGGTTGTTGAGGGTTGCGGCCACAGCTGGATGATCCTTCCCCAGTGTCTTCTCTCTGATGGCCAGAGCATCATTCAGGAGATGAGCTGCTTCTTTGTACTTGTTCTGATCTCTGGAGGACAAAACACAACACCAGCACTTGGTTAAAAAAAGTTGAATTGATATTGGTTATAAATGCTCATCAAACAACCTCGTCTCAGTTTCACACCTGTACACCAGGGCCAGGATGTTGAGCATGGTGGCCACATCAGGGTGGTCGTGTCCAGACGTCTTCTCCAGGTCCTCCAGTGCTTGTTTGCACAGCGGCACGGCCACCTCATACCTACCCTGTGAGGCATACTGGATCACCAGGTTGTGAAGCGTCCTGAGGCGGGCTGGGATCTCGTAGCCTCCCTGCTGGGCTGCCACCTCTCCACTGGGCTGGGCTGTGGAGCAGAGGAGAAGACAACAAAATGTCTTTCAAATGTTATGAGATGGGATCAAATCTAACCGAGTGGTTTCCAACCTTCTAACCTATCATTGAGTAAACTGACTAAAAGACATAATTTAATGGATATTTCATATTATATTTGATGCATAAATTATAAACTGTACAGTTAACCCAAATAGTGAACACAATAACTAAAGGACGTTTGTGTAAAATGAGTAACTTGGATGAATTTTGAGCAGATTATTCCCTGTGAATATTGCATATCCTTTTACATACATTCTGTCTGTATTATGTACTTTCTTTTTGTTTCAGCAATCATACAAACATAGGCTTCTTTTTTTTTGACAAATTCAGTGTTGTATTTTCCTTGGCATTTGGCCATTGTTGTAGTTCTAGCAGCTCTGTGGTTATTTTAACTACATACTTTTCTGATGCAGGATGAGGCTGTTTATCAGAGTGAAAAAAAGTTCTTACACCTCTTAAAATCAAGAAGGCCTCTTGACCAACCGTGAAGCTTTGGCAACCGCTGATGGGGGTGAGGAACCCCAGTTTGGGAACCAGTGGTAAAACAGATATGTTTTTCTCCAACAAGCACAGTTACACCCTAGTCTCATATTTAGATAAAAATTCCAAAACAAAATTACAAAGTGGTTTACATGAGTGTTCTCCAACCCTGGTCCTCAGGGCCCACTGTCCTGCATGTTTTAGATGTTTTCCTGCTTCAACACACCTGATTCAAATGATCAGGCTGTTGTCAGGCTTCTGCAGAGCCTTGATGACGAGCTGATCATTTGAATCAGGTGTGTTGGAGCAGGGAAACATCTAAAACATGCAGGACAGTGGGCCCTGAAGACCAGAGTTGGGGAACACTGGTTTACATGATTGAACCAGGATTAAAAACATTATAAGACAGGAGCAAGTAAAACCAGGCAGTTAAAATAATACATAAATTAAATAAATAAATGAAGTTCTTCTTGGAAGAAGCAACTGTCTGACATCACACAACAATGGCAGCAATGATTTAGTAAAACCTGTTTTGCATGTAAAGGTGTGTCAAAAGATGCCACCTATGCCATCAAGTGTCATAAAATAAGATGTATAATCGGTTTGTTGCCTCACGTGTCATTTTCCCTGAAGCATGTACTGCTGAGGGTTCAAATGAGTGTACACTTGCCAATGAAACACGTGAATCTGTCAAGGTAAAGCATATTTTTTGCTTACAGTTTTACCAGGTCCAAACAAAAACAATGAAATTGAATGCCAGATCCAAGCAGGACAAGAGGAGGATTAAAAAACATCGTGAATCAAACCTGCTCCAGGGTTCACATGATTGCCCAGACAATCCAGCTGGTTCTTGGAACAACTGTCACTTCATTTCTTCTTCTGTACTGAAAACATTCAGTACACAGAAAGCATTCAAAAATCTAATTGTTTCTTACGCTTGTTTCCTGTTTTCTTCCACTGTGCTTTTGTTAGTTTTCCCCTCCCCCTGCTCACAGGTGTCTCTGATTTCATTTCACTCTCTCCTGCCTCTCCTCAAGGTTTAAAAAAACTATTATCCTGTTTTCTTTCTCTCCTTCCTTCTGCCACAACTTGTACATTAGAAAGACAACATAGTACCATAACAGAAAAAATTCAAATTAAAAAAACCTAAAAAGATATCATGAGTTATCCAGGAAGAGAACATACAGAAGGTCAAACCAGACGTCACAAAAATAATAAACTAACTAAAATGACAATTATAACAGAATAAGATATCATTATACACAATATAAAATGTATATATTTGTTTTACATGTTATGGATAAATGTGCAGCCGACTTTAAAAATGAACATGAACAAAGCCGAAAGACAGAAAAGCTTTTGAGTATTCAGTTGTTAATAATTGAAGAGACCAAGAGGCAAACAGGAGACCACTTACTGTCTGTCTAATGGAGAGGAAAGCTTTAATTTGTAACACGCAGCATAAATGACCTTTTCTATCTGCAATGTGATTTCACTTTGTTGACACAGATCGACAAATCCATTTACAAGTCCGAGCTTCTGTTTAGACAGTGAATTGGGCATGAACCAAACCACAGCTCCTCCTGCTACACATACATTTAACATCCCATCAGAGCTGAAGGGGAAACACGTGTACAAGGAGCTGCTTGTGTGAACACTTGAGAACAACTCGTGCCTCAGTATTTAAATTACTCTTAAGAGTTCAGGCTTCAGGGCAGTTGAGGTCTGAAAATTTCTGGCACTGAAAGACTGCATTTAGCTATGAGTGATTTTATTTTGACACTTCATATATTGAATAAAAGAGGATTCATTCTCTTGCTGTGCATTCTGGCCTCTGCAGCCTCACGTACTCCTGCAGATAACTGTGTGGAAGTAGGAGTGGTGGAGGGCTTGGTTTAACAGCAGCACCGGTATGATTTAAAAACTTTAATCTTCATAAAACTATTAAACATTAAGGGACATGATCAAAATTAAAGTTTGACTTTTGGAGAGATGCCTAAAGGTCTGTAGTAAAACTGATATCAACCTTCTGAAGGTTTTTATTGATACAGTTAAAGACCTGGGAAATGATGAACTACACCATTCAACTACAGAGGGACAAAGGGTCAAAAATACTGGATGAAACTGGATAATGATTCTAGAAAAAAGTACATCCAATCATCTCCTCTTCCCGTGGTCCACCATTACTGGCTATTCTCCTCCAGTATCTGGTATGAGGTCCTGTAGACTGGGATGTAAATAAGAAAGAAATTTGTAGATAAGAAGTGATGTATTTATTTCTAAGTTTGGGCATTTTTTTAGACAAAGAGTCGATAGATTTATCAGTAATACCAAATAAATGTTACTTGGCAGGGTTTTTCAAAGGGAAAACTCCCACTCATCCATTATTGAAGAGTGGTGACGTAGGTTACACCACTGATGTCTTCCCCTCCCTTGTCCTAGGGGGGTTTTTATGTAGCAACGTCACCATGCAGAAGTCTGCATAAGGTCTGGTGGGAAAACATTTTAGAGGGGCTTGTTGTTGGAAAACAGCACATCAATGCTAAATCATTTGTTCTTCAATGAAAATTTGATCAGGTGAAATTTGATGTTCAGATTTATATAGATAAAGGAACAGTACTGGGAAGCTACAGAATGATATAAAAACCTAAAATAAATAAATAAATAAATAAAGGACCTGCCCTTTAAGGTTCAGACTGGTTTACACACAAACAAACTTGCAGCCATGTTACAGACAGGAGAGCAAAGGATAATTTTTGTCTGATGTCTCATGACTGCTGTTGATGTCATACCTGGTCCCTGGTCATCATCATTGGGGAACAAGTCATCCAGACTGTCCTTTGAAGTGTCTCCTCCACTTCCGCTTCCACCGCCGCCGCCACCCGAGGTCTGGCTCTTCTCCTCTGAGGGCGACACGTCATCGTCGAACTTCTTGATCTGGTTCATGAATTCCAGGTGCTTCTTCTCCTCCTCCAGCTGGGCAACGCTCTGCTCGCTGCGCTGCAGCTTGTGCTGCGTCCCCGCCAGCTCGTCCCGCAGCCACTGGTTCTCCTGACAGAGCCGGCGCACCTGAGCGCGCAGCTTCTGCTTCTCTGACTCCACGGCGCTCAGGTGGCTTGACAGTGCGATGATCACCTGAGGAAAAGGGAACCTTTACTAGCTGAATGGTAAAAATGTCATTTTTTTCCGCAGACGTTGTATAAAAGCATCCCATACATCAGACAGGTTTGAGCCAATTAAGACTGAATAAATCTAAGATTAGTTCTAATTAGAGTTTAGCAAAACTAAACTTAAAATGAGTGAATCCAGATTTAAAATTAAGAAAAGGGCTGTTGCACAATTACAAACTAAGGGAGGTGCTTAAACACAAATAGAAATAAATAAACCAAAAATAAATTTGAGTGTGGTCAGGACTTAGGAAATATAAAAGAGTGGGGAAAAACACTTTCAGCTACTGTGTTCTCCTTTAAAAATGTTATCAATTGCTACCCAGCTAGCTAGAAAGTTAACAAAAAGTCATATCGTTTGCTAGCTACCTTAAAAGTTTTCTAAAAAGGTAACAGAACATTACATTATTTACTAGCCAATTACAAAGTTAAAACATTACATTGTTTTCTAGCTAGCTAAAAAGTTAGTTAGCCTAATGACAGAAGATGTTGAAAAAAATGAAAAATAAGATACTGCCTGGCAGCACTTGGCAGACTGATTTAAAGAATGAGCTGGAGTGACAGAAAGAAGAGATGCATCATCAAACTCAACTGGGTTGGGTCTGTCCCCCAAACTTTTAAAAGGAACTTGATTATTTTACTCAATCCATCTCCAAAAGGCAGCCATTTTAAAAGACAGACTTCCTTAAGTCTAAGTTTAGGGTTAATACTGGATCACATTTTAAATAGTGGCTTCAAGTTTTGGTGCAGCAGAATTAAATTTAATCAAGGTTTAGATTAAAAACTAAACTGAGGTTTAAAGGCAGATTGAAATTTAATCAATTGTCATCGGAATCTAATTCAAAAGTTTGGTGCAACATAATTTAAAGTTAAACCATGATTTAGTCTGGTTTGAGAATCAATCCCAGTTGGTGCGACTCAGGCTCAGTCTCTCACCTGTGCCTCTCCCAGCCCCAGCTCGATGGCTTCCAGGCTCTTGCGGAGGAGCCCAGATTTCTCCTGGGCGGCAGGCGGCTGGGTGCAGTCCAGCAGCGAGTTGAGGAGCTGGGCGTGCTCGCCACGCAGCGTCTCCAGGCCCTGCATGACGGCCTTAGTGTTGAGGACGATCTCATCCTGGCTCAGTCGCTCCAGGGCTTCTTCGCGCGGATACACCATGGTGGACATTGCCTGGTTTTATACACACTGCAGACAATTTACAAAACAAAAGAAAAAAGAAATGAGGGTGATTTTTTTAAATTCATCAGTGGGATGGGAGGTGTCTGTGCTGAGTGTGCATCGTTTTTGTCCTGTCCTGCTCGACTTTTTCACAATTTACACACAAGCAGCTCTGTGCAACCACGTCCTTTATCTGCTGGTCACTGAGGTCAAGTGGAGGTGGATGAGACGCAAAGAGAGAACGGATAAGATAAGAAAGAATGAAAAGAAGACAGGGCAGGGAGGAGTAGGAGGACAGAAAAGGGATAATGGAAATATGATACAATAAACAGGAGGTGGGAGGAAAGAGAGAGAGAGAGAAAGAGATGCTCAATGAAAGGAGGGTCAAAAAATTCTCTCAGGTTTCATTATAATGATAAAAAAGAGGTATAATTGCATCAAAGGCTAGAAGTAAAAATCTATTGTTGGGTGTGAATGCTGAGTCAGCAAATCTTCTTCTACAAAGAAAAAATTCTGTCGCATTTTTTGGCACCTACCTAGTTCCACATTTTTCAACATAGAAATGTCATTCAAACATCGAAATATTCAGCTCCTTTGGACATGGTTGCTATCATTCATTTGATATTTCATATTTCCTGAAATATTCAATGTTTTCGGGGACATTTTCCCCGTTCCCTGGCTTTCAAATCTCAACTACTCATTCACACTTTCATACATTTTGGCTTTCATTCAATTTTCAAATTCCATGAAAACTTTTCAAAATATTCACCTTTCTTTCAAGCTTAGTTATAATAGAAGTCAATTACAAAACCCTTCAGCTTCAGCTTCTTCAGGTCAGTGTCAGCCTTCAATAAACAAAATATGCAACATCTTTCATAGATTGTTGATATTATTCAACTTTTCAAGCAAGCAATGCAGTTTATTCTCAGCCTTTCAACAGCCAGCACTCCCACCAACAATTTCTTCTGAAATTACCTTCTCTAGTTTAAACATAAAACCCTCTAGTGAAACATTCATATCCAGAATGTCTCTGCTGAGTGTGTTTCAGAGAGACAGCTTAACAACAAAGAAATTGCTTTTTGGCACCTAATTTCACATTTTTCAATGTAGAAAATATTCATCTCAATTAGGACATGCTTGTTATCATTCAGATATTTGATAGCTTTCATACTTTACAAACTATTCAGTGTTTTTTGTGAAATATTCACCATTCCCCAAGGTTTTTCAACTCATAACTACTCATTCATACTTTCAGCTACATTTTGGCTTTCATTCAACTTTCAAATCTGTCATATATTTTTAGTATTAGTTAACTTTTCAAGCCAGCAATGCAGTTTACAGCAATGTAGTTCAACTTTTTTAAACAGCCAGCATTCACACCTGTAATTTCTTCAGAACTGCCTTCTCTAGATTTAATATAAAACACTCCAGGGAACCATTCATATCCAATATGTCCCTGCTGAGTATGTTTCAGAGAGACAGCTTCATTATCCACCTATGCACACATGAGAAATGCCTTTCCATACACACGTGAGTACAGTATGCGCCACAAACAATATGAAAATTGCAGAAAAAATAAACTAAATGAAGAACACAAAACTGGAAACACTGGCAGCAGGATAAAGATAATGTTCCTCAGACATATTTATTGCATGATAGTACATTTAAATTCAATGAATATGCTGAAAGACTTTATGAAATATTAAATGTAATGTAGTTGTAGATTTCTAAGTAAGCGGCTGCTGCAAAAAGCATTAGGGTTCCATTTTTTTGTCTTTCTCTACAAATTCAAAGAGGTCAACAGCTAAATAATAGTTTCCCATTTCATTTTTGTGTAACATGCCCCTTGGATTCTTAGAGAGAAAGTTATATGATTTAAGTAGTATATGTTTAGTTAAAACCTATTCAGATTGTGACAAGGAGTCCTTGTGACGCAGCAGCTGTCAGTGACCAGTAAAGCCAATTAAAATGAGACACTGTCACCCAACAGATCTGCTATTTTCAAGGAGAGGCTGAGTCAGAGGTGATAATGACATAATGAAATATCACCAGAGGATCTAAACTAATACAAAAAAAAAATTGACATTACATAGTTTGTTCACCACCAGAAAGTTTGTGTTTTAACTGTATGTCCTACTCAATCGTTTAATAACCAAATTTAAAGGATTCAAACATCTCCTGTATCACAATATTTTCCATTCACATTTGCTTTATTAATTGTGCATCATTTTGGACAATAAAGTCTATGGTTAAACTGTGAAACATCCTTACCCATTACATATATGCAGTATCGGCCAACAAAGCAATATTGGAATTCCTTTACTTATTGTTATTGTAGGGATGGGCAATGCAGACAAAATCAAACATCACAAACTTTTTGACCAATTTGGACAGGCATCAGATACCAAAAGTAAACAAGATGGAGAGAAAATAAACTGGGAAAACTGTAATTCTTCAGCTCCAAAAATCCAGTATCAGTCGGGTTCTAGTCCTAACAGTGCAAAAATCCAGGGATTTCTAATTTACAAACACAAAAAACTGAAAAGCAGACAAACCTCATACCTGAGAACCTGAAACAAGCATGTTTGCTTGGTAAATAAGTTAACCAAAAATGATGTTGAGTAATTTCTATCACTTTTTCAATATATAAACAACAACATGTGATGAAAAATTTGTTTAGACTATTGACGCCTTTACAAGATATTTATTTTAAGCGGTGGGTGATATGGTCTCTAAAAAGCAATCAGTCATGACATTGGTTGTCATGAGTAATGATAATAATGTTGCAGATAGAACAAACAGATACATTCAGAATTTATTCCTAATGTACCTTTGGGGAAAGACCAATATTCAAGCTGTATGTTGATGTTTGGAAAAGAAGAATCTAGACAGTTACATATCAGTGTATCAACACACACATCCCAGCTGCAGACAGATCCAGGAAGAAGGATGTGACCCAGTAAATAGTCACTTTTTCTCCTGAACGAGCATGCGGCCTGCAGCTCCACATATTGACCAGCTGTAAATGAAACCGACGCAGCAGCAGAAGGACAGAGGAGCCAATTGTGCAACATCGTGACTTTCTCTCTTTTCCTGCTTTGATGCTGGATGTGCACCTGTTCTCCTCTCCTGCTCCCTCCCTCCCTCTCTAATATGTGTCTGTCTAGCTCTCTCTCTCACCCATCCTCCTCTCCCCCCTCCCATCCGCCTCACACACTGACTGCAATGCACCAATATTCACATTTCCCTTCAACTCCACCGCTTGCAAACGCAGAAAGGGAAGCTGTGACACGTCAAAAAAGCGCTATCCCAAAACTAATGTCACCACCTCTCCTTGAATCTTTAATTTGGCTATTTTAAGACACAAATAATTAATAATTGTGCCGGTGGATGGTCGAGGCCTGTGGCCGGGAGGGGCGGCAGCGTTTGGCTTGGCAGCAGATCAATCAAGGTGACCGACAATGGAGCTCACTGCTCAGAAAGGACAAATCTAAAACAGATGATTCATTAAATAATTGTCATTCACTGCAAATGCGTTTAAATGTCTGGTTCCGACATGTACACTGTTTGTAAACAGTGCAGGCCCGAGCACCATGATGTTACACAAAATACACACTGATACACATCAAATTACATTACTGTACGCCATGTAGCATATGATGTGATAATAAAGTAAGAAGAACAAATTTAAAAGTGCTGTTTCATAAGTAAAAACGCAGACAAGCGGTGACTGCAGATGACACATTTACGGACCTCGCAGAGGATGTTAACGTCTGATTTGACAGCCCGCTATAAAATCCATTTAAACTATATAACTGCGACCTTATGCTCATTTAAATATCATTTATCCGTATTTTTTACCTTCATCGAAGACAAGTGCGATGCTTTCTGTCCTTCGAACAAAGCAGCAGGACAATGTTGTGATGCTCAGACAGACAACGTCAAGCCTCCACATAGGAAAACAAACTGCTTCCGGATGTGTTTTTCAAAATAAAAGCTCATTGGTTGTCAGGGAGGACGAAACCATATTATCAATTTACGACTACAGTAATTAATACTGTTATATAATATAAAATACTATTAAATGTAAGTCCAACAAAATCGAATAAGCATCATTTAAGATTATACATTTAGTTTATCCGAAGCAATAAACGCGAACGTCACTTAGAAATTGACACTAATGGTTAAATTAACGTTAGTTTTACTTTGAAGGGCTGTGGGTGCTATGAACTAACGTTTACCTCACCTGTTAAGTCGCATCTAGAAGGGTACCCTTGATTTGTGATACTCTCGCCTCTCGCGAGAGTTGTACACGTTCGCTGAGCGCATTGTGAAAATGTATGATGTCTTATAATGTCACACCACTGTAGTTAAAATCTGCTTGTATTAACGAACAACAAACGCTTGTTCGGATTAGGGAAAGAGCACGATTTAGATTACAACGATTACTATCGCGAGATCTTCCGCGGGTCTGAGGTTCCCTTCTAAACACGATCTTTCTCACGTTATTTGGCCGGTACAGCGCAGACCAAAATAGCTGTCACACCACTCAGTTTAGTTTAATACGATTACAATCTCAGCTGAAGTCTGTAAGTTAACCAACAGCCGCTTTGGCACGCTCCTAACAGTAAATAACTTTCTCCTTCATCTTAACTTACCCAGACTGTCAGTTGGAAACGGAGGACAGCAGAAAGCTCTTAAACGTGTCCACGGCGTCGGCCGTTACTGACTGCTGCTCATCCCTACAAAAAACTTTTGTTCAGTCAAAAAGTAGGGGAAAGTGATGTTATCGCAGAGTTGCTTCAAATGTGACAGCTGGGAGGCGAAAATGGCTGTTCTCCCAGGATCCCACAACCAAAGATAAAGTAAAATACCAAGATAATTCATGTTGCTGCATGATGTCACGCAGGGGCGGGAAAATATCTTGCGCATGCGCGTATGCGAAGTGCCGCTCACAGCTTGCTGTTGATCCATAGTAGCTCCTTCTGTCTCTGCGTTTTCTCATAGTTTTGTGAGTCCTTCTGAAAACCTTAAACATTTCATACACATTTCTTTCTCTATTCTAAGCTAAAGTGGTCGCACTGAAGAGTTAGTCACTGGTACTTCTTTCATGGCAGCCATATTGAAATGAAATAATAGGGTAAACACAGGTGTATTACATTTTGAACAGAACCTTAATTAGTATCATTAGTAACACCTGTGTTTATCCTACTTTTTCATTCTAAAATGGCTGCTGTGAAAACGGTCTGTTAGATAAGACTTTTAGGTTAAGTTGTTAAGCAGTGTGTGGTTATTATTATTTTTTTTTTTAAGAGAGTGAAACCACAGATATAACTGCAAACTTACCCCCCTCAAACTTTTTATTCTCACTTTATTCAAACAACAGTAACACTAGTGTTATTTGTTTATTTTGAAAATAACTCCACGGATAAAAATGTATTTTTTTTTGGCAAAGTTCCCATACATTAAATGAAAGGTACCAATAGAAAACGAAGCTTTATGGTAATTCTAACTGATACTGACCTATATTACAATTCTCTAGTGAAGCTGAAAAACAGAAAAGACCCAAATAATATCTGAAACATGAAATTACTTACTGTTGATCAATCATGTATCTGTTCTCCCTTTATTTTTTATATCCTCCTTTGTGTTATGTTGCTTTTAGTGAATGTTTAACCTTCATACAGTCTTTTTACTAAATGTTTATTTATTCAGTTATTTATTTTAATGTAATAACAGATTTTCTTGCCATTTTGTTTCCTTTTTGCTCCTTAGAGTGAAACTTTATTTAATGCATTTGGAATTAAAATAGGATGATATCGCTTTTTTCCCCTCAGAACAGAATGTAGGTGGAAGTGAACTCTCTTGATTTGCTTGTACTCTTTGAGTTCTGGTATCAGCAGAGGCCCCATTCAAAGAGGGAGCAGAGAGGTTCCTCTGTGTACCACTGACCTGCTTCATAAACATCATGTGCATCGTTTCACACTGTCAGACAATGTTTTACCTAAATCTATTTATTTATCTGATTCTCTAGAAATACTTATGCTATGTGTTAATTTATATTTATTTTATTATTTTATTCTTAATTTCTATTTCTTCTTGCAACACATTACTAAGAAACTGTTAAATTCGTTTTATACAGGGTTGGGTAGTAACAGATTACATGTAATCAGATAACAAAAAATAAATAATGCATACATGCAATATAATGTTAGATTTGTAATCCAAAAGTATTCAGGTTAGATTACATTTGTAATTACAAAATTGCCCTGTAATTTGTATTCAGCAACTGTGTACATTTTAATGTTATTTGATCCAATATATTGAAATCTTACCACCATTTTCTGGAAGTATAAAGAAGCTAAATAAGCTACAAATAAACACACACAAAACATATTGATCCTATATTTTAAAAAAAACAAACAAGAGACTGAGCTACAAATCAGGAATATTTTTATTTTAAAAAACAAATGAAACAATACACTTCCACTTTTCATCCCACATCTGTTTGATTGACAAACGTAATCATGAAAAAGCAGTACTACAAAATATGTCAAATTAAGAAAAAAACAAAAAACAAAAACAGAACTAGAATACAATATAACAAGTACTATCTGATATGTACAAGCATTATAGTTTATTATAATTATTGTTATAGGCAAAAGGCAAAAAAGCTGAAGACTGCTGCTGAAGAAACAATGGCATATGTGCAAAATACTCTCCACAAGTCCACAAGCTTAGGATGCTCTGCTCTGAGCAGGAGCCCATCAGGCAGAAATTGAACTGCTCTTCATAGGCGAATCCCGTTCCCGTGAGGACAGACAGCAAATGTACAAGCTGTGGGGGAAATGGGTACGATACCATTAAAGATGATTTCAGAAAGCTAAGCTTGTGGAAGCCTGGTGAAGAAGACTCTCTCATCATCATCGTCATCAGAGGGACATTACAGTGGAGAGAAAAGACACTGCTGATCACTGACAGAGATTATTGATGGACCAAACAGCTCCTAATCTCTAACCACGACTAGTCAAGGACAGAGGAACCATCGTTACACTGTCACAAACACACACAGGTACAGAGATACAGGAAAAAACACACAGGAACGAGTTCAAGACTTACGCACAGAACAACCGGCGTTTTTAAAGAGACTTTAGAAGAACATGTAAACGTTAAGAATGAGAGGAAAGATGCTCTAAAAGGTGCCAAAGATGAGAAAAGCTGCAGAACATGACTGTGATTGAAAAAAAAGCATTCAGTTCCTCCAAACACTGAAATGATGACTATAGAACAAGGATCACTTTGTTGTTGATGCGTTTTTAGTTATCAGCGACCAAAGAACCCCCACAAATCTATCTGAGTATAATAATGTCTTCACATTGTAGTTTTGGCAGTGATTTAGTTTTTTTTTTTAATGCCTCTCTTTTCAGTAGAATATTTCCAAGTTCAGTTCAATCAGGAAGTCAAAGAATCAGCTGACCTTTAACCTCTGTGGAGGCTGCAAGCAAAAAGAGGCATCAATACAGTAAGACTTCATACAATGTTTGGAAAAGTAGTTTGGATTCACATCATTTGCAATAATCAGGCTAACAACACTACAAGGCAAAGAGCATTTTGAGTTAGTAGAGGTTGTCCCTCTCTCTTTAACAGCAGACACAAGATCACTGACCCTCCATGATTACAGTTTAAGTAAAATAATCAAGCATTTCATTCCAAAACATTATTTACAATAACTTTTTATTTCTGAATCCATTTTTTCTCATTTAAAAATGTAGTACCCTTTCACAATAAAGCATACTTAACTTTCTAAATTGTCACTAATGACTTAATTACATAAACAGCAGGAAGTTTTTACAATGCATAAAGTAAGTTAAGTTTTGGGTTGCCACATTTTAGTGAGGGATCCCTTTAGTTCATCTACAGTGTATCCTTTGTCTTTTAATTATTACTTATCAAAAGACAAATTACTTATTAATTTGCATAATCACAGGCCTAATAACTTAATATAAGTAGAAAACCTCTTTGTAATGACCTACAAATATTTGAACTGTTTTGGCCACTTGGGGGCAAAAGAAACAAGCTGTGAACACAGCACTGACATTCACTAACTAGCTAGCTAATCTGTATCAGTTGTTAGCTAGCTAATTACATCTGATAGCTAATGTTAACAAACTGTTAGCCAACTATCTAGCTAATGTACATTAATCATTAGCTGGATAGTTATTTCTGTTAGCTAATGTAAACAAAAAAACTAGCTATCTAATCTTTATCGATTGTTAGCCAGCATTTTGCTAACATTAGCTAACTTAAGATGTGACTGTCACTTTAAAACGTCCCCCAGCAACATCTTTGAACAATCTTCAACATCTATTCAACATAGACGAGCCTCGTGCGTAGATCCATCATAGCACATCTAAGAACAGGAAAAAGTTGATCGAGTTTAAGTCAGGTACCAAATTACTCAACTTATTGTAGCACTGAGGAGGGGATCATCTTAGCAAGCTGTTGCCTACTTATACATGCAGCTGTTGCAGACTAACATCATCATTCATCTGGAGTTGTTTATGTCCACTTAATGAATGAAAGTCCAATAATCACCGTCCTTTTAGCTCAGTTTGAGTCTCCACCAACTCCTGATGGGAAATACCTGTTTCTTTAGCTGCTAAATGCTCCACTGTGTTCACCAGATAGTCGTGAACTCTGTTTGTCTGCTGTTCAGTGCAGGCAATGTGGTGAACTATCAGTTTTTTAGAGCTTTTCAGATAAAAAAAGCTGTGAGAGTAAACCAGGAAGATAAAGTTACAGGGCCTTAAACCAAAACAACGAGCTAAACAGCACTGAAACACTCTATAGATGTGAAGGGAACTGAAGAGTTGGGTGATTGTTTGTCACAATGTGTCACTATTCACATTCCATGTACTGACTTGACTTATTGTTAATAATAAAAATGTTTCTGCTCAGCTTTAAAAACAAAGTGAGTATATACTGTATATTAACCAAAGGGCTACTTCACTGAAGTGTGACCTCACAATCTGACAACGCTTAAGTTCTTCCCATTCATGCATAACAGCAGAACTTTAATGTATTCTTAAATGATTTATTAATGATAATGAAGTCATTAGTGACATATAAAGTAAGGGTCGACCGATTATTGGCCTGGCCAATTATTGGTTTTCGATTTTCAGCATGTTTTTGTTTATCAAAATCTGTGTACTTTTTAATCCTACTGCAGAGAATATAAATAATGATAATAATATCAAATTATAATAATGCTGAAAAGTTCTCCTTTAAATAAACATATGCTTTAAGGCATTTCAGTACAAATTTCAGTACAAATTTAGGTTTAACTAGTTTTATTCATTTTTTACTTTAAAAAACTTTTCATTTAACTTTAAGAAATGCTACTGGCAGTTCCCTGCACTTTTTGTTTTAAGATAATGTTGAAAAGTTTTACTTTAATTAATCATATTAAAAGGCCTTTTAGCAAAGTTTTTTGTGGGAGATTGCTATTCTAAATTTTAACACATAGATTGTCCTTTTTATTGCAAATTTATATCAGTTCCAAATATTGGTTTCCTTAATCACTAATAATCGGTTTCAGCCCTGAAAAAGAATAACGGTCGACCCCTTAAACTGTTTCTAAGTATGAGTTATTTTAAAGTGGTACCAAGGTGATTGTACTTTTTTCTTAGCAAAGGTTTATTTAGTTTGATTTCAGAACAGCAAATTATGCTTAATTTTATGCCAAAAATACTTCTTAAGAGCAGGCGTCAAATTTTGGAATGAAATGATTAAGCGACCTAAACTAAAGTACATCAACGCTCGCTGATATTCAGGAATAATGAAACCCGTCAGTCAGTCCGTCTGTCAAGCCCTTAACTGGTTATCAGCAAAACTACAGGTTTAGACAGGGATGCTTTCAAGACACCCACTGGATGTTTGTATTTTTATTTTTTTACACAAAAGTATTTGGAGAACAGCATCCAAACTAGCTTGTCATCTGATGGAACATTTTATGTCCAAAATGTGACGTCTGTTTCAGCCCAAATAACACCAAATGATTATTTACAGTGAGACACAACTATTCTTGTGCCTTAAGACTTATTCGTTCACAAAAATGTAAGACAGCACATGTAAACTAAATTCAATACATTCAAATATTTGGAAGTACTTAACACCAAACTGAGTGTGTGTTCGGCAGTGACAGACGAGCTGTGAACCAAACACAGAGTGAACAAACAAAGCGAGCTCTGAAACCGTTCGGTTTGAAACCTCGTGTCGTGGATGCTGTCCAACAGAGAAGTGAGCCAAGTTTGAGACACGCCGCTGACATCACGACTGTAACACTGTAAAATCCAAAATTCCTACTCTAATCTCAAACAAACAAAAACAGCATTTAAATCAACGATGTTGGCATTAACACTATTAAAAAGAAAAAAAAGTAGCTAATACTTCACTGGAGATGGAGAGTGTTACGATGTAGGTGACACAAGGCAGAGGAGCTACACAGCTGTGCATTTTTTTAAAAATTGCTTTTAGAACAATTATTATAAACCACTGCTGCAGATACATTCTTGGGTTTGCACAGAATCAAATTATTTCAGTAAAAGTGGATTTAATTGATCCCTGCTAAGTCCCGGCACTTTTGGAACCTCCTCAGGTTTCTCATTTCCTGGTTCCTGTTCTTAGATACACTATGTGCGTCAACTCGTCTATATTTACAAAAATAAATAAATAAAAAATTTAAGATTGTTAAAAGATGTTACTGGGGGACCTGTAAAAGAGATATAGTCAGATCTTAAGTTAGCTAATGTTAGAAAAACGCTAGCTAGCTAACCTACACCAAACATTAGCTAGCAAGTTATATCTGATAGCTAATGTTAGCTAAATGCTAGCTAATCCACTAGCTAATCTAGACAGGAAGGTTTACATGTAGGTAAACAGTAGCTACTATAGAACATGCCTACTGCAGCTAGCAAAACTGCATAGTTAGGTTTAGGCACAAAAATTATTTGGGTAGGTTGAGGAAAAGATTCTAGTTTGGGTTCAAGTATGTACCTTAATTCGGGAAGTTCTGTCAGGGCGTGTGTGATGTAGAGAAGTGGGGGTGTAATGTAGTCTGTGAGGACATAGATAGACCCCTCTCAATCTACATCTGCCATTAGCTAGCAAGTATCTGATAGCTAATGTTAGCAAAACACCAGCTAACTAGCTAGATAATCTATGTCAACTGTTAGCTAGCTAGTTAGCTAACATAACAAGGTAGTTTTGCTGACTAAATGTAACTTAGCTGTGATTGTACTGCGAGGTGTCTTGTTGTAGGCGTGTGCTTTAGTACTCACAGATCTAACTGTGTAGATTAGCTAGCTAATTAACTTGCATTTTGTTAACGTTAGCTAACTTAAGATGTAACTATATATTCATATAAATGTCACTTTTACAGGTCCCCCAGAAACATCTTTCAACCATCTTCAAAATTTGGTTTTCTTTTCAACATAAACGGGCGTAGCACAGAGCGTATCCTATTCAAGTACGAGGAAACTAAAAAAAAGTTTCAGTTTCCTTGCCCAAGTACAGGAAGCAGAGGTTGACCGATGTTTTTCCAGGTCCCAAGCTTGCTCAACTCTGAGCACTGAGCAAAAAGGGGCAGGACTTAGGAAGGCTTAATTGATTTTTTTTTTCCTTTTCAGATTGTTTAGTAGTGGAAAAAAACACCTTGTGCCAGGCCACAAAGTCAACAAGACAACTACTGCAGGTTTTGCAGCCCTAATATGATAATCAATGACATTGATAATGACCAACACATAGTACCAACAGACACACACGCACGCACACTAATTGCATGCCCTCTGTCACATCGTAGAAAAAGTATTCCTCCTATTTAGTGATTTTTTTGTTTTTAACCACGTTACATTTATTTCACCACACACACGTGTTACCAGTTACTGTACACTCACTAATCACCTCACGACATCCTAGAGAAAGCATGTGCCAAAATAATTCAAATCAACCCAAAGACTTATTTTTGTTTTTTCCCTGATAAAATGAAGGTTTTTAAGGAGAAGAGAAACACAAAATGCTTAAAAAATTGACCAGGTCTGCTGTTTTCACTTAACCGGGGGACTACTGGCAAACAACATTGTGCTTTATTGCAGGTGATTAAAGGGATAGTCTGGATTTTTTGAAGTGAGGTACTTATTCATAGTCTGAAGAAGCAAGCAGGCAGAGTACTGGTGTAAGGAGCTAAGCAAAACTTTTTTAGACACCTAAAAACAGGCGTTCCTTAAAAAATAAATGTCAAAGTGGTTAACTATATTTTCACTGCTTTACATTGTCATCAGCCGTTATATTGTCCTCTCTTGTCATCATTTTACCTCACAGAGCGCAGAACTTGTTAGTCTACCACTAACTTGATTGATTAGTTTGTGTGCATGATTGTGTTACTTTGGTGATTCCAAAGTAACAATTTAAAACACCAAAGTCACACAATAACACAAACAAACAAACAGAATGAGGCAGTTGTAGACCAGCAACCGCCACATTCTGCAAGGTAAAATTACTGTGTTTGCCAATGGAGTCTGGTGGTTTTAGAGAAAACGATTTCCAGTTTCCAGTCAGAAAAGGCTGTCTGTTGGCAAAGTAAAGCAGTTCTATATATATATATACCATACACTTGAACTGATATGGACCATTTTTTTTTATAAGTGGCTAAAATTCATGCTGGTACTCTTGCTGCTTCTCCAAACTGGGGGCGTGCTGACAGCCATCTATTGTAGGTAATACACTGACTGTGATAAGTATGTCATACAACCCCATGTCAAAAAATGCAAACTACCCCTTTAACTCCCATTTTTGCAGTTAAGATCCGCATGGAAAAGCAGAGTTTATGCAGGGGGGGGGACACATTTTTCCTATCACATTCCCAACAATGCCGCTGAGTTTGGGACTGTTTAAATTTGCATTTTGTTGTTTCAGTTTGCTGTTGCACAGTTGGTTGGCTCTGCTGTTAAAAGGGCTCATCTATTTTTTACCAGCTGTACTCTGCAAACACTCAGATGTGTATTCATAAGTGCATAGCAAATAAGAAAATAAACAAAACTGCACGTTACAGCAGCCCCCTGCCCTGAAATCCTGAAACTCTTCACAAAAACATACACTATGCATCACGAAACAGCTTTAAAGGGAAGGTTTGACTATTTTTCACTAGAGCACAATTTAAAAAAAGACACTTCCCCTTTATAGATATTCTTTTTTTCTGCAAGGAAACATTTGGCATTAGACATCCAAATTACTTATTTTAATACAGGAAAAATATTTTAAATTGTATGGAAGCCCTTGAAATTAAAAAAAGAAAGAATGGGCCTGTTTTGAAAGGGCATCTGAGGAATTCATCACATGCAAACCTTTTTAGTTATTTGACTGCATTTTGTGAGCAGAGGAGACTTTTCTTTGTGTTGTCACTGGCTCATGCAAACACTGAAGCCCTGTTGCGTAACTGTTTTTATTTTGTTTCCGGCACATGAGTGGTGTTATCTGTTAGTTTCAGAGCATGCACGTGTGGATCGTGGGACCGTGAAGGGATCAAAAGTTGGGGGTCAGATTTTAAGGGCTTGAAATCGGTGAGTTGTTGCATGCTGTTGCATTCCATAGAACGGAAACGTAAATGGCAGTTAGCTAATAAATTTGTGCTGTAAGCCCCTTGTAAACACACGCACACATACTGTACATTCACGTGTGCATGCACACTCTCACACACACACACACACAAACACACACCAAAAGGGGCATTAAAGTGACTAGTAACAGCGCTGCACCCCAACACCTCCCTCTTCCTCCTCCTCCTCCTCCTCCTCCTCCTCCTCTTCCTCCCCAAAAGAGAAACAAGATGACTGTAACCAAAACAAAACTAAACAAGTAAGTCCAGCCGCTCGATGTCTTCTCTCAGCTCTGGATGTGCTGAGAGGTGGGGTCTTTGCGCAAAGGTGTGACAGGAAAAGTCGAGGAAAGTCGAAGGTCAAGTCAGGGTCAGAGGAGTCGGCGGGCGCTCGCCCCTAGGAGGGCGGCTTGCTGTAGCCGAAGAGTCCGACAGGTAGGTATTTGACGTGAGTGGGCCACTGGGCGGCCAGCTGGAAGAACTTCACATCGTTCCACTCCACGCCATCTATGGACACTGGAGGGGAACGAGACACAAAAACTCAGCTGAATGACGGGATGATATGGAGATACAGTATTGAAGGAAATAAAGGAAATGGAGGCACAGAACTGTCCTGATCCATCAGGTTTACCTTTCAGGATGGTCTGTTGCTGCTTGGCAGAGCAGATGAGTCGGCTGATGCCTTCAATGACCTGGCTCTTTGAGTCAACGTCCTTCTCCTTAGGCTTCTTGCCCAGGAAGATGGTCGGAACTGAAGAAAGGCAGAAAGACAAAAATGTGAAAATGTCTAAGCATGCATGCTGGGAGCTTAAGATCACTTCCTAATATACAGCGAGAGAGCAAACCCCAACAAATGGAGGCTGAAAAATTGTCCAGATATAATACAAGCAATCCAGCAGTACCATCTGTGATTTCTCTCTCTGCAGATTAACCTGTTTACATTTTGAATGTTCCAAACAGGAGTTTTTGGACCATTCCACAACTTTCCCAGTCTTTTGTTGCCCCTGTCACAACTTTTTTGGGGCTTGTCGCGGGCATCAAATTCAGAATGAATGTATATTTACAAAAAACAATAAAGTTAATCAGTTTGAAAATTAAACGACTTGCAATGTATTCAATTGAATACACGTCAAAAATGATTTTCAAATCATTGCATTCTATTTCTAATCATCCAAACTTTTTTTGTATTGGGGTTGTACTTACTTGTAACTCCCAACAACTCCCCATTTCCCATTCAAAATTCATCTCTTTTGAGGATATCCTTATAAAAAGGTAAAACAGCAATGTCAAAGACATCAGCATCAGTTTAGACCAGAGAAAATAAGTTCAAGGTGAAGCAAGTGCACAAAACTTTGCAAAAAAAGAAAAAGGTCGAAAAACAAGCGAGACTTTGCTAAGCCTGTTCACTGTCGCATGGAGCAGGTTGAGACATTGTAAAGATTTCTGAATCTTTCCACACCCATGGACACTGTAAAAGTAATTTAATACACTTAGAAATAAACAAGTTGTAAAAAATGTTTCAGATTCATTGACAATGTCTGTATTGATTGATTTGATTGATTTCCTCTCTGACCACAGCTACATGCAGTCTGTAAAACTCTTTATTGATTTGAGGACTCCTTAAATAATATTCCTTATAGTATTGTTATGTGAATTAATAATTTTTATGTCTCCACTCTGATCATCTTCTCTCACCTTTCTTGTTCTTCTCCTTGGTGACCACAGTCATGGCCATGGTGCTGACCTGGGCCTGTGGGTCACTGCTGCCCCCACCTGGTAGCCTGCTGACCTGCAGCGAGCGGAAGGCGCTCTTCAGCGTATTCTTGCAGCCCGTGTCACGTCGCTCACCCTCACGCCGCTTCTCAGCTAGGGAGGCCAGCCAGTAATCCACCTGCAGGCCAATGGCGTCCACGCCGTGAGACATACTGGGACTCCTGTGGACAGAAAGTGTTCATTGACAGTTTTAATCCTTATTTATCTGCAGAAATATTGCAGCTGAAATGTTTTTGCCGGCACCTGATTGACCACAATACATTTAAATCCACAACTACTTTAAAACAAGACAGATTTTGCAGTTGAATGTTGTACATTATGTTCAAAACTGCAGACGCTGAAATAAACGGATTAGAGCAGAGACATAATGGAGACAGACTGGCTGGCTCTTCAGAGAGAGACAGCAGTAGAAATCCACTGAATCAAACAGATGAAAACACGACTGAAGTATCAAAGAGTCACTCACTTCGTTTCAAAATGGCTCCCAGTCAAGCTAAGCTGGTGCTAGGAGCAAAATATGCAGTAAAAGGACCAGTATGTAGGCTTTAGTGGCATATTGCTGTGGTTTGCAAACAACTTGCCTAACCCTCCTGTAGGAGAAACCACAGTGGCTGCAAAAACCTCTAAGGCCCCCTCTAGAGCCACAGTTTGGTGTGTCTGATCTGGGCTACTGTAGAAACATGTGGTGGGAGAAAAACATCACGATTATTTGTTTTAAGATTCCTGTATCGATTTTTGCACTGCTGAATCGTACTGAATTATTGCTATACTGCATGTAAAGGATGTTTCATCAAAATCCAACAAGGCCAATCTTGATTAACAGTCAATAAACAAAGCTGCACAGTGCTTCCTGTGCATTTGCAGACAAAAAACTACAAAGCAGTTCATTTACAAAAGATTCCAACAATTTTTCTAGACAAGGGAATTTGGAGATAGGTCTACAGTTATTCAGATAACTTGTATCTCCTCCTCTATGAAACACAGTCACTATGGCTGATTTCCAGACTTTTAGGATTAAACCAGAGGAAAAACTTCAAATTAAAAGTTTGTGTAAATGGCTCAGCAATGATGGGGGCAGCAGTCTTTCAGATATAGGGGTCTAGCTGGTCTGCTCCCAAAGAGCTTTTCATGCATTTGGAATTACACAAAACGGTTAATCTAACTGAGAAGAAAATTCTTGCAAATAAGACCTTTTCATCATCTAGAATAGTGATAGAGCCATTATCTTGATCCTCCAGTGCCTCATCCACATCATTTTCCTACGTAAAATTGATTATATAGGGTGAGGAAGGAAATGAGAAATAGAGGAGTCTGCAAAATGTGTCAGGCCCTGAAGGGGTCACAGAGGAAATAAAACAGGTAGGAAGAAGAGAAAGAAGGGAGGAATGATAATTATACAAGTCACCCTTTTCACCCAAGTCTTACCCTTGTACTGTCAGTACGCTGCCCATGGAGGGAGAGGAGGGGGGCGTGGCTGCCTCTTTAATCATCCCTGTGGGTGAGCCGTGGGAGGGAGGAGACGTGGAGGGAACAGCCAAACTCACCGCCACGCCCTCTTCTGTGTCTCCTATACAACCATAAAATGAAATGATCACATTACCACTCGCTAAATCAAATCAAATCAAATGTTTATGTCTTAAAACTATTTCCCAACACTCACCTGTTGGAGACTGACCAGACTCAATAAGACCAACCTTCACCACCTGAAAAACAGCAGGTGATGTCAGCAACCTTTCTAAATGATCAACAATAATCTGTAAAGTCAGATTTTCTTTGGCAACCTACTGCAGTGCAATGCACAGGTTAAATCTTACCCCAATGAAAGGAATAAACTTCTGGTAGGAGTCTTCATCTCGCCTGGACCAGGAGAGAAAAGAACAGAGAATATCAGAGGAAACATAAATCGAGTTTGTGAGACTGTCTGGGTCGTGTGTGCGTCTGTACTCACGTTCTGTGTTTGCAGGTGAGCATGGCCTCGGCAATGGGCAGCTGGTGTGTGACTGTGGCTCCGCTGATGTATTGGGCAATTCTTGCTGCTACATCCAACTGATCTGGAGGTGACAGAAAAAGTCCAAAATTCATGTTTAACACCCACTTGATCAGTGATTATCACCCACAGAGGTTATTCATCCTCAGTATGACCAGTGTGGTACCTGTCTGCGGTGGCTCAGAGCGGCTGAACACGTCTCTCCATGCACTGTCCAGGAAGGAGGAGCTGTAGCGGTTGTCAAGGGCACCAAGGTGCTTAGCAACTGGATGGGAGCCTGATGGAGACAATGGAGCAAAAGTGAAGGCAAGGGAGGAAAGAAAGTGGAGATCTTTTTATGAAGTGCAATTGTAGCAGTACAGCTGGGCCAATCTATGATGATAAACAACACTATAAACCCCAATTTACTCCTGATATAAAATTTGAACGTAGTCAACAGAAATGTTAAGGACCTCAGGTCAAAATTACATTAAAACTTAATGTTCACTTGACACAAACATCCATCCCTTGTGAGATTGACATACATTTTTAACTTAACATAACAAAAACATGTTATTACAATGAGGGTTGCAGTGTCATACTTTTTATTTGAACCAGTTTAAAATAATTTATTGTACACATTAGATATTTTGTGTGCATGCTGTTGAGTGATTGAATTTGCATTTGAATATTTCTCTAAAACAAATCGGCACGCACACAAGTTAAAGTCTGGAATACATGTCCAAAAATGAAAGGGCAGAGGTTTGTGGCTCCACAGACAGATCCCCCCAATAAAACCTTGCCGTGGCATGACTCTGCAAGAGCGCAAGCTTTTCAATCACCATGGCAACACATGTGGACTCTCTTACCCAGAGGCACAACCAGGAAGCGCATGTGGTTGAGCCAGTCGGACGTCTTGTTGGCAAGCTGGGTGACAAAGAACTGCAGGATGGCCCCCAGGTAACTCTGGCTGCCCACTGCCGCCACCTTCACCGCTCTGGGCATGGACGAGTTACAGTTACAGCTACAGGGATACAGAGAGAGAGAGAGAGGTGTTTTCAGTGCTGTATAGAGGTGAATCCACTGGAACTATGTCACAGTGTCTCATCCATCAAACCTGGTGGGTAAACAGTGGAAACAAGAAAACAAATCGGAAATCCTTACATTTGACAAACTGGAAATTGTGTCTTTAGCATTTTTCCTTGAACAGATTATCGAACTTTGTGCTTAATTTTCTGTCAGCTGACTCATTGTCTAAGTCCTAAAACTAGAGAAAAACTTAAAGTTCCAGGTTTTATGATGCTGACAAATGATCAAAAGCTAATAATTCTCTTCAATGCATCTATTTCCTACTTAATATAAACATAACTCAACCACCATTGTTTTCTTTTACCCCATTTCTTATAGTCCTTCATAAGTTTGATCAAAGTCCAATAAAGTAAACTCAAACTTGAAATTGTGAGAAAATAGAAAGAGGGTGAAGGTGAGGGGATGGAGAGAGTCGAAACAGAGTAAGGAGGAGAAAAGGGGAAAGATAAGGGAGGTATATACAGTACTGTTTTGGCATAAACAGAAATGAAATTATAGATGTGGAGTCATGAGGGCAAGGATGAGGAGGAGGAAGAGATAAGGAAAAGAAGAAGAAGAAGAAGAAAAAAGGGTCAAACATGGGACAAAAAACAGAAGAATAAAGCTCAGAGCGAAAATAGGAATAAGAGGATGAGTCATCCTGCAAAGCAAGAGACGCTTTAACCCAGAATGTGTGTGTTTCTGTGTGAAAAATACTCACAATTTCTGGATGCGTGTGAGCACAGCAGACAGCACCGCCTGGATTTCGGCCGCCGAACACGTGCAGACCACCGGGTGTCTCTGCACCTGGAGCTGCTCTGCAACATACTGCAAACACACAAAGAGGAAGATGTTTGATGAAAAATGGCCACACACACACTCGGTCTGATGCATGCTTCATGCATGTAAACAAGACGAAAATGGTGTACAGAAGAAGACGAAAATGAGATAAGATGAAAACCACATAAAGACGTAACAAAAGACGAAAATGGCGTAAAAGATGCAAAAATACGAAACAAAAGGTCCAATAAGACAAAAATGACATAACATGATGCATTGAGACAGCAAGACGAAAACAACTTAACCAGACAAAAACAAAGTAATTGACATAAGATGCAAACAACAAAACAAGGTGTGACAAGACGTTAACAAGACGCTAACAAAAAAAAAATGTAAAAGATGTAAGAGGAATATGGCATAACAAGATGAAACCAATGTAACAAGACAAAAATCTAAAAAAAATCCAAAAAGATAAAAACATGATGAAATGTAATAAGACGAAAACAACAAAACAAGATGAAAATAGTCTAACGAGACAAAAACAATGTAACAAGATGAAAACGATCTAACAACAATCTCATGAAAAGAAATACTTAACAAGATAAAAACAACGTAAAAGGCGGAACAAGATGAAAATGCACACACTCAGTCTTACCTGCCCCTGCCAATCAGTGCCATTGACCAAGATGAGGCTCTCTGGGAGAGCAGAGTCGGACAACAATATCTGGTTCAGCTGGTCGTACACCACTTTCCTCAAGACCTACACACACACGCACATACACACACAGAGTACATAAACCAGCCTACAGCAGTACATTTACTCGGCAGATGACTCATCAGCACATACATAATTCATTTCTGAGCTCCAGGCGAGTCATAGATTATCAGCATGCATTCTTTACTTTGGGAAAAGACAGGACGGAGTGGGTGGAGGGGGACACAGAACAAAGGCAGCACAAGTGTAAATCCCTCTGTGGGAATGCTGATGCACAACACAATGATTTATTCCCATATCCAGGGTTAAAACGATGCCGTCAGCCCACAATAAGATCCTGGAAAGTCTCTTTGTGAAAAGTTACCGGCGTGCTGTGTCCCAGCTCTGGGGATCTCTCCGAGTCAGAGCTGTTGGTGCGTTCACTCAGAGGTTTGGACAGTTGCCTCTCTTTCATGGGAGTGCTGACGCGCTTCTGTCTGGGTGTGTGGCCTCCGTCCAGCCTGAGGAGCACAAAACGCAAACCATGCATCTCTAAAATGTTCAGTTTGAAAGGCAGGGAAGAGACTGGACAGCATTTCTCTCTTTTAAGCCATAGCTTGCCATCTTTTACAGCTTGCACCACATATGTATGTAGGTGTTAAAATGTGCCAGAGACAAAGTTCACTGTTCCACGTGACAACACCAACAACAAACGATTACCTCACATCCCATGTTATGAATGAAAGTCAACCTGTAATGATTTATTGTCACTAAAAAGAGAGCAGGTTTGTGGGTGTGTGTGTGTCATACATGTATGTGCATGCATAGAGACACATCACACCCACAGATGTGATTCATTTGGTATGATGCTCCTGAGGCTGGAGTTCACAGATACAACATATAACAAAACGTGTCTCAAAAAACGTGACAGATTATACTTTTTTTCCCTTTACCTGCTCCAACATAAGCTGCGAATGTTAACATGTCCCGCTAACGCTAGCTTACCACTAGCAGAAACGTTACCTCCAGCCAAACTTGTTAGATATCACTGCATTTGCATTTGTTATGTGGAGAATTTGAAGAGGAAGATGTGGGCCAACGACAATGCGTCTCACTCTGGCTCGCCATCTCAGGATGAGCGGATTGAACTTCTTTTCATTTCAAAAGATTCTTTTGAGTCATTTGTTTTAAAGACATCATTGCTGGGTGTCATGACTGAGAGTGAGGGAAATTAGATCACTGTCAGAAAGTCAGCAGTGACTCATTAATAAGGCAGATAATAATATCAAACCAGACAGATACAGTGTACAGTTAAGATATCAGTGTATTGAATAAAGAAGGGCCTGTTTAATTGCTTTTTTTAATTTTTATTGTGATAGTTCTTTAAAGCTGGGTTTAGTAATATTAGTGAACGAGCATGACTTTTTTTAAAAAATTGGAGCATTTTACTTATTGATTTCTGTTGGGATATAAAGAGAATTTCAACAAATACACAGCCACAAATAATGACAAAAAATATATATTAAATATGTTACCTACTCTAGCTTTTAGTATCACTGTTAAGAGTTCACATTAATCCCAAAAGGAGTAAAACATTGTTAATTTGTTGACTTTATCAATGACTAGTACCTTTATTTCAGTGTTTACATCTGTCATTTCAGAAGTGATCAAGTGAACTTGTACCTCAAATTTTAGGCCTGAACAGAAAAAGAAAAGCAAAAGTGATCTCTCTAAACAGTGAAGCCAAACATTATTAAATATTTATCCACATATAATTAAGCCGTAGACAGGGAGATTCAAACTAAATGAAATACCTCACAGTTCATCCCTGTGTGTTGTTTTTAATTTGAGGTGACTGGTTACCTTGGTGATGGCATGGCCTGGGTTTCACTTTTGCTGCTCTTCAGGGGCGTACGGGGTTTCTCTGCCACTGACACCGTGATGCAGGGGCCCACCTCTGCAAACAGCTCCTGATCTGTTAGCTCCTACACACACAGACACACACACACAAAGACAAACTGTCAGTGTCAGAAAAAGATCTAAGATAAGAGATACTGACAATCCTAAAGCTATCATCTCAGACACTCCGTCACTTTTTGTTTCTTCGCCGTCTCTCTCAATCTGTCTCACTTACAGCGCAGATGGCAGCGAATCCCCTTTGGAGGGATATTAACAAAGATCTCAACATAACATTAATTTTCTCTCCCTCACACACACTTTATAAGAGCCGTACCAGCGTGTCGGTCTCAGACAGCGCCTCCTCCAGGTTGCGGCTGCGGGAAGGTTTCATCTTCTCTAGAGGAGGCTGCTCCCCCTGCTGGGAAGACGCGGGAGCGACAGTCAGTCTACAGACTTTCTGAGACGCGGTACTTAGTAAGTAAGCAGGAAGAAGAGTCAGTATACAGCAACAGGTAGAAAAAACATCCTAACCAATCCAGAGGTGGGAAGTAACAAATAAATATATAAATAATACATTTTCACTGGACTTTAGTAGAGTTTTCGAGTATCTGTTCTTTACTTGAGAATTTTTTTTCTCTGACCGAATGTTTCTGTTAGTTGTGATGTATTGACGAGAAAGACGTAACATGATGAAAAACAACGAAAAAGACAGACGACAAATGACATGGAAAAAGACGCAACAAGACGAACACAATGTGAAAGACATAACAGGACCAAGATGTAAACAGAAAACAATGTAAATATGCAACAAGACATGAACAATGTAAAAGACACAAGCTGAAAATCATGTAACAAGGTGGAAACAACATTAAAGAATTAAGACAACAACGATGTAACAAGACAAAAACATTGTAAAAAACGTCACAAGACAAAAATGATCTCACAACACAAAAACAATGTAAAAGACATAACAAGATGAGAACAGCATGAAAGACTTAATATAGCAAATCAACACAGAAGACAGGAAGAAAATAAGTGAGTGAGTATGAGTAAAGAAGAAGCAGTACCTCTACTTTCTTTTTTTCTCACAGATATTTGGAGTATATAACATTTACTTTTTCCACTTCTGAACCAATCTAAAATGACAGCAGTGATGTCCAAAAACAACACAATACACAGCGTTTCACACTAACAAACTGTATTAAAGCTATTTACTGAAATGAGAGCAGACTTTTCCACTGAAAACATGTTTTTAGGAAGCGTGCCGACACCAGTCACAACAGTATGTGGCTTACTTCAGTGTCACTATGAAAGGAGGAACTGCAGCACAGAGACATCCAGTGAAATCCATTCAGCTCGACGACATTAAACACACTTTTTATTGAGCAGATGGCGACTGTCAAAGAGCTATTGGATTTCTGCTCCATTAAGGAATCATTTCTGAAATTTTATATTTGCACGCTGTTTCTCCCCGCTGGGCCATTCTCATGGGCTTTCAGACTGTGGATATTTAGCACATCAATGCAGAATCGCATGTTATTTTCAAGCTGGTGTTGCTTAATTTTGTGATGCTTTCTTACACTATTTTATGACACTGTTTGCAATTTAGGGCCACTGTCTTAGTAAAATTTGATTATTTTACTATCTTGCCATGTATAAACTGTGAGTGTGAATCCCTTTGTGACATTAGTATTAGGCTATTGCCATGAGAAATGTTATTAGGACAACAATCGTAATAAGTGGGAATGATTTCTTAATGACAGGATGAGGCGCTGGGATTATGGCAACAACTCTCATGATACATTTGATACAAATTCACATTCAAAAACAACTACATTTATAGAAGCTAGAGAAGATAAACAATAAAAATACAATTATGTACTAACGGGATAGCTTGGATTATTTGAAGAAGGGCTGTATAAGACACTTATCCATAGTCAGTGTATTAGCAACAGCAGATGGCAGTCAGCACACCCCTATTTTGTAGCAGCTAAACATAGTTAGCCACTTAAAAATATTTTTGCGGCTTTACCTTGCCGTCAGTCTTTACCAACAGGAAACAACAGTTATACAAGCCAAATATCGCTTTCTACAAACCAACCAAACTCTAAAAAAAAATTTGGTAATTTAACCTCACAGGATATGGGAATTGCTGGTCTACCACTCGCCTCAATTGGTTAGTTGGGTCGTGTTATTGTGTGACTTGAGTGAATCCAAACCAGCCTTTCAAAACATTTGATTCAGTCAGTCACTTGCAAAAAAGCAAATCTGAATTAAGTTGGAAGAAATTTAACTGATCTTGTCTGATATAAATAAGTTTTTTCTGCTTTGATACACTGTTAACCATCACACAACCCCTAAAATTTACATTGTGAAGCTCCAGAGTGTTACAAGGTAGAAAGCAACTCACACATGATATTTACAGAAAATCTTTCATATTTTATGCAGTCATAGGTGTGTGTTGCTCCTGTAACACGTGTCTTTTGTGTACAGTTCAAACAAGGTCTTGATGTAAAGCCAGATGCCCCTTTGGGGATAATAAAGTTTTACTGCACTCAGCTCCCGGTGAGATGGTTCAGGTTTTCTTGAGCGCCACACAAACGCCCCACGGCTCACAGAAGTGAAACTCCTGCTGATGCTGCAGCTGCTGCCCCCCCCATGGACGCGAGTTACTTACCGGACTGAAAGTGTCTCGACCCAAACTGCCTTTGCTGTTCAGGCTGCCGATCTCCGTCTGAGAGCTGGACTGGGACATTCCCTCAAAGAACGGTCTGGAAACAGAGACATAAACATAAGAAACCTTTAAAGAAACTGCAGTCAGTCTGACTTGTCACAGTAGGAAAAGCTAAACTGTATTTCTTTGTTAAAAAATGATGTCAGATCATGCAGTGGTCTCACTTAAACTTTCATATTAATCTGAGAAAAAAAGAAGAAAGAAAAGAAGAAAAAAAAAATACATCAAAGAAATAAAGAAATCTAAAAATCTGCAATGGATTTGTCTGTAATTATGAACTTTTAATCATTACAATCAAGTAAATTTTAAAAAGTGTTACATAACAAGTGTCCCAGTGTTATTTATACATGTGTTTTTCCTACTGTGACAGGTCAAAATGTCTTCAGTGAAACGGGCCTTTTATCTTTTATTAGTGCCATCTAAAACAAATATGTTCTTGTGTATTTTATCCAAAAAGAAACCGCAACAGAACTGTGACAGGGAAAAAGAAACAGAGCGGTCTATCACATTTATTTATATCACCCCTTTGCTTTTCAAGTGTTCTAGAACTACATTATAACCAGTTACAGAGCCGCCTTTCTCTATCAAATAGTGCCATTTTGTGTACTTCATCTCATCTTGAGGCTAATAAGATGAGAAAAAAGATACAGAGGCACAACAAGCGAGCAAAATAGAAACTGCATAACGCAAGAATCACAAGAATCAAATGAAAGAACTAAAAATAAGTTTGACAAACTATTTTAAAAAGTTTTTTTCCTGTTACTCTTTGACTCTGTTTGCAGAGTGTTATTGACCTCCTAAGAACTTTTTTTTGACTCATTCAATTATTTACTATTTTTTTAGAGCCTACACTTAAATATTTCACTTCAATATATTATTGAGAATTATATTTCTTTTTTAACTTTTTTTTTTTAAATTGAAGATGCACGCTTTTATATCGAGCAGGCTGGACTACTGCAACTCTCTCCTCTCTGATCTATTCAAAAAAAATATCATAAATTTAGCTTCAACTAAACCAGGACCAGAGGGAGAGAACATATCACAACAGTTTTTAAGTCCTTACATGGGTGGCCTATCGGTTTTCATATTCTTGTTTTATTGGTTTTATTTGTTTTTATTTGGTTTGGTTGCTTTTAATCTAATTTGACTGGTTCTTAGTCTAGGTTTTACTTCACTCTGTATTATAAATATTGCTGTTGAATCTATTTTATTTTCTGTCAACAGTTTTACTCCTTGTTTTTACGATCTGTTTGACATAGAGTGTATATAGTTTTTATCTGACTTGTTCTGTCTTGTTGTCAGCTTGTGAGTCATCTGTTAAGCACTTGGAATTGCATCAACCTGTATGAAAGGTGCTATGTAAATAAAGTTTGATTGATTGAGGTTTACATGAATTTGCACAATCAATCAAATACATTTCAGCACCTGTGAGTGCAATGAGCAGTTTTGACCAACAGAGGGGGCTCTGAAGTGTTGATGGACAACAGTGTTTGCAGGTGCTGCAACGCGCCTGTGCTGCTACCTTAGTTTAGGTTTGGGTGTGCTGAGGATGCTGTCAGTCTCCTCCATCTCCGGACCGCTGTCGCTGGGGTTGTACATCTCCAGACTGTCGTAGAGCTCGTCCAGGTCCTCCTCAACCTCCTGGATCTGCTCCCTCGACACATGCTCCAGGCCGAAACCAACCTGGACGAGACACGGACGAAAGGAGTCACCAACAGACAAACACGCCCAACGTAAAAACAGATACTGCTCATGCATCTTTGAACAGTTCTGTTCACACATATAGAAGCTATGAAAGTATAAACAACCCTGTTCAAATAAACTAAACTACACAAAACTAAACCAAACATCACACATGAAGTGGGTGTGATGTATGTGATATCAGAGGGCCAACATCTGCAACACGGGGGAAAAAGTGAGAAAACAGCACCTACCTCATCAGTGACTTTAAACCTTTTCAGCAAGGCGACAAACTTCTGCTTGATGTTTGGTTGCTGCAGAGAAAGAAAATGGGAAAAAGAAAAGAGGACAACATGAGATGCTCTGAAGATGGATGTTCACATCTGCGGTACGTACGGCATAAAAAGAAATGACAGGAGCAGCATAGAACGGTAATTTCCAAGCTCTTTTCACGCTTGGTGACTCAAAACAGCAGCAGTTAATGGATACCGCACCAGGACATATTTCTGTATGTCACACAGAGCAGAAGTGTTATCTATACAGATCTCTCAGTGCAGGCTCGGGGTGTGACTGCATCCTCTGTTATTAAACTGGAACATGTGAGAGCGTGAGTGTTATTGAGGTTATCAAGTCGACACTTCCCGTCGCACATGTTCACCAGAGTAATTACAAAGGGTTGTTTGTTTATTGAACAAGCTGAGCTGAAAAAGAAGGTATAGTGCACAGGGAGGTTATTAAAAGTGACACTGTCTCAGGATTTTCTTCATGATTTTTCTCTCAATCTTAGCGGTTCAAAATTCCAATAATTGTCTACACATGATATTTGAACAGTACTTCAAAAATGACTCTTAGCTAGACAGTATTACTCTATGAAGGTCAGTGGGTCATCAGCTGCATTAATTATTTTGGCACACACTTTTCAGACTTACAAACCTACAATAAGTGTTTCACTTTGTTTATTTGTTTGGGGACACCAGTTGTGAACACAAATTAAAACTGACTGTTTAAGCTAATAAAGAAATAACATTAGCCTTCAGTTAGAGTCATGTTTCTCGCCACCTCTTGAAAGTAAGTCCAATATTCACTTTCTTTTTAGCTTTATTTTTGGTCTCTACCAACTCTGCCCAATGCTCCACGATGTTCACCAACAAGTTGCTAGCTATAGCCATCCAAATGTATTGCGAATTTTAACATAATTTCAAGTAAATTGACAAATTAAAAAAAAGCAAATGAATGCTTGTTACTGCTATGCGATTATTAGGAATTGGTTCACTGAGATGAGTAGAAAGTGGCACCAATTCTCCAGTCGTCCACTGCAAAAGAAGAGGGTGCAGCAAGGTGCTGTAACTAAAAGAGCGTCAGTCGAACCTCAAATGGTCTTAAGAAGAAATGTAGAAAAAACTTGACATTTCTGTTTGCTTCACATGTTCCTGTAATGAAGGTTAGATCAGATCTGTATGGAGTGATGGTGGATGCATTATAGAGCCATGGGGCTGAAGAGGAGGCTGTCCTATCAATCATACGAGTTAAATGTTTTTCTCTTATGGTACTTCAAAATGAGCAGAAAAATACAATGATGGATAGTGTACAGCGGGTTTCTGGCTGAAAACAGCTGCTTGCTGACGCCAAAAATGGTGATATGAGAGCAGCGAGAGTGAACCAAAACAATAAAGTTGGAGCCAGACAGCTGAACAGTGAGCTAAAACTCATCATAAAGCAACAGTTGGTTTACAAAGATCAATAATGTCACTAAAACGTGCGTCCTCCACACATCTTAACATTATAATGCCAGACCATTGTTGTAACAGCCCAGTATGCTGAAACCCATTGCTCCAAAAATACACACTATCCATGCATTAGCACAGTAATCATAACCACTAACCCTAAAAACTGCAGGAAGAGTGTGTATTTTCAGAGCAACAGGCCTTTGGACAATGGGAAAACTGTGTGATAATAACATTTGGCCACTATGACAACATATGAAATAAGAAACAAGTTTGTTGACCTTCAGTGATTTTTCTGCTGTTTGAAACATGGTAACTATCCCTTTAATGCCTCTGGATGTATTAAGTTATTATGGGCAATGAAACAAATCAATTAACAGGACTGATCTGAGACAATATGTCAAGTATTTCACATTTCTGTCTGGTTATTTGATCCATGAAATTTGACATTACCGATATAAAATTGTAAATGGATTGATATAAGATAATGTCCATAATATCCATTCTCATCTTTATACATGGGCTCCACCTCCCTTCACATTACTGCCAGCACAGCATTATGATAACATGACTGACATGCTCGCAAATGTAGCGGATGAAAGTGACCTTTAATAGTTTTTTTCTGCCAGAGAGAAAGTTTATGAGGATCCTGATTGTTGTTGACAGACTGAAACATGAATTAGTTGATAATGTTGTAACTGGACTTCACCATTTGTCTTGTCAGTGCAGGGAAATATGTAGCAGTACGCATGTAGAGTGTAGACATCTAGAGCTTTGTTAATTTTTTTTATCTTTGTTTTTATTTTGAAACTCAGGACTTTATCCACTTTTTTTGGATAAAGACATATGGGCTGTAAACTCTGATGAATAGCATCTTCTTATTAGCGTATACCCAGCAACCTATTTTGGGTGAAAACGTTTAAACAATGATTTTCCTTTTGAAAAATATGAGTGTTGTTGAGCAAAGCTTTCATCAGCAACACAAGTGCATGTCTGAGTGGCTGTAGAGAGCTGCAGTGTTTCGGAGGTTGCGCCCAAAATTGCTGGTAGAAAAGTGGTGAGGGGCCACTTCATGCTGGACTCTGGAGATGTAAATGTTTCTCTCCATATATATGTGCATGTGTGTTTGCAGCACTGGGCAGAGGGTCTGCTGTAATGGTTTCTGAGTGCTGCAGTGCAGAAATTGTGATTATTTTGTCTCTCTCTGTGTGTGTGTGTGTGTGTTGTCCACAGGTGGTATTGTTAGGGGGCAGCAGTGACAGTCTCACGGAGACCTCCACAGGAGCGCTCCATTAATAACCTGCTGAGACAAACTCCTGCTGCTACACACACACACACACTACAAATACTCTGTTTTTCTTCTGTCAATTGCAGGTCTATTGTAAGTGTCAGGTTTGCTGATTATTTTATGCAAACTTGTGTTCCTACAGAGTGTTGCCTGTATTCAAAATTCATGATTCAAGTTGTCATTTCCCACCGCCCAAGCTGCCAATATAAACATATAAAAATAAAGAAATATAAGAATATAGAAAAGCAAACATAAAAAAATAAAAGATAAAGACATCTTGCACACAGGACAAGTGAAATTACAAACAGGAACAGAGCTATGAACTATGAGGCATTTGCCTGCTGGCATTTAAAGTGCAGTGTGCACACCTGTATGTAAATGTAGTGACCAGTGCAGCAGAATGAATGAACAGTGGAGCAGAGAAAACAATGGGCAGAGTTTGTTACATTCAACACTATGAGCAATTTAACAATTATTGTTAATATTATAAAGTGTAATTAAGATACAGTAATAATATACAGAAGATGCACTCAACAAGAATATAAATGCAACACTTCTGTTTTTCCTTCTTCAATGAAAATCAAATAATCGTTTATTTCTCGGAAATTTTGCTCATAGATTTGTTAAAATCCATGTTCATGAGCACTTCTGAATCGCCAAGATAATCTGTCCACCTGACTGGTGTGGCATGTACAGATGCTGATTAAACAGCGGGATGATCTTGGACTGGTCACAATAAAAGTCCACCCTAAAATCTAAACACTAGAGCTTTTCCACAGTGCACATGAACTGCGCTCCTTAATTAAAGGAACCTCCCGTGGTAAATTTCCTCCATTGAGAAGTCCCTGCAACGTCACCAACACAGACATCACTCCTCCAGTTGTTAGCCTGTTAATGTAAAACACCTGGAAACCGTTTGCTGCAACTATGAAAATTTTACGTCACTGAAATAAGATATTTAACGAAACAAAAAAAACATTTTACTGTGATGTGAATTGATTAATTTACAAGATATACACTGTCATTCCTAAAGAGATTAATGTTATGTAGTTTAACAGATTATTATATTATTGTATTATTATAATAAAATTATTTTATATTTTATATTTTTATTTATGATTTTGGAATTTAACACATTTGTGAACAAAATTTGAGAGAAAATTACATTTTGTGTGCACAGACCAGTCTTCGATCTTTTACTTATGAAAAATCTGAGCACAAACAAAAATGCTGCATTTATATTTTTGTTGCGTGTATATTTGTGAGTGTGTGCATGTGTGTGTGTGAGGAAGCAGTTAGTGTTATTGTAAGTGTAAACGGTGACTTTTCTCAATGTTTTCTCCCCAGAAAATTGGCCTGAATTACCTGTACCAAGAATGAGAGGGATCAAAAAATAGATTTATAGAAAAACCAACAACAGGGAAAAGACGGAGGGAGGGAGCGAGGGGGTAGAGGAGGAGAGGTTGAATGAGGTGATGCAGGAGGCAGATGAGGGGGAGTCCGGTCGAATCAAATCTATTTGATAGGGCTTTTTCATGAAGCAGCTTTGCAGCAAATTGCTTTGCAGACAAAACAAACAGGTAGAGTTAGAAGAGCAGAGAGATGGAGGGAAGGAGGGATGAGGGGAGGGAGGATGGATGAATGAAGTGAAAGAGGTGTTTTTCTTACTCTGGTGATGGCGGCATTGGAAGGAAGCTTACGCCTTGGTTTCTTCTTCCTCACCTCCTCTTCTTCGTCGTATAGATACTGAGAGAGGAGGAAAAGGAGACCGAGGAAGGAGATGAGATAAATATTAATTCTGGGTTATTACAATTTAAAAGACACAACTGGTAATATTCTATATTTGTCTCATTGACAACAGCTACCATTAAAAACACTAAAACATCACATTGTTGCGTGGACCTTGAAGACAGAATCAGTATGATTCATCTGCGCTGTTCATAAATGCACCAGAAAGATTTTTGTATATTCAGTCTCAATGCCAGGATGTGAAATATGGCCGTTTTTATTTGGTAAAATAATATAATATGAGAAAATAAGTAAATACAGGCAGATGGTAGGATCTCTGTGGACACAGGCATCACCACACACTTCTAGTGGGTCATAAGTGATGATTGAAAGGGATTAAGTTCATATGTGAACAGTCCTATGATCATCTGACCTCTCATGCTTCTTCACTTCAACATCTTTTTACTACACTACAAAAAAATCCTAATTATAAACCGGAATTTTCCTATTAGCTGAAACTGAATACCAGCTGTGACTGATTTGCTCTTTTCCTTTTTATTCTGTCTCGTCTTACTGCTCCAGTCCTGCAGTGGCTTCCCTCACCCCTGCATCATCCACCCCCCTCCTCTCATCTCCCACCGCTCAGCATCCCTCTTTTCAGTCTTTTCAATCCAGCCTCTAAAGCCTTGTTGCTCCCTTCTTATCTCCCTCCACTGTCTGTTTGCTCCTTTCACTCTCTCCTCCAATCTCTCGCACCGATGGGTGCCGATTCTCCTCATGTCCCCCAAACACCGTCACCGTCTCTCGCTCATAAGCCACAAGAGAGAAGGTGACACAATAAAAAAAACCTGAAGCTCTCTGCTTGTGTCTGTTTATGTAGGCATCCCGTGTTCATTCGACTTCGGTTACAGGAATGAATTAAGATGGACAAACACAGAGACCTTGTTCACTGTGAATGAGGTAAACACAGATTCACATTTTCTAAAGATGACTTTTCTGTACCTTAACAGCCTATTTTACATATATATGGAGAAAATATTTGCTGAAACCAACAGCAGGTAGTAAAGCAGATAGGATGTTTATATTTTAGTACATACCCTGTTCTGCACTACTCAGAGTGGACAACTTGCATGTCTTTATTACATGCTGGAATGTCCAGATGTCAATGAAAATTAAAATCAATGGAAACTGTGGGTGATGTGATACATTTTTCTACCATATAAGGCTCGAGACTAGGCACAACAGACAAAACCAGTGTTTTTATTGCCCTGGTCAATATTTAGATTTTGGTCTGATTTGCTTCTTTCAGACTGGTGGAAAGAAAATGGCCAAAAAACACATTTAGGTGTTAATTTAAGTAGATAATGTCTCATTTTCATATTTTAATAGAAAATTCTAATCTAATCATGTAATACAAATAATAAAAATAATAAAATAAAATAATGACCCTATTCCCCTGTAGTGTTTTAAAGGGATAGTTCAGATTATGGGAAGTGAGACTGTATGAGGTTCTTATCAATAGTCAGTGTGTTACCTAAAGTAGATGGCAAGGAGTACGAACATGAAAGCTAAGCAATGTACTGCTGTGGACACGGTCAGCAATGAAATATATTTCAGCCAAATAAAAAGGCCCACTTAAATAAATCAATGTCAGTTTAGGTGAACACTTTATTTAGAATATGCTCATAACTGTCAGACAGTCTTTTCTGATGGGAAACTGTTTTTATATAAACCATATTGCTCATCCCCAGACCAACAAAACTCCATTGGCAAAATCAGTCATTTTACTGTCGCAGAACATGGGAGTTGCTGAATAACTGCTGCCTCATTTCATTGTCACATCTCTTAGTCATGACAAGTTTTTACCCTGTTCACCTGTACTATCTTAACTTTGTCTTTATTTTATTTTATTTATCTATATTTTGAAGGTTTTTACAAAGGGGTTTCTTCATATATCATTCATAGCCTGATTTTAAGAATGGCGACAATCTTTTTTTTATGGCTGCTGACAGTATTTTCTGAATAATTTCTGAGTAATAACAGACATATCTAAAATTACCTCTGTAAGAACCTTTGACTCTGATATATCAACAAAATGAAACAAAAATTTTGAACCTGGTTTTATCCAATGTTCTGATTACTATAATGGAAATTTCTGAAGATTAGCATATATTTAATTAGAGAATGGCTCACTTGCATATTTAAATAAAACAATATGATCAACTGAGTTAGTTTCATTGTGGGATCTATTAATCAAAATCTTTACTTGATTCACCTGTAATGTGTTGACTGATAAATGACAAATTGACTTGTGAAAGATTAATCATCTGCTAGAATAATAGTTTGTTATCCAAACATACCTGTCCGTGAATGGGGTCGTCGCTACCTTCCTGTTCTGATGAGTAGCTCTCCTCCTCCTCTTCAGAGTAGTTGTCGATGTCCGGGGAGCGATCTGGAGAGACAGAAGACATATAAAGAATGGGGACGTATTGAAAGACAAGAGGACAAACACAGAGCGATGCAGTAAGATGACAATGTGCTCACCAGACATCTTTGCTTTGGGCGCCTCGTGGTCGATGGGCTGGCTGGACAGGGAGTAGACTCTGATCTCTGCAACGGGCACTGAGGCGTCCTTCAGCTGGCTGTGGAGTCCCAGGACCTGGGCCCCTTCACTGGGGTGCTGCATCACCTGGAAAGAAAAAACAGATGAGTGTCAGAGAGAACTGCATTAAATAGCTACGACTTCTACAGAACCTAAAACCTTTAGTCTGTGGCCTTTAAAACCTGGAAAAACAATAGCCAAAGTTACTATGTGGAGTTTTCCTTGTTATCAATCATACCAGTAGATATTAAGTGAAGTGCAGTCAGCATCCTGTTGCTCATGCACGTTACATAAACGAGATTGAAAGGCATCATGTTGATAGATGAGGTGAGTAAAGTTAGGCTTGTGTTGTGGTCCAGTGTTGCGCACCGTTGACGTGTAGGGAAAGAGAGAGGAAAGGCAATCAGGACTGCAGCATGCATAAAGGTCACAAATGTTCCTGAGTCCTTCACACATAAATTGTTTTAAACAACTGAGAAAGTCAGGAGGAGGTCTAATTTCTTAAGTTATGTTACGATGTTAGCAGTCACACATTGGCAATACAAAGCAACTGACCTGTTAGGGGTCGCCACAGCAGGTCATCTGCTCACTGGCAGACTGGGACACACACATTAAATTTGGCTCAGGCGTTTTTTTTTTTTTGCCAGATGCACCTTCCTGACGCAACCCTAACACAACCTTCCCCATTTATCTGGGCCCAGGACCAGACTTCACTGGTGTGTGCATCCCCAGTGGCTGAGGAACAGCCCGGGGTAGAATATTATCAAGGAATCTTTGACATGTGGCCCAGGGAAGGTATAGATCAAAGCACCGCCCCTGAGGCAGCCCACAGTCTCATATCACAACAGAATATTATTCCATCACCTTCCTCTACTTGAGTATCTAAAAAAATATTTATTGAGAATACAAAGAGGCTTTCTATGTCATCAATAGACAGGGATTCTGAATCTTTTATATAAGAAAGATGCAAGTTTCTGTCCAAGTTATCATAGTTTTCTTCATTACTTTCTGTTTTTATAATATGTTTTTATATTTTTAATATAATTTTTCTCTTTTATATTTATGTTATTTGACTTTTGAAGCACTTGGTTTTTATTTTTTATTTAATTCTTAATATGTTTATTGTTTGAAATAGTAGGGCAAATTCCTTTTATGTAGGGATGCACCAGCTGATAAATATCAGCTATAATATCACCTATAATAATATTTGGTTTGACAGATTATGTCAAAGAATTTAATTTGAATTCTTAAGCAAACACTCTACAAAAGCCAGAGTTTGTGAAGTTTTTTCATTTTAACTTTTCTAGCAGAAATAAATGAATATTTGAAGAGTCAGTACGGTTCTTTGTTCTTGAGACTTATTTCAAAGTGCGGTCCGCGTACACACACAGCAGAGATAAACAGTGGCTATGATTTAAACTGGAGGAAGAGGAGAAAGAAGAAGAGAGGCATAAATAAAGGCTCTGTAGACAGAGAGAAACACAGGTTAGACAGCAGTGAGAGGAGAAACGAGGACAGACATGAAACAGATGTTGAGAAGACGACGATGATAATGGAACGAGCAGAGAAAAAAGGAGGCTGAAGACGATAAACAAAAATAGCAGTCAGGGATTAACAAAACCAGAGCCTGTCACCACGACGACAGAGAAAACATGAACATGTGAGGCAGCAAATATAATTTCTCTCTGCGGCAAACAGCAGCATCACGACGTCGCCTCCTCTGTGTGTGTGTGTGTGTGTTTGTGCAGCTAACTGAGTGACAACCAGCCTCTCTCAGCAGTCTGGTCACACTCAGAGAGTTAATGAAGTCTGAGCAGCTTATTACAGAGACAGCCTTAGCCACACATTAAAGACAGACATTACTGCTGTACATCCATTCACTTGGCTGAAGTTCAGCTAACCTGCAGATGCTGTCGGTAGCTTTTTTAGACCTTCCAGCACCAGCTAATTTTAACCATCTTCCAGTCAGAGAGACAATTATGCAAATCTGACAAGGCGGCAAACATCACGAAGATGCAATGTACATATTTAATGAGACACTCTGGTGTAATTTGAATTTGATTTTTTTTCCACTCCATGAAATCCACTGATGGATTTTCTGCAGGTTCATCTTCTGAAATGATGCCATTAGTTTTTAAAATTTCATTTTAAACTGGAACCACTGTTTCGTGGTTGTATGCCCCTGCAAACCAGTCAAGTTGCAGTTTACAGCCATGTCTCTCCAGGGTTTGCACAAAATATGTACTGAGGACTGTAAAGGAGTCTAATAAAAAGTGGGACGGACATTAGGTCATAGTGACCTTGACCTGTGACCACCAAACATCTAATCAATTCATCCTTGAGTCCAAGTGGACGTTTGTACCTAAATGGAAGACATTCTGTCCAGGTGTTTCTGAGATATTGCATTCACAAAAATGTGACAGACGTAAGGTCATAGTGTCTTTGACCACTGACCTCCAAAATCCTAGTCAGTTCATTGTTGAGTCCAAGTGGATTTTTGTACCAGATCTGAAGAAAATCTGTCAAGATGTTCTTGAAATGCTGTGTTCACAAGACTTCGATGGGCATGACACCACAGTGACCTTAGAACACCAAAATCTAATCAGTTCATTGTTGAGTCCAGGTGGACTTTTGTGCCAAATGTTTAAAAAATCTGTTCAGGAGCTCTTGAGATATCAAGTTCTTAAAAATGAGTTGTACACGCAAATCGAGAACATGATACCTCCAGACACAGCTGTCACCAGCATGGAGGCATAAAAAGAGCTTGCAGAGATAAACTACAGCCTTGACTAATGTGGTACATTATTGCTAAACAACATGCAGTGAATTCTTTTTAAAACATACTTTTATCACGCTGATAATTACAGTTTTTAAGTGTGAGTATTGCCACTTTCCATTCCTGCACAGCATTTTGTGCTCTGGGGTGGCCGTGAGGAAGCAAAAGAGGATATTTGAAGCAGAGGAAGGTGATGTTATGCAAATGCTAACTAAAAGGAAAAAGTCAAGACTTACATGATGTCGCATAATGAAGTCATATGGGGAGAGAAAAATGCGATGCAAGTGTTTGGAGAAAATACGAACTCTGGGAGCCTTTTAAAGTTTCTTTTTATGGGTAGTGATTGCAGAAAAACTGCTTCACTGTTATTCTTAAAATGTCTCAACAAATTTGAAGATGATTTCTGGATCTTGTTGACCATTTCTCAGCATAATAAAAACACATTTGCCATAATTAAAAACAAAAATATGGTGCAACAATTCTTGTGGCTGTACTTTACAATGTTTCCATTTTGAGGAGTTTGATTATTAACTTAAGCTCTCACAAAGTACAAATCTCTTTCTGAATGTTTAGGTTCAACAGTTCATCCTCACAGTACCTGCTGGGTCAGTGGACACTACCTGTCATATTAAAGAAGCTCAGCGCCATCAAAATGACATTTCGGATAGGAAAGTATGAAGTGAAAACCTGAGTGTGTTCCCTATAGCATATTATTTTTCTGACACACACACACACACACACACACAGCTCTGGGCAGGATGCACCAGCAGAGTTCATGCTGCAGAGACTTTTACTGTGTCAGTGAAGGAAATGAGTTTGAACCTGTCATGCGTACGGGTCTGTATTTGTGTCCTTTGCCCTCTGTAAAGCTCTTTGTAGCCGAACCTGTCTGCTGAAAGAGCTTCATGAATAAAATTTGACTATTTTACATGGAGGAGCAGCTTTAGACAGTCAGCAGGCATCACAAAGACCAGGGTAACATGCTGTTTTAGATTAAAAAAAGGGCTGACAGTTTGGCTTCACGTGAAAGACCAATTAATCGGTTGGCCGATTATGTGGCATTTTGAGATAATCTGCATCTGTAAATGTACCAGATGTGGGAATAGTGACCCAATGGTGACCAGCTCCACCTATGTTGAGGGAGTATTAAGTATAGTGGTGCACCGGTACTGGTCTAGTTGAGATGTTTTAAACAAGCTTCACAAAAACACCCTCATAATACCCCAGTAAAATGTCAGGAGGGTATGAAGGTTTGAAAAAATAGATACCGCCAAAGCCTAATGTGTGGTGCATTATGAATCAGAAAATTCGACAACAGAGACTGTTGAGCACCTGAAGTCAGACATCAGGCAAGAATTGGAAAGAATTTTACTTTCAAAACTCAACAATTAGTGTCTTCGGTTCCTGAACACTTACTGAGTGTTGTTTAAAGAAAAGGTGATGTCCCAACTTTTCTCGGAATTCTTAATCAAATTAAGAATTAAGAAAGTCTGAACATTAACTATCTTGTCTTTGTACTGATTGTATTACAGGTCAAAAAGTTTTTGTAAATCATTGTATTTTTATTATATTATTATATATTATTTTTTCAGTTTTACACAATGTCCCAACTTTTAAGGAGTTGAGGTTTGTATATCAACCAATGATGTCACTGCTCTCTAAATATCAGCATCAGAATCGAAAAACCCATATTGGTCAACCACTAACAAGAATAAAGTCTTTAGTCATAAACTCTATCAGCTTATTCTACTGTTGTATTTGGTTTAATTTACTCTTGATAAACAACTCAGAGTGCAAACATCCTGTAGACCAAACCTATTTCTTGATTCTGTCTCTACTTACGTCCTTTTCTCTCCATAAAGTCTTTTGTGGTGAGCCAGTTTGCTCAAGGTGTTTTACGCTGTAAATAATTCTGATTTCTCTTACAGACCCAGCCGATGAAAAGCCACCAGCAGGCATTCGTAAAGGAACAAGGAGCATCCACATGTGAACAGACACACAGTCATTAATCACAGCCCTTTTTATAAAGGTTTCATATTGTGAGAGACGGAGAATGCGAGAGGCTTTTGGCAGAAGAGGCTAATATTTAATTGGAAGTGTGATTCATGGCGACATTTATGGCGCCCGAGAACAGAACGCCGGGCCAAAGATCAAAATCCAGGTTTGATTTTAAAGTGCACTTCCTAGAATTGAGTTTAGAAGAAGGTTAAATGAAGGTCAGTGCTAATAAAAGTTTCCAAATGACAAAAGGAGGAATATAAGAGAATAGATGAGAGAAGACCGTTTCCTTTATTCTGGTCGATATTAGGTTAGAAATCACTTTTCAATGACACGAAAATAAATTTAAACTGCGGTTGGACTGAAGCAGACGGCAGAGGCTGCACGTTTAGGGAAATGAGCCTGTGACCAGTAGTTTGTTGGGTCAACAGCTCAGATCTGCTGGGACATTTGTCTGGCTGAAGAGGGTGAGACTCCGCTGACTCAACAACTCGCAGCTGACGTGCCCTCCAACATGCAGCTCAACCTCCATCTGCTGCTGCTGCTGAAGGTGCGCTGAGCTGAAAATACACAAAAATGCACCGAGCAGGAGCTTTGAACGCATGTATGCAGCCGTTCCTCCACATACCCTGTAACCACAAATCAACCATTCATGTGGAAAATATTTTAACGTGCCTTTTCTCTATACTTATTACTCTGTGAGTGTAATGTTGCATGGCTGCAGCCCTTTGTTTTGCACCTGCTTTTGCACAGACACACTAACTAACACTGGCTAGACACAGAGTGCTGGACAACAGTGGTTAAATTTTTTTTTTCTTTTTCATCAAAACTATTACTAGAGACAATTCAGTAGTGGCTCGATATTGGAGGGACATGCCCCTACCATCCCTACCAAATTCTATACTCTTGCCTAAATGTGATAAATCCAGAGCTTTATAGGCATTCAGAAAAAAGTGGGATGCTAACTGCAACAAGAGAGAAATGAGAAAAGAAAGAAATCACCACACCACAACATGAAATCACTTCTGTAGGGCACTGAACATCACAGACTGAGAGTTCCAACAAATAGATTTCCTCTTCAACCTCCATGTTGCACTAAGAGTTGTGATACCTCAGCCATGTTGATGAGACCCAGGGCCAGGGTCTTGTAGCCCAGAATGGTCCGGTTCTTGTATCGCTTCCGTCGCTGCAGCATGATCTGAAGCTTGTTGGCGTCCCTCTTCAAGAAATGTGGGTACTGCGGGTACAAGTACACACAAATACACACATGAGCGAACACATGCACAGCCAGCACAGAAACAGCTGACAGAGGGGTGGCTGACTTGCTAGACAGGTTCAGATGCAGACTGATAAAGAGATAACATTTGTTTCCAGGGTCATAATGATTAGGCCGATGTAACTGGCTTGTTGCATAAGGAGCTCACACCCGCTGACCTGGCTCCGATGTCCTGAGGTGTCGAACCACTTGGTCACATCCGAACAATGACATAACCCATCATTAAGGTTCTCACCGGCTGCACTATAAATGGAACAAAACCGACTCCTGTTACAATGTTCAAAGCCATGAAATCACTCTGCTCCTCGGTTTTAATAAGCTTCCTGTCTGCAGTGCTGCTGCTGCTGCTGCTGCTGTAGATAGTTTTATGTATAATGTATAATGTCTGCCTCACTGCACTCACTAAGATCCAGAGAGAGAAACTCCCTGACCTTTTAGCAGCATTTAGAAACATGGAAATTGGAAAGGATAATTTAGAGCAGAAGAACCCCTTCTGGGAGTTACATTAACCATGCTCTGCCTGAATGCACAAAGGTAGTGAACGTAAAACCCTGCATGAGTGTTGATGCACGCTGGGGTCTGATGTTTATTATAGGCAGCATCTCTGCACCTGTTCAGCAATTTTAATAATTTTGTGTTCCTGGTTGATATGGTAGAAAAAAAGATATTGCTATTATTTTGACATATTACTATATGATTCTTGATCTGTGGGAATGTCTGCATCATAATTTTTCTTTTCAGTGAAAAATAAAAATTATACTAAAATTATGCTGATGTGAGATTTGTTGGAGCCTGTATCAAACAAACATGTTTTCTGACATCTAGAGATCAAGATTTTTAGGTCAGGGCATCTCTGCAGGACATTTTTCCTTTAGTAAAAAATTACAGCTTCTGAGATTTGGATATTGCACTGAATTTTTGAAAAAGTAAATTAATAGATTCAGATTTGGATCAACAGTTTATAGCAGATAGAGATGCTTTAGACAGAAACAAATAACACAAGGCTCTCTCCAGGTTCCAATGGCTGCTTTTAGACTTGCTGCTGCCCAAAATGCCTGACAAGAGCTTTTCTTAAAAAAAAAAAAATGATAATAATCTGAAGCATGTTGTGATCTTTTAGATATTTTTTGCTACAAAATTTTGGGAGCAAGCAAAAATTGCTTAAAAGGTTGGGGTTTTTTTGGTTTGTTTGTTTTTATTTTTGTGTAATTCATTAAAATGGTAAATTGTTCCAGTGAGAATAAAACAGCACTTTTCTTAATTATCTTACCAAAAGGCTCAGGATTACAAAAATTCTAACAAAATATGTTTTATTTGTAAATGAAGAAGTGCACCTGGTGGGTTTTTCACAAAGAAGCAAAATCTTTTTGCAGCTCAAACTCAGTCAAAACAACGAGCACAAATTTATAAAGGGTTGAATTTGTGTTAACTGTCACGATCACAACTTCCTGGAGGGACTGTCTGATGCTAAAACGCCAAAAATAGCATAAAGTTGTGACCACATTTTAAAAAAAACTTGCATGCTTTCTTTTTACCTTATTAGAAAATAGTGTCAGGAATTTAAAAGCCTCAAAAGATTTTTTAGTGGCTTGTGGCAATTAAATTTCTTTCCCCCTTCTGCAACAAATTCCACTGAGTCAATTCTGAAAAGTTGTGACTGTTTTAAGGTCCAGTATATGACTGAGTGATGAAATTGGCTGATGATGATGATGTCCACAATAAAACAAATTTATAACACTTATATCAGCATGCTGATATTATCATTTTACTCAAAATATTGCTGTGCCAAAATACAGTCTCACAGAACAGCTGGTAAGGCTGTCGACTGTTCTTGTTTTTGCCCTGAATGAAGTCTATAAGGCAAGTGAATCAGCAAGTTCCAAAGACCCAAGGATTATATTTAGGTATGAGGTTTAAGATGGCTCAGTTTTGGTAAAAATCGCTAATTGCTGAAGCCGCCAACCACTGGCTGAAAGGACAGATACTTCCGGTGTGACTTTTCTACTGAAAAAAGTTTGATTTGACTGAATGATTTTTTAATTACCCTTTCGACCTGTTCAATGAGAATAATTCCACATCCAATATAATCTCCTATCGAAAAACAAGGACACTTTTAGAGTTTAAAATATTAAACAGAAACAAACCAAACAAAACTACAAGAACAAAGCTTTTGTTTGCTTCCAACTGACAGACACCTGACCCCACTGAACCCTCGTGTTTACCTGCAGGGAGAAGGTGAGCTGCAGGTCGGTCTCTGTCAGCCCCGCTGAGGACAGCAGGATCTCGTTGGAGCGCAGGATCCGCTTGGAGCCCTGAATAAGCGACAGGAGGAGGAGGAGAGAAAAGACAAAAGAAAGAACGCCATGAGAGCGGGGAAAGAAAGCAGGGAAAGATGGAAAGATTACTGTTAGCATGCCCCGGTCGACTCCAGCAGAGTCAAAACAATGAACTCTCATCAACCGCATGCAGTGAGGGAAACGTGGGAGCAAAAGGAGGTCGGGAAAGAGGGAGGTGAAGAGGAGGAAACTGACTGATAGGAAGGAACGGGGGGGGGGGATTGAGCAAGTGGCAACAGCAGCAGCATGGAAGAAGAATTAAAACAGCTTAAAGTGTATTATGTGCCAGAAACAGAGAGAGTATATTGGTTTACTTAGATAGAAAACAAGATGGAGATGGTGAAGAGAAGAAAACAAGCCAAGGAGCAGAAACTGGGAGTGGAGCCACAGCATTAAAGAGGAATTTATACAACATAAATTGTATTCTGTGTCAACAAGGAATTTGTTGGTTTTCTTCAATTAGGGAACAAGATGCTGAAGACAGAGCAAATTAAAAGGGCGAGGGAAAAACAAAGGACATTTGATAAACTCTTTCATATCCTAACTGTATTTTGTGGAATAACAGCGGACCAAATCTGACAATATACAACTCCAGTTCCAAAAAAGTTCTAATGTTGTCTAAAACAGAATGCAGTGATTTGGAAAAATGTTTTGAGCTATATTCAATTGAATAGAAAGACAAGATATTTAAAGTTCAAACTCATTAACTTCATTGCTTTTGTAAATATACACTCATTCTGAATTTGATGCCTGCAACATGTTCCGAAAAAGTTGGAGTAGGAGCATGTTTACCACCGTGTTATTTCACCTTTTCTTTTAACAACACTCAGTAAGCATTTGAGAACTGAGGACACAAATTATGTTTGAGTTTTGAAATTGAAATCCTTTCTCATTCTTGCTTAATACATGACTTCAGGTGCCCAACAGTCCGGGGTCTCTGTTGTTGTATTTTGTGCTTCATAATGCACCACACATTTTCAGGCAGGACAGTCTATTACACTGATGGGCAATTAATTTTCCTGGGGGGCCACATGAGAAATTGATCAGGCTGCTGTGGGCCAGATACAAATGATATAAGGTCCTAATAATGACCAACTTCTAATAATGGAATGGTCAGGAGTGGTCTATATAGGGCACTTCTACTGTTCACTTTTACACTTTGCATCAGTCCATCTCAGATGAGCTCGAGCCCAGAGAAATCTGCAGCGTTTGTGGATGTTGCTGATTTTTGGCTTTCACTTTGCTTGGTAGAGTCTTAACTTGCATTTGTAGACATGGCAATGAACTATGTATCTTATCTCTGCATTCAATTGAATACAAGTCTACTTCAAATGATTGCATTCTGTTTTTATTTACGCTTTACACAACCTCCCCACATTTTGGAAATGGGGTTGTACATTGTGTTTTTGGAACTTATCCATGTTATCTTGGCTGCCTCTGCTGTCAGAAAGGTGTTAAATTGTAAGAAATTGAATAATGGACTTTAAATTCAAAGAAACATTTAAAAAAGGGCTATCCTCAAGTTTAAGAAAACACAACTGTGGAGGATTTGCAGAAAGAGTTTTGGCTGTAAACAAAGAGGAGGAAGGGTGCCCAGATCCAATAACCTGACTCAACAAAACAATCAACAAAACCTGGAAAAAAACACTGAATTTCTGGTTTGTTCAGCAACATTTCAGCATCTACTGGTTTGGTACACTTAATGAACGTTAAATTCAAGTCTTGAAATACAATTTTGCTGATCAAAGCTGAAGAAATAATTGCTGAATTAAAGCTGAGCTTGAAAAAACGTTGACTAAATAGAACTTTATCTTTTTCCAGGAAAGTTTAATTAGGCATTGCAAACATTAATTCAGTAAACATGAAAAAACGTCTTCCCTGTAGTCAGGTGTTGATACTGCATTCATACAGTTAAAACAAAAATCACTTATTAAATACTTATTCTGGCATTCTTTGGTTGCCTATAAGGGTAAATTTCAACACTCTTCATGTGAATGTCCAGTCAGTGCTGATGGAAAATATAGGCAAATGAAGAAATAAGTTTGTCCATAGTTTGAAAAGTTGAGTTGAGAGCTGTGGAGTTGGAAGCTACAGCTAGAGAAATAAACACCATGACATGATTGATCACGTATTTTTTTGGTTGCAGATCATGCAGCTGGCTTGTATCTGCTGATTAGCTAAGATCAGCTCTGCAGCTGCATCAACGTGTAATAACAGGGACATTTATTACTTTTCTGTGGTAGCAAACACAACACACAGCCTTTCAGTGATTATTATTCTGCAACCTGACCTGATCTACACACTTGTCTTCTTGTGAACCACACAGTGAATGTAACAGAACGTAACGTACATAACATCACCGCTTGCATACATCTTCCAGCTCAGACTCAAGACGACGGACGACAGGAAGGGGGTGAGGTTGAAAATATTGCCTATCACCTGTTGATGGGCTGACGGTGGCTGGTTGATGACTGATGGTCACCGGCTGGAAAATTTAAATACATCGCTCACCCCAGTACACTGCTGCACGGCTCTGTGAGCAGAACTCTTTAATGGACTACATTTATCATCAACACTGATTAGCAATGCGCATAAAAAGTGGTGAATTTTTCCTTTCACATCAGGATTTTAATATTTTATTACTGTTGTTGCTATGATGAGACAATGAATTTTACTTTTTTTTTAGATTTAGTGAGTCGAGGACCATAAAAATACAAATTAAAGGGCATAGAAGATATACATATCCTCGTTTCCTGAATTTTACTTTTATTAGGCTACTTCTACCATCTCTAAGTGCAATTTCTAAACTACTGCAATTTTAACCTACATTATTTTTCAACCTCAGCATCATTTCACATTACACTGGATTATATTTCCATGTCCTGCCAACAGAAGTGTCCATTTTAGCAGAAAGGAATGTATGGTTTCTCCCACCTGCTGCTGCTGCTGTTAGTTATATTTGGTCAGTTTCACTGTCTGACTGCAGAAAGATATCTCATACCTGCAGTTTGACAGCGATGACCACAGAGGTGAGGTCTTTATCCAGCTCCTTCAGCATGATCAGCTTCTTCAGAGTCAGGTTGAAGAGCCTGTAGACAAATGGAAAGAGGACTTGGATTAGAAAATATTGTGGCATTTGAGCAGCCTGATCAACAAGTCAGCAGTGGTCCCTTCATTCTCTATGGAGGTGAGCTACCCGCTCAAGATTTCTGTGTTCCTTACTTCCCTGCTTATACCATCACCTGTGATGAACATTAGTTGTCTGAAAAATGCAATATGGATGAGAAGTTGTCAAAAGATGGTGAAAACTGAGAGGACAAACATCTGGAAACCAGTTTATTTATGATTGATGATACATAAAAAGAGCTTTTGCTACATATTGCAACTGCAAACAACATAAAAGAATGAAAGGTAAAAGTAAAACAGCAGCAAAACATCATCTTCAGAACCTCAAAACTTTCTGGACCTCTGCTGTATATCTTTTGCTCCATATCATCAACTGTGCTTCCAAACTGTGTTTGGCTTTGAAGCTTTGAAAAAACATCCTGTAGACAAATAAATCACAGTTTAACTGGAAGAACAGTCATTAGTGCCATCACACTGCCTTTCTGTAAAGAAATGAGCCAATTCTCATTCATAAGTCAAAAGGTGGAAGTGCTGGAAAAGAGCAACAGCTGGAGTTTAAAAGTTATGGGTAAAATGCACAAAGTAGAGGAAAACTCTGGCAATTTGATCTATATACATTAAAATTATTAATAGTGGAAATAGAGGAGATCAGTGAGCAAAAATAAGATATTAGGGAAGCGCTGATATGACTTTTCCCTCTCCTGATGCAATACCTGACAGTTAATAAATAAGTTATTAATATGAACCAAGGATTGATGGGAAGCAGCCTATTCATGTAACTGACAGAGGAAACACTACATCTCGACTTTGTCAGGAAAAAAACACCAATCCGTAAAAAGGTAAGAATCAGTGCTAAAAGCTGCCTCACAAGGTAACGCAGGAGTGGAGGGAGCTTACAAACATTTAAAAAATTAATATAAGAGTGGGTGGGTGGTGGGGTTAAGTAGCTGGGTGTGGAACATCTGAAGGGGTAAGGGACTGTAAGAAGTTTGGGAAACACTGACCTAGGTGTACCTAAAATAACTATATATGGGTCATCATTCTGGGCGTTCAACTGCATAAGACAAACCAAATGTATGCACTGATGTCATGTAACCCTGATAATGTGTCATCTCCTTTCTGCTTCATCTTCACTGTCTAACTCTCCAGGGCACCATCAAGGCAGAAAAAGAAGCAAAAATAAAATTAAAAGTGACATTTGATGAGGCTTAAAGTGCAGCTTTGTGTTCTATCAGATGACAAGCTGTTAAAAAAAGATTCAATTTGGCCCACGATGGGACTGAAAATGGTTTGCTATTTTTGTAAAAAATATCTGAAGCCAACACTTGCGTCAGTGCACACAACACACATACAAAATTATCCTACTGGATGACTTCCATCTGAGAAATGCCGAAGAAACAAGAGCTTATGTAAGTACGATTTGCACCTCGGACGCAAGTTTCCTGCTGCTTAACACACAAAAACAGCACAAAAAAATACAAACAAAAAAAACACGGAGACAGAAGCGCTTAAATTGTTCAAAAACACAAACAGACGTACAAGACGAGAAGCACTTCACAAACTGAAATGGAAACGGAGAAAAGAGACACACACACACACACACACACACACACACACCACACCCAAACAGCAGCTGTGCAGCCAGGGGTCAGTCTGTTCAATAATTCATCTCCAGGGCTTTAGAGACAGAAAGTAAACCACTAAAATAGACCTGCTGGGGCTGCCTGAGGTGGAAACATAGGAAAAATACAAAGATAGACAAAGAATATTATGTCAAAGGATGATATGCAGGGAAAAGGCAAAGACAGACAGGCTGACAAAGGAGCAAAGAGAGAAACGAGAATAAAAGGACAGGGAAGGGAGATAGAGGGAAATAACAAATACAAAAAGGAGGAGATGTAGAGACAGAGATGAACACAGAGAGGAGGAAACAAGCAAGCAGTCAGACAAAGAGAGAAGACACAGGGAGGAAGCAGAGACATGAAAATTGAGGGACACATCAACAACAAGAATAGAGATCTGGGGATGACAGGCGCCGACACGATGTGTTGAGAAAGAGATGAACCGTCTGACACTGCAGAGATAAAACAGCGAAGAGTGGCTTTTTTTTCCAAGAGAGAAGAAGAAAATGCAATACATATTTGACAATTACACATTATACTTGTCATAAATGAGACATTACGTTGCAGCTTTTAAAATTTGTCAAATTTTCCCCAAACCGAACCACTACTATGCATCTAAGTTTCCCAGGGGTAAACTACTATTACCAACCAATCCCCGCTGCGCTGGCTGTGGTGTGTGCTCCACGTAGGGTTCTCACAACAGCAGCATTTTAAACTCAGTATAGTAAAAAATAAACACATTTAAAAAAAGATACCTCTTTCTATACCATGACAAAAAATAAGTCATAGGCACACAAAATTTATTAACAACCTGCTCACAGTGCTGGTACAGAAAAAGTCACTGAACACTGTCTGGTTTTGCTGCAAGCCAAATGTCAGGCAGGACAATAGAAACTGAACTGACGTCTTAAATAAGCACTTAGATCTTTTCTTTTTCATGGCTTTGGTACTTTTGATGCTATTGAGTGTTAGTATTGTATTACTTTAAACAATGTGGTATTGAAAAGTATTCTGTTCTGTTCATTTAACTCGACAGATAAATAAATAAGTATGTACAAAAACCTGCTGTGAACTGTCTTTGGCCATGAATGTTTGAATTATGTATATACAACTGCAACAAAAGCAATGCAGCAGTCACTGGTAGTTATATATATATATATATATTATTATTATTATTTTTAATTTTTTTATTAAATAAAAATAAAAAATAAAATAATTGATCATGTAATACCAGGGAATGTACCGTCACAGTCTAGTTTTGGTATGGAGACTTTGTTTTATTGTGAGATTGCAATATATGATATATTGTTTCATCCCTACCCAACAAAGATCAATAGTCCAGACAGGACATCTAGAGACAAGTGCTGATACACAGACACACGCACTCCAACTCCTAATGCAACCTTAATGACAAGTATAAAGATTAAAGGCAGACAGAGTGGACAGAAAAATTACATCCCTCTTCTAAACACACCTCTCCACCCTCAGCTCCCTCTCATCTCACCCGGGCCATCCTCCAAATCCACCCCACTTACTGCCTTTCATCTTTCTTTCAGCGCTCACATCCCAACACTGAACCGGACAAGTGGCCCAACAGGCTGATGCAACCGCTGTAACACCCGGCGACAAACACCGAGAGCCTCCTCCTCACTCCCCAAGGCTTTCTGCACGAGATCAAAGTGGGCAGGAGAGGCTAAACCTATGAATAAAAACAAATCAATTTTTTTTCTTCTGATAGAAAGGGCAGCTTCTGCTTACACCTGCTGGATGTGAGAGGAGTGAATTAAGGTGGAGAGGAGGCAGAAGAGGACGGGTGCCAGGGGTCGATTTGGGACGGGTTTGAAGCACCTGAGGTCAGCCATTAGGGGGGCAAGAGGGCGGGGGGGCAATCTGTCTATACACTGATCTGTCTTCCAATCCAACAGACTGACAAAGAAGAGTGTAGGGCTGGTTCAGAAATTAAGACCCTATCTCATTCATTCAATTATCAAAAAGTTGATTAAAGCTGATTAATTTGTTTCAGCTCTAAATGACACCAAAGCACAATATTAGTGCTGACAGGAGAACCTAGTTTTGGTACCGCTACAAAAATAAGATGTTTGGATGTCCTGAAAATACTTTTACAACTCTTTTAATCATGTGCCCACAAGTTACTTATTAGTTTGCACAAATTCAAGTTAATATCTTACATATACTGCTCATCTTGTGGGACTTCAATGGCTCCATAAAAGCTCTTTTTCCATTTAAAGTTGGGTGGGCAGTTTATTTCTGGCTTCATTGGACAAAAGATCCATAATAACCTTGAAGCATAATGTAATTAAAGTGGGGAAAACAAGACCTTTGCTCCTCCTCTCAGCTCTGTTCACAGGCTTTAAAAAGTCTAGATGATAGCTGATAGTTGAGACTCATTCCAAAAACATGAGAAACCCTCTTTCTTCAGCACAGCTTACCCCAGCTTTAACCAAAAAAGCTAGTTTTTAAGTGAACTTTGCCTTAATAAAATTGTCCTAAAACAGGTAAAACTGCCATTTTAATCAGGAACTATGTGACCAAGGAATTAATAATTAAGATTATGAAGGTAACAAGACATTCAACACCACCTTTTGGTCTTGACACTTGTTTAATACTCAGTACATGTTTTGGTCAGTAAAAATTCACATGCACTCATAAATACTCACAAAGGGTTTTCAAAACAAGAGCACTTGTACAACCTCAATAGTGCTGCAATAATTGCAGTGTTTTTCTGAAGAAGATTCAACCCAATTTTTGCTGAAACTGTTTTAGTAAGCTGTGTTTCTGGTCTGTACCTCCTCTGTAACGTTTTCCCTGATGTCGTAGTTGTAGGTTATAGCTTTTGGAGGGTGCTAAAACCATGCAAAACTAAAGCATGATGAATCATAACTCAAATAAGATGTCATACTGATGATGTCCGCTGCCTCAAATCTGAAGAGAAGTCTGTTAATTTACCACGGTAATGAGGCCTACTGTAGCACAAAACTCATCTCTTAATCAACTGCTCAGTGGATCATTAGTTGCATGATATAACGGATGGATAAATTCAAAATTTCCCTTGAGAGAAACTTACAGTAAATAGCCAAGGTGTACTTCATTGCTGCTCAGTAAATGGATGCAAGTACCATAGGGATTTCTGCATTCTGGACTTGGCTGAAACACAAACCTTCCATTAGAGCATCGTGCTGAATATTAACTTCATTCTTTTCGACTATCAGATTAACTCAAGAAACAACTGATAACAGAAGCACTATTAGGCACACAACAAGCAATATGAGGAAAAATGAGAAGAGGAATTGGAATAATAGTCAAAGATGTCCTTAGCTGCTGTTTTTTTTTTAATTTTCCAACACTTCTCTTGCAGGAAAATTGCCAGGACACCTCAGCGGAGACCCCTGCACTCTTCATTTAACTACTTTAAATCCCTCTGCACGAGACAATCAGCCAAACACTTCACATAACAAACACTTCATAAAAAACATCTCCACCCTCGACTGCCACACAGTTACTGTAGAGTCCTTGTCACCGCATCGGAGGAGGGGAATCACATGGCAAAGGTCAAAACAGTCCGTCTGCCACAAACACTTCCTCTCCGGTCCAGTTCTCACTTTTCTGCCCCGTCTCCTCGACAGCCTGTCACTACACCTCAACAGTCACTACACATAATTATCAATCTGAACAAAAGAACAGACAAGAACAAAGACAAGTGCACCAGTGTATGGTGGCAAAAATCTGTACAGCAACTAGGAAATAACGCTTTTGACTGTATGGTAAAGAATGGAAAAATGAGAGCACAGCGTTCCTCTTTCTTTCTTCTACTCTGCAACAACTGGGATATAATTATTGGCTGCAATGCATCATGGAAAAAAACAAACTAATTTGTCTTTCAGGGAGTCTAGCTAAGCCAGGGGGATGACTAATTCCCAATAGGATCTACATCTCAACAACCTAAATCTGTTTTTTATACTGAGACATCCGTTCTGGCTTCTGCCTGACAAAAAGTCTGACATGTTGTTGCAAATAATTTCAACGGTTCTAACAGAACTGGCGAACAGTCTCATGTTTCTGTTTTCACATTTCTTTTCCTTCTGTCTCCTTTGACTGAAAAGCCTTTGGATAAATATTTAAAGTACTTAAAATACAAATAAAGCTGAGTTCTGAGTGTTTTTAAGTAGGAGGTGAGCAGAAAAACTTGGATATACAATAAGAAGGTCTGCAACTATTTTCATCAATTATAAGAGGACATTCAGTAATTCACCAAGCAACCCAAAAAGAATATATGGATATAAACCCTTTATAATCACCCACAATTTGATTAGTATGTTTAATTTAATTACAGATGTTTGTCATAATAAACATAGGTGCATGCAAGTATTTCTCAAGTCACAATTTTTATAATGATTTTCTAAAGCCCAATGCAACATGATGTGTTTTGTCCAACCAACAGTCCCCACCACAAAGACATTCAACTTACTATCACATAAGATAAAGAAAAGCAGCAAATCAACAGAATTAATATCATCTGAACTAGACATCATTTAAGTATTATGGCTGGTGTTGATCTTCGTTATTCATGCAGTCAATATATTCCACGAAAAGACCAGACTCTCAAGGCATAAATATTAATGAAACAGTCAAGAATATACATTAAAAAAAAAAAATTAAAAATCCAAATAAGCTACAGCATCCATGCTCATTGTAATGAAGAAACACGTCAAACAGTGAAACAGCGTCGTACCATAACAGAGCTCAATGACATGAGCTAAATCAAGTTTTAATTTGAAGATACAATACTTGTTAGTATAATCATTTTTTTCATAGTTTTGGTCTTTTAAAGGTATTTGTCTGTAAACCAAAGGTATGCAGTAGTCTACTGTCAACTGACTACAAACTTAAAAGCAGCCATAAATAAAATAACTGTTTGTTTCAACAAGCAGGAAGCTTTAGCAGGGTGGGGCAAGTAGTCAGAAGCTCATGTTCAGTTAAGATGTAAATTAGTAATTACTCAGAAGTGTACTTTGAAAAGCTTGTCTGTGGTTGTCTAAATGTCCTGACAGTCATTGTGTGGTCTGATGCTGCCAGCCCCACCCATCTAACACCCATTCAGGACTAAACAAACTGTGAAACCCACACAGAAACAGTTTAAGTGAGGTCTGCTCCTTTTCACTTTGGTAAAACAGCACATCATCTCGACAGTGTGAGATCAGAGCAGCAGCCTCCACATTATGTGATCAATAAAACACAGAGACGCACACAGATTTTTCCCTGCTGTTTTAACTGTACTATCGACAGAGTCTGGACCAAGCCGCAGCCACCACAAGTGAACGTTACAGGCTGATGTGGAAGTGCCTCAAGTTGCACTTCCTCTACTGGCTGCAAGCTCCTACATATGTATGTACATAGAACTCCCACAAGGAAAACGCACAACTTCTGTTGAAATACGTGTCAACACATTTTTCCTTGCAACACACTAGTATCACTTCTTTAATGTGCATCTTGGCAATTTTACAAACTCTAGTTCCACTGTAGAGAGTGTGCAGTACACTGCAGACCACATTCAAACAGCATCTGGTGTTAATTTTGCAGAGTCCACACAAATGTTCAGAACTGTCGTGAAAACGTCAAGATCACTTGATTAATACTCATTCATTGCAAGTTTGCCCTATTTTTTATACTAAGTCAATAAATTTGAGATTTTTTGCTTCATTTTTACAAAAAATTATAAAGCCCAATCAGTTCAATTGACAGTTGGCACAATATTTAATAGTTGACAATTAAGTGATTAATCGACTTAGTCATTCTGGAGCATTCAGTCGTGTTCACATGGTCATCATCAACAGCTGAAAACAGCTCAGTCAGAATTTAAAGAAACTTCAGCTGCTGATGAAGACCATGTGATTAAGTTGGACAGAAAAGCCTCGAGCTCTGAGAAGATTTAGGGGCATTTTTCAGATCCTGTATATTAGCTATTTAATCACTCTAATGCATCCTTGGTTGTCAAGATCACACGTGGGACCTTTATTGATGCCCTTGTCCTGTGCTGTGAAACTGTCCTGCAGTCATATTACATAATGAAAGATCAGAAAGACATCCGTCTGCAGAGAGAGGGACAGTGTCTTGTGTCCTCAGAGGGTTACTGAGTCCATCAATTCGTCATTGGCTCTACAGGACAAACCAGAGAAGACCACCCTGTCTGACTCACCACCACTAAACAAATCTTTGATGCCCTTCTGGGTGATAACGCCTCGTGTTTTCCCAGCAGTCGCTGCTTTTTCTTTGTTTATCTGTTGAAGGAAGAAGGCATGGGTGGATGAAAGGAGGTAGAGAACGGTTCAATAATATCTGTGGGAAGACTGACCTCTGACATTCTGGAAATGTCAGTCTCTGAAGAAGCGCATCCGTCAAAGACGACAAATGTAGTCACACACACACACACACTCAAATTAAGACATGAAACAACATCAAATATCAAACTACTTGCAAAAACAAGTTGAAGTGATATGTAAAAAGTAGTTTGACTCATTTCAGGCTCATTTAATTGATTCAGTTTATGGTATTTTTTCCAAGCGACTAAATTACATTTAGCGTAATAAAAGAGAAAAATGCCACTCACAATTCCCCAGAGCCCAAGGTGACTTCTTCTTCACATTGTTGTTGTGAAACCCATTGTTTTGTCCGAAACCCAAAGACTCAGTTTACAATGCCAAGCAATGTGAAAAGTTTTGCGCTCTTGAATTTCGTCTTCTCAAGAAGTGATGTTAGTTTGTTGAGCCGAGGTACAAAGTCCCTCAGAAAAGCCAGCACACTGAGAAACCTGAAGCACCTCTTCAGATGAAAAGAAAATGATTACATTGTAAAAGGAGTCAAACAGTTTAGAAGATAGAAGCAAGCAAATGTTTGGCAGCTTTAGTCACGCTATCAGCATGGCCCTGACGATGGTAAAGTTTGACGTCCTTTTATGACCCTTTTGGAGTCTTCATGTACGGGGTTCTTTTTGATTTTTAGAGATGATGTTGGGGGTCTTGATATTTTGGTTCTTTGTAACTTGAAGTTTCAACATAAGGGCTCTTGATTATTTAATTGGTGTTAATATTTGGGGTTCTTGATAATTTAGACTATAGACATTGAGGTTCTTAATGATTTTAGCACTGATTTTGGACTTGTTGAGATTTTTGACTTGATAGTTGGTTTCTTGAGATTTTTGACCACTGATACTGGAGTTCTTGAGTTTATTGACTGATACTGAGGTTCTAGAGAGTTTTGACTATTGATATTGGGGTTCTTGATATTCTGAATTGTACATAGAGTTAACCTTTTGGCTCAACTTGTTTGACTGGTGTGTCCCAGCATAGCAGGGATGTGCATCTTCATTACAACAGGGCTGCCTGCTTGAAGGTGCCTCTTTAACTGATGATGCGCTCGTCTTGAGTCAATGACATTTAAAAGCTGTATCCTGTTTAGCCCTGTTGCACTCTGCTGTGGTTGCTGGTACCACTGCTGCTTACTGCTTGAAAAGCAGACTACCAACTGAGGTACAGGGGGCCCAGTTTCTGTCATTTTTCAAGCCAAAATGTCAAACAACTTCCTTGTTGCAGATTCTTAAATTTTAGGATTTGCTTGATTTCATTGTCATTACTGAAAGTAAATGAAGAGTCTTTGGGTTTGGTTAGACAAAAGAAGCAATTTGCAGACATCACTGTAATGAAACTATAATGAGCGCTTTTCGCAATTTCAACATTTTATAGACAAAAAAAAGTTAATAGATTAATCGTGAAAATGATGGGTACACTAATCGATAATAAAAATAGTAACTTGCTGCTGTCCTTATCCCCGTCATCCTCACCTGTAAATAATGCTAAGCTAAGATGCGTTGGCTTTTAGCTCAAAGCAAAAAGCTACAGCTGCAAAATTCCTGCCATTTTTGCTTGATGAATGACTTGAATGATTAAGAGATTATGACGACGCTGTCAATTAATTTTATGCCAAGCAACTAATCCGTTAATTGACAAATCATTTCAGCACCAGATTAGTTTAAACTGCAGCAGGAGGCATGCCAACGAACACAGACTGTCATGATTTCCACATGATGGACATGAATATGGATGAGAAATTTAAGCAGAACAACATCAAGATGTGCTTCGAAGAGATGTTAGAAGAGTAAGTGTGTGTGTGTGTCTGTGGCTTTAAGAGGAAGGTGCCTATGGTTCCCTTGACAACAGTCCGTCACGGGAGGTGTGACCTTGCCGTGTCATACAAGCAAAACAACGTGTTAAGTACACAGTACAGATGGAAACAGTCTTTCCACCGACCTTCACGCTATGTCCTCTTATTTATTTTCTTCTTTTATTTCCAACCTCCTTAACTTTCCTCTTTAACTCCCTCCTATCCGACCCCCAACACTTCCTCCATGGCCTTTATCCTTCCTGTTACCACACATCACCTGTCTTCCTCTCCTCCTTCATCCGCCTCTGCTTGTCTTTTTCCCTCCTCCTCGTCATCAATGCCTTGTCGCCTCCCTTTTTTAAGGACAGCTCCTGCCGTCCTCCTTCCCTTACATAACGGTAACTCTCCTTCCCTTTAGCGCCCGCTCCACCCAACCTCCTCCTTTAAGTAACATGCCGTCCCCTCCTGCCTTTGGTAATTGTGATCAATAGCGGCGGCGGTGCCGTCGCTGACAGAAAGACTAAGAGTCTTGCTCTCTTTCTTTATTAGCTTCCCCTGCTCCTCTCCTCCAAACTCATTATCATTCCATAACATGGATTAGTCTGTCCTCAACACACAGCCGGGACGAACACTTCTCATTTTAGATACAGAGCAACACACACACCAAGTGAGATCGAATATCTTATAGATCATAGAAACAAACAGCAAAATGTTTAAAATCGCAACAAAATCATATTGTGATTTAATTATGGTCTTAATATCATATTGTGGGGCTCCGTTTGATTTCTGCTGTTAATATTTTCCACATTAAAAGCATGCCAGAGTCCATTTTTCCTACACTTCCCACAAGTGCCCAAATGCACCTTCAAGGAAGCCCTTGCAAAAACATTCCTGCTCTTAACCACAATTTCAAAACTATGTGGAAACAAAAGAGGACATGTTGTTTAATATATGACGGATTAACTTGCGCTACATCAAGGCAAGTTTCAGGACAAGATGTGTAAAAATTTTTAGACTAAAGCTACCACTCGTGCTGTGTTGCTGTCTTGTCAATCTAAACTGTGACAATGATGCCGAGGGAACAAAAAAGCCTCTTTGACATTCAAACTGCAGGGCTGACAGTGTGACTAAGGACGCTCTGACAGCTGGTTTGAGAACATTCATTTTACCTTCATCATACTTTTACAACATATCAGAGCATGATCAGTTGAATGTGGAGAGTGCATGCTATTTGATTAAATATGATCATCTGGACTTACTACAATTACAGGGGAAATTGCTGGCCAAAGTTGCAGTACACTTTGGGTGAAAATGGGGGAGAAGAGCTGGCTTTCTAATGTGGCAAAGAACACCGTAGCATGGACGTTTTATACTTTATTTAATGTGTTGGGTGGCTTAACATTTTTTTCTGTCTTTTTGTCCTTAAGTGAGCTCACAAAGGCAAATCAATATCAATATGGCAATAAAGTAGTGAACTAAATTCCATTTTGTTTGTCCTTAAAGGGATAGTTCCCCCCCTCCATCAAAAAAATATAAATAAATAAATAAATACATATCTTTCCCCTGGCCTGTCGTGCTGTTTTGGTGTGAGTTGCAGAGGTTTGGTGTCATCAGCCACAGACATGTCTGCCTTCTCTCCAATATAATAGGACAGAATAGCATTCAGGTTGTGATGCTCAAAGCATCAGGAAAATACATCACCTGTGTCCCTTTCCAAAAACACCACAGACCTTGCTGGGAGCATTTTCACATAGAAACTATTTTCTTCTTGCAATCCAGTCTACCAGAACTACTCTCTTTCTACTAGATAGATAAATAGCAGTGCAGGCCAAGGTAATAATAGGTATTTTTGATTTTGGGGTGAACTATGCCTTAAATAATCATAATAAATATCTTCAAAACTTTGCAACTCACACCACAACAATCTAGATGGATAAATAGCACTATAGTTAAGAGGACAACTTTTTTAGGCAGTCAGGAAGTAGCCTAAGACAAATACATAGTATTTTAGATGTTAAATGAGGCAACATTTATGCATACAAAGAAAACACACAACCTTCACTCAGCAAATATACACCAAAACGTACACAAACGCACACACACAGGGATGTCACCAGAGTGTGACCAGTATGTGTTTGTGTCAGTTCTGGTGTAAGCATTTGGAGTAAAGTCAGCCAAACCCTATTTCCCCTTCATCCACTTATTTGCCACCTTTACAGAGTCTCTTTGATCCTGGAAGATTTATGGCCGAGCTTAGTGGGTTTCACGCACACACAAATACACACACACGTACCTGCACATGCACACTTTTTTAAAAGAGGCAAAAAGTAACCCGCAGAAATAGAAGAGAAAGTTTTCACAGTTTTCAAAGGCCTGAAATCCAAGTGATCCAACACAAACTTTGGACTTTGATCTTTGGGTGTTTGTGTGCGTGTGTTTTTCAAGTTAAGAGGTGGGAGCTGATGTGGCTTAAAACCTCACATTTTGATCCTGAGGTCCTCAATAAGCTTATCAGCCGTCCTCATGTAATGTGTGCACACAAACGCACACCGAGGCACAAAAGACAAATATGCTCATTCAAATTAACGTGTGTGTGAAATCCAGAGCACACATAAGCAGGCACAGGCGAACACTGTGTAAAGACAGAGACAGAACAAGATAGAGAAAGACTGGAAGACAGGGAGAGAGAGTCAACAATATCTCGTAGTGCGGACGCTCACAGGCTGTAAAAATAACAAGCATTTGGTTCCTCACTAACAACAGACTTAAAATAGCTCTCGGCTGAGTGGAGACAGCCTGTAAAGATGTCAACAGTTTGGCAGAGCGGCGGTGAATATTTTTTTTTATCCTTTTGCTTTTATATTAAGATGCAAACAGAATAAATCATCTTAAAAACAGATCTCCAGCTCTCAGTGTGCATTATTACAGGACAGGATGGATGACAGTGTAGCATGAGCACTAAATTGGGGAAGTGTAACACAAACGATGTGACCTGGGTTGAAGAAAACTCAAAGAATATGTGGTTGATACTTTACATTTGCATTTTGAAATGAAACTGATCCGATACAGTATCGGGGCCCACTATTGACATAAGCCGATCACTGGGTGTCAGAGAAACAGTAACATTAGCATTTCAGAACATAAAATAGCAAATTTTAACTCTCAGCGATGCATCATGGGAAATTACGCAGATGAGTGCCAAATCTCATCATCTGCACACAAGAATGTCACAAGCCAGAATCCTACCATCCTCTTTCTTTTGCAAACCACCACTGTCACATGACAAAAACATCGTAAAACATTAGAACTTTGCGGCCCAAAGCGGCAACGAAAGAGACTGATATTATTTCTAGTGAGTCACTTAGAAACACCGTTGTACAGACTGCTAGCTAACTTCTACTGTGCTTGGAAATTCTTCAATGCTGATGCTATTAAATTTCAATTCTCAGTGCCAATAATAAAATTATTTGTTTTACAATACACTTGGGATATATATTACAATTTTCCAACGCACCATCTTCAGCCCGATTCAATTATATATTTGCTGTGCCTTCGATGGCAACGGAGCATTAAATTAGCAAAACACAGTAACAAAAACTGCCTTTAAAAAATTGAATGTTAGCAGGTAAGTGTCACTGAAGCTTTGAAGCCCCAGTAATCATATTTGGATGCCCAAAAGGCACTAAAGATTGAGTCTCTGTATATTGTACAGATATACATAATAAGAAATGTAAATAGTCCCTACCTGGCATTATGACAGCTATATCTCCCAGTTAAAAAACTGGAGTCCAAAATGTCCAAAAACTGGTCCCAAAGGACTGCCAGTTATCACAGTTCAATAAGTTAATGCAGTAAAATCCAATATATTAACATTAATATAATTCATATGAATCAATGCAAATATGTACCACAAGGAAAAATAAAAGGGCAACATTTTCATTTATCTGGTGTGACTCAAGGACAAGCATAATGGAAACCAGCTTGGAAAGCTACAGTCAAAAAAACATTACATTTTTTCTTTTTCTTCCCATTCTGCCAACATTGAAAAACACTGCATTAGTATTACACTGTGGAGCCTGGGAAGATACTTATAAATTTTACGGCCAACAACCCTCACCACCACCTTGGAGGCTCACGGTGGAATATACTGGCTGATCAACATTTTCAAGGTCACATTTTCTCAAAATTTTCCACTCAAATTTTCCCCAAACTTTCCAGGCCTTGATGAGATGGAGATCTGGCTGCGAACACCTGAGGTTGCCTTTATTTGAACAGAACCCCCCACCCCGCCTATAGGAGCACAACCTGCCTGCAGAGCAGAGTGAGTCATAAAGCTCTGCAGTCTGCTCTGCTTCTCATCCATGACCCCCTGACAGGTCTGTGACAGCCAATGAGCTGCTGGACAGGCTGTAGAGGGGAGGGATGAGGCGTGGCGTCGGGTTGCCAAGGCATCCATCATTTAGGAGAAATTGTGTTAAGTCTACAGATGGGGTTGGAGCAAAATTGAGAGTAAGAGCACCGTGCATGTGCACTGTAGGTGTATGTGTGTATATATAGGCTATACCCCCCTAGCCTGGTCTTACACATGATTAGCATGCTGGTCACATCAGCAGGCAGACTCCAGTGAGGCTGAGGCTTCCTCCTTCCTCGCCCACAGTGGTGCAGCAGACTAATGCTCCACTAACATGAGAATGAATAGGCAATATGGCAGAGCAGTCTGGCAAACACTATTAGTGAGGAACAACAAGACACACTGTGGTTGTGTATATGTGTGCGTGAGGGAGAATGAATGTGCTGAAATGCTTCAGGAGACCCAAAGTTCCTAACCGAGACAGACAGATAAGCGGCCAGTCTGTTTATTTCTTTTCAAGGTGAACTCCATTGATCTTAAACATCAAAACGTACGTGTGAAAAAGGTTGACTGGACCCTGCGTAAACTTGGTTTTAAAATGCACTTCAGTTGTCAGAACACAAGTGGACAGCACAGACACCTCACTGTTCATACCTGTGTCTATCATGCATCTCCCAGGCAGCTGACCACCCGTGCTCAAATAATGTTACTGGTAGGGCTGCACGATAATGATAACAAAGTCATATTGTGATATTGTGATTGTTTTGACTGAAATTGCAATTGCAATGCACATATTACCTTACATCTGAAGAATAATAATTTTAAGCCAGGATTGTTGGTTCTGGTTCAACAGCCTGGTTCTGTTGCATCAATTTCGATTCTTTCTTTTTTAAACTGTCCATCGTGAGTTCTACAGTGTTATAACTGAAAGTTCTCTTTAAAGGGGCTATTTTCAAAATGAGGTGTGGGTATTAACTTAGAATTTTATGGTCCCAAAGGGGAATTTTGCCAAGTAAAATACAGAAAACACAAACCTGAATATAAGAAACACAAAACAATAAAATACATGAAACATGATAAAACAATGATAGCATGACGTAACCTGCCATCAGCCAGGATTACTATTTCTCATCAGCTGACTCATTAAACAGTTCAGAGTTACAATCTGGTTGGTCGGAGGTAACATTTTGAGATGAGTTGAGCACCATGACTTGGGTTTAACTGTTATAGATTTGGTTTACATTAGGTTTAGATTAAAACTTGTCAGCCATCTTTCAGTGTTCTGTTTTCAAAAGATTTCGGTTTGACACGTCTCTTCAGTGACTAAAAATATAAAGTTACATCCACAAAAGCAAATATCAGCTGCAAGTGGGAGGAATTGAGATTAACATTAACATTGTGTGACTCATAGAGTAAGAGATGATGTGCTTTCATTTGATGAACAATGCGGTTGCCAAGAGAGTCACAGCTGCACCTGGATTTTTATTTTTTATTTTTACTGAGTTATGTAAGAAACGTGCCGACCAAAATCAACCATTTGACCATCAAACACTCTGAATCAAAGCTGCAGAAAACCAAAGCCAAATTAAATACAGCACATCATAATTTTAATTTTAACCTCCCGCTGGAAGATGACTTTGTTGAATGACCAAGCATTTGTAAGGAGAGCTGATATTTGCACCTGCTTTGTCCATAGTTGTTGTTGTTTTACACCACCACAGTGCACTTGTTAAGCTAATAGCCAATGGTTATACATTGCCAAGGTATTGTCATAGAAACAAAACCGACATGCAGCACTTTTTCCTGTCACAGCACAAGCACATCATGTCAGATCCCCAGCAACATGCCAGTGCTTTTCTGACAGAGGAAAAATGCTTTATGGACACAAGCGATTCAGTGGGTTAAATGCGTAAAGGGTTTAACACAAAATTTTGTCCTGGGATTTAATGGACATCATAAAATGTGATGAGACACCTTCATTACAAAACTGCAATAGTTGCTTCAAATGTAAAAGTATGACATTTAGTTCTATTAAACCCACAGTCTCAGTGAGAGATACAAACATTTAGTACATTGTATAAAGGTATTAAATGTGGCTGATTATGCTTTTACCTTAAGAGATAGGAGAGCCAGTTATATCTAATGCTTAGTATCACTGGATTCAAAACAACTTCAGTTTCAATGACATGCTTTTATCCAGACATTTAGCATAGCAAATTAATGTTAAACTTATTTTTGAAGTTTAGTAAGTGTTTCAACCTGTCACTCACAGGACATTCATTCATTCATTTACATTAGTTCCCAAAAACTTCTTTAACCCATTAACGACTAACGACTATGTTCAGTATTTTGTATTTGTTTTGTGTCTTGAACCCCATTTATTTGTTGTTGCTGTGTATTTTAACTGCTGCTCTTTGTCTTTGCTATATTTAATACTGTGGATATTCTATGGTGTGAAGAACTTTATGATTTTGTATCAGTGAATGTGCAATACAAATAAACTTTACTTACTTACTATGATATTGTTTAATAACATTGTGAAGTAATTCATTTCTGTGTGTGCATGATTGTGTAGCCTCTGAAAATACTGAAACTCCACTGTGGTGATATTAGTATTCTCATACAGCCTCACTCAGTGGCAGCAGTTTCTAATCAGAGTCATGGGGAAACTCTGTGTTGACTCACAGCACATCACTCACACACACACACACACACACACACACACACACACACACACACACACGCCTACCGGCATATAATCTCTCCCCCAGTTATAGTCAGTACAGACCCGTCCCGATTCAAATCTTATCAATGTTTGTCCAAACGGAGCCCAGCATCCAGCCCCGCTGACACACATTACAGAACCGATAGCACCGTCCGCTCATTACTGAACACAACAAACATGTACACGCAGGAAGCTAATTGTGTCTCGGCCTGATCAATATGCATGAATGCTTTACTATCCGCTCCGACAGAGAGAGATAGAGGGAGGCGGAGGAGTGGAGGGAGAGGATAAGAAAAGGGGAGGAAGAGCAGCAGGAGAGCAGGGCAACAGGACACTAATCCAGTAGCTTTTAATATAGTGCGTATTGATCGATGCTGCAGCCCTCCAGCCAGTTTTCGGGAGCCAGAGTCTGTCTGCCAGTTGGGTCATGTTGATATTACAGAAGCATAATATTGAAATGTCTACCAATATCCAAATCCTCGGCATCATTTTGGCTGGTATTGATACAGATATTTTGCATCAACTCAAATAACACTATGTGACACAGTTGCACTAGACAGTAAAATCAACATGCTAAAACACTGTGGTACTTGTACTGATGCAGATACCTTAAAAAAACTGCACCATGTTTCTACAGTAGAGGCTGACATTTTTTAATCCATTGGATTTCCACGAGATGGGAGAATTTATTTATTTGTATTTCCCTTTACTTCAGTGCAGTAAGTCACACATGTAAGTATATCTGAACCATAGAACAAATCATGATTTAATAAATCTTTCATTTTAAATTGCATGTTGTAATTAACTACATCATCAAGCTTACAAGCTCTTTTAAGTACTTTTCATTCCACTCACAGACATAAAGGTGACCAATAGCATTATTTTGTGAAGAAAAAAAAACAGAAAATAGGAAGATACAAAGTTTTTTCCAAACAGCGACAAAATTCACTCAGCTGTTATTTCAGGTACATCCTCAAATCCTAATTTTAAATTTCTCACTGCCATCCAGGTTAAAATATCCAACAAGGAACAGCTAAATTGGCGGACTGTGTAGAAAGCAGCGTTTGTGTGCTCATGTTAATATCATATTAGAGTATAAACAAGGTTAACTGTGATCAATTGGGGTTAACTTTTCATTTACTGACATTAATGCATCCAGGAGTTTCCCTGCATTCTTAATGGATTCACTGCTGCATCCTGCCTTGAACATCTACAAACCTCGTTAGTTTGGATTTTGTCTCTTTAAGTCTTTTAAAAGAAGCAGCAAATGGAAAACTATTTTTAGCAGTTCAAATACTTAAATATTTTGAATTCATGTGCTTTGCAGATGCATTCAGTCTGTAGCTCATTGATTCTCCTGTGAACACATACAGTCTGTCAGCCTTTTTGTCTCTCAGAGGCTGTTGGAGGGATGTGAGCAAACAACACCTCAGAAGCAGCAAAAATCTGGGAAATAATTATATCCTGCTTGAAATAAATGTGATTTATTTTTCTAAAAATGTGCTTTAAGGCCTCCTGTCACTCCTCTCTTCAGATCTGCACAAAAGGCACGCCAATAATAGATCTAAAACTCACCTTGCAACACAAGGTGAGTCTCAATAAATAATAACAGCAAAGAGCAACGTAACATTAAACTACCTTTCATCAGCTAATGGCTGTGCGAGACATCCGTCTCCTCCTGTCTTCCCGATCTTTCCGTCTGCTCTTTTGTTGTTTTGGTTTTCGGGACACAGGAGCTTTCGTGGCAATCTAGGAGAAGTGCTTTGTAAGTTAGGGGCTATAATTAAATGAACTGCGAGACATGAGTGTAGTGTGGCGGCTGCTGAGGCGACGCCGGGTGATAAAAGAGACGTTTGGTTTTTGCCAGAATATTCTGTTCGGGAAGATTAGACGTGAAATGAAGCCGGCCGTCAATCGTGTCGGTGTCTGTTCCTCCTCTGTGACATTTCCCTTTTTCATGGTGTGCGTGTGTGTGTGTGTGTGTGTGTGTGTGAGAGAGAGTGAGACAGCCAGCATTTGCAAACTGAATCTATTAATAATTTTGCCAGCCTGACATTGTGTGTTTTGGTTAACATCTAAATAGGGCTGTTGCATTGACAGAATTTCTCCTGTCGTTATTTATGTTGGCTCAACAGCGCAGTATGCAGTATTAGCATCACTAGCATCATTAGCAAGCTAGCTAGTGGTTACTAGTCATACTTGCACACTGCAAATGAATTCCTGCAGTTTGACCATTTCTTTGTCATATATAAATATATTGTTACCTTCAGAGCATGTCCATCAAATAATTTTACATACAACAGTAACACAAACACACACCAGCAACAAGGATCACCAAACAGAACCAGCCAGCTCTGTTGAATATACAAAAACATAGCTAGTGGGGTAAAATTGTTCACAAAAAGCAACATGAAAAAAAACAAATCACCCACAGGCACCCGACCTAGAGCTGTGATGAATAACACATTATCACAATACCGCAGGGTTGAGCTCATTACAGTCATCACCACAGATTTTATTTTTAAGGGTCAATCTCATGTCGAGATCAGTTCACAGATCTATTAATACACCTAAAAAGCAGCAATGTTACGCACAACAAGTCAGGAGCTCAGCCTCTGATTGGTTGACAGACTTAACCCAAGGCATCTTGGGACTGCCAGTGGGTGGCTAACAACATGCTACCAAATGTTGCCAAATTTGATATGCAATATGTGAATTAATAAAGGTTTATCAACCAATCATTTACTCTCACCCACCATATTTCTGCATATATGATGTCAACAGACAGCAACTTAACAACTCGTGTGACAAAATTTTGACTTTCTGAGTTGCTATTCCAACTACAGGGGGCGTTCACATGAATTTTCCCAGTCAGGAAATCAGAATTCTGACACTGCATGAAGGCACTATAAGTTCTATATCTTCAGAAAGGGATACGATCGCGCCAGAGTCAATGCTATAAAGGTACAATGCCACCATTAGCATTAGCTTAATGTCAGCCCTTACTGTTCAATTTACTTCAGAGTTATCTCTGTCCTGTCATTTTTTTTTACAGCAGTTGGGAAACAGCAGGCAAGACTTTTACCTGACTTTGAGAAGGTGCCGTGTTTTTTAAGTGACACACTGTAACCTGTACTGTACATTTACTGTCAGTATGACAGCTTTCTGCACTGCTATGGGCATCATCACCACCACTCTGTTTGCTGCTTGCTTTCATTCACTTGCATGCTGCACGCACGCACGCACGCACACACACACACACACACACACACACACACACACACACACACACACACACACACACACACACACACACACACACACACACACACACACACACACACACACACTCACTCCTTCAAGGAACTACACTACGCTTATGATAGTATGCTTCAACAAAATCCAATAAGACATAATTATTAAAGCAGTCATGATAAACAACCATCCCGCAGGAATACGTTACTTTGTTACTGTGGTAAGAAAAAATCCATACCATCACATCTAGCTCTATGTCTGAATTGATCTGATATCAATTTTGAAGGTGTGTCACCTGCATCAGAGGATGGTGGGCTCCTACAGCAGGGTCAGGATCACACTGACACAATACATTATGGGGTTTTTTTTGTGAGTGTGTGTTAATGCTGCAGGCGTACTGTCTCATTTCTCTTCAGTCACACCCCCCATTTCTTATCTCTCCCAGTAACACAAGCTGTCCACCACTGTCCAACGCCAACAAAAAAACAGGACTATGCCTCCCTCTGCCTCTAATCTCCTGCCCACTCCCAGCTCTTCATTCAAGGCTCTTTCCTTTTCTCCTCTGGCAATCCACGATTCTCCATCCTCTCCATCTGTCTCATCTGATAACTTCTCTGTTTTCCCTCCATCCCATCACCCTGCTCCTCCCGCCAGTCCTGTTTTCCACCGAGCCTCAACCCTGCTATGCAGAGTTTCTCTAATTGGTATTCTGGTCCTCACTTCTTAAAATTCCTTTTCTTTTTTTTTTTTTTATTCACTTCGATCTCCATCTCTGCTTACCTCTGTCTTTCTCCAACATAGGATTTGGATTGATTTTGTGTTATTCCAGTCCAGTCTGTCCTCTGTGTGTTCTGTCTCTCTCCTTCACATCTATCCTCACTTTATGATGCTCGTCTGGTCCCTCTGCTAACACTCTTTCTGTCGCCGTCTTTTATTGTGAGCCATAAAGGCACATTCAGTCCATGAAATTAGGACCATAACTAGCGCCAGAAAAATGATAGAAGTGTCCTTTTTGTCACGCTTTATCACTAACCAATGTAGCAATAGTCTGACTTATAGCAAAGTAAATGAAAAAGGTTTGATTTTACTGTTGTGAGCTTAGGCCTTTCCTGAAATAAGTCCTCTAATGCACAGAAAGTGCAGTACAAGAGGGGAGTTTAAAAAAGTAACTGACAAATGCATGGCTTAGGTCTAAGAGGCAAACCATGTATTCAGACATCCTGTTTCAGTTCCAGCTTTGGACTTCTGCTACACGCCATTATCCTGTTGTTCGCAACACATGTCTCCTGTCTGTCTCTACAGTCAATTATTGAATAAAGATTAAAAGTCCAAAGAATTAATCTTAAAAATAAAACCTAAATTATTACCAGAGACCAACTTAATCAACAGAATATCAAAGGAGGAAGTCCTCAATCTCTGTCTAACTGAAAAATGAGGATTTCCACGCTAAAATAACAAGAAGCCTAGGTGATAAAACAACAGCCATATGTATCGGCATAAGAAAATTCATCAAGAACAATAAAAAACATTTTTCAGCAGCATGTTTAATAGTTTTACTTAAATGCATTAAATCTAAACTGTCACGAAAGTACATGTCCTCGATCATAAACAGCCTGTCATTTCGATAGTGGAGCCTGCGACAAGTGACACGCAAAAAGCCAATAATTTAAAAAGTGTGTTGTTCGGTTGTATCATCGACACACGATGCAACACAAACAGTGTGGAGAGAGAAAATGAGTACATACGGTGAGGAAATTATGAATTAAAGGGGTCAGCTTAACGTGCATCAAGGTGAGATCATTCATTTGTCCGTATTTATTTTTATTTATTTGTGTGAAAGTATGTATTTGTGTTGTTTTCATTGTGGTATTAAAATTAAAAGTATTAACTGTGTGCCTTGATAAATAAATTCGAAATCAAATGGTGATATTTTCTCCTGGTCTTTGTTAAAAATAAGTCATTAAACATCATCAATAATTATCGAGATCAACTGAAATTAAACAATTTATCATGATACATTTGTCAGCTATATAGCCCAGATCTAGAAGAACTTATGGGATTTTATTTAGAGGTAGTCCAAGAAATCAGCCAGGCCGTTACATTACCTTATTGCAAATATAACAGTAAGAAACTGCAGGACAGAACTTCCAAACTAGGTTTGAGGTCATTTAGAAACAGTGTCTCCATTACAGTTTCTTCACCAGAGAGCAGTGACAATTTTATTTGTACACAATAAAATGCCCTGCTCAATCTTTGTCAACAAAAAACAAAACCAAACAACAAAACAAATTAAGAGATCTGTATCAAGATTTGTCAAGTGTTAATATGTGTATGTATATGTGTGGGTTTATATGTTGATATTTTTAAGATATTTTGAGATCTCTCAAATATCCATACCAGTATCTGCCTAGAAAATCAATCAAGGTCAGGTTTTTATTTGGAATTGAATTCCAGTAAATAAATAAATTTGGGTATCTGCTGATACCAATACCCTAACATGTGACAGGCTGCTGTCTTTCTTTTCTGTGCTTTGAGACTAACATATCTTCACAGTGGGGACATGTTGAGTTGGCTAGCAGTTACTAACTCCGTTGCAGCAGATCGTCTCATGTTAGGTTACAGCAGGTTCATGGTCCAGTGCAATGCCTGTCTGTCTAACTTATAGGAAAGGACATGGGTACTACTGAATATCTCTGTAGAATTATTCAAATACTAATCAATTTATTAATCTGTGCAACAACATTTTGGCTGTGGGCCAAAAATTGCATTATAACTTATTTATAAAAACATCAGATTGGATCAGTGTGTGGATCAGTGACATCAGTCTGATATCCGATGAGTGAATTACATCAGAATTTAGTAACATATTAGATTGGATCAGTCCCAATTTTAATGTCTATGAAATAAAACAACCTTCAGAAAGAAAGAGCAGACACTAATGCCATATATGCCATGGGTGAGGCAACTGTTTGGACCATCATTTAGCAACTAAGGTGATCACGAGACAAGATCAGTCTGATTCAACTCAGGAGATGAAAATGACTGATCGAGATCTTACTGTAACACCTCCACCAACTGATTTCCTGGGTGAAACCACTGTTGCGGTAAAAAAAAGAAGCCCCACATCACAATCTAAAAGCTACAGAACATCAGCAAGATTTGTTTTATTTAAAACTATAAAAGAAACTAGTCAGCTTTGAAAGTTCTATGACCTTTTTTTTGAAAGACCCAGCGCTTTGTGCACCATGTGTGAAGATGCTCGAGGCTGCCAAATATCAGCACAATCAGCTTACAAGATCACCGAGACTTCTGACCTCTGTGCAGCTAAGCATGCTTCTGGTTGGCACACACACACACACACACACACACACACACACACACACACACACACACACACACACACACACACACACACACACACACACACACACACACACACATCCTTCTGCTCTGCCTCTCTACTCTGCCTGTACCACGTCTACTTACGATGCGATGATGATCTCCCACACATACATGTGTGTTTGCATTGATGAATAAGCACATCAGTGTGTCAGCACGTGTGTGCGTGCGTGTGTGTGTGTGTGTGTGTGTGTGTGTGTGTGTGTGTGTGTGTGTGTGTAAGGGAAAGAGTGTGTAAATGTAAGTGTCAGTGTGAGTGTGTGTGGGAGAAACGGTCATAGAAACAGAGTGGGTGAGTGTAAGTAGGTTACAGGTAATGCGTAACGTCAGAGTGTATATGTGTGTGTATGCCACATAGACAATCATAGACAATATGTACTATATGCATCAGTGAGTATGCGGCTCTCACATGTTAGTGTGTGTGTTTTTTTCTGCGCTGTGACTCATACTTAATCTGAAGGCCAAGCAGAAGTGATTCCTCCATAACAGCAAAAGAATATATATGTATGTGTGTGTGTGGACCTATTGCTCACCACCACAGTGCTCATCAAGACGACCAAATCCTGGCATGGCTCTCTGCTGTGTGCTTTTGCCCACAGCAGGGGAGCTATTTGAGCGTGTGACTGCATGTAGGTGGGTGGGCACTTCATTTTCTGATGTTGTTATACTAAGCTATCTAGTGTGCGTATTGCTACGTGGGTGGCAGCTGCCTCGTTTTAGAAGGCATGAGAGTTAACTGTGCAGTGTGAGCCATTAATCAAATCCCTGGAGAAACTCAAAATTGAGAGAGATGGAGGGAGGGGAGGAGGGGAGAAGGAGGGAAAGTAAACAACATCGACCGAAAACAGTTTTGGACAGTTCAGTAGTTCAGCGTTTCTGCTGAGCTTAACATGAAATGACAGAGAGAAACCTCAAACCACAGTCACTTGATGCAACGAAATCAGAAAGAGGGAGGGATAAAAAAAGCAACAGAGAGTGAACAAGTAGTGGTGGGAATCTCTTGAGCTTTTTTTACACCTGGATAAAAGCCCATCAGGCTTTTGTCTTCAGTGGGAAAGGGTACAATCAGCAATCAGCAAATAACTCTGCAGCAGTCACGGGTATTTATTGGCTCCAGCTCTGATCGGCAGTAATGAAACGTCACACTCGGGTGGACACGCTAATTTTCGTCCCTTTCCAGTGGAGGCAAAGAAGGACTGTTGCCTTTGTGGGACCTTCTGTCTCTTTTGCTCCTTTTTCATACACATGTCCAGCTTGGTTTGATTCTGTTCATCAGCCCAGCACAGCAGAGTTTGTACCCGCTACTTTTACATGCAGTCTAGCATGTAGAGGACTGACTGACTGTGAAGTGTGTCGTTTTTGGAAATATTATTCAGGACATACTGGTATCTGATAGGTACGCTGTATCTGCTGATATGCTAAGTTCAGGTATCAGAATCCGTACTGGGTAGGAAAAAAAACGGTATTAGAATATCTCTAGTTTTAAATTTCCAATGGTAGACTTTTATGCATTGATTCATAATCTTTCAGGAGAGAGAATCACAATGCATCTAAGAATCGATTTTTATCCCCCTACCCTGAAGAACAAGTGAAAGAAAGTGAAGATGAACACAATGAATCACAGTGTGCGAACAGAAGTGTGTTAATAAGGAAAAGGCACTCATATATAAATGTGTGTGTATGTGCATTTCCCTTGGGGCAGTGTTGCCATCTGCACCCTAACATGTAGCTCTGCTCTACATCTGGACTGGAAAAAAATAAATTAAAAAAATTAAAAAAAAACAAGGCTCACTGATCACATCCAATCTCTGCTACATACACACACTCAACAGCAACTGCAGAGCAACACACTTATCAGTCTGTTACGTAACCCTCTGAACAAATGGCTCGCAGAAAATACATAAGGGGAAAGTGTTTTTCTCAGCAATGGTGACAAATAGCAGCCTATGGCCTGAATTCAATCTGACAAAACAGAGAGAGCACGATAAACCAGGAGGACACGGATCGTATGCTGCCTTCAAGAGGTGTCGTGTTGTCTGTGTTCATGAGAGATGTGAACACAACCCTAACAATGCTCAATAGTTTTAATTTTTATATTATGTTTTAGGTGTATTAAGGTTCAGTGACACAAAGCTAAAACAAAGCTTCCATTTCTAATCAGGGATGGCAAGTGATAAGACTTACTGACAGTAATGACATTATCAATTCTGCTTATTGGTTTGATTCTTTTTCATTTCCCTTATTGATTCCTGATCAATGTTCTGTGAGGAAAGAAGCTGGCCTACACAGGTTTTGGCCGCTCTAGTAGTTGCAGTCTTTTACTATGAAGCCACATTCCGATAATAATAAACCTGTATGTACCTTTCAGTATTAATGGTGCTTCACAGATGTGCAAGTTACCCATGATGCCATGGGCACTAACAGACCCCCAAACCATCATCACAGATCACAGACTTTTGAACTATGCGCTGGCAACAATCTGGCAGGTTCTTTTCTTCTGTTTCACGCTCTCTGAGTCTGAACAGAGTAGAAACAGTAGAAAAAAGGTTTGCACGTGACTCTGGTGTGCACAGCCTCCACTGTGGACCCGGATAACCTGAGAGCAAGTCTGTCTGTCACCATCAAAAACTGGATGAAATGAGAGAATATCTGTAGCATTCAGCTGGTGTTTAATCAACATTCATTTAGAGTTTTTAAGTCTTAGAAAAAAAATCAACTAAACCTCCCTGTGTTGTGCTCATGTTAATATAACAGGATATTTAACCTCAATAACAGATGTGCTGCTCAATTGGGATGCAGTGACACTCGTGTTTGGTCTACAAAAGGTCAGAAAATGGTGTCACCGTACCCCAAAGTCCAAGGTGACGTCCTCAAATGTCTTGGTTTATCCACAACCCAAATATATTAAGTTTACTGTCATAGAGGACTGAATAAACCAGACAACATTCACAGTAAAGAAGCAGAAATTGGGACTCTTAAACATGACTCCAACAGTCTCTTACAGTTATTGCCTCTTTTTTGTCACACATTTCCAGCAGCAGAGATGCATGAGTTTGATGTCATTGTTTTTGCCATGTACAGCTGACAAAAAAGCATGCCAAACTCATTAAAAGAAACCCGTGAGTCTGAAGGCATAAGATTCAATTAGACAATTTGGAACGGTTTCTCGACAGGAACTGATTTTCGATTCCCTTCTCTATTTCTAACGGATCTTTGTCCTGCTAAGCACAACTTGAGGTGAGATCAAATCTCACAAAAACAGGAACTTCCAAACAGTATCCATTGTTGCTGAATTTACAGCCAAAAGCACCTTAAAAGCAGAATACACAGTACTTTCCACTTGAAAACACCAAGAGAGAACAATCAGACCACGTAAAGGAAGCTATTAATCACAACAGAGGTTACATCTTGGACTTTCAGGGGTTTTTAGAACAGAAAGTACTGGCCAAGGCGCACTATTATCATGTATCAGGATTCACATTACACATACAGTATAGCAAGATTTAACAGATTTATTAAAAAATGCCTTAGAAATATGGATTTTAAGAATCCAGAGTGATACAATAACATATTTAGGTACTACATGACACAACTGGTAAGTTATCTTAGATAGATGTGAACCATCATTTTATCATTCAGACTGCTGTCCATACTATAAAATCTCAAAGTTAAATCTTCCAACGTTTTGTGCAGAAGGACATGGCAGAGATACACTGCCGGAGTTTTGAATAAACCTCGGTCTCACTCGCATCTGACAATACGTGCGAAGGCAGAGAGTGTAAAAAAAAACAGAATCAGTGTGCAAAACGCACTTTTTTTCAGGTGCAGGTGTGATTCCTGCCCCCCAAGGATGTGCAACCTTGTTAAATGCTCCCTCAAAAATGTGTTTTTTATTAAATTAGGAAAAATAAGCCCAAGGCTGTCTACAGAGTCTGTACTTGAGGATGACAACACACTGAAAAGGTTTTTAAGAAAATTAGTTAACATATATCCTTTTAATTACATATTTAAGACACAATAAGAACCGCAACAATCATATTATTTTCAGCATAAACAATAGCCAGCTCAGAATATCTAGTATATGCTTCTTTTGAGTCTTTAGAGAAGCCACTGTGACAAGTGTGGGAGGGAACCACACCAACAAAGAAATGAAAAAGCTCCTTTGTTTCTGAATATAGTATTCCCCAGAACGAGCACACTGTGAATTATTTTCTTTGTGTCACTAACATTCAACAACTCCTACATTCAGCATATTAATTAGTCATATTGTCCTCCATGAAAGCAGAAATAGTAACAGATCGAACCTTTCAACACTTTCCTGGAATTTATTTTTGTCACGCTGCTGCCAAAAATAACTGTCACACCTTGAAAGTGAACAAAAGAAGACGACGAAATGACAAGGCCAGTACAAGCTTTATATTTTCAAGGTCCAGTGTGTCACATTTGCAGGGATTTAGTGGCAGAAAATGAATATAATATTCGTAAGCATGTTTGCATTAGTGCAAAGTCACCTGAAAATAAGACTTGTACAATGTGTATAATGAGCCTTTTGATATCTACAGAGGACACAAATCCTCTTCCACAATGTTACATCGCCATGTTTCTACAGTAGCCCAGAATGGACACTAAACACTGGCTCAAGATACGGCCGTTCAAATTCTGCATGAGATTCAGGAGGGTGACACAAAGTGTTTACAATCGGCGAGATCTCCACTACATGCAACTAAATCCTGCATGTTAGTCCTTTAAAGCAACACTGAACACTTGTTGAATGTGGGTGTGTTGGAGTTGGAATACACTTCTTGTAAGTGTAATAAAATTTCTGATTTAATATTTGCCTTTTCAGCTTCAGTTAATGTTTAGGTTGGACTTAGCTGGTTCTCATGTAGATTTATAGTAGCTCTGGTGTATTGATGGATAGTCCTGGTAAGTTTTAGAAATCTTCAACTTCAGTAAAGTTAGGTAACTTAGTAAGCTGAAAAAATTAAATATTTCATGTTGAGCCAACTAGATTCACAGACTTAATGACTTGATAAAATAAGCTTAACCAACATCCTTCAAAGGTTTCTTAACTAATCCTTCAGTTCAAATTATTTGGCAGAGGAATTTGAGTCAACCGACCGCATGCTGTATTAACTACCTTATTTATGTGTAAAACACCTGACACTTTACGACCTTAACTCCATCAATGCAACACGGTGACTTCGCTGAGTCAAGGTGAGCCAACAAATCTCTTTTTACAGTGCACCCAGTACTCTGCTTGCGTTTTATTTTTTTCCTCTCTGCTTAGCTCTTTCATTACATCTCTATTCATGCCTTGGCAAAGTAAAGGACACCAATTAAATTGCAGAGACGTTGAGCCAAAACAGCGCTTAAAATTAGCAAAGATGCCATGCATTTACATTTGCATTCACTAAATCTGAAGCAGTTGCAATGTGACGTGGCAGGACTAAAAAAGGAGCCCACTACAGTCGTGTTGGTACCAAATTATTAACAGTGGGTGAATATGCACCAGCCATAATGGCACCTTGGGTGTTGACTTCTCCAGAAACAATGGCAGCAGAGGTGAGCCTGCACTTGGTGGCAGATCCATCACAGCTGTTCATGACTGTGGGGCAGGGATGTAATGGTGGCACTGGGAGGAAGAGGGCCAGCAGGGGACAGGGGATCAGAGGACTGAGTTATAGACAAGACTAGGGCAGTACCCAAGACAAAAGAGCTTAGATTTAGCTGCACGGTAGCATCAACAGCCAAGTATGACTCTGTGGGGAGAGAGGGATAAAGGAGAGACAAATGAACAGGTGAAAACACAAGAAGATACAGATGAGGAGGAAACAGGAGAGACTAGAATTACCGCCTTACGGTTCTATGCCTCTGTCAACCAGTCAAGCTGCATTTTACATCCTGTCCAGAGTCACATAATACATGTAGTGAAGACTTTGAAGGAATTAATAAGATGTTAAGTGTATTTTTTCACGGAGGTTGGCAGAGAACTGATAGAGAGCTTCAAGTGTTTTTACAGAACATGATGATGTCACACTAAAATTAATCTTTGGGATGTAAAACGTTATCAATTTGTAATTTTACTGTATTAGACATTTGTGTGAAATTTTTGTCATTAGAGCATGAATTCTTGAGTTGTGGCCAAAAACATATTTTGTGAGGTCACAGTGGCCTTGACCTTTGACCCCAAAATCTCACCAATTCATGCTTAAGTCCAAGTGGATTTTTGTTCATTTAAAAAAAATTGCATCAAGCCGTTCTTAAGATAACGCATTCATGAGAAAGAGACAGGCCTGAGATTACAGTGACCTTGACCTTCAAAAGTTAGCCACAAGGGCACCCATTTATGCCAAATTTGAAGAAATTCCTTCAAATTCCTTCACTCTAAAAATGGATATCAACACTTTAAATGGTTCAGAATCCAAATCAACACTCAAAATGATTAAGAACTCAGATATATGCACTAAAAATGAGCCCAGATATCAACGCCAAAAATGCTTAAGAACCAAGATATCTGATTGCTTTAAGCACTTAAGAAACCTTGGACTCTAATCAGTTCATCCTTGAGTTCAAGTGGACATTTGTGCCAAATTTTGAGAAATTCTATCAAGACCTTCTTCACAAGAATGGGATGGACTGATTTATGTACAGACCACAGACACCCTGAAACACAATGCTTCCAGCTACGGCTGTCACCAGCGTGGAGGCATAACTAATAAAAAAGAGGGCGAGGAGGTAGAGGGAAGCATGTGGCAGAGTCTAACTCCGCCATCAGCTTACATCTCTCTGCCGTATCTCCTCCTCCAACCACAGCTGCTCCCTTTCCCATTCACCAAATCACCCTGGCTTTGATGTCGTCCTTTCCTGATAAAGCCTGCTTTTTTTTTCCCTCTCATCAGCTCGTCCTCCTCCCCCTTGTTCTCACCTTCATCCACTCAAGCCCATTTTCTCTCCTTCACAGCCTAATCCTTTTTTTCCCCTCCCTGCTCTCATCTCACCCTCGGCTTCACGCTCCCTCCCCCTTGACTTCTCACAATGGGGCCCTCCTCTTCTCGCTCTCATCGACCTCTTCTCGTCACCCTCCGCCTGTCTTGTTTCATGATTCCTGCATGATATACAGAGATTTTCTCTGCTCAACCATAGCTTGACATTCAGACTGAATGGCCATTTTGTTATCGCTCCATTATTCAGCGTGACATCGCCTTTGATTTTGCCGTAACAGATCACTCCCCATGCTGTCATGTTATTTTCAGCTATGTTAGCCGGTGTACATTTAGTACCGCTGAGCAGGTTTACAGACATTGACAGCAAATATTGATATTTTCTTGAAAAATAATCAATAATGTATGACTACGTGTCCTAGTATAGACAAACAGATATTGATCTATTGTTTTGATTGCAACAGGACACCTCAGAGATGATACATGGACATTAAAAATAAATAAAAAGAAGGTCTTCTTCGACAAACGAAGACAGTTTGTAGTTTATATCTGCTAGTTGCTAATGTGTTTTTTTAATGGTCAAACATAGGCTGTTTAGCTGTAGCTAGCAAGTTGGCTAGCAAAGTTAGGTAACTTGTTAGCTCCCTAATGTTAGACCTCCCACTCCAAGTTGACAATATTTTCATGTTTAAAATGTTTTCTGAGAAGGAACAGACATTTAACTTAAGATTTGTTGTAATAATGACAAGAGAAATAGATGGTTTGGGACATGAGCAAGATTTTTAACATTTGCTAATATCTTAGCTGACAGAGCTGTTAGCAAGCAAGTCAGTTGTCTTTAATTAGCCTTTGTCTGCTTATGATGCATGATAAATTAGATTATGGATAGCAATTCTACTTTGTATTTATTCTAGCAATATATAAAAATAAAATACATAACATAATAATAATAAATACAAAACTAAATGTGAAATATTTGCTGCTTTTTTTGATAGTAAACCGAATATATTTTTCATTTTAACAATAGAGCTAAGGACTGTTTGTGCTGAGGTGGAAGGGGTGATTTTTTTTTTTGTTTAATAAGAGAGTGCTTTGGAAGTTTTTTATGATTTTGTGCACACACATCCCTATCCAAAGAGCAACTAAAAAATGCATTTTGAGTCCAGAAAGCACTCCTACCCAAACATTTTTTAAAAATAAGCATTAGCTGCAGTCCTAGATTACCGTTAATCATAACTTTGTTGATGATGTCTTTGGCTGTCAGACTGGCACAGTCAGACAGATCAGTCGCATCAAAGGTTGGTTCAGCTGTTTCTCAAAACAAGTAAAACAGTCATTTACTTGAGCAACACCAGACCTGACCTGAAATCACTGACAAACTGAGATGTAGGCGATAGTTCAGAGGTCTGGAACCAGGCTAACGTTGCCCTTCACTTCCTCTTTTTCTCTGCTACGGTGCCCTGAAGACGCCTGATCTCTCTCTCTCTCTCTCTGTCTCTCGTCTTTTCCCATGTCTTTTCTCCTCAAGTCTTTCTTTGCTGTGCTTCTGTAGAGAGCAACAGTCACCCTGCTGTCATGAGCTGACACTTAGCCTGAAGCAACAGCACCCTGCCAGGACACACACACACATGTACACACAGTAAAGCGTTATTTGATGTAAGTCGCTAGGTGAGGCAAGTTGATTTGCACTCTGTGAAGCACACACTGATATTGCAAATGCAGGAAGAACACACACACACACACACACAGACACAAGTGCCATTTAAGTGCAAGGTCAGCCAGGACACTGATTTGAGTGCTGCCAAACATATAATGAAAATGACACTGCTAAAGGCAGCATTCAATTTGGAAACACAGGCAGAACAAACACACACACCAACACACTTACTCAGCCGCTATTTGATATAACATGCAGGTGAAACAGGCCGCAGTCAAGAATGCAGTGAAGATGACACTTAAGAGCAGCAATCAATGTGAAAACACACTCACACACATACATACTATGGAGCGAGGTGAAACGAGAGCAAGCAGCTGCAACAAAAATTACACCATGAAAGGCAGCATGCAGCGTGAAAACACTGACAAATACACTGTATAAATATTCTTTGAAGGAAGGAGTGAGGTGACAGGCTGTGCTCCAAGTACACGACAATGAGAGCATGAACACATAATAACACATGAAACACTAGCATGTAACGGAAGATCTAAGCTAGGGCCAGATGCGAGGTCAAGTGCTTGTTGTGAATTCAATGCAACACTGTGAGAAACAACAGTGAAAAGCACAATAACACACCACCTACACCTGATGACGGGTTAAAGGCAAGTCGAGATGTAGATGCAAGAACAGCGAAAGGCGATGAAAATGACTTCCAACGCTATTTTCTGTATGAGCTGCTGTAAGCGGTGGCTGGATGCCTGAATAGAGGCCCTGTTCAGACATGGGACTAACATGCACCCTGAGTGACGCTTTAAGTACAGTACAACACACTCAGACCACATTTAGAGGTGGTCTCAGCCACATGTCAGGGGCGTTTCTAGCAGAGGGGTATGCTGGGGGAGCACCGGCCACCTGTGAAATCTGACTGATTAGAGTTCTACGATGTCCATTCACTGCACATAGCAACAGTTCATAGCATACTTCCTGAAAGTTATCACAGTGGCAGTTATCACAGTCATTTTATCTTATGTCTCAACAGAGATAAACCACTGACCTTGTTTCACGTTACAAAGGCATGTGTGGCTGATTGGCGGACACACTACATTTCTGGAGAAGCAGAGCCAGATTCAGCTCTTTTGCAGGACAACATTGCCCTCTGCATCTGTGCAGTTTCACAGATACACAATTTCTGTTAGCAAGTCAATGGGAATTTCCATTATGTGTCACCACTGAGCTAACAGACTAAATGCTAGTTATTTATACATAAATAAATCCATTCAGCAATTAAAAAAAAAGACTCAGGAAAAGAACTGCAATACTCGAGAGAAACCATTTTTTTCTCATACCCCTAGTTGCTGTACCAACAGACATTTAACCTAGAGCTAGAAGAAGTGGGCTTAGCTTAACCCTGGACTAATAACATGTGTGTGAAAGGGGGCTAAGTTATCCCAGGCTTAACTGGGTGCCCTTGATGTGGCGCACTGCTCAAAATCGCCACAGAGTGCTGCATTCAAAGCTCAAATTATTTCAACTTTAGTTCTAATTCCAGCTAATTCCAATGCTAAAATTTGCTTTGCAGTATGACATATAGCGCTGCGCTGTGCCTCTGCAAGATTCTGTGCCTCACTCATTTTTTTTAATCATCTGAAGGTAGATTCATATGCCAAGCAGGTGTTTCAGAGATGTTTGCTTGGCTGTTTATTTTAGAATCAGACAGATCAACCAATGAGCTTGCTTGCCGCTGATGTCTGCAGTTTTCTCAGATCTGGGGTGTCTGAAAAGTGGCTCCTCATCTTAAACCCTAAAATTTAATTATCCGGACCAGCTGTTGCAAGGACGTTATGGGTCCCTAAAATGTGACAACTCACACACTCACAGGCATAGACTGAGGTGTCTTGTGCGCTTAAAAAAAGTGACCTCTTGTTTTTTTTTTGCTCACTTTTTTCCAGCATGCCTTCCATCCTCTTTGTCTCTCTCTCTCCTTCATTCTGTGCCAGCCTCCCTCTCCCTCTCTGTTCATCTCTTCCCGTCTTGCTCTACTTCCCACAGCCACAGGCAAGGACACACTAAGGCCTGCTACTTCCTAAGGAGGGCAGAATCAACCTTTGCACACACACACACATACACACACACACACACTTACACTCAAACACACGCGTAGCAAACTCTGTCAAAGTCTATCACATATGTTTACAACAAAAAAGCTTGTGTGACAAATTGGGGTTAGCACATGTTGCAGCATTCGTCGCCTGCGTAAGAAAAAGAAACACCCTGAGCGCAAGTTGGCGAGTTTGTTAATCATGTTTTTGCTGGTTTGCACTTTGTTATCCAGAGCACAGGGCCGTTGTTTGGCCTCTCCCCCTCGTCGAGGCCCTGCGAGACTGAGCATGTGACCTGCAGTTTGTGTGTGTGTGTGTGTGTGTGTGTGTGTGTGTGTGTGTGTGTCTGTGAGACAGAGAAAGAGAAGAGATAAGATAGTGCTTGTTTTGAGAGAAAATGCTTGCTTACAGGCCATTTTTGTTCCTGCATTTGATTAAATATGTGTGTGTGTGTGTGTGTGTGTGTGTGTGTGTGTGTGTGTGTAACAGTAGCAGTTGATCTGCCTACCTAATGTTAGCGGTTGGTCTGTTGGTGCCTTTCATTTGTTGGATTAGGAATTTGGATTAATGTAGTTGCCAGTTGGAAATTTCAACAGGAACGCCTCCTCAAGTCAGATTTTGGAGGAACCACATCAACCCCAACCTCAAATTCCAATATGGCTGCTCCATGCATCGATAGTAGTAAAGCTGTTTATTAGCACTTGTGAGTTACTTAATCAACTGTGCACACCTTGCTACACTGTTTATATGCACAAAAACTGCGGAATATGTTGTTAACACACACACACACACACACACACACAACACGGTTAGCTGGGGTGTGCCATCCTGCCCAGCTCAGAGGAGGTCCAACCTCAGAAATAATACACATGTGAAGCCAATATTAGCAGTTGGTCTGTGTTGCTAACAATAGCTACCATTAGCAGTTGGTGTGAGTAGCTAACATTAGGGGTTGGTCTGTGCAGCTAACATTAGCTAGCATTAGCGGTTGGTCGTTGTAGCTAACGTTAGTGGTTGGTCTGTGCAGCTAACATTAGCTAGCATTAGCAGTTGTTCTGAGTAGCTGACATTAGGGGTTGGTCTTTAAATTAGATGTTGGGTTCTTCAGTGATGACCACATTTTCACAGCTTAAGGCAGAACTGAGACTGTACTGTGATGCTGTTCCTCTCTTCTCATTTAAAAACAAAATAATGCAAAATTTCCAGTGAGTCATTTTCATTTCATTGGAGGCCATGATAATGAAAGGAAACTGTAAGATTAGCTAGTTTCTCTGAGACCAGAGTGGTGCTGTGACACTCAATGAGAATTGTACTGTAATGCATTACAGTTACCTTTTCTTTGTAATCTAATTATGTAATCCTGTTACATGTAATCCGTTACTCCCCGAGTCTGGTTGTCACACACACACACACACAACAGAAGTGCACACATACAGTGTAATATAATTGACCCATCATTAAAGCGATTACAGATTAATGAGCTGAGCACCCGCCTAATCCAGTTTAGCTCGAGGTGGGGAGACATCGGAGCTCGCTGTCAGACACCCTGCACAACCACGGAACTGGAAACCTCTATCTTAATGGGCAATCGAATTAGCTTCCTGGTTATCAACCACTCAGGACCACTCCTGTATCAATACAGCCATCATAGTGGGCTGAGAGTATCAGAGTGACAGTGAGCCAAAAATAATACTGAGGAGGATATCTGTTGTCCCATCATGTGTCTTTTAATTCAAGACTAACTTTGTTTCTGAACTGGTTAATAGAGTCAGACAGATACATCAGTGAGCCAATACTCGCCTAGCGCAGCTATATCAGTCTGTATTGGTGTACATGTCAATTTTTTCTTTTCTTTCTTTTGTTTTTAACAAAAAATGATGCAGACTGCTCTTTTAACCTTTTTTTAGCTTCATATGCAGCATTTTCCCATTGTTCTATTTATGTTTAAACATATAAGTGAAAGTTTGCTTCTCCAGCACCTGACGTCTTTTGGGATTACATACACATACATACATACACTATATATTTAATTAGTTTAATAATAAGAAGAAGCTTTTCATACATCACCTTTTATACAAAAAATGCAACTCAAAGTCCTTAATAGGGTAAAATAAAATAAAAATCAAATGAAAACAATCTTTAGATAAAAGCACAAAATGAGTACAAAGGTAAAAAAAAAAAAAAAAAAAAGGTATAGAAATCAGGCATGCAAATTTAAATTTTATGTTTTTGCTTTTACTTTTACTTAATTCTATTTATTTATTCCATTTATTCCTCCAAATGTATTGTCTGTATTATCTTTTTACATTTCTTTAAGCATTTCAGCTTCTTTATGCAAATGATAAAGCTGTAATTCAAAGTGTGTCATGACGTCAACTTTTCACCTATTGGTTGATCAATTTCAGAGTGCATAGATCAGCCATATTGACAGTTGAATCTTTTTTTTTTTATTATTCTGTCAGTTTTGGGCTTCCACGAATCATTAAATTTGGTTTAGAAAAACATATACAGAGATTCTGAAAGGATAGTTTAATAATTATCAAACTATGCAAAGTCAGGAGACAGCTCGCTTAGCTTAGCCTAAAGACTGGAATCAGTTTCTGTCTAAAGAGGAAAGGAAACACCTACCAGCACCTTACTGCCATTTTTACACTTAATTTTTTGTGCAGACAAAACAAATGAGGCAAAACATGTTAATTAGTGAGCAAAGTTTGTTGTCTTAGGACAGAATTATGCTAGCTGTTTCCCTCTCGCTTCATATTTAGCATACAGACATGAGAGTGGTATTGATCTACTCATCCAACTCTTGGCAAGAAACTGAACAAGCTTTTTCCAGTGTCAATAGCCTTTATGCTAAGCTAACCATCATCTAGAGCTGTAGCTTCGTATTTACAGTACAAACGTACGTGTCATAAGTCTTATCTAGCCCATTACAAGAGAGAATGTCAAATAACTTCCTTAGAAAGTGTCATTCACAAGAAGCCATTCTAGTTTTCATTGAGATTATACTTTCATTTATTAACTTTGCAGCGTGTGACACTTTTTAAATTGGTTTCAGTTTGTGCTGTTATGTTATTGCATTAGTGCTAATGTAACACAGCTCAAAATTATAATTATGTATTGAAAGGTTTGAAAGATTTGTCAGTCTTTTAACACTATTTTTCCATTAGTGTCAAATGGCAATTTATCCAATCAGAGGACCAGAAAATGAGATAGACTGGTAAATAAAACACCTTGAGAAAACACATATTTCCACTGACATAATGAGGTATAGAGGGTGGGTTTTTTTGTTTTAAAACAGTGCCAAGTCATCATAAATCAGGACAATCTTGTAAAAACAGCATTGAAACAAGATCCACGTAATAACCCAAAGAATCCAGATGTCAACCAGAAAACAAAATCAAATATTATATTTGTCAAAAAAAAGAGTAAAAGATAACAAACTGCAGCAGAATTGAATGTCAATAAATTATAGTTGCTAATCCTCAAACACAGGCACCGTGTCAAGGTCAATCTGTGTTAAGTGCATAACAAGCTTGTGTCATCACACAGGTGAAACAGTGTGTAACCTGAGCTGCAGAGGATTATAGACCTGTGCACGCATTATTTGCATGGACATGAGGATACATAGCAGCAGCACAGACACACAAACATAAGCAGTGTTGCGTTGTTCACTTCCAAGTGCGCTTCATGTGTTTATTGTGAGTTCGTGTGTGTATTGATGTGTATCGATGTGTATTGGAGACATGGGAGTGCCATAAATTAAAAAAATAAATCTGGAAATATAAAGAGGAATACATAAATAATCTACAAGTAAAAATATGGAGTAATAAAGAGAAATAAAAAAAAAATACAAGCATTTTCATTTATTTTCAATTTTATTTGTTCATTTATGTCTGCATACATTTATTTATTTATTTATTTTTTTAATGTCAGATTTTTCCTTGATTATTTTTGCTCTTCTTCATTGTCTTTGCTGGAATGTGTGCAGGAATTTACTACTCCTACCCAAAGTCAGTTGACTGACTGCTTGGCCGAACAAGGAACAGCAAAAGCAACAGCCAAAAGAATAAGGAAAAGTAATGGGATAAGTATTTTTTATGTTAACATAAATACATATATTTAGAACACATTCACATTTATTTTCTTAGATTTATTCTTTTTATGGCACTCCTATGACTCCATATGCAGCTTTGCATGTGTGCAATAAGAAACTGCAATGTCTTTCCCTGGATAATTTAGAAATATAAACAATCTCAGGTATGCACTGAATGAGGATTTTCTTATTTTTCCACTTATATTTCCATGCTTAAGCATGTTTCAACAGGTTGAAAATGAGATTACGTAGTAGGAGCTTTGTCATAACACGATCCAGTGTGTGAGTGAGTGTGTGATTATGTACCTGTTGTCAGCATGATTTGTTTCCCCACATCATGTCCTTCTATGTAACTGGACGCCACAGTGTCCTTGTTTATAACACATTAGATGAAAGTGAAGCATATGTCAGTGACGTTGTCCGTGAGGAGGTGTGTGTGTGTGTGTGTGTGTGTGTGTGTGTGTGTGTGTGTGTGTGTGTGTGTGTGTGTGTGTGTGTGTGTGTGTGTGTGTGTGTGCATTTGTGTGCTAGCTGCCAGATGGGAGTCCATGATTCCACAGCAGGGGGAACGCTGCCAGGAGACACAAGCTCTCAAAAACACACACAAATCTTACAATACCGCAACAAAGGCCTCCTCAGACCACAGCAGTGTTATAGCCCCAATCAACCACAACATCTACACTGCAGCAGCAGCAGGATGACAAGGAGGAGGAGGAGGAGGAGGAGGTGGCTCCACTACCTATATTCTCCTCTTCTCTTCCTCTCTAAAACTCTGTGTGAGAGAAATGACAACCAGCCGCCAGCCAGATGATTTCTCTTTGTCTGCCCACTTTGTCACATAGACACTCATCACTGGGAGGCTGCTTTTTCTTCTACAATCCAAACTGGCTGCTACAATACAGACAGAGACTCACTAGCCTGAATATTAGACGATAGTTTTTAGTGGAAATGGACTAACGTTGCATTATAGGTTGTTTTTCAGCTTAATGTTGCTACACGAGCATGTTTCTTCAAGTCTGTTAGTCAACCCTGAAAGAGTTTCATTAGCAGTGTTGGGTAGCATTACATTTTAAAAGCAAACCTGTTACATTACAAGATCACTAAAATAAAGAAGTAACTACGTTACAGCATCAAGTAAATGTAGCATTAATCTTTGGGCAGTAAAATGGCACCTGGAAGTGGTTTATTATTGTATCAGATGTTTTTGCTACATTAATGTGCATGTTGTATTTTATTGCTGTGGATGTTTAAGGTTGTGCTCATTTTATCTACTACTATAAACTGCTGGTAGTTTAATCTACAGAAATGCAACATATTCGAGCTTGTGTTAGCATTATTTAAGAATTTACAGTGTGTTATTTTAGAGAAAATGTGCATGTCAAGATATAGTATATTGTAAGCATGTCATGTTTTAAAAGTTGCTATTCAAGGCGCATTGTGCTCTTTGTTGATGACATCCTTGATCACCATGGTTCTGCTCAAACCTGGGGGAAATGTGGGCTGGTTCATCAGATAGCATCAGTATTCTAAGAATTTTGAACAGAACTGGCTCAAGAACTGGAGTGTATTTGGTGGAAAAGGACCTGGGGTGTATTTTAATCAACGCTCAACCATCAAGGGCTTTAAGGTCTGTTACCAGTACAAGATATTTTCCTTCTGACTCATTTTCAAGCCTCCAAACTGACACTGTTATTCTGCGAATCTTATTCTTAGGAAGGTCTATAAAGGAGCATTTATGCCTCCATTTGGGCCCTACAGCACTGAAAGGCATACCAGTGAAATTCTTTTGAGTGGGTTAGCAGCTTTTTAAAGCTGGGTGAGAGGTTTCACTGCAGGTTTTTTTTTACAGCCTGCCAGCCTTCAAGCTGCTGAGAAAACATGACTCCCTTCACTACGACCATTTCACTGGTTATATTAGCCATTTCAACTGCATTAAAATTCCAATGAATAACACCAATAAAAACCCATTCTTTTATCTTTCCAAAGCCAGACCATTAAAGGCAGTAATGGCCATGTATGTCATCTTCTCCCATCCCTCCCTGAGGCTCCAAGTTGGACTGCTATCATCAGAAATAGTAAATAATCATGGAAAGTCATGTTGAAGAGGAGGAGGAGGAGGAGGAGGAGGAGGATTGCATGTTACACTCTATCTCCCTTAATTTCCAACAGGCGAGCTGAGCCGCAGAGGAAACTTCAGACCTCTCGGCCACTCAGCTGTGCGGAAGAACGAGCAGCGCCAAGGCAAGGGGCAAAGCCAAAGCGTCTTAATGAACACTACTACCCCGTCCGAGCGTGTGTGTGAGTGTGCATGTACACGATGGCCTGTTGGCGCCCTCTCCATCTCTTTCCATTTGTGTGTGTTCAGCAGCCGGGGTTCAGGGGACAGGCTGGATAATGTAACGCTGACACTCGAGGAATGAGTGTCGTCCCACTATTGTGTTGCAGGACAATTATAGCAAACGAGTCTAACAAATGCACGATGTATAATTTAGAACATCCTGCATTTCTGCACCGCGCTTCTTCATACCAACAGTATTCATTACCAGGCCAGAAGACAAGCATTTATTTTTAATGCAGTGACCCCGCGGTTTTTAACTTATTTATGTTTATTTTTAGTACTAAATTGTTCTGCTTTTGGCTGATGCTCTTTTGATTAACACACAAAAAGATCAACAGTAGAGCTGTCTTTAATTGCTGAATTAAAAACATTTCAAGCAACTAAAAATGAACATTTTGAAGGTTCCTGACAATATATGGTACAATCTTGGTGTCCTGGATATTAGAGACTGAGGTGACTGCTGTTTAGATGAAGATTACTATGGAAGTTCTTGTCTTAGCGACTAAAAATCCTTAATATCTTGAATAATGAGCTGATGACTGTTTAACAAAGCAACCACAAGCTTAAGTGGGGAACCTGTCAACCAAAAACAGGAAGGAGAGTTCTCTTTTCAGGGTTGTTTCTTTGACTTAAAGAGGAAATCCAGTGGCCGGCAACCAGAAGTGCTAAAATTGGAAACAACTGAAAAAGTTATTCCAATCATCTTGTGTTGCCTTGAAATTATCTCTCACCCCCTCGGCAGGGTGCTGTCCTCACTGATCTAGGAGTTTAAACATATTTCAACGTTGAAGTCTCAGTGAGGTGCTCTGGGTAAAAAGCATGAAACGTGACACTGGTATTCATCTTCTCATCTAACTGTCACAAAAGCAAATAAAAGTATTTCCCAAAACGTCAGTCTAATCCTTTTACAGGGTAACCTGGCTCAACTTATTTTGGAGTCTAAGTGACTAACTGGTACAAAAGGTTTTGGATTCTTTCCAATAGATCAACTCAGTCTGCAGCCATGAAACAGATTACATGATATGATAGTAAAGACAAATTAATTCTGAAATATTGGACTCATGTATTTAAGGCTGGAAATAAAACACACTATATGTAATCAAACTAACATAGGCTAATGTTAGCGTTAGCTGTCTTGCTATCTCTTCGCCAACCTCAGAAATGTTCTGGTTCAGTCAGTAACATTATATGATATTTTGTTCGCTGGAACACAGACTTCTGTGTAGTGTTACAAATTACAGCCAACACAAAAGTGTTTCAAGTATGATTGATATGATATGTTATTTTGTTCTAAATTAACATACCACTAACCCTGTTTTAGCTGCTTAGCTTATATACTTGGACAAGGGACAGCAAGTCAGTTAATGTTACCCTATATTACAAGCTTGATTGCATCTAGTGTGTTTTACTTACAGGCTTCAATAAATGTGTCCAAGATGTGTGTTGATATTTCAGAATTAATTTACGCTTTCCCTGTTGTTTCGTGTGAGACTATCAGATGGTACTGTTAGCTAGGAAGTGGTTGGATGCTAATGTTAGCTGTAGTCCCATGGTAGCTAATGAGTTATCAAATTGTTGTACCTTTTTATTAGATTTTCACTAACCGTTGTCTTACAACCTGGAAAACAGCAGTATGACATTTGAGCTTCCCACCCGGGTGTGACGTCAGAGTAAAATGGCCACCATGTGAATATGACCAGCGGCTCCCAACGTGTGACTCAGCATCTTTAACAGAACTGGGCTGAATAAAAAAAATATTGTAACACATTTCTTTTGCAGGTCAGCAGTTCAGCAAACAAATTCAATTACTACTTCAGTGACTAACGTCTAATGAGTTTTGATTATTAGCCTACAGTTTTTGAGTAACTTGCCCGACACTGGTCCCAAGCAAACAAAGCTTCATTTTCAGGGCTCACAAGCCAAAAAGTATAAACCTCTACTCTTTTCTAGGCTCCAAGTTGTACCCAGATTACACATTCCCTCCTATAGATTTGTGGTTGCTCTGAGAAAGAAACTCCCCACTCACCCACACTGAAGCCCAGCATCCATCTATGGCCCTGAGTCATGGGACTTTCCACTCAGCTCTTTAAGGAGACCTTTAATAATGCAAGGCGAGGAGCTCTGCGACAGGGCCCATTCCTGGAATACCTGGCGCGGAGTAGCTGCATGGGGAAGCCTTAACTAAACTCTGCTGGATGCTGGAATCCGAACCATTTGTGGCGTGAATACTGGCAGGCGCCGTCGACATTCCGCCTGAGAGTAACACTAAATACACCTGAGAGAACTGCTAATCTTTATTCACTACAGCCTCTGTGCGAGCGAGGTGAGGCCGGTAGAGCAGATACTGTACTCATCAGTGGGATTACTTGGTTGCTGGAAAATGAAGGTTTCATCCCCGGAGGTGAGGGAGAAGAACCAATGAACCGAGCAGAGGGGATAGTGCCAAGCACCCATATACAGAGGAGGGGAGAACACACATTCTTTACTCAAGTAGAAGTACAGATACTTGTGTAAAAAAATAAAACTCTAGTAAAAGATGAAGTACTGATTCAACCTCTTTACTCATGTAAAAACTGAAAAAGCTCTGCAATGTATTCAAAGTATTAAAGCACTTCTTACTTCTTCCGTAATTTTTGTCTTGTTAAATTGTTTTCCTCTTGTTATATCTTTCACACTGTTTTCATCTCATTATTTCTTTTTAGCTGCTTTTGTCTTGTCACATTGTTTTTATCATTATGTCTTGATGCATCTTCTTATGTCTTGTCATGGTTACACCATTTTTGTCTTGTGACATCTTGTCACGTATTTTATGTCCTTGTACGTCTTGATAAGTCTTCAATGTAATTTTTGTCGTTAGTCTTGTTTGTCTAGTCTAATTGCATTGTTTTTCTCTTGTTACATCTTTTACGTTGTTTTTGTCATGTTATGCCAGGTTACACCTTGTTACAGCATTTTTGTCTTGTTATGTCGTATGTATGACATCTTCTTATGTCTCCAACGTATTTTTCTTGTTATGTCTTTTCTGTCTCGTTACATCTTTTACGTCATTTTCACCTTGTTATGCCTATTCTGTGCAATACACACTGATAGATATATCAATGAATCCTCTTTTCTGTGTGTTATTGTCCCACATAGACCAACTTTGAGAAGGCAGCGTACGATAACGCAAAATAAAAATAAGCAATAATTCCCCTCAAATGCATTAAAACTGAAGTAAAAAAATGTTTTTAAAATGTAAGGAGTAGAAAGTACAGATATTTGTGTTAAAGTGTTGGGAGTAAAAGTATAAAGTTGCCAAAAAAAAAATACTCAAATAAGGTACAGACACCTAAAAACACTTCTTAAGTACAGTAACAAAGTATTTGCACTTAGTTACTTCCCATGTCTGCTCGTATATGTGTATTGATGACAGTGCAGAATCCAGAGGAGACACTGGAGAGAGGAATCACCCTCTACACCACACGGAAAGTGCTGGGTTGGAGCCAGTGACATGATTTATTCCTCTCTAGTAAAGAATAGAATAGAAGGTCAGGAAGGCTGAATGCAGAAATGACCTCAGAGGCACTCACAGTGTTGATGGACATGAGGAAGGGTGGAGCTGATTTCAGACAACTGTGCTTCTGGATGTGGCCTTCAAAACAAATATTCATGATATCCTGGTTGGACGGATACACTGAACTCACAAAAATTTGACTCATGACTGCTCAAAAGTGATATCATCTCTCACTCTTGAATATTTCCTGCTGCTCCCCACTGAATACGACCAAAAATACCACAAAGAAAAACAGTCGCTGGTTGATGTGTTTAGTATTTTTCGAGGTTTTGCTACAAATTGGGATTTGGAGTAGGCAGCTGAGTGCATGTTTGTGCCCGCCGGGGTAAATTCAATACACACAGTGCTGCATAAACAGCATAACAAGTGGCATTTTGGGTAGACAGGAAGAGGTTAGAGCGACAGCGCCTCGGTTAGAAGGGGGAAGTTCATGCAGCAACAAAGATTAAGCAACAAGAAGCAATATTGGCAGACTACAAAACATCACCAAAACTGACTTTCAGTCCATAATAGATGCAGGTTCTTCTAGCTTTGGAAGACTGTGCCACGGATTAGATGTCACCACCATTTCTGAAGACTTTCCTGCTGCCTGTGTCTGTGAGAAATCCTATTTAAATGTAGATGACAGAGCCACCGCTTCTTCTCCCATCTCCCAGTCTCATCCCCTCTCCATTCCCCTTTTTCTGGCTCTGCAAGTCTGTCTCTGCTGCTGCAACTGCAGTGAAATCGAAAATATCTGACGGACCGTGACGGCTGCTTCAGAAAAGGCCCCCCAAAAAACATCTACAATCACATTTTGAAGCACAACGCCAAAATATTCCAAATCGGCTGCAGATATTAGCTCACAAACACAAAGAAGGTAATAATCCGCATCTCGAAAGAAAAGGTCAGGAGGAAAGATATTTAAAATGTGGGATAACAATGGATGTTTTACTCATGCAAGCTGTTCCAAAATATAGATCCAGGACCGTATCATTTATTCACAAGCACATGGTGCACACACACTCACACACACACATTGTCTAAAGGTTAAGAAGCAAAACATACCCTTGAGGCTTTGCTTCTAACCCAGTAAAGCCCCAAAGCATTTTAGAAAGCAGCATTAAGATGTCAGCATGTGAGCTTTGTGTGATGCTTTTACCAGCGTGGTTTATTCCCACTAATTGCTTTCAGTAACCTAAATATCCAAGCTCATCTTAGAGGCCGCAATTTAGTCTTCCTACTGTGACAATTCAAGGGCAAACCAAACATTTCATGTTATAAAAGGAATCACAATGTTTGTTTACAATAACCTCTGGGTAGAAATACCTTGTGTCACGTATACGGCAGCAACATGTTGAATATTTTCTATCTATTGTCTATACATCTCCTGCATGTTTTAAACTTTCACCAACAGTTTTTGGACAACTAACATGTTCAGCTAACAGACTAAAAGAAAATAACAGCTTGAGTTTACCCAAAACTAGCAGTTAGGCTGTATTCAGACCAAATCACCCATAGCAGCCATTAGCGCAGGGTTGTGTGGTGGTGTTGGGGGTTGACGGGGTGTTTATTTGTGCTTTGAACATAACCACTGTGAAACAATCAGAAAATAACGTTTAATTTCTTTGATTTAGCAACTTTCTTACTACTACCATTCCCTCTCATCATTCAGTCTCTGGCTTATTAGATCACCACTTCTCTCTCTCTCTGTCTCTCTCTCTGTCTCTCTCTCTGTCTCTCTCTCTGTCTCTCTCTCTGTCTCTCTCTCTCTCTCTCTCTCTCTCTCTCTCACTCTCTCTAACAGACAAACAAACAAACAAACAAACAGACAGACAGACATAAACCAAAGAAAGCTTCTTGCAATTTTTCAGGCCCAGCCATCGAAACAGGTTAAACAAAATAAACCAAGAAAGGACAGAGCTGGGAAAGCATCATTGTTTGGTCCATGAACTCCACCCGGATAGCGCCTGGTTTTAGAGATATTTCAGGCTGAATTGGTCCAGACAACGTTGACAAGGACAATATTTGCAATATTTCCTTAATCTGATCCATCTGTTTACATAGACGCTGCATAGTGATTCCATTAAACATGTGTGTTTACATGCCCTAAAACATTAGTCAGAATATAATTTTGACATGTGCAAACTGGTTTCGCCCACTGTGAAGCTTCTAATCTGCTAAAAAAAAAAAATACAGAAAAAAAATAAAAAGAAGAAAAGGTGGTTCTGGTTTACCAGCCACCATTAAACAAAATAAGAACTATTTCTGTCACGTTTTTCAAGACAGACTCACATCAAATTCTTGGAACAATATTACATCTTAAAATATTTCGTTATTGTCCTTATGAATATATTATCAAAGGTTTACACCACCCCTCTCGACCCGGTTGAAAACTCCCTTAAATTTAGCCAGTGTCTTCAGGTGTTTACATGAGGCTTTCACTTTTACTTGAGTAAAAAAGTATCGGTTCTTCTTCTTGAGTAAAGTGTGTCTGTACTTTGCCACCTCTGAGATTTACAAGCTCGGTTTAATAGGCGAAATTGCAACATTATATTTAAATGTGAGTGTCAGTGTAAAAGACAAAAATAAAATCAATTCTGCACAGGACAAATCTCAAGATTTTCCTCTACTACAATCCTCCTCTTAATTCGATCTGCTGTAAGATCCATCATGAGCTGTGACACTGTACACTTAGCCAGGGTTGTGAATCACATGAGCGGCACTTCAGTCACAGCGGTTAACCTTTGACCTTGAATCTCACTCATAACCACAGTTAATGTTACAGCACCATAAATACAAGGGGACAGACTTCAGCCGCACATCACATCCAGCATGTGTCTTTTTATGCAGATGAAACTATCAAGTGCTTCAGTCAGCAGCAGCGTGACATTCAGCACATGCCAGCCGGCTGCATCCCTTTACAGCCTCTCAGTCAAACAAAGACGCCTACTTGAATGTCTTTGTTTAGGACTCGGCTAAAGGTGGATGAGGTGTCTCGCCCACTGAGCCTTCGCTGCAGTGTCCACATGAACATGCACACTAAATTTCATTGCATCACTGCCTTAATTGATCCAAAATGTCAAGGAAACAGGGCAAACATCTGATCAAAAATGACTCATTTCTGCACTCCTCTGCCTCCTCAAACCAATATATCACAGCACCTGATGTTACAGCTGTGTCATATATGGAGACGAAATGTCCTTGTATAGTTTCAGTGACAGTCTGCAATCCAGCGCATCATCTATCTGTGTCTGCATAGATAAGGTGGGCATCAACTGAGGCTATCAAAGGCTGCCATAATTCTTCTAATTTTTTAATTAATTCATTGAAAAATATGAAGTTAACCAGTGCTTGAGCAGTTTTCGTGCCTTTTTTGAGACAGGGGTTGTAAGCGTACAGCTATACCTTTTTAAGCCTGATTAAATCATGTTTTTTTAAAAATCTAACAGACTGACGCAAATCTGTGACACAGCTCTAAAGGGCCAAGATGATTAGAATAGCACGTTTTTGCACCCATGTTATCAGTGGGTATTGTTAGTTCTAGATTTTGAACGCTTTTTTCACATTTTTTAAATTGTTAAAAGTTGTGAATTCTTGTCTGGGTAAAGGTTGTTTTCTGGCACTGAGCAAATTTAGACATTAAAATAATTAAAGTGGTCCAAAACATTTCATAAATTACATACATATATTTGATATATAAGGCCTTAAAGAAAAACTTTTCACCAAAAAATTGGAATTAGAGTGTTCATATTAACCATTATTCTGGTAGGACATGATTTGTCCCACTTCTCAAGAATGGCTGCTTTATTAGATGAAAGATAACCAAGGGGCATGTTGGTACTATCTATAGCATTAGGGTTGCAAAGGTTACTGGGTAGTGATTATCTGGGTGAAATGAGGCAATCAAACTGACCTCCAGAAAGGCTAAAAAGGGTCACAACATTTCAATATCCCAGTAAGAGCTAAGAAAATGGTAATTATTACTTTTAATGCTACCTTCTCATGTGTCAATATTACATTAACAGCAACAAGCCTCTCACATGAGGTGATAATCTTTTCAAAAAGGCACCGTTGGGTCTTAACATTCCCCAGTGTAAACACTGACTGACTGTATATGGAGACAAAATGTCCTTCTACAGTTGCAGTGACAGTCTGAAACTCAACGCTTCATCAGTCTGTGTCTGCACTGATCATACGGACAACAACTGAGGCTCGAAAAGATTACCAGGAGGTGTTTCCATGCTATCTGTAACAACAGGGTTAGATATTACTGGTCCAATATTGATCCAGAACAGCTGTATCCATCTATATTAGTATACATATGTTGCCTTTATGAAAAACGTTTTTTTTAATGGAAAATAACATATACATATTTATACAACATATTTTCATTAGCTTAGCTCTGTGCGTATTTGAATGTTTTTCATATTCAGGGGAATACAAATATTATATATGTATAGTGCTCTAGTTGTGTTTTTTATTTATAATAAATTAAAATATCAGTGAATGTTTACTGTTTGGACATTAATATTTACTGTTACACTGCCCTCCATTGTACATAGTAGATAATGATTATTTGGGTGAAATAGTAGTCAAAGAGGGGTAAAAAGAGTCATAAACAGATTACAGCTGCAACAATTCCTTGACTAATCAGTTAGCTGTCTCCTATTAATAAATCGCTTACTATTTTGATAATCAACTGATCATTTCTAGTCCTTTTTTTAAAGAAAAAATCTCATAAAGCTGCTTCTCAGATGAGAAAGTTTTCTGTCTTCTTTGTTCTTCTGACATTAAACTGAATACATTTGGGTTGTGGACAAAACAAGGCATTTGAGGACGTCCCCTTGTAACTGGGGAAACATTTTTCACCGTTTTCTGAAATATTCTGGACCAAACAAGTTACCGATTAATCAAAATAATGAAAATAATAGTTAGTTACAGCCATATATCCTATTTACAGCAAAGAAAAGGCTAAGTATTCCCTTTAATGTGACCTTCTAGGGTGTTAATATTACATTAACAGCAACAATCCTCTCAAATGAGGTGATAATCTTTTCAAACAGGCACCCATGGGTGTTTGTCTATTTACCATTCCCCAGTGTTAACGCACTGACTGACTGTCTGACTGACTGGGTCATTTTTCATTCACAGCCACCCACAGAAATGATAAGTCATGCACCCCTTCTCCTTCAAACATACCTCGGCACACAGCTGGGTGAGGAGCGGTCCACCTCCCAGGTAGCGTACAGGTTCATGTGCACCGGCCGGTTGGAGGTGATGCTGACCGGTTTGGAGGGCTGCATGTGCGGCGAAGGGACGCCCCCAGTCCGCGGGAGCCCTCCTCGCTCCGACATCCTGCAGGCTGAACACGGGCTTTCACACGGAGCTGAGGAGAGGAATACCCGTAGTAGCCTGGCTTCTCCTCCGTGCGTGTGTTGTCCTTTCTCTGGTGCCTCCTCCTCCTCCTTCCTTCAGCTTATTTTTTTTTTTGGTGCAAATGCGTAAAACGTACAACGCGAACGTAAAGTTGCTCCGTTTCGCGCTACTCGCCGCCCGATAGTGGACACATTTCAGTTGACCGGAGACAGACGGTGAATCCCCGCGTCCCTCGGTGTGTCCTCTCGATATCCCCTCCGCCTCAACTTCGTGTCTGTCTTATGCTGCTCTCTCTCTCTCTCGGGTTGTTGTTTATTGGTGCAGGAAGCGGAAATTTCTCTCGCCGAAGTGACACAATGAGCAGAGAGCAGCGAGCTACAGAGAGCAACGAGCGGAGCTACGCCTCTTCAACTGGAGGACGTAAAACACCGAGAGAGAGAGACAGCCAATAGAAATCTGTGCTCACGTTTCTGTGTTTTTAAAAAAATTCCTGTATGTTCCATATGTTTCAATTTTTATTACTATTAAATTGGAGATTACTCAGTTGTACTAGATTGAGAGAGATCATTATTTACTTTTAATCTTTTATATTAGTATTTAAAAAAAGGTTTATTTTAATAATATGCAGTGATGTTTATAATGTATTTTTTTAAATGCAAATTTTTATAATTAAGTGTAAATAACCATTTTTATTCTACGTTTTATTGTGTTTGCTATTGTATTTGTTATAACAAAAATAATAATATAGCTCAACCAATGTTATCAAGAGTACCTGGCCTGTCACAGCTTATTCGGTCTGTAACTGTGTTTTAGGTTAACAGAACATAATTCACAGTGTTATATACACATATATTTATTAAAAATATTGGTTACAGTGAACAAAATGTTACACTGTTTGTTACACTGCTTGCTTTCCAGCTAAAAAGTTAACAAAATGTTACATTCTTGCTAGCCTGCTAAAAAGTTAACAAAATGTTACCTTGCCAGCTAGCTAAAAAGTTAACAAGAATTACACTGTTTGCTAGCTAGCTAAAATGTTAACATTGTCACACACAGATGGACGACTCAACTCTAGTGCAGTGGTGTTTATTATTACATTCTAGGTTATTTGCAGGCCTTGTTTACAATACACGCCCAGAACAATATATCTTGTGTGCTAATGTAACTATGGTCATGCAGATAAGGCAAAATTTGAATGTGAAAATAAAAGAGAAACTAACTGTTTGTGAACTTTGACCCCATAAATCAGCCAGTTGATCCTGACAGTGGGAAAAAAAGTCTACAATCTCAGTCACTTTAGACTTTATTCTGAAATATATTTCAAAACACGCAAAACAAACTAGAATAATTTACTGCACATATATATGTTTTCCTGTGTTTGTGTGCTGCTGCAATCAACATATCTTCAAGTATGTCTAATATAGTAGTCAAAATGTGTAAGACAGAATAGTGCATCAGTACTCAGTATTTTCAACCCAGCAGGTGTTTCAGCCACACTGAAGGTGTGTCCAGTTAGAAACCTCTATGAAGTTAATATAAACTAATATCAGTTCAGTCCTGTACATTCAATAATTCCTTGTTATCGTTAGACAAACAAATGTGATTAACACCAGTTGCATACAGTGGAACAGCACCTAGTGAGATTGATTTAAACCAGCCTCTGTGCCAGTATTGATCCATCATTCAGTGCTTTACAATCATGCCACCTGCAGAATTACACTTTGTATATTGCATTTGAATTATACAGAACTCTCTCATACAGGAAAACAATACATATTCTATGTTTTTACTGATGTTCTGCATGGGTGGATTTGTGAATGATTGTGTTTGAGGCCCATAAAGCACACTGGCTCAGGTGTTGCTGAAATGATTCCCATTAGTCATACACATGTGCAACCTCAGACACACATGCACAGACATGCACACACCTTCCTTCAGCCATTGTGACCTGGCAAATATACAAAGGTGTAAAACCGGTTACAGCCTGTGACTTAAACTCACTTTCATTTCATGCTATGAACATGTTGACTCTTTCCTAGAACTGTCATGTGTGGCAACCAGACATGTAGAGGGAAATCCTAATCTTTCAGACTGGGTTGCACCAGCAAAGATTAATCTAAGATTAGATCTAAGCAGGGTATAACAAAACAAGGTTTAAAATGAATAAATACAGACTAAAATTTTAGCAAAGCTTTGTTGTGCAATTTAGAGCAAATCTAAACCAGGTTTATCGATCTAAACCAAATTTAAATACAGCTGGAGATGCTTTCTTATCTAATTTAAAATAAGAAAATAAATAATAATTAATTTAGGATGTATACAGGAGTGGCTGGGGTCCTTGTACTCCTTAACAAACAGTAGGCTACATTGTTTGCTAGCAAGCAAAAAAGTAAAATAAATAAATAAAAACACCACATAGTTTTCCAGCTAGCTAAAAGGTTGTATTGTTTGTTACCTAGCTAACAAGTTAATAAAATTTGACATTGCTAGCTCACTGGCTGAATAGTTAACTAAATGTCATATTGCTTACTAGTTAGCTAAAACTTAACAAAAACCGTTTGTTAGCTGTTAGCTAGCTTACTTAGCCTACTCATGAGGGCTTTGCAGGGAAGCTCTAATTTCTCCTTCTTTGAGAAAAGCCTGTTGACTGAATAATAGAGCAATATGGCTAAATAATAGTAGATTAAATTGGAGTAAATTTAGGTTTAGAGTAAAAACAGAGGTTTAAATTTAGTCTTTCATAATTTTAAGATAGATTTAGGCTTACCAAGTCTTAATGTTCAGAAAATGCTATAATTACTTTTTGCAGGGCAGATAATGAGGTAAAAATGTAGTGTGTGTGTGGTTTCAGGCTATAATTTGTGAGAAAACAGGATATATTAATAAAAACAACAAATGCTTGTCTCCCGTGTTTTTTTCCACTTCTGTTTACCTTATAATTACCAACTGGAAGCAACACTTCACCTTTTATCTCTTTGAAACAAACACCATGCTGCTGCTCTCTGGTGTGTTTGGCTGCCTGTCAGTGCAGCATGAAACAGGTGCAGTGTTTGCACCCTCGGGTGACAAAGGCACGGCTCTGATTACAATCTCTGAATCTGAATATGAATCAGAGGGTGACCTAATCACTCCACCGACGTCACGGCACGGCTGGCTGCCATCAGTCTGACGTTACTCTATAGGCAGATTATCACAGCTGTCATCAGGGCCAGCAACAACATTCTGCACCTGAAACGTTGGTGGATGGTTTTCAGACGTGTGCTGCAACGGTAGTAACAATCTAACAGAGAGTAAACAGCTAACGGTGTGTGTTTGTACAGAATGTTCCCTCTTTAACTTTTAATCATAATTATAATTATAACATTTAATACATTTAAATAAAATTAGTGATGCATATGTGTTCATCCCTTTCATGTTGCAGCTGGTAAAGGTGGAGCTAATTTCAGCTATTTTAGACCGCTGGGTAGATTTGTCTGTAACTAGAATGATTTCAAACTGATGCAGTTTATTTGTGTGTCATTTTGCCATAATTAGCACATGAAATCTTGACCTTGACCTTTGATGACTGATACTAAAATCTAATCAGTTCATCTTTGAGTCTACGTGCACATTTGTAGCATTTGTACAAAATTTAAAGACATTCCTTCAAGCTTGATATATCACATTCATTCATTCATTTAATCACAGCAGGGCTCCATCTTTGTATCTGACAACAGTTCTGAGTTTTAGTGATGTGCAGCCAGTGTTTTAGAGGAGGTTTGATTGTTTAATGCACACAGACTCCATAAGCTGCAGGATCCATCTCACCGACCAGAGTAGAAAATTTGTTTGTCATTCCAACCAAACTAAAAAAAGAAGATGATGGTAGCATCTCCTCATAGACTGAAGGTGTGACAATCAGTGAAATCAGCTGGTTCGCTAATGAGCTGGAATTAAAACCACACAGATTCACTGTCCATCTGGCTGCCAACTATCCCTGTTTTCGGTCCCTCGCTCTGGATAATCAGCCGGATGACTTAAACGCAGTGCAAACCCCTGCTCTTTTTAACACGCTTCTCTCCTGCCATTGATAAAGAGATTAGAATCGAGCAGATTAAAACGTGGTCACAGGATAATCCTGGGTTACTTTTTTACACAGCGCCCTAAATCTGCCAGGTCATCAAGTGACACCGCACAGGCTCCACAGCCAGCGTCAAAATCAATTAAGTTCATACAGACTCTTATGCAACACAATTATACCCACATATTTATATGGTGATTTTTTTATACATTTACAAAGAATTGCATAGTGGATACGGTATTTGCATTTGAATAGTTTTGGATTCTTTGATATTATGCCTGGGTTTTACCAACTCCCAAACTGAATTACCTTCACATACAGAGAGTATTTGGCAAAACACACCGATTTAATCTATTTTTAGGCTTCAACTAACGATAATTCTAATTATTATTTTTAATTCAAATCTATTCTTGGTGTATAAGATGGAAGATAATAGTGCAAAATGGCCAAGATGATATTCAAAATGTTTTTGTCTGACCAGCAGTCCAAAACCTAAAAATATGCTTCACTACATATAGAATAAAGAAAAGCATTGACTCCTCACATTTATGGAGCATGAAGCAGCTAAGTTTGGACATTTTTGTTTAAAAAATTATTAATTGGTTTACAAAATAATTTCAGATTGATTTTCTGTCCATTGAGCCATCGATTAATCAAGGAATAAACATTCTCATGTTAAATCAGAATTATGAGATTAAAAACTATTAGTTATGAAATAAAGTGTCAAAATTATTAAATAAAACTTCTTAATCATGTGACTCAAAATGTATAATATCAGCTTTTTACCTCCAAAATTATGGCTATTTTTAATCTTATAATTTTGACTTTCTATCTCTTAACCTTGCCTTTCTAGTTTATAATTTTGACTTTTTTTAAATCACATAATTATGACCTATCTCACTGACTTTTTATCCCATAATAAAGACTTTTAACCTAAGAATTATTTTTTTAAACTCATAATTTAAACATTTTATCTAATAATTATGACTTTTTATTTCATAATTAACATTATCTAATAACTTTGACTTTTTTTCTTTGAAATTCAGAAAACAGGCTTCCATAGTTTTTAAATTGTGATTGCAGGAATAAACAATGGCAACACACTGGATGGATGGATGGATGGATGGATGGATGGATGGATGGATTGGGCTCTGTGGACAGTACCATTACAGCCTGTCTCCCATAATGAACCAATGGGAGTGCTGGCAGACAGAGGTAAGACTGTGCCAGGAGATGATGTCATTCACTTCATAATGGCCCCGACACAAAGGTTTCACTCTGAAATAATAATACCTGCTAAAAATCCTCATCAGTTGTCCAAAAAGCACAGTAATATCAGCAGTACCTGTTCTGTTGTAGTTTTAAGGCAGTAAAAGCCTTTGTTTTTGAACAGACTGTTGCTCTGTGTACGTGTGTGTGTGTGTGTGTGTGTATTCCCGGTGTGTACTAGTGACCGAGACAACATGCGGCTGCTGCAGTATGTAGGTCACTGTGCCTCCCAGTCGGTCAGGTGACCGTCACGCTCAGAGTCCTCTGCTGCCCTCCAGCGGCACAAACGTAGACTGCAGCAAACTGTGTGCATGTCTGCCACAATTAATGGGTCATTTCTTTATGAAAGTCAAAAAAAAAAAAAAAAAAAAAAGCTGTAGAGGTTTAAATATTGTCTGCTTCCATATATATATATATATATATATATATATATATAGATATATAGATATATATATATTAGAAGTACAGAAAGACTCTTGTAAAAGTAAAAGTACTGATTCAACTTTTTACTCAAGTAAAAGTAAAAAAAAGTACAAGCTCTGGAAGTATCACGTAAAAAATAACCAGTTGTTTTATTATGTCTTTTTTGTCCTGTTGCATAATTTACATAGTTTTTAATTTAGTACATCTTTTTAGTCGTATTATATCTATTACAGTTTTTGTCTCATTTTTTTTTTCTTGTTACGTCTTTTTTGTCTTTTTAAGTCTTGTTCATTCCTGGTAGCGGTTGCTATTAAGAACAGACTGAGTGACAGCTTAAAAAACTTACTTACCTACTGTGTTTACCTTTATGCTCCAATACAATTTTTTTTACTTGTGATGCCTAGAAAGCAGTTTCTTTAAGGTTCACTTTCACTTTCATCTTTACTTGTTTACAACTTAATTTAGTTTCTGGTTAACAAAAAAAAAAAAAAAAAAAAAAAAAAAGGGGGTGAATTAATACCACACTGTTTATTGCTTAAGTTTTAAAATGTATATTAGTTTTATTTTTGTATCATAGTGACACTGCATCCTGTTAGGTCACTTCCTGTTCAGTTTCTTCCTGCCTACCTGGTCCTGCTTGAGAAACATGTGCTATGTATAATATGTATAATATCTCAGAGGCAATGCCGTAAGTTGATTTATATGATTTTAGTGATGTTAAAAAAATAGATATTAGAAGTTATTTAGTTAAAAATGAGATTTGATAAGTTAGTTAAAAGCAGGCTTATTTACTCTTACGTACAATGCAATATTTAGTTTAAAACACAGATACTTAATATTTTTGTTTGTAAAAACACCTGACTGCTGGCCACAGCAATTCATTGCTTTGCTTCCTACACTGCATTGCTTCTCCAAACTGAAGGTGTGCCAACTGCCATCTACTGTAGGTAATACACTGACTATTGATAAATACCTGAAAGAAAAACAAAAAAATATACGGATGTATTCAATATGTTGTGCAGAACCATTACATTGACTATGGACTGTTATAACTGTCATATAACCTAAAGTTATACAGACGCATCAGACACAATGTATGTGCAGATGTTCCTTTAGTTTTAGTTCACATCAAGAGGTCAATAATATGTGTTTAAAATAATATTCATGGAATTTAAGTTACATGTGAATTATCATATTTAAAAATAGATATAATTACTAAGGCATCGTCGTAGTTTGCTTTTATTTTACACTGTAAAATCTAATAAGTTGGGTGTACTTAAAAAAAATCGATGCAAACTGATTGCCTCAAAAAATTAAGTAAAGTAAACTTGAGATTTTAAAGTAAAAATAACTTGTTTATTTTGAGACTAACTTGTGTATTTTAATTTCACAGTACTTAAGACTAACTTGTTTATTTGGAGTCCACAATACTTAGACTTATTTAATGTGAGTCTACATAGTTGAACTAATTTAATTATGAGTGCACACTAGTGAGATTAATTTGTGTATTTTAAGTTCAATATACTTAGACTAACTTGTTTATTGTGAGTGCACAAAAGTTAGACTAACTTGTTTACTTAAGTGTACAAAACTCTTATCAACACTTCATGAATCTAGACTCGTTGCTGACGGTGCTGGTCAGATAACGAGCTACACAAAGTGACACTGTGAACTTTACGCCCTTCATCCTCAACCCCCCACCCAGTTTCTCATCAGATCCACACCATTGTAGTCGCTGACCTTTTTTCTATCAGTGTAGCAAACACAAGAATCATGGTAACACACCACAAATCAAAACTCAGACTTTGCAGAGTAGGTTTATTTTAATGTTAACAAACTCTATAGTGCAGATAAAACATTAGAAAACATTCAAGCCCTACTGGGTAGAGACTACTTTTAAAGAGAAGCGCAGACTGATAGAGACTGAGAGAGAGCTGGACATTATGATGTCACAGTGAAGCGGACCTTTGACCTTTTGGCTAAAAAAATAGATAAAAGAAAAGAAATAAAAAGCCTGCAGTGAGGACAATGATACATCAATACATCAATGAAAACATTATTATTATAATAATTCTAATAATAATCACAAATAATATTATAATTCAATCCTTGGCTTGGCTTCATGTTGTCACATTGCCTCCTGGGTATCCTGCTCTTTTGCTTTGTCTGTCAAGGCACTTTGTAAATTCTATGTTTATAATAAAGTTATTATTATTATTATCAATATTATTGTTATTATTGTTGCTGTTGTTGTTTAACTGTACAGAATACTAAGTGATGTCAACCATGTTTCTGCTGTTTTCTGCCATCTCTCTTTACGGACCTGGAAAAAAACACACACCAATAAATATGACGTAAGGTTATTGAAGATGTAAAGATGCTTTCTGACATGTTGTTCTGACTTTTACCCTTTGAATTATATGTAGATTAAATCATTTGAGTATGCATATCTTATGGCAGCATTATTACCAAAAGCTGTCCGTGGTTTAACTTCAGAATAAAGAGCTTCATCAGGTCCTTCAGGAGGTGGTTTTCCTGTAAATGGAGAAAAGAAGGGTGAAGAAATGTTTGATGTCATGATAAATAGAAAAAAGATAATGTACTGAGCTGACAGGTACATTATCAGTGTTAAAGTCTCCACTAATACTATATAATAATAATATTTCTAAAAAAGATACTTAACCTTAAGAAATATTAAAAATGATGAAAGCAACTTTGGTTTCAGAAAAAACTGAACACATACTGCACTGTGTCCAAGATCAGCATGTTAGACAAAAACAGCTGCAGTTGAATGCAAACTTTTCTTACATTTATTGCATTTGTTGACTTGAGCATACAACAGATTGTCGTCTAAAACAGAAATCAGAACTCTAAGGTCTCTAAATATGTGGGAGATTTTACAAGTTCTCTCTCTGCTGACGCCTAGTGGTCGTCTGTTGTAGCTACTTAGAGACCGGATTCTTATCTGGCCCATACACCCTCTCAGTGTAATGGAGTGTAACTGTGTGGAGTCTCATGGCTGTGGAGGGTCTCTTCATTAAGGGGGGAGAAATTAATACCCAAAACAAGCCCTGGGACACAATCAGTCTTTATTTTGGCTGCTTATTACTTATCCTTTGGAAGTAACCTCACAGAACTTAGATTTGTAGATACAAAGCGTTTCCTCAATCCTGGACACTAAAGAGGTGCTACTCTTGTAGTTTGCACAAATGCAGTGAGTGTATAGTGGGAGCCCGTAGAGGCCGGACTGGAATTAGACCAAGGTGACTGACATTAACTGACCTGCATGCTGTCCTGTAATGAAATCCAGTGTAATAGTATCACACAGTTCAATACAAACTTTAAGCTGTTGGAAGTGACTGTACCTGCTGTTCCAGTCTTCACATCAGAATAAACAGAGCTCTCCTCTGGTTCATGTTTCTTCCCTGTGAGGAAAAATCAGATGAATCCATAAAGAACTTCAGTCCAAGACATCTCTAAACTGCAACTTATCTTTTGGTATGACTTGTTAGTACTCACTCTTATTTTCAGTGCTTTTAAATTCGATCAAGGAATATGTGACATCCTGGGATCCATCTGCATCTGAAATATACATTTCTGTATTTACAGGATTTTTATATTAATGGATTCTAAGTCATGCAGTGAAACAAAACACACATTTACAGCAATGATTACACATGTGCTGCAGACAACATTATGTAGATTAACTTGGTAACTCCATCATCATTAGACATGGGGATATTTTCACATATGCACATTGTTAATAAGCAATGTGGGGGGTGTAGTTACAGCAGCCTTATTTTTTTTTTTTCTTCTTATATTTGTATTTGAACTTAGTCTTAAAATCATTTCCAAATCTGTGCTTAAGATTCATAAAAGATACTAAGAATAAAAATTGTAACTGTGATATATAAATTAACTCATTAAAGGGTATTGTCAGGAACAGCAATGGACCAAAAGAGAAAAACAAACTTCACAAAGATCACAGTGATGGTAGAGGAGATTGAAATAAGGCAACATGTATTATTCTGTGGACTAAATAGTGGGTTGACAAAGCAAAACATGTTTTGGAGTCTGATGAAATTAACTCCTCACATCTTGAACTGATGATTCCTATTACATTGTCCACAAAGCAGATGTGAAATTCATCACAGGTTGGAGCACATATGCGCCCCAAACTGCAGTAAAGTTATGTGCATGGAAATAAGATCATTTCCACGTCAAAATAAGGTTTTATAAATAACTACTTAGAGTAACTACTAACTACAAAGTAAACGACAGCTCAGAGATTAGCTTCAGTGCTCACCATGGAGAGGAGAAGAGTGTTCATTACACTGAGCCTCATTCTGGTTGATCACATGATGTGTGTCAGAGCCCTGATTGGTGCTCTCAGACTGGATTGACCTAAAACATGAAGCAAATATGAAACATTAAATTGGGAAATGGAGGGTGTTGGTGTTTTGTTCAAAATGAGAGAAAAAAGTGTTGAACCAACCTGTTAAAGCACGAATCTGTGTAAAAGACATTTGATGTTAGATGGTTTTGTATTGCAAGCTGTTATACTGCTCTTCTTTTTCATGAGATCAGAATGTGTGTATTTGAATAATTAAAGCATAAAATAACTGATAATAGAAGAAGATCTCACCTTTGGATGATCTGCAGTGATACAAAAGTATCAGAAGAATAATAAGGATGATTCCACAAAGCAGCCCAACAATCAGCGATACAGATGAAGATGAAGAGTCTTCAGGTCTCGACACTGTTATAATAAATAATAAATAACTGTTAACAAATTTATAAAGCTTGTTTCTTAAGATGAATTTAAAAAAGCTTTAAAAATATGATATGATATGTTACATCAATCCATAATAAAGACAAAACTACAAAATATAGAAATACTAAAACAAATACAAATTCAGAAGTATAACACACATCCATGTATATATACACAACGAAAATCTCTGCTGTCGTACATATTTTTATACACAGGTTAACACTTATCGTAGAATAAATACACCAACATGCAGAGGTGGGAAGTAACTAGGTACAAATATTTAGTTACTGTACTTAAGCAGATTTTTTTAGGCATATGTACTTTACTCAAGTATTTATTTTTCTGAAAAACTTATACCTTTGCTCTTTACATTTTAGCTCAAATATCTGTACTTTCTCCTCGTTACATTTTCACAACAGGCTCGACACTTTTATTTTAATGCATTTGAGGAGAATTATTTATTATTTTTATTTTGCATCATTGCATGTCGCCTCCTCAACATTAAAACTGATTTTAACCTAAATGGATGTGACAATAACACATAGAAAAGATGATTACTTGATGCATCCATCAGTGCAAGAAAAAAACAATACAAAAGATGCAACAAGACATAGTAAGGTATAACTACAAGTATCAGTTTGACCCCAATGTAGCGACGTCATGGGGGGCTATTGAGGAGAATTTGGCCTCTCCTCATCGAAACCTCTTACACTCTAATCTCTCTCGTAAATGTTCAAAATCTAAACTGGGCCCCATAATGTTTTTCCTCTCATCAACCTGGCAAAAGACAGAAAAAGCAACTCGCTCTCAGCTAAAGTGGCACACTCACAGTCCTATCTTTTATAATTTTGCCCTCCTTACTGGAGGTGTCTCCTTTACATTTCCCCAGCGGAGCAACAGAGGAAATCATATTTTGTCTGACATCTGTAATAAGGAGGGCGTCAGAGCATTCAGTGATTTGCAAATATCATTTGATTTACCCGGTTCTTCATTTTTCCTGTTCCTGCAACTCAGCAACCCTGGGACCATCCTTTACACAGCCATGAGCTTCATGTCATTTTAGATGTCGGTGTCCAGTCAAGTGGTTTGGTGTCTAAGCTTCATACTTTGTTACTGAACTCTTCTTGTGGCCCACTTGCAATTCATCAGGTGTGGGAAAGAGACCTTGGTAATGTGATTTGATTTGCTGTCTTGGACAACTTGGAACGTACATCCAATAATCCCAATCACATCCCAATCATTCATAATAAATGATGTCACCACCACTGATGCAAACTCTTTTCAGCTTAACAGGCAGCATTCTTTTTTTTTTACAGAGCCCAAAAAATGAAGTCATCTGCTACTTTAAATTCAAACTAAGGGTGGCCTGATAGTTCAGTTGGTAGAGTGTTATCCTCATGTACTGAGGCTGTGGGTTCAAGACTCTCTCTCCAACGTTCCTGTCTTCACTTCAGCTGTCCTGTCTAAAATAAAGGCATAAATATAGATAATAAAGGCCCCAAAATATATATATATATAAAAAGGATATGATTATTGAATGATGATGTGTTGAACCAAGTTTCTTTCCCAGACAGAAAACCTGTTTACATAAAAAATAGTTTGAATCCTCCTCACCCTGAACTGACATCCAGCTCTGTGCCGACTCTTCTGAGTTTCGACACTTGTAGAATCCTTCATCTGACTTTGACACTGCAGAGATATTCAGCTCCCTTCTGGTGTCCCTTTGAATGATTTTATCATTTTGATAGAAAAACACATTGGACACAAAGTTTTCTTCTCTCAATTTGCAGCTCAGACTGACAGAATCTCCCTCAGTCACAGGATGGACAGGACTAACCAGGATCATATTTTTATCTGTAAAACAGTCAAAGAAAATGAGGTTTCAGTCAGAGATCAGCTGGTTGACAAACTTCAGAATGGGTGAACAGAGAAAGATGAGAACAGAACACACACATAATTTCTTTGCAATACTTTTGTACTTTACAGAGGATCAAGAAATCTGAAATTTTATCTTCTGTACTGACAACTAATGTGTCTTACAGTAAAATTAACCTATTTAACCATCTAATGTATGATGAAAAATATAACAGGATTTTTAAAATAATTTAGAAAAAAAAGAAAGAAAATGTAATGAAATCATACTCTGTACTGTGATGTTGACTGCGTTGCTGAACTCTCCTGATCCAGACTCACACCAGTACACTGCATCATGTGGCCATTTACTGTTTATGTTGCATGTAGGTTTAGTCATCGTCCAGGAGCAGGATGACACGTAGCTGTTCCCAGTAAACTTCATCACTCTCCAGTCAGCAGAGTTTCCTTCACAGGTCAGTGAGACAGAGTCTTTGGTGAAGTGTTGCACTCTGTCAGGACTCACTGTGAGAGACGCTGAGGAATGAAAATCTGAAAAACATCATGTAACAACAGGTCAAACGGTGATTTTCAGATTAAAATGCTGCAATGCAAATATTTATTTGCCATTTTTTTGCATCAAACTTACTTTGGTCATCTTTCAAAGATACAGGGGATGACTATTTCATCTTAAAATGTATTACATTGTTTCTGTATAGGTAGTGTTTTTCTTTTATTTTTCTGAATTATCTGTTTATTTTCTTAATCTGTTGTCCTGCTGACTTCTTTGTTTTTCAATAAATGAATTTGACTGTTTTGTCTATCAAGTGTCTTTAACTAAAACATATTTTGCCTGTTTGGTTAGTAAAAATAAGTGTAAGCAGGAAGATAAGTTTAAGTGTATAAAGTACTTATCATCAAGAAAAGTAAAGTTTCAGTGAAAATCTTCTGTCTCTTTTTGGTGTTTTTCATGACAGAAGTTAAAATGTGACAACAGAAGGAAACAAAGATAATCTGTCCAGTCCAGGATGTAAAACCACCCAGTAAACCAGACAGTAAAGATCAGGATTACCATAATCAATTGATATTTCCAGTTGGGAAGAATAATTGTACACACAGTTTATTATTTACCAACAAATTCATTGGTCACAGACAGAAAATGGATGAATCACAGTGATCACATAATATCTGCTCCTTGACAGTACAGACAGAAACAAACTGACCTGCAGACCAGACAAACTTTGGTTCACTGTAATGAGTGTAAAACACTGGATCTCCTCTTCCAGCTCTGCACACATATCCTGCTGTGTGTGTCTGTCCATGGACGATGTAGGAATCCTGTTCAGTCTCATTGGTGCTGTCAGGTAGCAGCTCATAGCTGTAAGAGTATCTGTCTGGTAGTTTAGGAACAATCTTATACCAGTAGAACCTCCATCCTGCAGATGGATGTTGAACCTCACAGTTCAGAGTTACTGAGTCTCCAGGACTCAGCCATGATGGAGACACAGTGAGGACAGGCTGGGGTTTATCTGTTGGAAAATTATTTTTAAGAATGAAAACATGTATTCATAATGGATCAAATGCATCCTGCACAATCAGTACATAAAACAATATGAACCAAAAACTGCATCATATTGACTTTAAAATAAATGTGATGTGACTTACTGTCTGATACTGTCAGTTTGATGGGATCACTCCAATCTGTTGAAGACTGTTGTTCACTTTTCATTCTGCCCTTACACCTGTAGTCTCCACTGTGGGAAACATCAGCAGATCTAATCCTGAGTTCAGCTCGATTTGAAGTTTTTTTTGAGCTGGTTGTTTTCCATTCATACGTCCACTCAGTGTCTCCTCTGTCCTCAATCTCACATCTGAGAGTGATCGTCTCTCCTCTGTATATTTCAGACCAGTTTGGTTGCAGAGTCACAACAGCCTTGTTTGCAGCTGTTCAAGAATTCAAGTCAGGATACAAAAATGACACAACATTAAATCTACATCAAAACATAATTTCTTTAGCCTGATCAAAAAATATTAATATAGTATAGTTTCTATATTTTGTTCCTAAAACAAACATCAAACTCACTGTTTTTCTTGATCCTGATTGAATCACTGTACTCTGTGTAGTAAAGTGACTCTCCTCTTCCTCCTCTGCACCAGTAGATTCCTTCCTGTGACACACTGATTTTTTCATTTGAGAGGAAAACAACATGTTGTTCAGTCAGGGGTTCAGAGGTTTTCTCTCCTCTGTACCAGAAGTATTTCCAGTCAGATGATGGTTTGTTCACAGAGCAGGTCAGGGTCACACTGCCCCCTACAGGAATGTTTCTGACATCAGCTCTCAGATCAGCCTTTGGTCTTTGTGCTGTTTGATTTAGAACAAAGACATAAAAAGGAAAGAAATTACTGTCCCTGTGATTTAGTCCAATTTCAACAATTTAGCCCACACAGACAGGAAATAATCGATTTTTTACACTTAAACTCGCATTATGTAATGGTTGTAACACTGAATTTAATTCATCCATACAGGATACATACTAATTTAATTCTGACAAAGGACCTCTGCTGTTTGTTTTACCCCTCTGTATTTTCTTGTGTTACTTTTCTTTATCTACACAAAAATATATTAAAATTAAACTGCACCATTGTTCCACCATATAAGTTACTTGATAGTCTTTGTTCTTTCTTGTACATTTCCCTGTGAAGAATAATATTTCAAGAGCTACAGTAATCTGAAAAACGGCTCCTTTCCACTTGTTTTGTTCACATGTTTAAAAGCAAACAGAGTTTCTTCCTATCACATATTTTGTTTTTTCTTTGTAATGAACATTAATTTGAAGAAGTGATCATAAAAACTGATGTTTCCTCTTGTCTACATTCAACTTACATCTCTTACTGTAGAAGTAATGTTTGACCAAATTAAAAAGTTCCTTCACATGACTTTAATGGTGATGACTGATATAAATGTTATAAATCTACACAAATCTATTGTACACTACATCTCCTCATCATAATCAGGTGATTGAATCTTTTTCAGCCAGGGGAGATTTGTGACTGTGCTCTCATTGGAAATGAAATAAAAGCTGTGACTGTGTTGATGTACATGTTTAAAATCAGTTTGATGAAATACTTAACTGTGTTTATTCATTTAGAACAATGAAAGTTGTTAGTGGCCAGTTTGAATTTGAGAGAGTGGTTTACAGAATGGGCTTATTCAAGGAAACACTTGTGGTTTGATTACAGTCATAGATAAGAAGTGAGTCTATGGGGTTGTTAATGGTGTAAAATAAATAGTGGAAGGCTACTGTCATAAAATGACCTTTTTAATTTCTTTTGTCTGTTTTGGTTTTTAAAAGCTTGCTGCACAAACACATTAAAATTCTCAAAAATGACATATTATTTGCAGTTTACAACTGTTTAAATAAATACAAAAGCAGTTTGAGGTTGATCCACAGGTGAGTTTTCAGGTGTACAGATGTCTTTTCTTCAGTTTTGATTCTTTGACATCAGCTGTGTTTGACCAACACCTGACTGAGTTTTACTTCTGTACAGAGGACTTCAGATTTTACCTGACTGCATAATATTTTGGAATGATAAGCTCTATAAGCAATTCAGTGACATAAATCCTGAGCTTTTTCAAAGGATTTTATAGAAAACAAAAGTTAACAAAATACACTTGCAAGTAACATTTTTTTTTTCTCTGGCAAATAATTTAATCTACAGAAAAATGTACATAAAATAGAAAAAAAAAATGTATAATGTTAGTCATCTAGATGTCATATTGTATTGTAATTGGCCAAACTCTTAAAATGTCAGTGAGCTGTACTCCTCAATGAAGATACTCAACATTTAATATATGTTGAAACACATAATGAGATGTTTAAAATAATTTATGAAAGAAAATAAATGTAATGAAATCATACTCTGTACTGTGATGTTGACTGCGTTGCTGAACTCTCCTGATCCAGACTCACACCAGTACACTGCATCATGTGGCCAGTCACTGTAGATGTTGCATGTGGATCCAGTCATTGTCCACCAGTCAGAGCAGGATGATGTGTAGCTGTTCTCAGTAAACTTCACTCTCCAGTCAGCAGAGTTTCCTTCACAGGTCAGTGAGACAGAGTCTTTGGTGAAGTGTTGCACTCTGTCAGGACTCACTGTGAGAGACGCTGAGGAATGAAAATCTGAAAAACATGTAGTAAAGTGTCAAACAGAGCACAGTGAGTTTAAGATTAAAAGTTTCTCAGTGCAAATATTCCTTTGCTTTAATGTTAAATTGCTGAGAATTATGTTAACATTGCAACAAAGTGCAGTGATTTAGTGAAACTATGATTTCTATCTTAAAAACCTGCTACTGTAACAGAGTTAAAAATGCACTTCATTAATTATTATTTCCAAATTATGTTGCTGAAACTTATTTGTCGTTTAACTAAAAATGTTTGAGTGTTTGTGAAGTTATTTTTATTTAACATCATTTTCATGCTTTTTAGGATATTTACTGTTGAAATGTGCTGTTTGTTAAATGTTTTCAGGTAAAATTTCATAGCTCTTGATAGAGAAATGTGTAAAGTGATTTGAAAGTTTAATGTAATGTTAAGATAATAAAATCATATGCATTTTGAGAAAAAAAAAGTAAATCAGATGGTGCTGTTTTGGATTGCCGAGGGGCCAGAAGTGCAGATGGGAGAGTCTAGAAAGCCATAAGAATATTTTATGTCTTCTGCAGGAGCCAATAAATGTCAGAAAATTGTCCACCAGCTGTCTTCTGTTATGCCTATCCATACACCCGTTACATTACCATATGAGTATATTTTAAATAAGATGAAAATTTAATACTTCTGTTGTCTGTGATGTGGGAAACTGCCTACTTTAACTGTCATCTATCAAAGATTGAGAAGATGAGTATTTTCACACTAAAACATGCTGAACTGTTGCCCATACAGTTAGTTTTTCCCTCTTATATGTCTGAGTTGTCTCAGCTCTCAAGCCGTTTGTTTCCCTCATCCACTTTACCTGCTGACGTCTTTGGCTTTTCATGTCCTGAACCAGACAGTTTTTTCTGTCCATACGCCTACCTGACCACTAACCAAGAGTCTTTTAACACATCTTCTCCCTGTTGTGCAAGTAAATAAAGAAGACAGAAAATGACAGGACAGACAGAAACAAACTGACCTGCAGACCAGACAAACTTTGGTTTACTGTAATAAGTGTAAAACACTGGATCTCCTCTTCCAGCTCTGCACACATATCCTGCTGTGTGTGTCTGTCCATGGACGATGTAGGAATCCTGTTCAGTCTCATTGGTGCTGTCAGGTAGCAGCTCAGAGCTGTAAGAGTATCTGTCTGATAGTTCAGGAACAATCTTATACCAGTAGAACCTCCATCCTGCAGATGGATGTTGAACCTCACAGTTCAGAGTTACTGAGTCTCCAGGACTCAGCCATGATGGAGACACAGTGAGGACAGGCTGGGGTTTATCTGTTGGAAAATTATTTTTAAGAATGAACACATGTATTCATAATGGATCAAATGCATCCTGCACAATCAGTACATACAAACTGAAAGATTTACATGTAAATATATATATGAGCCACAAACTGCATTATATTCACTTTAAAATAAATGTGATGTGACTTACTGTCTGATACTGTCAGTTTGATGGGATCACTCCAATCTGTTGAAGACTGTTGTTCACTTTTCATTCTGCCCTTACACCTGTAGTCTCCACTGTGGTACGTATAAGCAGGACTAATCCTGAGTTCAGCTCGATATGAAGTTTCTTTTGAGCTGGGTGTTTTCCATTTATACGTCCACTCAGTGTCTCCTCTGTCCTCAATCTCACATCTGAGAGTGATTGTCTCTCCTGAGTAAATTTCAGTCCAGTTTGGTTGCAGAGTCACAACAGCCTTGTTTGCAGCTGTTCAAGAATTCAAGTCAGGATACAAGAATGACAAAAAATTAAATCTATATCAAAACATAATTTCTTCAGCATAATCAATAATCATTAATACAATATAGTTGTTAAATTTTGTTCCTAAAACAAATGTCAAACTCACTGTTTTTATTGATCTTGATTGGATTACTGTACTCTGTGTAGTAAAGTGACTCTCCTCTTCCTCCTCTGCACCAGTAGATTCCTTCCTGTGACACACTGATTTTTTCATTTGAGAGGAAAACAACATGTTGTTCAGTCAGGGGTTCAGAGGTTTTCTCTCCTCTGTACCAGAAGTATTTCCAGTCAGATGATGGTGTGTTCACAGAGCAGGTCAGGGTCACACTGCCCCCTACAGGAAAGTCTCTGACATCAGCTCTCAGTTCAGCCTTTGGTCTTTGTGCTGTTTGATACAGAGCAAAGACATAAAAAAGGAAAATTACTGTCTCTGTGATTTAGTCCAGTTTAAATACTGCAGTCCACACAGGCAGGATACAATAAAAGTTTTAGACTTAAACTTGCATTAAACGATGTTGTTGATGTTAACATTGAATTTAATTCATAGAAACTGGAAACAATAATGGTCTGATAATGGTGGGACTTTTCTGGGGCTTTGTGTTGAATGATTCTTAAGTCTGTACAATATGATGTGTCGGCCACAACATCTCTGCAGCACCACAATATTTTATTAATAAATCAATCAAATAAAAGAAATATATGGTAAAATGTCCGTTAAATGATAATTTGCTGCTGCACAACTGAACACTACACTTGTAACAGCAAACAGTTGTGTTTAAGTGTTGAAGAGCTGAGTTGTACATTTTCATTGTGTTTTTCCAAGAATGAAACTGTATAATAACTGTATAATATATATAATATACATTCTCCATCAGTTATCTGTACCCACTTGTCTTTTACAGGGTGACAGGGAGCCTATCCCAGCTCACAGTGGGTGAGAGGAAGGTCACACTCTGACAGGTTGTCAGTCTGTCACAGGGTTAACATATAATCTATACAACATAAACATAAACTAACCTCATGAAAACTCATGAAATGATACGGCCTCTATCATCTTGTTGCTGTCTTTCTAAATATATTTCTCTATGCCTTTAGTCTTTCATGCTGCTACTACACGTGTCCCTCCAACACCGACGACTCACGACACAAAATGAGAATTTGTGTGTCAGACTGTTGAAATACATCTGTATGAAGGAAACAGACTCTTCAGTTTGACATGAGGGTCAATAAAGCATCAGGTCTCCCTACATAAATATGTACACAGAAACTTCTCGGCACTAATCTAGTCGTCCATGCATAGAAAAACACAAACGCAAAAAAGAGGAAGTGATTAAGAGCAATACTGTAGGTGAAAAAAGGAAATAAATACTGAGTGAGTAAATACTGAAAAAACAGATAAAAAGATTATTGTTCACCTTCAGCATGTCCATGGAGGAGTGTATTCAGCACTAAAATAAAGATGAAAACTTCATCAGACAATATTTAAACACATTCAGTTGTAAGTGTTGCTGATCAATCAACAGGATCAAATATTTCTGTGGTGATATTCTGTGAGCTGCTTGAATGATAGGAAATAAAGAAAAAAACAAAACAAAAAAACTTTAAAGTGAAACATACAAAATAAAAACGAAACTAAATTAACTTCAAATGCTGTATTCAAAATGCCTCAGGCCATAGACTGTATATTCTTTGTGCAAATACAGTATGTGTGTAAAAATAACTAGTGGAGTAGTGTATTCATCATAGTCCTCCACTCTGAACCAAGATAAATCAGCAACAAAGATCAGACGTACAAAACTACCATAATGATAGAAAAAACAAACAAGCAAACAACAACAACAACGAAAAAATTGATTCTCCCTCTGAAAATCACAAAATGAGAGAGTTAGTGATGTACTCACAGAATAACCACAGCACACAGAGCAAAGTGTGCCTCATCCTCACATCCAGCACCGACACTGTCGCTCTGCTTCTGAGGAAACGTTTGCACTAATAATAATAATAATAATGAAGCAGAGAGAGAGAAGAGAGAGAGGTTACATTTCATATAAATGTAGGCACACAATTTTAATCCAACCTCTCATTCTTCTTGTTTCTTAGTTCGGTCTCTTCCTCCTTCCTTTTCACACATAACTCAAACAACCATAGTGGTTTTGACCACAGCATGTCTGACATGTTCACGCTTCCTGTCTACTGCAAGATGGTGAATTGGCGCATGTTATTCAGTATATGTCCATTATTCTTGCATCCACAGTGCCTGTATTGCAGTGAGGGTGTGTGTTAGTGCTCTCAGAAAATATTCACTAATTCAACTTTTCTCATATTTTGTTATGATTCAGCTTTATGCTAAAGTAGTTTATATATTTTTTCCTTTAATCAGTGTACCCTCAGTACCCCATATTGTGAAAAGGGGAAGAAACTGCATCTGCTGCTGCATCTCATGGGTCTTACTTAAAAGAGTCCCAGTGTAAATGATGTGGGTGTGTGAGCAGGAATAAATCATCAACAACTTGTGGGTTTTAGTGAAGTCCACACACAGCTCCGTACACACATTACACCTGTTTTAATTCCTGTAATCTCTTACTCTCCCCTCCCTCCTGTCTCTCTCTTCACCCCAAAACAGCAACAGCACCACCAAAAATGCTGCAACAGCACCGATTGTAACTGTAACTCCATACCAGAACATCAGCTTAAGATAACTGCACACAGTAAGTGTAAACCAGAATATTAACATCACTGTAAACACCCAAAACCTGGAGTGATTGAATAATAGGTTCAAGAGATACGATGGTATCTTATTACGAGCCACTAGATGGTGCTGTTAATGCCATTCTTCAATGATGGAGAAGTTGTGTAGAAAGTTTTGTCTAATTGAAGACAACAGATTGAGTGACTTTGTGATTTAAAGTATGAACATGGAATAATCTAACTGTGGTTTTATCTGTTCCTTTAAAAGTGCACTATAGACAAGTGGGTTATTAATTTAAGAGGGAAATGTGTTCATTTATTTTAGGTCTTTTAAATCCTTGACATTAATCACTTCATGCAGCAGCCTGTACAAATAACATCAAGGATTACTGACTCTTTGTGAGGCAGCAGTGATCCATATATTACACCAGCTATATATTAGTTCATTTTATATGTTAACTTGTTTCTTGTTTAAAAGTTTGTTTGTCCCTTAAAAAGGCACATACATGAAACAGAGGACCATTGAATCGAAATAAGGTGCCTGTATTTTGTGTTAAACATGTATGCAAATGTCATCTTTATAGTTATATTGAATCACATATACTTATTTATAGCACACAGGCTCACAATACAACTACATGTTAACACAATAAATAAAAAAATTAATGGAGATGATGCACTAAATATTACTACGGTTATCGTTACAAATCTTGGTTTCTTATATGTGCAGACTGACCTGATCTTTATCTTTATGTGAGTATGAGTTCTCCCTCCTGTCTCTTTGTCCATTTAGTACGACAGGTTAGTCTCTGCAGCTCTGGACATGTTTATAATAATCAGTCATCCAGGTTCAGTCCATTAAACTCGGAGCACAGACCAGCTCAGAAGTCGTCATATTAAGAAATCCACTGCTCTCCTATCAGACGCTAGAATATGTGCTGTGGTGGAAAGAGTCCTGAAAATCTGAAGTCAAGCACAAGTCCTGTTACATTACTGAAATATGAATTAAATACAAGTATGATCCCATGATATAAAGATCATCTGGATAAACAACAGTCTTATAATCTGTTAGCAATCAGTCGTCCAAATTAGGTTTGTCTGTTAGCACATATATGAATTGATGAATAAATTGATTTATGCTACAGAATGTCTCAGTTTCTTTGAACAATCCACAGAACAGCTGAACGGTTTTGACAAGAGTGTGAGTTTACAGAAGCTTTAAAGTTTTGTCCAGTCAAAAAGACAATTATAAACTCAACTGACACCTTACTGCTGTAAAAACTGTTTATTGATGCGTAGAAAGATCAAAAAGATTTTAAATGTACAAATATAAATCTGTTGAGGTGAAAATAAAACACATAAAGTAACTATCAAATACTTTTTAAAAAGACAGGACAACATGTACAGGTAATAAGATATGATGTTTGATTGCAGATGTTTACATTTCTTAAAGCTGCTGCAAGCAACTCTGGAGAAAGTTGAGTCTCATCCTGGATCTTTCTTGTCTAACACTAAAAAATGCTGATACTGACTTTAAAGCTGGACTATAACTTGGTGATAAAGCTTGAAAATACTGCATCAAACTGTTGGAACAACTTGCTCCATGCACATGTATTTACAGACCAGGAAGAAAACAAAAAAAACCCCCATAAGTCTAAAAGGCCCTGGATATGTGTAAGATTAGTCAATAACAAACTCTGGTGACACCCAGTGGTTGTATGTCGTAGCTACTCAAGATGACTGTCTGTACTCGCAGTTCAGATCTTCACATCAGAGTAAACGGAGCTCTGCACTGGTTCATGTTGCTTCCCTGTTAAGATATCAGATGAATGCACTTCAGGCCAAAACATCTCTACACTATTTTATATTTACTGCAGTTATTTGAAGTACTCACCCTTCTTTGCAACGTTTGAAGTTAAACTGAAGAAGATGCAGCATCCTGGCAGTCATCTGTATTAGAAATATACATGTTTTTTAGTTTGAGAAATCACTTCCTTTGATTCATGCTGTTGTTGCCTTTCTAACATCCACTGCAAAAACTCTATTTTCAAGATAATGAAAAGATAATGATGATTTTATAATAATATGATATGAATTTGAATAGATAATGTTACTTATTTCAACTTAATGTAATTTGACTTGTCTTAATTAACAATTTTATCTTCTTTGAGGTGATGTTTAGTTAGAAACAAGGAACATACTGCATGTGTTACATCCGGCCTATTCAAGTGTCAACTCCCTCTGAGTGGCAGAGCATACATAAATCTGATACTTGACAGAATAAAGTACTGCCTGTGTGAAGGTCTGAAAGAAGAATACTGCTAATATTGATGCATCTTCTTTTAAGACTTCTGGTAGCTGGACATGCTGACTAATTTTAAGAAATCTTATTCAGTGCACTGGCAGATTTACTTGCTGCAAGCAAGAGAAAGTTAGACTTGATAGGGAATTTTAGCAGTGCATGTTAATAAAAAGGTGAATACTGTACCAATTTCTGTGCCTTCAGAGCCTTTGAATGATTCATAGAGATGAGCATCACCTACAGAGCAGTGAAAATCAAGTCAAAGTCAAATTAATCAGTTTATTTACATTAAATTAATTAATTCCATCCTCTCATATGAATGTCTGTACAAAACAGTTGATGAGATGTTGCAATTTGAACCAAACTGGTGGACCCACTGATTGACATTGGCATGACTCCAGCCACAGTACAACAGTCACTTGGCGTAGTGACTCGATCGTAAGCGGACTTGAAAATTCAAAACCTGTTTCGCCAAGAAGTCTAAATGCCTCTGTGACATTTTGTTATGTACAAACAAGAATAATACTAATATTATTCTAAGATATTTGATCTTGTTTGAAGCCTTCTGGTAGCTGGACATCTGGACTTATTTTAAGAAATCTGATCAAGTGCACTGTCAGACAGATTTGTTTACCACAAGCAAAAGAAACCTCATATCTAAAATGTTTTTCACAGATTTGATACGACATTTTTGCAGTGAATAAAAAGGTTCATACTGTACCACCTTCAGTGTGTTCAGGGCTTCTGATTGATTCATAGAGACAAACATCACCTACAGAGCAGTGAAAATCAAAACAAGGACAGATTAATCAATTTGACTACATGATACTAATAATCCTATATCATCATCATCATCATCATCATCATCATCATCATCATCATCATCATCATCATCATCACATATATGATGGGTTTAAAGGGTTACCATGGCGAAGAGTGGAGTATTGATCATGTTGAGCCTCATTCTGGTTGATCACATGATGTGTGTCAGAGCCCTGATTGGTGCTCTCAGACTGGATTGACCTAAAACATGAAGCAAATATGAAACATTAAAATATGAAGATGAAGTGTGTTGCTGTTGTGTTCAAAATGAGAGAAGAGAGTGTTGAACCAACCTGTTAAAACATGAATCTGTGAAAAAGACATTTGATGTTAGATGGTTTTATGTTGTAAGTTGTTATACTGCTCTTCTATCTCATGAGATCAGAATGTGTGTATTTGAGAAATTAAAGAATAAAATATAATAATAGAAGAAGATCTCACCCTTGGATGATCTGCAGTACAAAAGGATCAGAATAATAATAAATATGATTCCACAAACCAGCCTGACAATCAGCGTTACAGGAGATGAAGAGTCTTCAGTCCTGAACACTGCTGTAATAAATAATAAATATTAACTGTTAATAAACTTATAAAGCACTTTTCTTAAACTGAATCCACAAAGTGCTTTAATAAAGATGAGAGTCATATCAAGACATAGTTAATACAAAACATACATTTACAAATATAGAGATATAAATAAAATACACAACATGTGAAATCAGCTGAAACTAATGTTACTCTAGATTTAGTTAATTTAGGTTTTGGACAAATACTTTAAAAATAGTTTGAATCCTCCTCACCCTGAACTGACATCCAGCTCTGTGCTGACTCTTGTCCTGAGTGTCCACACTTGTAGAATCCTTCATCTGACTTTGACACTGCAGAGATATTCAGCTCCCTTCTGGTATCATTTTGAATGATTTTATCATTTTGATAGAAAAACACATTGGACACAAAGTTTTCTTCTCTCAATTTGCAGCTCAGACTGACAGAATCTCCCTCAGTCACAGGATGGACAGGACTAACCAGGATCATATTTTTATCTGTAAAACAGTCAAAGAAAATGAGGTTTCAGTCAGAGATCAGCTGGTTGACAAACTTCAGAATGAGTGAACAGAGAAAGATGAGAACAGAACACACACATAATTTCTTTGCAATAGTTATGTACTTTACAGAGTGATCGAGAAATCTGAATTTTTATCTTATGTATGACAACTAATTTGTCTTACAGTAAAAGTAATCTTTTATCCATCTAATGTACGATGAAAAATATAACAGGATGTTTAAAATAATTTATGAAGGAAAATAAATGTAATGAAATCATACTCTGTACTGTGATGTTGACTGCGTTGCTGAACTCTCCTGATCCAGACTCACACCAGTACACTGCATCACTCTGCCAGTCACTGTAGATGTTGCATGTGGATCCAGTCATTCTCCTCCTGGAGCAGGATGACAGGTAGCTGTTCTCAGTAAACTTCACTCTCCAGTCAGCAGAGTTTCCTTCACAGGTCAGTGAGACAGAGTCTTTGGTGAAGTGTTGCACTCTGTCAGGACTCACTGTGAGAGACGCTGAGGAATGAAAATCTGAAAAACATGTAGTAAAGTGTCAAACAGAGCACAGTGACTTTAAGATTAAAAGTTTCTCAGTGCAAATATTCCTTTGATTAAATGTTAAATTGTTGAGGATTATGTTAACATTGCAACAAAGTGCAGTGATTTGGTGAAACTATGATTTCTATCTTAAAAACCTGCTACTGTAACAGAGTTAAAAATGCACTTCATTAATTATTATTTCCAAATTGTGTTGCTGAAACTTATTTGTCATTTAATGTAATTATTTTTAATGTTTATGAATTTTATCTCTATGAATTATTTTTATTTAACATCATTTTATTATTTTCTTCTTTGGAAACTACCTCCCTGCACTCTGCCTCTTCCGAGAGACATTTGTGTATATAAAATTTGCTAATAATGATGATGTTGTTAATTAGAAATTCAATTGTTTTATTGTTCAAGATTACTCCTATCTGGATATCTTTGTAGGAAAAGAAATCTGTGTTTAGATTAGTTTTGTCTTTTGAAGCTAGCATGGTGTTATGTTGCTGCATCTGACTGCTGATTTCCTCCATGAGGTCGTCCACACTTCTTCACGATTCTTTGATAGCGTTCAGTATGGCCTCCACTGAAGTAGCTGTAACTTCTGCAGACGTACCTTTTGCCTTCTTCTCCAGGTGGACTGGAGCAGCGCAGCTTGTAATTTCTCATGTAAACATAATTATTTTGCATTTTTTGGGGCAGAGGTGCAGATGGGAGAGTCAAGAAGGCTTTAAAAGTATTTTATGTCTTCTGCAGGTATGTGTTTTTCTTTGTTAAGTTATGAATTTTGTGTTTGGTTCGTTTTTCATGATTTTTAGGATATTTACTGTTGAAATGTGCTGTTTGTTAAATGTTTTCTGGCAGAATTTCACAGCTCTTGACAGAGAAATTTGAAAATGTAATATAATGTTAAGATAATAAAATCATATGCATTTTGATACAACTTCTGTTGTCTGTGATGTGGGAAACTACTTTTATCTGTCATCCATCAGAGATTGAGAAGATGAGTATTTTCACACTAAAACATGCTGAACTGTTGCCCATACAGTTAGTTTTTCCCTCTTATATGTCTGAGTTGTCTCAGCTCTCAAGCCGTTTGTTTCCCTCATCCACTTTACCTGCTGATGTCTTTGGCTTTTCATGTCCTGAACCAGACAGTTTTTTCTGTGCATATGCCTACCTGACCACTAACCAAGAATCTTTTAACACATCTTCTCCCTGTTGTGCAAGTAAATAAAGAAGACAGAAAATGACAGGACGGACAGAAACAAACTGACCTGCAGACCAGACAAACTTAGGATTACTGTAATAAGTGTAAAACACTGGATCTCCTCTTTCAGCTCTGCACACATATCCTGCTGTGTGTGTCTGTCCATGGACGATGTAGGAATCCTGTTCAGTCTCATTGGTGCTGTCAGGTAGCAGCTCATAGCTGTAAGAGTATCTGCCTGATAGTTCAGGAACAATCTTATACCAGTAGAACCTCCATCCTGCAGATGGATGTTGAACCTCACAGTTCAGAGTTACTGAGTCTCCAGGACTCAACCATGATGGAGACACAGTGAGGACAGGCTGGGGTCCTGTTGGAAAATTATTTTTCAGAATGAACACATGTATTCATAATGGATCAAATGCATCCTGCACAATCAGTACATACAAACTGAAAGATTTACATGTAAATATATATATGAACCAAAAACTGCATCATATTGACTTTAAAATAAATGTGATGTGACTTACTGTCTGATACTGTCAGTTTGATGGGATCACTCCAATCTGTTGAAGACTGTTGTTCACTTTTCATTCTGCCCTTACACCTGTAGTCTCCACTGTGGTACGTATAAGCAGGACTAATCCTGAGTTCAGCTCGATATGAAGTTTCTTTTGAGCTGGTTGTTGTCCATTCATACGTCCACTCAGTGTCTCCTCCGTCCTCAATCTCACATCTGAGAGTGATCGTCTCTCCTGAGTAAAATTCAGTCCAGTTTGGTTGCAGAGTCACAACAGCCTTGTTTGCAGCTGTTCAAGAATTCAAGTCAGGATACAAAAATGACAAAACATTAAATCTACATCAAAACATAATTTCTTTAGCCTGATCACAAATATTAATATAGTATAGTTTCTAAGTTTTGTTCCTAAAACAAATGTCAAACTCACTGTTTTTATTGATCCTGACTGAATGACTGTACTCTGTGTAGTAAAGTGACTCTCCTCTTCCTCCTCTGCACCAGTAGATTCCTCCCTGTGACACTCTGATGTTTTCATTTGAGAGGAAAACAACATGTTGTTCAGTCAGGGGTTCAGAGGTTTTCTCTCCTCTGTACCAGAAGTATTTCCAGTCAGATGATGGTTTGTTCACAGAGCAGGTCAGGGTCACACTGCCCCCTACAGGAATGTCTCTGACATCAGCTCTCAGTTCAGCCTTTGGTCTTTGTGCTGTTTGATACAGAGCAAAGACATAAAAAGGAAAAATTACTGTCCCTGTGATTTAGTCCAATTTCAACAATTTAGCCCACACAAGCTGGAAATAATTGAATTTTTACACTTAAACTCGCATTATGTAATGGTTGTAACACTGAATTTAATTCATCCATACAGGATACATACTAATTTAATTCTGACAAAGGACCTCTGCTGTGTGTTTTACCCCTCTGTATTTTCTTGTGTTACTTTTCTTTATCTACACAAAAATATATTCAAATTAAACTGCACCATTGTTCCACCATATAAGTTACTTGATAGTCTTTGTTCTTTCCTGTTAATTTCACTGTGAAGAATAATATTTCAAGAGCTACAGTAATCTGAAAAACGGCTCTTTTCCACTTGTTTTGTTCACATGTTTAAAAGCAAACAGAGTTTCTTCCTGAGTTTTCTGTAAGACATTTCATTATTGTTAGAAGCAGGAGAAATATCTAATGTTGTTTATTTAGCTGATGGAAAACAAGAAGAACATGACATTGTAAGTGTGGTTGACAGACAGTTAAACTTATGTGATACTGTCAATGTGATGATGTTACTCCACTCTGTTAACAAATATGAGTCACCTATACACACAGTAGCACTGTGTCCGTCTGTCCATCCACCCTCCCCACCCTCTGTCTTAAGCTCAAAAGAAACAACATTTTCAACTGAAACCAACAGGTGAAATCGGCAAAAACTAATGTTACTTCAGATTCAGTTCAGTATTGGACAAATTTAAAAAAATCAAGTGTTCCTCCTCACCCTGAACTGACATCCAGCTCTGTGCTGACTCTTGTCCTGAGTGTCCACACTTGTAGAATCCTTCATCTGACTTTGACACTGCAGAGATATTCAGCTCCCTTCTGGTATCATTTTGAATGATTTTACCATTTTGATAGAAAAACACATTGGACACAAAGTTTTCTTCTCTCAATTTGCAGCTCAGACTGACAGAATCTCCCTCAGTCACAGGATGGACAGGACTAACCAGGATCATATTTTTATCTGTAAAACAGTCAAAGAAAATGAGGTTTCAGTCAGAGATCAGCTGGTTGACAAACTTCAGAATGAGTGGATGTATGTGAATAAAACACATATTTTGTTTTTTCTTTGTGATGAACATTAATTTTTCAAAGTGATCATAAAAGCTGATGTTTCATCCTGTCCACATTCAACTTACATCTCTTACTGTAGAACTGATGTTTGACCAAATTAAAAAGTACCTTCACATGATAAATGTTATAAATCTACACAAATCTATTGTACACTACATCTCCTCATCATAATCAGGTGATTGAATCTTTTTCAGCCAGGGGAGATTTGTGACTGTGCTCTCATTGGAAATGAAATAAAAGCTGTGACTGTGTTGATGTACATGTTTAAAATCAGTTTGATGAAATATTTAACTGTGTTTATTCATTTAGAACAATGAAAGTTGTTAGTGGCCAGTTTGAATTTGAGAGAGTGGTTTACAGAATGGGCTTATTCAAGGAAACACTTGTGGTTTGATTACAGTCATAGATAAGAAGTGAGTCTATGGGGTTGTTAATGGTGTAAAATAAATAGTGGAAGGCTGCTGTCACAAAATGACCTTTTTAATTTCTTTTGTTTTTTTGTTTTTAAGAACTTGCTGAACAATCACATTAAAATTCTCAGTTTAATTACAACTGTTTAAATAAATACCAAAGCAGTTTGAAGTTGGTCCACAGGTGAGTTTTCAGGTGTACAGATGTCTTTTCTTCAGTTTTGATTCTTTGACATCAGCTGTGTTTGACCAACACCTGACTGAGTTTTACTTCTGTGCAGAGGACTTCAGATTTGACCATAGTATTTTTGAATGATAAGCTCTATAAGCAATTCAGTGACATAAATCTTGAGCTTTTTGAAAGGATTATAAAGGAAACACATTTTAACAAAATACACTGAAAGACAGACAAGATTTTTGCGACAAAAAATTAAATATTCAGAAAAATCTACATAAAATAGAAAAAATATTTTGTTTGTTAGTCATCTAGATATCATATTGAAATGTAATTGGTCAAACTCTTAAAATGTCAGTGAACTGTACTCCTCAATGAAGATACTCAACATTTAATATATGTTGAAACACATAATGAGATGTTTAAAATAATTTAGGAAAGAAAATAAATGTAATGAAATCATACTCTGTACTGTGATGTTGACTGCGTTGCTGAACTCTCCTGATCCAGACTCACACCAGTACACTGCATCACTCTGCCAGTAACTGTCGATGTTGCATGTGGATCCAGTCATTCTCCTCCTGGAGCAGGATGACGTGTAGCTGTTCTCAGTAAACTTCATTACTCTCCACTCAGTAGAGTTTCCTTCACAGGTCAGTGAGACAGAGTCTTTGGTGAAGTGTTGCACTCTGTCAGGACTCACTGTGAGAGACGCTGAGGAATGAAAATCTGAAAAACATGTAGTAAAGTGTCAAACAGAACACAGTGACTTTAAGATTAAAAGTTTCTCAGTGCAAATATTCCTTTGATTAAATGTTAAATTGTTGAGGATTATGTTAACATTGCAACAAAGTGCAGTGATTTGGTGAAAATATAATTTCTACCTTAAAAACCTGCTACTGTAACAGAGTTAAAAATGCACTTCATTAATTATTATTTCCAAATTGTGTTGCTGAGACTTATTTGTCATTTATTGTAATTATTTTTAATGTTTATGAATTTTATCTCTATGAATTATTTTTATTGGAAACTACCTCCCTGCACTCTGCCGCTTCCAAGAGACATTTGTGTATATAAAATTTGCTAATAATGATGATGTTGTTAATTAGAAATTCATTTTTTTTATTGTTCAAGATTACTCCTATCTGGATATCTTTGTAGGAAAAGAAATCTGTGTTTAGATTAGTTTTGTCTTTTGAAGCTAGCATGGTGTTATGTTGCTGCATCTGACTGCTGATTTCCTCCATGAGGTCATCCACACTTCTTCATGATTCTTTGATAGCGTTCAGTATGGCCTCCACTGAAGTAGCTGTAACTTCTGCAGACGTACCTTTTGCCTTCTTCTCCAGGTGGACTGGAGCAGCGCAGCTTGTAATTTCTCATGTAAACATAATTATTTTGCATGTTTAGGGGCAGAGGTGCAGATGGGAGAGTCAATAAGGCTTTAAAAATATTTTATGTCTTCTGCAGGTATGTGTTTTTCTTTTTTAAGTTATACATTTTGTTTTTGTTTTGTTTTTCATGATTTTTAGGATATTTACTGTTGAAATGGGTTAAAAGTTTTCTGGCAAAATCTCATAGCTCTTGATAGAGAAATGTGTAAAGTGATTTGAAAGTTTAATATAATGTTAAGATAATAAACTCATATGCATTTTGAGAAAAAAAAAAAAGTAAATTACACAGTGCTGTTTGGATTGCTGAGGGGCCAGAAGTGCAGATGGGAGAGTCCAGAAAGCCATAAGAATATTTTATGTCTTCTGCAGGAGCCAATAAATGCCACAAAATTGTCCACCAGCTGTCTTCTGTTATGCCTATCCATACAACCGTTACATTACCATATGAGTATATTTTAAAAAAGATGAAAATTTAATGCAGCTTCTGTTGTCTGTGATGTGGGAAACTGCCTACTTTAACTGTCATCTATCAAAGATTGAGAAGATGAGTATTTTCACACTAAAACATGCTGAACTGTTGCCCATACAGTTAGTTTTTCCCTCTTATATGTCTGAGTTGTCTCAGCTCTCAAGCCGTTTGTTTCCCTCATCCACTTTACCTGCTGATGTCTTTGGCTTTTCATGTCCTGAACCAGACAGTTTTTTCTGTGCATACGCCTACCTGACCACTAACCAAGAGTCTTTTAACACATCTTCTCCCTGTTGTGCAACTAAATAAAGAAGACAGAAAATGACAGGATGGACAGAAACAAACTGACCTGCAGACCAGACAAACTTATGTTCACTGTAATCAGTGTAAAACACTGGATCTCCTCTTCCAGCTCTGCACACATATCCTGCTGTGTGTGTCTGTCCATGGACGATGTAGGAATCCTGTTCAGTCTCATTGGTGCTGTCAGGTAGCAGCTCATAGCTGTAAGAGTATCTGCCTGATAGTTCAGGAACAATCTTATACCAGTAGAACCTCCATCCTGCAGATGGATGTTGAACCTCACAGTTCAGAGTTACTGAGTCTCCAGGACTCAACCATGATGGAGACACAGTGAGGACAGGCTGGGGTTTATCTGTTGGAAAATTATTTTTCAGAATGAACACATGTATTCATAATGGATAAGATGCATCCTGCACAATCAGTACATACAAACTAAATTAACATTAATATATTTATTTACCAAAACAGCCTTTTAATGAACTGCATCATATTCAATTTAGAATAAATGTGATGTGACTTACTGTCTGATACTGTCAGTTTGATGGGATCACTCCAATCTGTTGAAGACTGTTGTTCACTTTTCATTCTGCCCTTACACCTGTAGTCTCCACTGTGGGAAACATCAGCAGATCTAATCCTGAGTTTAGCTCGATTTGAAGTTTTTTTTGAGCTGGTTGTATTCCATTCATATGTCCACTCAGTGTCTCCTCTGTCCTCAATCTCACATCTGAGAGTGATCGTCTCTTCTGAGTAAATTTCAGTCCAGTTTGGTTGCAGAGTCACAACAGCCTTGTTTGCAGCTGTTCAAGAATTCATGTCAGGATACAAAAATGACAAAACATTAAATCTACATCAAAACATAATTTCTTTAGCCTGATCAATAATTATTGATACAATATAGTTTTAAATTCTGTTCGTAAAACAAACATCAAACTCACTATATTTATTGATCTTGATTGAATCACTGTACTCTGTGTAGTAAAGTGACTCTCCTCTTCCTCCTCTGCACCAGTAGATTCCTTCCTGTGACACTCTGATGTTTTCATTTGAGAGGAAAACAACATGTTGTTCAGTCAGGGGTTCAGAGGTTTTCTCTCCTCTGTACCAGAAGTATTTCCAGTCAGATGATGATGTGTTCACAGAGCAGGTCAGGGTCACACTGCCCCCTACAGGAATGTCTCTGACATCAGCTCTCAGATCAGCCTTTGGTCTTTGTGCTGTTTGATTTAGAACAAAGACATAAAAAAGGAAAATTACTGTCACTGTGATTTAGTCCAGTTTAAATACTGCAGTCCACACAGGCAGGATACAATAAAAGTTTTAGACTTAAACTTGCATTTAACGATGTTGTTGATGTTAACATTGAATTTAATTCATAGAAACTGGAAACAATAATGGTCTGATAATGGTGGGACTTTTCTGGGGCTTTGTGTTGAACGATTCTTAAGTCTGTACAATAAGATGTGTCGGCCACAACATCTCTGCAGCACCACAATATTTTATTAATAAATCAATCAAATAAAAGAAATATATGGTAAAATGTCCGTTAAATGATAATTTGCTGCTGCACAACTGAACACTACACTTGTAACAGCAAACAGTTGTGTTTAAGTGTTGAAGAGCTGAGTTGTACATTTTCATTGTGTTTTTCCAAGAAAGAAACTGTATAATAACTGTATAATATATATAATATACATTCTCCATCAGTTATCTGTACCCACTTGTCTTTTGCAGGATGACAGGGAGCCTATCCCAGCTCACAGTGGGTGAGAGGAAGGTCACACTCTGTCACAGGGTTAACATATAATCCAGACAACATAAACATAAACTAACCTCATGAAAACTCATGAAATGAATCTGCTATCAGTCTGTCACATATAATACAGACAACATTCACATTAACACCAGACAACATAGAATTATGTGATTAATCTAAACTAACCTCATGAAAACTCATGAAATGATACGGCCTCTATTATCTTGTTGCTGTCTTTCTAAATATGTTTCTCTGTGCCTTTAGTCTTTCATGCTGCTACTACACGTGTCCCTCTAACACCGACGACTCACGACACAAAATGAGAATTTGTGTGTCAGACTGTTGAAATACATCTGTATGAAGGAAACAGACTCTTCAGTTTGACATGAGGGTCAATAAAGCATCAGGTCTCCCTACATAAATATGTACACAGAAACTTCTCGGCACTAATCTAGTCGTCCATGCATAGAAAAACACAAATGCAAAAAAGAGGAAGTGATTAAGAGCAATACTGTAGGTGAAAAAAGGAAATAAATACTGAGTGAGTAAATATTGAAAAAATATAAAAAGATTATTGTTCACCTTCAGCATGTCCATGGAGGAGTGTATTCAGCACTAAAATAAAGATGAAAACTTCATCAGACAATATTTAAACGCATTCAGTGGCAACTATCAATCAATAGGATCAAACATTTTTTTTTAAGATATTCTGTGAGCTGCCAGAAGTAGGAAACAAAAAAAACCCTCTAAAATGAAACATAAAATTAAAAGATAAACTAAATGAACTTCAAAAGTTGTATTCACAATGCCTTAGCCCGTAGACTATGCTGTGTAAATACAGTCCGTATGCAAAAATAACTAGTCAAATAGTGCATTCATCATAGTCCTCCACTCTGAACCAAGATAAATCAGCAACAAAGATCAGACTTACAAAACTACCATAATTATAGAAAAAAGATCCTTTCTCTGAAAGTCACAAAATTAGAGAGTTATGTATTATCTGTACTCACAGAATAACCACAGCACACAGAACAAAGTGTGCCTCATCCTCACATCTGGCACCGACACTGTCGCTCTGCTTCTGAGGAAACTGTCTACTTTGTATTAAAAATAATGATGAAGCAGAGAGAGAGAGAGAGAGAGAGAGAGAGAGAGAGAGAGAGAGAGAGAGAGAGAGAGAGAGAGAGAGCATAAATAGAAGTTACATGTCATATTAATGTGAGAGCATAATTTCAGTCTTCTCATTTTCAGTACAGACTCAGGATAGAGTCTTCTTCCTTCATTCACTCAAACCACAGTGACCGCTTTGACCACAGAACACTCACTGACATGTTCACACTTCACAAAGACATATCAGCTGTCTTTTGTGCAAACAGTAAAAACCTTCACGTCTCTGTGATTATAACAGATACTGACTTAAGAAATAATCATGCCAATGATACCAAAAATATACAAGAAGAATCAATCCAAATCATGTACGGCGGAAAAATTGCAAGTTGCAAAAATTGAGAGTGACGATAACAATGTGTAGTTGCTGCAGTTTGCATTGTTAATAATACACATACATAATGCATATACGTTCCATACTGCTAATGACACAGAGTCTAGCTGTGAGAGTGGGCACAGCTTTGGCTCTTTTCACACTCGCCTCTGTTCAGACTGTTTCTGTTTCGCTCGAGCTCAGTCACTTCCTGAACAAACCTGAAACAGGTTTACACCAGAAAATGATGACATGTAGGCCTTAAGTTTCTGTGCTTTGGTAATGAGATACTTTCATTTACAGCACTGCAAGTCAAGTTTGCGATTTAAAGTTAAGTATGAACACGGAATAATAAGTAAGTGTGATAACTGTGGTTTTATTTGTTCTTTTAAAACTGTACTATAGACAGGTAGGTTATTCATTCTACAGGGAAATGTATTTATTTTAGATCTTTTGAATCCTTGACATTAAACATTTCATGCAGCAGGCTGTACAATAGCATCAAGGATGGTTTACATTGTCAATGATGACCAGTCAATTATTGATTAATTATTAATATCTTTACTCCAAGGAGTACTGCTTCTGCAGCGTTTTGTTTTTTATCCTTCTGTCATTGTTGTCATTGGCCTGTTTAAGATTTCATAACTTTATATGCTGCAAAAATGCATATGAAGATTTTGGATATTAATTCAAATTTAACTCAGTATTAATTTATGATTTTAAAAAGAAACCAATTGTTTTATACAGAGTAATGCATACTTAAGTGCAAATAAAAGTACAAACTTGAAAATCTGTTTATAAAAGTACAAGTACCCAAAGAAAATTGAGTATTTGTAATTAGTTACTTCCACCCCTGGTCACATAGTCACACACTATTGCGGCTCCACAAAAAAAAACACAGGGGCACAAAGATCCAGATTCTCACAAAAATCAAGTAGAGAAGTGATAAAACTACGTCTCTCCAAAGACCTCTGGAGAACTGCGGTGAAAGCTGTAGAGAAGTGTATCAAAATACACAAAGCAAAGCATCTGGGACCGTCTCATCCACTGTTTATGAACCAGATTAAGCAGTCTTCCCCCAGTATAGAAAGATTTCAGTCAAGAACTGAATTTAAATCCATCAGCGCAAGGTTCGGCATGAGGCACAGAGTTAAGTGGTGCTCCGAAAAGGAGCAATAACAACAGATATACTGATAAACCTCCCAAAATAACACTGAAGTTCAAAACATTAAATCTTTCAGCTGTTCAAACAGTGTTCTGTCCCAGCACCGATACTTACCCTGCCCATCAGAGCTATCAACAGGCATCTTTACTCAGGACAGCTTCAACATTCCTGGGGGACCAAAGATCAGCACCTTGGACAGCAACACTGACACAGCAGAATGTTTCTAAGGATCCACCACAGCTGAAACAAACCTAATCCAAGCTGAACATGAAATGAAAGGAAAAATATAATGTAACATTTTGGGTTCATGCTAGCCTCATTGTGATTCAAAAGCTTCCATACAAATAAGGTCACATGGTACTGACTGAGGGCACCGAGGCACCCATCCTCGCTCCTCACTCAAGGAGACATTAAGGAGAAATCAAAACAGATAAAACCCTGAAAAAAACCCCCCAAAAAAACTGTTGCACGTGTTTTGCTCCATGCTCCTAAAAAGATGACTTCACAACTACAGCAAGAAACAAGCCAAGCCCATACTTACAAACCCTGAAGGCTAATGTGTTTATACACAGGAAATAAGAGGAGTCATGAGACTGTTGTTTGAGTGGAAACTGAGTTCAGTGTATATGTAATATAATATGATAGAAAGCCTGCCTAACCTGTAAATAAGAGGAGAAGTTCACAAGTTTTTACCCACTGCTTGTGCATAAATGAACATTATGCAATTATGATGTTTTCATTTGGAAAGTTAGGTTAGTTTTTGCATGTTCGTTCCCATATTCTTAAATTATCATTTACTGTTATTTCTCTTTGTGGACAACACAGTCATACTCAGCCTCATACTCATCCTGTTATCAGCATGTATATGTTTGTCCACTGCAGTTCCTTCAGTAAAACTCACTGACTGGAAGATCCTATAGTGCAGATGCAAAGATGAGTTGAATCCCGAGACTTGAGCAAAGCAGGATAATAATTTTAGCTGTGATAAAGTCATAGAACAAAATGTGAAGAGTACAAAATGGAAAAAGTTAGAAAGGACTACTTCCTGTGGACAATGTGGCACACACAGCAGCTCTAGTCAGTATCATTATGGGTAGTTTGACACCCCCTTGTGGTGATTTATGGGAAAAAGCTTCTATTTTAACTACTGTATATTAAGCATTTAGGTACAATATGCTTAAGCAGAAATTATGCTGTCATTTTATAGTCTGACCACAGAATTGAAGGCTGCACGAGTCTCACACAGCTCACTCACATAGATTCTTGCTACTGAACATTATTTTACAGTCACTTTTCATTTTCACAGAGGGTCTCTGATACTCTTAAGCACTGGTTTCAACCTGGGGTCACAAGGAGGTCCCAGGGCTTTGTCTGTTCTGAGTTTGTCAAAATTACTTTTGCACACACACATTCATATATATATATATATAATACTGGAACAGTATGCATTTGAAATTTAACACAAAAATTGTAAAACATGAATTATTTTATTTAATATGCTATTAACTGCACAAAATGTCATCATTCATTGTCCATGCAGATCTCTTAACAGACCTGAAAGAAAACCAAAAAATGTGGGATGCCCTTGTGTTTTTTCACAAATGTACAGTAGTGTGTAACAAAACAGAGAAGGTGAAGAAGAAATTTTTACATGCAGTATGTTTCATAATCTGCAACAGAATGTCCACAATAAAACAAATAAGACAAAAACAATTCAGTTTTATGCCACATGTGTGTGATGGAAATATACTGGAAACAAATGCAGAACATACAATAACAAACTTATACTGTCGATGAACCAGACAAAAGTCTAAAAGCAGCTGATTGTCAATAACAAACTCTGGACACACCTAGTGGTAGTATGCTGTAGCTACCCAAGGTGACTGTCTGTACTTGCAGTTCACATCAGAGTAAACGGAGCTCTGCACTGGTTCATGTTGCTTCCCTGTTAAGATATCAGATGAATGCACTTCAGGCCAAAACATCTCTACACTTTTTTTCTATTTTGTGCAGTTATTTGAAGTACTCACCCTTCTTCCCAGTGCTTTTAAGTTCATTTGAAGAATATGCAACATCTTGGGAGTCATCTGCATGAGAAATACATATATTTTTTTAAGTTCAAGGAATCCCTCCCTTTAAATCATGCAGTTTTTACATTTCTAATTTCCAATGCAAAAAGGAAAGTTTCAAATGTTATTTGACTTGATTTGAGGATGGATTTGATTATCTAGTGCCAACTATATGATGCTGTTTGACTCCATTCAAATTAATGTCATTTGCCTTGTCTTAGTTAACAATTTTATTTTCTTTGGGGTGAAGTTTAGTTAAAAACAAGGAACATACTGCATGTGTTACAACTGACCCATTCAAGTATCAGCCACCGGCCACATCTGGCCTAGAAGCAACCTCTGAGTGGCAGAGCATACATAAATCTGATATTTGACAGAATAAGTAAACTACACATGATAGTGTAGGAAAGTAATGAGTGAGTTATATCACTTCTTTCTCATGTCTGTAGAGAGTTTTACATGTGCAGTAACAATCAAGCAGGATGTTCATGGATGTAGTCACACCGCCAATCAGATTTTTCACAAATCAGTGTTTTCTTATGTGAGTTCAAAACATATTTAGAACTTTTTACAAAATCTGGTTACCGACAGTCTGAAAGTATGAACCTTGAAATCTAATGTTGACAGAACAAAAAAAAGCTTCTGGAAAGTACTTTTTTTTTTTATTTTATGGCCATCTCTGAATGTCAAGCTAGTGTGTTTAATTCACAATGGCTGTGTTACCATAGTTACAGAAACATCACATTGCGGCACAATAAACTTCCCAGACAAACTTTGTCTCTGAGGTTCAGCTGCACTCTGGGTTACATGCTGATGTGACAAAGATCAATCTCATGATGGCACTAGATGAAAAGCCAGGGGATCACCAAAGTTATCTGGAGAACATGAATGTCTGGACAAAATAGATGATGAGATATTATGGTCTGGACCAAAGTGGTGGACCCATGATGTTGTCATGGCTAGAGGCACAACACCAGCAGTCAGTTTGCATGGTGGCTTGATGCTTAGGACACGTCTCCTAACTTGAAAATTTAAAGTATAAAACTTGCTTAGGGAATAGTATTATAAGTCATATAATATATCTTAAGTTTTAAGCCTTCTGGTAGCTGAACATGCTGACTAATTTTAAGAAATCCTATCCAGTGCATTGACAGATTTATTTACTGCAAGCAAGAAAAAGCTTAAATCACTTGGACTTGATAGGGTATTTTAGCAGTGCATGTTAATAAAAAGGTGTATACTGTACCAATTTCTGTGTCTTCAGAGCCTTTGAATGATTCATAGAGATGAGCATCACCTACAGAGCAGTGAAAATCAAGCCAAAGTCAAATTAATTAATTCCATTCTCTCATATGAATGTCTGTACAAAACAGTTGATGAGATGTTGAACTAAACTGGTGGACCCACTGATTAACTTTGGTGGCGAGAGCCACAACACAACAGTCACTTGGCGTGATGACTTGATCGTTAATGCACTTGAAGATTATCAATTCAAAACCTGTTTCGCCAAGGAGTCTAAATGCCTCTGTGACATTTTGTTATGTACAAACAAGAATAATACTAATATTATTCTAAGATATTTGATCTTGATTGAAGCCTTCTGGTAGCTGGACATCTGGACTTATTTTAAGAAATCTGATCAAGTGCACTGTCAGACAGATTTGTTTACCACAAGCAAAAGAAACCTCATATCTAAAATGTTTTTCACAGATTTGATACGACATTTTTGCAGTGAATAAAAAGGTTCATACTGTACCACCTTCAGTGTGTTCAGGGCTTCTGATTGATTCATAGAGACAAACATCACCTACAGAGCAGTGAAAATCAAACCAAGGACAGATTAATCAATTTGATTGCATGATACTAATAATCCTATATCATCATCATCACATATATGATGAGTTTAAAGGGTTACCATGGAGAAGAGTGGCGTATTGATCACATTGAGCCTCATTCTGGTTGATCACATGATGTGTGTCAGAGCCCTGATTGGTGCTCTCAGACTGGATTGACCTAAAACATGAAGCAAATATGAAACATTAAAATATGAAGATGAAGTGTGTTGCTGTTGTGTTCAAAATGAGAGAAGAGAGTGCTGAACCAACCTGTTAAAACATGAATCTGTGAAAAAGACATTTGATGTTAGATGGTTTTATGTTGTAAGTTGTTATACTGCTCTTCTATCTCATGAGATCAGAATGTGTGTATTTGAGAAATTAAAGAATAAAATATAATAATAGAAGAAGATCTCACCCTTGGATGATCTGCAGTGATACAAAAGGATCAGAAGAATAATAAATATGATTCCACAAAGCAGCCCAACAATCAGTGGTACAGGAAATGAAGAGGCTTCAGGCCTGAACACTGCTGTAATAAATAATAAATATTAACTGTTAATAAACTTATAAAGCACTTTTCTTAAACTGAATCTACAAAGTGCTTTAATAAAGATGAGAGTCGTATCAAGACATAGTTAATACAAAAAGTAAACATACATTTACAAATACAGAGGTATAAATAAAATACACAACATGTGAAATCAGCTGAAACTAATGTTACTTCAGATTTTGTTAATTAAGGTTTTGGACAAATACTTTAAAAATAGTTTGAATCCTCCTCACCCTGAACTGACATCCAGCTCTGTGCTGACTCTTGTCCTGAGTGTCGACACTTGTAGAATCCTTCATCTGACTTTGACACTGCAGAGATATTCAGCTCCCTTCTGGTATCATTTTGAATGATTTTACCATTTTGATAGAAAAACACATTGGACACAAAGTTTTCTTCTCTCAATTTGCAGCTCAGACTGACAGAATCTCCCTCAGTCACAGGATGGACAGGACTCACCAGGATCATATTTTTATCTGTAAAACAGTCAAAGAAAATGAGGTTTCAGTCAGAGATCAGCTGGTTGACAAACTTCAGAATGAGTGAAAAGAGAAAGATGAGAACAGAACACACATCATTTCTTTGCAATACTTTTGTTCTTTACAGAGGATCAAGAAATCTGAAATTTTATTTTCTGCAATGACAACTTATGTGTCTTACAGTAAAAGTAATCTTTTATCCATCTAATGTACAATGAAAAATATGACAGGATGTTTAAAATAATTTATAAAAGAAAAAGAAAATGTAATGAAATCATACTCTGTACTGTGATGTTGACTGCATTGCTGAACTCTCCTGATCCAGACTCACACCAGTACACTGCATCATGTGGCCATTTACTGGTTATGTTGCATGTAGGTTTAGTCATCGTCCTGGAGCAGGATGACACGTAGCTGTTCTCAGTAAACTTCACTCTCCAGTCAGCAGAGTTTCCTTCACAGGTCAGTGAGACAGAGTCTTTGGTGAAGTGTTGCACTCTGTCAGGACTCACTGTGAGAGACGCTGAGGAATGAAAATCTGAAACACAACAGGTCAAACAGTGAGTTTCAGATTAAAATGCTCTTCTTCCCCATGTGAGGACGAGGCCTTCTTATTAGAGGTCTCAGGAGAAGGAGCCGAGGGAGATTTGTGGCTGGAGCTCCCAGGGGTCAAAGTGGACTGGGAGGGTTGGTCAGGGTGTCGGCAGTGGAACTCCTCGATGAGCTGGGGGTCCAAGGTGTGACAAGTTGGGACTCAGGACCTCTTCTCTGGACCAGTCCACCAGGTATAGGAGGCCGCTTCCACGACGAAGGGAGCTGAGCAGGCGTTGGACTGTGTAGGTGGGACCCCCGTCAATAAGGCAAGGAAGAGGAGGAGGGGCTGAGGCAGGAAATTCTCTTGGACTGGCTTGAATCGTGGAGACAGAATGTGGGATGGATGTACATGGACTGAGGTAGCTTGAGCCTCACCACCGCAGGGGTTGATGACCTTCTCCACCTCGAACGGGCCGATGACTCTGGCGGCCAGCTTCTGCAATTCCACCTGAAGAGGCAGATCTCAGGTAGACAGCCAGACCCTCTGGCCAACCTGGTAAGCGGGTGCTTGGGAGTGGCGTCAGTTGGCGGAGGCAGAGTGGTGGTCAGCAGAGCGGAGGAGAGTGGACCTAGCCTGGGCCCAGGTCCACTGACAGCACAGGATGTAGAGGCTTATATGCTGTGCTGATTGGCTGATGATCTGTAGCTGTGGAGCCAGGTGAGTGGAATGGGGTGATCAGGTGGAGTGAGGCAGGGGTGGGAGAGTGGAGCAGGAGAGCAGGGGAGCAGAATGCAGAGTGTGACACTTTTAAAGATACAGGAGGCGAGTATTTCATCTTAAAATATGCTGCATTGTCTCTCTATAGTGTTTTTCTGTTATTTCTCTCAGCTGTTTATTTTTCCTGCTGATTTCTTTGTTTTTTCATTGCTTGAATTTGACTGTTTTGTCCACCTGTACACCTACCTGACCACTAACCAAGTGCCTTTAACTAAAACATCTTTTGCCTGTTGTGTTAGTAAAAATAGGTGTAAGCAGGAAGATAAGTTTAAGTGTATAAAGTACTCATCATCAAGAAAAGTAAAGTTTCAGTAAAAATCTTCTGTCTCTTTTTGGTGTTTTTCATGACAGAAGTTAAAATGTGACAACAGAAGGAAACAAAGACAATCTGCCCAGTCCAGGATGTAAAACCACCCAGTAAACCAGACAGTAAAGATCAGGATCACCATAATCAATTGATATTTCCAGTTGGGAAGAATAATTGTACACAGTTAATTATTTACCAACATATTCATTGGTCACAGACAGAAAATGGATGAATCACAGTGATGACATAATATCTGCTTCTTGACAGAAGGACAGACAGAAACAAACTGACCTGCAGACCAGACAAACTTTGGTGGACTGTAATGAGTGTAAAACACTGGATCTCCTCTTCCAGCTCTGCACACATATCCTGCTGTGTGTGTCTGTCCATGGACGATGTAGGAATCCTGTTCAGTCTCATTGGTGCTGTCAGGTAGCAGCTCAGAGCTGTAAGAGTATCTGTCTGATAGTTTAGGAACAATCTTATACCAGTAGAACCTCCATCCTGCAGATGGATGTTGAACCTCACAGTTCAGAGTTACTGAGTCTCCAGGACTCAGCCATGATGGAGACACAGTGAGGACAGGCTGGGGTATATCTGTTGGAAAATTATTTTTAAGAATGAACACATGTATTCATAATGGATCAAATGCATCCTGCACAATCAGTACATACAAACTGAAAGATTTACATGTAAATATATATATATATATATATATATATATATGAGCCACAAACTGCATCATATTGACTTTAAAATAAATGTGATGTGACTTACTGTCTGATACTGTCAGTTTGATGGGATCACTCCAATCTGTTGAAGACTGTTGTTCACTTTTCATTCTGCCCTTACAGCTGTAGTCTCCACCGTGGGAAACATCAGCAGATCTAATCCTGAGTTCATTTTGATTTAAAGGTTTTTTTGAGCTGGTTGTTTTCCATTCATACGTCCACTCAGTGTCTCCTCCGTCCTCAATCTCACATCTGAGAGTGATCGTCTCTCCTCTGTAAATTTCAGACCAGTTTGGTTGCAGAGTCACAACAGCCTTGTTTGCAGCTGTTCAAGAATTCAAGTCAGGATACAAAAATGACAAAAGATTAAATCTACACAAAATATCAATGTCTTTAGCCTGATCAATAGTCATTTATTTTTATATTTTGAATTTTTAGAATTAAACTTGTATTAAGTGATGTTCTTAATATTAACATCAAATTTCATTCATACATACTGGATGCTCATGAAATGATATTGCCTCTGAGTGCATCCCTCTTTTCTTAATACATGGATATACACTCACTGGCCACTTCATTAGGTACACCTGTTCAACTGCTTATTAATGTAAATATGTAATCAACCAATCACATGGCAGCAACTCAATACATTTAGCCATGTAGACATGGTCAAGACGACCTGCTGAACTTTAAACTACCTGAGTATTGTTGCTGACCATGTCCATCCCTTTATAACCTTTATGTACCCGTCCTCTGATGGATACTTCCAACAGGATAACGCACCACGTCACAAAGCTCAGATCATCTCAAACTGGTTTCTTGAACATGACAATGAGTTCACTGATCTCAATCCAATAGAGCCCCTTTGGCATGTGGTGGAACGGGAGATTCGCATAATGGATGTGCAGCTGGCAAATCTGCAGCAACTGTGTGATGTGATCATGTCAATATGGATCAAAATCTCAGAGGAGTGTTTCCAGCACCTTGTTGAATCGATGCCATGAAGAATTAAGGCAGTTATGAAGGCAAAAGGGGGTCCAGCCTTGTATTAGCAAGGTGTACCTAATGAAGTGGCCAGTGAGTGTATATAATTAGGATAATGCAGGATGGTCAAAGCACAGTGGCAACCCTGCAGATAGACTGAATTTGATTTATGTGTCATTTGATGAGACAGGGTTGTATATATAGTGCAACAGGCCAGAGGAAAAATGAGTCATTTTTATTTTGGGGTGAACTGTCCCTTTAATTGTTAGCCTATTATCTTGTTGCTGTCTTTTTAAATATATTTCTCTCTGCCTTTAGTCTTTCATGCTGCTACTACACGTGTCCCTCCAACACCGACAACTCACGACACAAAATGAGAATTTGTGTGTCAGACTGTTGAAATACATCTGTATGAAGGAAACAGACTCTTCAGTTTGACATGAGGGTCAATAAAGCATCAGGTCTCCCTACATAAATAAATATGTTCACAAAACTGTTTGGCACTACACTAGTCATTTCAAAATCTGAATCATGGAGTAAAATGATACACGCATTGAAAAAGACAAATGCAAAAAGAGGAAGTGATTAAGAGTGATACAGGAAGTGATAAAAAAGAAATAAATACTGATTAAATATGAAAAAAAACAGAAAAAAAAGAATTGTTCACCTTCAGCGTGTCCGTGTAGGAGTGTATTCAGCACTGAAATAAATATTAAAACTTCATCAGACAATATCCAAACACATTCAGTGGCAACTATTGCTGATTAATCAACAGGATCAAATATTTCTGTGATGATATTATGTGAGCTAAATTAAATAAAAACTTTAAAATGAAATAAATAAAATAAATAAAATAAATGAACTTCTGAAGCTGTATTCACAATGCCTGTACATGCTTTGTGCAAGTACAGCATATATACAAAAATAACTAGTGGAGTAGTGTATTCATCATAGTCCTCCACTCTGAACCAAGATAAATCAGCAACAAAGATCAGACTTACAAAACTGCCACGATGATTTAAAAAACAAAAACAAACAAACACGAGTCTCCCTCTGAAAATCACAAAATTGGAGAGTTAGTGATGTACTCACAGAATAACCACAGCACACAGAACAAAGTGTGCCACATCTTCACATCCAGCACCGACACTGTCGCTCTGCTTCTGAGGAAAACGTTCTACTTTGTACTACTATTACTATCAATAATAATGATAATAATAATGATGCAGCAATGAGAAAGAATAAAGATAATACATTTCATATAAATGCGAGAGCAGAATTTTCCTCCAACTCTTCACTCTTACTATAGTCTCTTCTTCCTTCCCTTTTACACGTAAGTCAAACACAACTTTGACCACAGCCCACTTTGACATGTTCACACTTCACACCCACTGCTGGTCTTTGGTAGAAAGCAGCATAGACAATAAGTACTTACTGCACAGACCGCTGACTTTAAAGATATTTTGATGGTTAATTTCTGCATGTTATTCAGTATATGCCCACTATTCTTGCATCCACAGTGCCTGTATTGCAGTGAGGGTGTGTGTTGTGTATTCACGGTGCTCTCAGAAAGTATTCAGATTCATTCAACTTTTTTCACATTTTGTTCTGTTGCGGCCTTCTGCTAAACTGGCCCAGCTTCTGAAAGAGTCCCTCTAAGAACCATTTGTGATTCGTGTCTGAAAATACCACCCAAAATCAGCAGTGATCGAATGATAGGTTCAAGAGATATGATGGTCTAAGATCTAAGCAACTGGTTTAAACCTAAGATGATGGCTATCAGACAGACAGAGAAAGAAAAATAAAGCTGATTAGCATGAGGAGGTTCAAGATGAAGATGTTAATGATGATGTTGGCCCTTAAGATAGTGCATCACAGGTGTTAGATGGTAATAGCAAACCAGCATCAGAAAAGTTTATCTGTTGCGTCATGTCTTCCAGATCATTGGTTTGTGCCAATGACCAGACAAAGCTAGATAGTTTAAGATGCTGCAGCTTTACAGGCGAAACAGGAGCTTGAATTAGAGAAAGCATGTATTAAAGGCGAGCTAGGTTTAGAGTCAGCTATTGCAGAAAAAGAGCTCAAGGGTACTGAAAATGTGTGAGAAATCAGAAGACGACATGAACGGCAATGTGGTGTTCAGACCTGTAAAGAATGAGAGCACAAGATCCATGGATAAACAACTCATTATGGTGTCAGCTGAGTCTCACTGTGGAAATAGCGCAACTACTGGTCCAACAGTATGACACAGACTTTGCAGAGCGTCATAATAATGACAAGGAAGACACGCAGTTTATGTTGTCAGTGCAACACATAACAAGGGTTGTGGATGGGCATTTCTGTATCGGGCTTCTGCTGAGACGCGAAGCAGCTAAGATGCCAAATAATCGATGTGTATCTAAACTGTAACTAAATTTTTGAAAGAGTTTCCTCAACCTTTGCAAAAATGACCACTTGGACTCGAGGATGAACTGATCAGACTTAAGTGGTCAAAGGTCAAAGGTCACAGTGTCCTCACAAAACACAGTTTTGTCTATAACCTAAGATTTCATACGCTAATTATGACAAAATTACACACAAATCTGATAACTTCGTTTTGCCAAAACATGCACTTCATACCCATTATTAAATTAAAGTTATAGGTTTATTTTAAATCTAAAAATTAAAATATTTATACTATGAAGACTTTTGTAAAAAAAAAAACAAAAAAAAAAAAACATTTAAACAGTTGTGAACTCTTGTCATCACTTCATTTATTTACAAAAAACAGACAAAAGGACATGGTTACAGTCAAAAAATAACCAAGACGTAAAATGTAGAGTCAAACAGAGGAAATGCACATCATTACATGAGATGCGTCACAAAAGCATCTTCTATTCATAGTTTTAAAAAAGGAAGAAAAAGTGTGTTTACTGCTACTGGTCTAACAGATGATTGATGTTGCAGTCTGCATCCTCCGAAGTTCAAATCTGAGTCTGAGTCTGAGTACGGCTCTTCCTCTGTCATTTCCTGTTGTGGCTCGTTCTCTGGCAGCGCTTCATCTCGTTGTTTCTTCTCTAGAACTTGAACTCTTTGTATTTCTTGGCACCACCTCGTGTGTCCTGTGGTTGGGCCTTCCTCTTTTTTTGCTGCACGGTTAAACACAAGCAGAGAGAGAGGAAAGAAAAGCTATTAACCAAATGTCACCACAAATGAGAAAACTGCATTAACATCCTCAGACTTTGCTTTAGTTCAGAAACAAAACACTTGTAAAATCATGTTTTTTTCCCCACATAAGCGGTGATCAGCAATGATGCGGCTGGTACAGAGGATCAAGATGTTTAATAGCATTGAACAATAGCACTTTTTATTGGTTTCGTGGGAGGTCATTTTGTCAATATGACCACAAAAAAAGATCCTGCAAGTCATTATTCTGAGAAACCTTCTGAAAATAATTAGTATCTATAATCAAAATAATGACTTAGTATATTAAAATAAGGACTTAATATCCCAAAATCATGAGAAACTCAAAATGATGAAAATATTGAGACACTAACTCATTATTTTGAGAGTTTCTCATTAAAATGTCTTATTTTAATTTGACGTTTTCTATAGATATCATGACAATATCATTATTGTGAACAATAATCATCCAGTGAAAATCTGATATTGTAACAGTTCATAGAGGGATTATTCGTTCAATAATACTGATTTGTTGTCTGTGTACCTTCTGTTTAGCAGCGTGCTCAGCCACCATGTCGCTGAAGTCCTCTTTCTCCACCTGGGCCTGCTGCTCTCTGACGTGCTCCTCGTACTTCTGTGTCATGGCCATAGGGTCCAGCTCCAGCTCCTCTGGAGCCAGGGCTACCTCTACGCCCTGCGACTCTTGGCCTCCGCCCATCTTACGACCTGCCATGGCCTGAAGACCGCAGAGAAGAAAAGGGACGAATGAGATTTATAGTGTGGCTACAGACGGGAAATTATAGCATTTCTATTTCATTTGGACATTTATACACACATGCTTTCACACAAGAACACACATATCTCATCTCAAGCCCACACAGAGTCGTCTTACCCCTGACACATCGTAGATGTGTGTTGAAGCCATCATGGCTGCTCCTACGGGGCCAGTTCGTCTCTCTGGGAGCACCGTGAACAGCTGAGGCGTCTCATTTCTGAGAACGCAACAAACCAACACAACAGTGTTTTAGTGTTAAGGACTTAGAGTGGCTTTAAAGACATTTTTCCATACTTTTGGGCATTAAAATGTAGTTATAGACTCAGCTTATCTATAGCATTAACTATATTTTTTCATTATATAATTATTATTATCTTTTCTACAATATGGCAGCATCTCTTTCAAGCAATGAATTATGTGAATGTTACTTAATTTTTCAGATTCTAATCTCCTTCAATATTCCCATTGAGAGAAAATGAAATGCCAGCAGCTCCCTCTGTTTCTTGCATGCGGTGCTGCACAACAGCAGGAGCTCTAACTGTGGGAGTAAATGGGAAATTAAAACAGCAGCACTGCTGTGACAATTTGACAGAGCGACACTCACCCATCCATGGCCTCCTCGATTTTCTTCTTTCTCAGCTCAATCAGCTCTGGGGTCTCCATGCCGGCGGGTACTGATGAGAAGCCTCCGGGGGTGATCAGCCCACTGAAACACAAAATGACAGTGCATGATGAGTTTATCCATGTGTGAATGCCTGTGTGTGTGTGCTTGTATGAAAGTTATGTCAACATATAGGCAGAAATGGTCTCAGGCATGTATGAATACAGAAAAAAATGACATCCAGCCACCAACAGATCAGAAATAAGCTGAACATCTCATCAGGTGACACTGTTTAAATTCTAATGAGACTTTTACTCTGAAAAATGATCTTATAATTACAGGAAATTTTCTGGAAATGTTATTAGTCTGTGTCTCTTTGCATTGGTACGAGCGTGATGAAAAGCTGTCATTTAACATTGCAAAGAATGTGATGTTTTTGGTCCAAATGGAAAACTTAAAAAAGTAGCTTCTGTTATTTTGGAATTAGTCTCTATTAGATTCATGCAAACTTATTTTTTGAGCTTTGTGATTTAAGCTTCAGTTACAATTTGCAAGTCAAATACCTGTCTGCTGGCGTGAAGAATCCAGTTTCATCTGGTTTCTCCTCGTCGCTCTCCTCCTCCTCCTCTTCCTCTGATGACTCCTCATCTGAGGGCTCCAGTTCTCCCCACGGTGTGTGATCAACCTCCTCCTCCTCCGCTTTGGCCTGATCGTAAACAAATATGGACACATTCTTCCATAGGTCAGCCAATTCTGGGTGCACATATATATAAACCTGACTAAGAGAGGATGTTAAAGGACTTTTGATAAAACATTTGAACAGAGGTCATGATGCACATCAGTGGTTCCCAACCTTTTTCCTTGAGGAACCCCTTTTCTGTCATTGTATTTGTTTATACAATTGAGAAACTGTACAAGCAACCCCCCTAGTGTGAGGAACGACTGCAGGAAGTTTTGGCAGATTATTTCCTGTGAGTATTTCAGAGATTAATTTTCTTATATTTCTAGGACTTTTTTATACAATTGTGGAGTTGTGTATGCGTGTGTGCGTGGGCGTGTACCTGGAAGTCTGCAGCATTGGTCCCAAACACGTCACCGTAAAGAGGTTTGCCCATTTCATCTACTGGTGGCTTCCCCCAGCCTCCGGCATGATAACCAAATGTACAGTTCTAAAATGCAGAGGATGAAGTGGAAAACAAGAGTGAAAAAAACAAGAAAAATGAAACATGCGTACACACTTTAAGACTGTTTGTTGTTTTGAATAATAGTCTAAAAGCCTACAGTTTGCATAGTGAAACAAATGGAAACAATAATATAAACTGAACTATGACACTGGGGTAAGTTGTCTCACCTCCGGGATGGGGGAGTTGAGTCCAGGGATCTTTAGATTCGGGTAGGAGGGAGGGGGGCCGTACCTCTGCATGGCGATCAGCCAGGGAGGAGGCACCTTGTGGGCATTCTGAGGTAGAAAAGACACGGATAACGTAAGTGCAATGACCCAAAATATTTCCTCACTACACGTTTTAAAGCAGCAGAGAACACCACTTGAAACAAACTACTCTGTGGACCCTTTGTGGAATACTGGGTAAATCCTCTGAGGATTTATTTGAGCTAAAAATATGTTCAACACTTGTGTCAATTGTTGTTGCCTGCAGCTGAAGTCATCTCAGCTGTTGTGTTTCTGTCTTTGTTACGGTTTTTACTGAATAAACAAGTCTAGTCTAGAGACACAGCCTGTACATTTATATGTTTAACAACAGAAACAAGGAGAGACGCAAATGGATAATAAATAAAGTGACATAACAACAGGGATAATAACACAATAAGACAGGCAACTGCAGCAGACATGAACAGATTTATTGCTCAGAGCAAATTTTTAGTACAACTGGAATGTGATACTGCTCAAGATTTTGTTTTCTATCTGTCTTACTTTGTACTGCTGCCTGTCTTGGCCAGGACTTCACCTCTTTTAATCCCTTCCTGATTTAATAAACGTTACATTAGAAAACACTGTCATATTTGTGTAGCTTTCTGAACAAATTGCACTTAAGTTCACTGCTTTTTTGTAACCTAACATTTTCTTTTCTTGCTGTAGTTGCGGTTTTATTGATTTTTTTCTCATTAAATTCACAGGGAATTATGTTAGCGGGTCTTACAGGTCCAACAGGCATTCCCAGAGCAATACGCAGCTCATCAGACAGGTCGCCCGGTTTCTTCTCTTTCAGGCGCGTTTCAAACTCTTTTCCCTGCAGAAACACAAAAACACACACAGCAGGTCACTTGGTGGGCTCACAGGTTCCAACATTGATCACCATGGGGAAATAATAAAAAAATATTATTATATGAAGAGGATTTTACGAAAAGGTAAAACAAATGTGAGAAAAAATTCACTTCTCAAGGCTCCAGTACCTCGTAATAAAGGTCTCCGTGGATTGTGAGTTTGGGTTTGATCTGCCATTTGAAGAAGGCGTCGTGGAGCTTCTGGTAGTCGATGTCGATCTTTCCCATTTTGGGCCGAACCTTTTCCCTCATTTTGGTTTTCATGGTTTTGGCATCCTCCTGTAAACAGATAATAAAAGAAATGAAGAAGCTTTTGTCTGAATTTCACTGCTTGTTCTGAAAGGAGCAGCTGGAAAATGATGATATCCCACCTTCTCCTGCAGGGCCTCCCTCATCTCCTGGATTCCTGTTTTCTTGATGAACTCGGGCAGCTCAAATGGAGGCTTCTCTATACCTCTCTTTCCCTGCAGATACTTTCTTTTGAAGCACCAGTGGCGAGGCACCGGCACCGTGTTCCTGGTTGCCTTTAGGTGGACCAGTAGCTTGGGCTCCTGGGCCGTGACGTCATGCATCTCCACGACATCCGGACGAGCCACCAGCTGGAGCAAAGAGGCAGGAGGAGAAATGAGATGAAAGGTACTGAGTTTAGAAAAAATAGGTTTAAAATGAGTAAATCCAGAGTTAAAATTACACAGAGCTCTGATGCACAATTAAAAACAAGTTTAATCAACATGGAAATGCTCGCTTACCCAAATTAAAATAAACAAATCAAAAATAAATTTGAGTGCTATCAGTACCTAGTAAGTTTAAAAGAGGGGAAACCCGCTGACTTGAGTTGACTAAAGCTAACAAAATGTTACATTCTTCAAAAAAAAGTTATCAAAACATTGTTTCCTATCTAGCTAAAAAGTTGAAGTCTTACATTTGCTGGCTAGTTAGAAAGTTGACAAAAAATTACATTGCTTGCTAAAAAGAGCAATACAGCCAAATAATAGCAGAGTAGGGTAAAAAAGACCGCCTGGCAGCAACTACGAATTTGTTTTCAATAATCAACTACTGAAAGAATGAGGAGACACATAAAACTTAATTGGGTCAAGACTGTTCCTTAACTTTCCTTGAGAAACTTGATAATTTTGCTCAATCCATCTATTAAAAAAAGACACCCACTGATAAACCTCCTCAAGAATAAGTTTTAAAGCTTGGGGCAACACAAATTAACATTAAGTCATGATTTAATGGGTTTATAAAATAAGTCCTTGTTGGTGCAATCTTGCCTTTGTCTTAATTACCTGTTTGAGTTCAGCCACAGTCAGCCTGTTCATCCTCCTCAGCTTCTTCTTTGAGAGTTTAGGTGCGTCTGGTCTGATTTCCTGTACGCAAATAAAAAAACCCCAAATGTTTTACAAGTAAAAAAATTTTGGATTTTGCTCATTCTGTTCCAATTTCCTAACAGATGGAGGGATTCAAACCTCATCACTGTCGTCGCTGTCTTTCTTCTCATCCTCAAATCCCTTTTTCCGCAGCACGGCCGTCTCCTGCTTCTCTGCCTTCTCAGGCTCCTTCTCCTTCTCTTTCTTCACATCATCAGTCAGCTAGAAAAGAGGAGGGAACAGCTGCATTAGAGAAAAACTAAAGCAAATATAATAAAGCTGAGAGACACAAACAATCTCTCTTTATTTGCAGTCTAGTAATTGAATTCTTCTGTGTAGTCACCTTGAACGCCTCAAAGATCCTCTTAAAGAAGATGTAGTTGGGGTCGTAGATCTCCGGCTCCTCTGTGATGTACTCGATTTCCACCTCGGCCTCCTTCTCTTTCTCTTTGTCGCTGCCCTCCTTCTTCTGCTGTTGCTGCTCCGCCTCTTCCTTCTTCTCCTGGGCTCGCTTTTGCTTGCTCTTCTTCTTGCGGTTTCTCCGTCTGCGGTTCTTCTGTTGGGTGGGTCGGTTCACGAAATCAACAATTAGAGTTCAAGCTACTTTATTAAAACATACATGAACAAATGTCTCTTTGTCCACATGTTTATACTGGGATTACAACACAGGCGGTGCAATTTAATGGCCTTGTAATGAGCCAAACACATCCAGTTATTAAAGAGTTATGTCACCGCTGTCAGATTCGCCATAAACTGGAATATCTGTCGAAGCTGACAAATTGTTATGTCCTCTTGATGTTAGGTTTCATATATATGCAAAGAATAAATTCACAGATGGAGCAATAATAATTTCCATGATATATAAACAAGATTGTGTGAGTTTAGGTTCTGTTTTCTCAACACATGTCCTGATTTATGACAGAGATATGATTCAAATGGTGAATTGGGCGCTATATTACCATATGATGATGAGTACTATGTGCTATAACAACAACACCAATAGACAAGTGAAATATCACAAGTACATAGTATGATGTTGTGTCACAGCTGCTCAGTATTAATAGGAAGACGATGTGAGCAAAGACTTACATCTTTCTTAGATATCTGTGTGTCATCATCTTCTGTCTCAGACATGACTGGTGCAGAGGAGTTCATCTCTGCTCCCTCATCATCTTCCTCCTCCTCTTCTGCAAGGATAACAGAAACAGAAACAGACAAATAATGAGTTCTTACTCCTGGTGCTTCTTCAAACTGGGGACGAGCCAACCACCATCTACTGTGGCTAATATGCCAACTATGGATAAGCACCTCATACAAGTCCACTTTAAAAAAACATCCAAACTATCCTTTTAACTGTTATTTTTTCTGAAGTTTATATCTTTGTGAAACAGAAAAAGGTGCAGTTGTACTGACCTGCGGGGTCGGTAAGCTGCTCCTGTCTGATCTCCTTCAGCTGGAGGATCTTCTCCAGAGCTTGAGGGATCTTGGGCCCGCTGACACTCACCTCCTCGTTCTGCCAGGACTGGAATGGAAGAGAAAAAGTTGTGACAGTTTTTATTCATTTTGTAGTTGTTACAGCATGATCAACCTATTTTCACAAAAATCACATTTAAAAGTCAGACTGAAGTTTAATGAAATAATAAATAATTAACTGAATAATCTCATCAATATTGTGTCAAAGTCAAAATCTATTTAAGACATTTTATAGGCCTAAATTTCAGATTATTGACTTCTGCAGAAAGCCTAGATTATGCAACCTCTCCCAAAAATTCTGGAAGAACTACCACTAAATCTACAGAAGTTACATTTTTGCTTTCCAACTTATAATGTAGAGGAAAAAAAAGAAACAAAAGTTTACTTACCTCTCTGTTATCTTCTCCTGGAGGAGGTGGCACTCTCTGCTTCTGGGCTGGCAACATGCTGACACCAGGAGGCAGCGGTGCACGAGGATCCAACCCTGAAAAAACAATCGACAGTTTGCAGGTGATAACAGTTTGTTATTTGATGTAATCATTTACACCAAACATATAACATAAAAAAGGTCAGCCCCAAAACAGCCCTTCCTCAGGGGTGAAACCAGGGACATGCAGGATTAGGTGACTATACGATTAAACCTTGCCACCCTTGCTATTTGGCACCAGAAATACTAGTTGGTTAAACTATTTATCAATATTTTATTCATGTACAATGCCAGTTAAATGGTTGCCTCTAAGATTAACCTGCAAGCAGAGCAGGTAGCTGCTGCTAGCACTGCTGATGTTAGCCAACCTGTGTAGCGAACTGGCATCAAATGCCAGCTCCAGCTAAATAATGTTGTCTGCAGGCACACACTGTGATCCTTTCTGGTCTGAAAAGATGCAGCATTTAGTGCAGCATTTAGTGCGTTGTTGGCATAAAGGTGAGGTTATGTGGAGCAAGAATAAGAAATCTGACAAGAATCACTACAACACCAACATACCTCTGATTGCAGTGACAGTGGGCATGGATCTGGCCCCCCCTAACTTGGCCATCTCCTGCTGACGCTCCTGTTCCAGCAGCACTGCAGCCTGATAAACAAGATGGCAGGAAGGAATAAAAGATGTGGTTAAAGAAAAGGAGTGAAATCAAGGATTGAAAAAGAGAAAAACTTGCTCTAACTGTTACGAAAGCATTATATTTAAACTGTTCATTTGATTCACTAATTTTTCACATGTTTTAATATGAAGTAAAGCTCTATCTGATGATCTGTTAGAGTGACTTTATTTAACAGGTCGGATATCTCACCCTTTTCTGCTGCTCCAGGAGATCATGTTCATCCATGACACGAGTTTCGCCCTGTGACAGAGACACAATCCATTACAGCTGAAATGATTAATCAATTAGTTGTCAACTATTAAATTAGTTACCAATTATTTTGATAAGCTTCTCACATATGTCCACACCCATTTTGCCATGTTAGCACCACCCTATCCTACAGCTATTACTTAATTGGCTAAACCATAACATTAGCTGACAAAAATACTCATCAAGCATGCCCTCTAGATACTCAGAGGTTGAGACTAGAAGTCCATGCTGAAATAGCTTGTAGTTCTTCCTTGACACCAGTGACATCACCGTGACACCACTGGATGCAGGCAGTACAACAGATTTGCAGCAGGGGAACTCAGCTGTCTTAGTTAATAAAACACTGATGAGTTTATTGCATCAACTGACTACATTTACTATCAACACTCAAAGGACATCCACATGAAAAGTGGTGAATTTTCCCTTTGATGCTGAATGCAACAAGTGGACACATTTGTCTCGCCACCCTCACCTGCTGCTTGGCTCTCTCCTCCTGCTGTAACACCATGGCTGCTCTCTGCTGAGCCATCTTCAGCTGATCGTCCTGCGACAGGCCTGGAGGGGGCAAACCTGGGGGTTCCATGCCCATGTGGATACCGGGTGGAGGGGGTCCTCCGGGCATCATACTCATAGCCTGGAGCATGCCTATACCAGGAGGCATGGGTGGCATGGGCATCGGGGGCATGGGAGGCATACCTGGCACCTGCAGAGGAGAGGTATGACAGACTGAAGTGAACTCACAGTGAGGCTTTAATTTTGTTTTTCTTTTATTCATAAAACATGAATTTAATGCAGCCTTCATATGACACCAATATCAACTATAAAGCTGTGTATTTAACAGTTTTGTCATGTCGTATCAATATATTAGTGAAAGATGCCAAAAGTGCAGCACTGACACTGTAACAACGTCTAAGAAAAAATGGCAAATGGTGACTGTATTTTAACTAACAGAGTGGGTTTCTTTTAAGAATGGAGCAATGGGGCTAAACCATCGTTACACTTAGATATAGAGTAATAGATCCAAATATATTTTTTTATTTATACATTTTAATATACAACACTGGTTGGCAACACACACTTAACTGATAATATCATCTTATCCAGCAAATCTGGCAGTAGTATGTGTGATCACACTCCAACTCTATTTCCACACAAACATAGGAACAATGTGAGAAAACAGGTACGTTTTTCATTTGTCATGTGACATTTACCTGTGAGCCCATTGGTTTGTCATCATTAGGTTTGTTGAGGAGGATCCCAGTCTGCAGAGAGAAACACACAGATAAGACATTTTGAGCAACAGTATCTGTTATGCATATCGATATTAAATCCATATCATGATATGAGACTGGAAATCATCTTAGATTTTGGATATTGTCATATTGTAATATGGCAAAAGTGATGTAATTTTCTGAGCTTACCAAACCGTTCTAGTGGGTCTATTATTTGCCTTTACCTACTTTATATTCACATTACTGATGATAGTTTAACTACCATAATTTAGTTTATATTTTCTGAAAGCACCAAGAGTTATCCCTACAATTGTTGTAATACTGGTATCAAGATAATTGGTCAAAAATATAATATTTGATTTTGATCATATTGCCCAGGCCTAAAGTTTGTGTTATTTGAGAACTTGTAGTATGTTCTGTTAGGGAAAATGTGTGTTTAACTAAATATATATATCTCATACTGCGGAATAGCCTAAAAACATTTAGATATTACTCATTAGCTATATCACCTAGCTTTAAGTCATGCAAAAACGTTTTACGTAGGTAGGTCTTCAAACAACACTGGGCTGAACCTTTTAGTTCCTGGGGTTCAAAGTTCTGACTACTTTGGGTGGAAACATAACTGTTGATTGTGCATTGTTTCTTTAATTGCATTAAGAAGGTGGAGATTAGTGGAGGTGGCACTAGCATCTCTTCATAACTAAGTTGTGCAACATGCATGCACTGCAGTTAAGTAGAAGCGCTACTGAAAATGAACAGAATGTGCTTTTCCTTGCAACATGTCAATGCTAACAGGTACAAACACTCAACAACAAAACATGGAAATTGCTATAACGTTACTAAAACGAGTACTGTGTTCACAGGGACATTACCTGCATCATGTAGCCCTTCAGTCTGTCAATCAGCTCCTCTCTGGGACCTGAAGAAAAACGAAAAAATTACTACAAATGCGAAATATAGAATTTTATGCATTTAATGTTTACAATACTTATAACAAACAGTTCGCCGACAGTTTTGCGAATGTAAGCTGTGTTTGCCACACTAATTTAGCCTTCATCAACACTACGCTGCCTGCCAGATAAGTTAGCTAACGACAACACGACCCTTATGAAGTTAGCATACAAGCTGAATCAATGGGCTAATTGTTGCTTTTCTACAGGACCAGATAAAAGTAGCAAGTGCGAGTTTCAACACATAGTGCTGGCATATTTCTAAAATAAATAACGATTTAATACAGATTTCAAAGAGTGTAAACACACTGCAGGCCTAGCTTTAGCTTATTACAACGGTAGTATTACGTTTTGCTAGCTAGCGTTAGCACCTGGCTAGCCACTGTCAGCTAAACACAGTCCTTCTTCTAGGGCGCTCTTCATCTTTTCTTACCCATGTTGGGCGCTCCCAGCTCCGCCAGCTTGGACTGAAGCTCGGGGATGCTCCATGTGTTCAATGCCGCGATAGCACTCCCTAAATCGGACGGGAGGGAGTCGGTGCCCGGCGGTCCGTCGGATGCCATGTTAAACTTCTCTCAATGGAACAACGGCGGCAGCGGAAGACACGCGAGCTGCGTAGAATGGGAGTGCAATGCATGACGGGAAGAACATTGCCGCACTAGATGTTGGGAGAAGAAGTCCGAAATGAGAAACAACGCATTTACTAACTATAGCCTCTAGATGTCAGTATTGACTGCTTGTATCTTGCTTGACATCATTCTAATCATTCTTTATGCACTGATATTATAAAATAGTCTTTTTTTTTTTTTTTTATATATTAATGAAAGCATTGAAGTTTAGTAAGATGTTTTCTCTCGAGAAAACGAACTTAATCAAAACGATAGACTATTTTAAAAATAATACAAATAATACAAAACTCTCATACCAAAACTTTATCATTTGTACATAAAAAAAAAAAACAAAAACAAACAAACAAAAAAAAAAAAACGTTATTGCTGGAAGAAGTATCCAGATCCACTGCTTCAACAAACATATCAATGGCACCCCAAATTCATACATTACAACATACAAACTTATCACATTATAACAATAAACTAATTTTATTATAAAAATATTATTTTTTATCTCCATATAATAAGTGAAATGTTTCATGTTAATGTGATAACTTATATTGTTATGACATGATGACATGTTGTTATAACAAGAAACTTTTGTTGTTATAACAATATACAATTTCTCTTTTTAGAACATGAAATGTTATGTTATAATATGATAACTTTTTATGTCACATTATAACAATATAAGTTATCACATTGTAACCAGATCACAGTATCACAGTATAACAAGATAAATAATATATTGTTCCAACAAGAAAGTTTCTAGTTCTTACAATATTTATCACATTATAACATGAAACGTTTTGTTATAACATGGATGTTATAACAATAATAATTATAATGTGATAGCATTAACACTGTTATAATATAAATTATATTTTTATAGCATCACATAACAGTATAAGTTATGTTGTTATAACCTGAAAATAACTTGTTATGTGTTATGTTATAAGTCTAAACTAGTTTTAAAAAGTGATTCTCAGACTTTTTTTATGTCACAGACCCCAAAATTGACACAAATTGAACTCCCATTTGGCAAGATTTTGTTCCAGAGTCCCCCATCTGATAAGACTTTTAGTTTTAGATGTTTTATTTCAGACAGCATTTTTCAGCATAAACAAGTCATTTTGGAGTAGTTCACCCAAATACAAATGTATATTTTGTGCCATTAGAGACAAAATAGTATCCATAACATCTGCACATTGACTCAACATCAGCCTATGTTCTATGCAAAAACAAACTTGATAACTGAAATAAAATATTCTTGTAAAACGATGCATTTTGTTTTAGAATGCTATGCTTATTGAGACAAAAAGCAAAAGTTAATAAATGAAATTAGATGTACCTTTAACAAGCAGCAGTCATCCTTTGATTGTGTTGCAACTGTCTGCAAGGTTGGGGTCAGCTGCAATATCTGACTTCTTCTTTTCAAATACATACAGTGAGGGGTATTACAGATGTGACCATCTTTAAATGGTGTAGGTAATTATGAGACAGATGTTAGTTCCAGTCTCCCCTGATGGATACAGGTCTTGTTTTGTTGTAAAAACTTTCTCTACAATGCAGCTGTATAATTGTAACCTAACAGGATTACAGTGCACTGTCAAACTGGGTATGCTCTGTAGACAACTACATGAAAGCGCAGGGTATGTGGAGCCTCGTCTTCAGTGTAGTGTGGTTTATGACTAGCAGACTGCGCATGCGCACTGTGAGGGGGGCACATTAGTTCCAATAGATCAGAGCAAAGGCACAGGCAGGGCGTTTCTAAATAATAAGTGCTGGTGGAGAGCAGTGGAGGGGACGAACCTACGCTAAACATGGAAGGGTAAAGACAAACCCAAGTAGCATTTTGAATGTCTAAATAACTGCCTTTAAGAGGAAACAACCGGCAAGGTAAATATAAAATCTGTTCATCAGCACTGCTTTGATTTTACAGTTTGTGTCGCGCTGCAGGATGGATACATACATGTATTTTAAAAATGCCTCGAACATCCAAGCCTGAACTTTTTCTTATGCGGGATTGCGAGCGAAAACTGTAAACAGTCATGTAAAACAAACTCCTCCTCTCACACTCAACTTTCAGGACACCATGAAACCATGAAAATCCGCGCGGTTGTTTTGCGTGAAATCTCTTGCATGTGTCTGGACAGTGTCTTTGATGAGAGTGAAATGTGTCGCCCAGCTGTTCGCGTTGGTCAACTTGAGAAAGTTGCAGTTTGACAGCTGTACATTGTGTCTCCTCTCAGGGACCACACCTACAATCAGGAACTGCATGCTTATCTGTGGGAGCCATGTGTCCGCCAAAAACATTTAATAAGCACCAGGGCATGCTTTAAAATTTACTTAAATGACCGGATGGTCACTATAATTAAACCACTCAAAGTAGAATAAAAGTTATCTACATGCAAAGTCTTTTTTCTTCATCCTGCTGCGATAAAGATCACTCCGAGAGTGAGCATTTATTTTCCCCAAAGGACACTGTGCGTGTCTAGTTTCTCTGCAGGTCTATTTTCTCCATGGCTGTAAAGCACTGTCCGACCAATATATCGACCAATGACCGATATGTCAGCCGATAAACATGACGGGGTACAACTTGTGTTTTTTTTTTTTCTTCCAGTGGCCTTACCAAGTCATTTTTACTAGCCCCTGTGCAAATTTTATTACTTATAGACGGTTATTAAATAACAACAAACATTAAAGTCAGTTGTTATGTTTAATGTTCATGTTTAATCTGTAAAATGTCATAGAATTATAAGAAATGTACACTCCACTTTTGTTAAAGGTATAATATTCAATTTTTTTTAAACAATGTACAGAGTCATATAATCATTACACCTTTCAGTCATCACTTGTGACCGCGATAGTTGTGTGTTGTGGTGTCTGTATCTGCACATTTTGCTGTGCTTGGTGCGCTCTACCAGGCCAAAATGTCAGCATTCAGCATACAAACAGCTTAGACAAATCTACTGATTCTACCTTTAAGTCCAAGGTGATGTCTATAGACAGATATTAAGTGTACTATGATAACAAACAGAGAAAATCACAAAAATTTCTGTATTTGAGCATTTTCGGCCATTTTTGCAGGACAGATTGCTGTAACAATTAATTACATATCAGAACAGTTTAGATTATTATTACTATTTAGGGATGCAACTATCAATTATTTTCATAGCTGATTAATTGGTTGATCATTTTCTCAATTAATGGACTAATAGTTGTTTGCCTGTAAGATGTCAGAGAAATGGTGAATGCCCTAATATCGGTATGGACATCAACCACAATAATCCAGTATCGCTCGGGCTCGACTTTAGACACTTTGGATATTTCATTTCACAGTGTTTGGAATATGAACCCTGCATGCAGAAATACACCGGAGGCGGTCAGAATGCTTACTCATAGCACAAACGCTGGCCCTCACACACCCACAGGCATTACTTGGTTACAATCAGCATGTATTTCAGCAGTCTTGGTCCCTCTCTGACTGAGGCGTGAGGAGGAGGAAACCACTACTGCCTCATTAGACGCAGACAAGCATCAGCAGAAATGCGGTTGTGACACATTCTGTATTGATGTTTGCATTGGCTTCTTGTTTGGCTGCTGGTAAACTCATATGACCCTTGTCTCTGCTTTAATAGACTGTATGTTTTCCCTCTTAGTGCCGCATGACCTATTCTCAAATTGCATAATAACAGCTAATAATAACATAATATGCATGTAACCCAATTCCTCCTTTAGTACAGGGTTGTTGCATATGGCTGCAATTCATTACATGGTCTATTATGGAGGAAAAATCTTTGCCTTTGGAGCTAATTCAACACATGCCTGAGACATGACATGTAAACACACAATGTTATGGTTTGGATGCATGCATGTATTTTCATAGAGCTCTGTGATGTTAAGACTGTAGCTGCTGGTGAAAGAGGCTGGAGGTTTTACTTATGTGTCTGGACATGCAGTCTACTGCTTGTCATTTCTCATAAATGTCACCACCTGCACTGAGGTGGAGGATATCTGTGTGTGTGTAAGTGGGGTATGGAAGTGTATTTCACATGTGAGGGGGAATAAAATATTCATTATAGACAGATTGAGCTCACGTGGGGCAGAGTGCGCCCCGATAACACGCAGCAGAGATAAAAAAAAACCACCAAATGGTTGGGATGTTACTGGAACATGTTATTCTTAGTTGTAGTACATGTGCAGTAATGCCAGCACGCATGCTAGTACTGCTAGGTAGCAGAAGTAGCTGTGGCCGTAATAGTCAAGTAGAAGTAAAAATAAGTATAGTACTCTAGTACACATTATAAAACATTATAAAACAAGTCTGTAAAACTGTGCAACAGACGAGGAAACCTGTTGTTGAAGCTACATGTTCTGTTCTCTGGCTCTGCTAGCAGGAACATTTCTCACTCAGTGAAGTGGTCCGTTTTTAATGGGTGTGGTGGTTCACAGTGAGCAGTGGAAACAGTAACAGGGCTGTACTGCGTTCCTTGAGCCAATGAGAGTCAAACTGCTGTGACTGACAGTCGAGTATCGAAACAGGAAGAGTGTTTAGTTTGGATGTCGGAGAGATTATGCAGTGAAAAAGAGAGCTGGTGTTAAAAATAAACTTTGGGAACATCTCTTTCTCTGTGTTGGAAAGACACACATATTTCAAAGGCAGATGAACTTAGACGAACTGTTCATGAAGCTCCAGTTCTGTCAAGAGCTCCTGTGGCACTAATGACAGTTTACACTTCCTCCTCCCTGGCTTTGCTTAATTAAAGAGTCTGAGAGAGCTTTTGCTTGTTGTGGGCCTCGTGCTGCCTTCATTGTGCATCAAGATTCACAGAAAACCGCTCCCTCTGTCAGCCCTTTGTATAATAAATACACCACACTCTCACACACAGAGCTACCATCTACAACTGTGTGATTAAACATTGACTTTAATACGTTTTTGACTGACATTGTGTACACATTCAGCACCACACGGTAAAAGTAGCACTGATATGCCTATTGTGACTAATCCCTTTGCTATGCATGGTGAGCATGTGTGTATATGGCCGACTGAAAAGAAAAAGGTAGGGCTGATTTGCCTCGTAAACCCTGAATGCATGTATAGAGGGTGTGTACAGCTGCTGCTCTTGTCTGTGTTACATACACCAGTAGTATAGAACTATGTATGGACCTGCATTAGCACATAGTTTCTCTATACTTTCTCTCATACTTGCCAGCCTTGAAACCTCAAAAATGTACAGGATATCTAAACCAAAGTGGGGGATTTGTGGGTTTTTGAGTCTCATAAACTTTGTTTCCTACATTGTTATGACATTTAAAGAATTGAAATGGCAAAATGATGCGCTGCAACTGCATTTTTATGCTTAATACTTTTAATTCTCAGGAAAGAATACGGAATAATTTGCCCCTCTTGCCTGACCTTGCAACTTGATCCAGGGACCTTATCAAAAAGGCTCAGGAATACAAAAAATCTGTTAACAATATGCTTAATTTGTAAATGAAAAAGTGCAGTGATGCAAAATCTTTTGCAGCTCAAACTCAAACATAAAAGTGCACAGAGCCTTGATAAAAGTACACGAACAATAACAATGACAAACTGAAAAGATAAAAATATAAAAGGAAGTAAATAATAAAATATTGGGTCGGCTCATTGACATGTATGATGTTTGAGTCAAAAGTTGGACAAGGGATCATAGGGATTGGTAGAGTTGGTAGAGTTTGTGTTAACTGTTGCGATCGCAACATTGCAACTTGCTGGAGGGACTGGGACGTATTAGACTTTTAGAGTTGTAAAGCTTATACTTGCTGGCTTCACTTTTAGGGAACTCCCATGTTGTCCATTTCTAATCATACAGTCTAAGGTAGGAACCATGAAACAGGTTCTGCTGACAGTAAAAAAAAAGTCAGAAATTGTGAGAATACAGAAGAATTGTGATCTTGGGAGACAGCAATGAAAAACAGGAGTGTCATGGAAGATGGGGAGGTTACGGTAAAGCAAATATGCTTTCTCTGCTCCGTATCTCATTTTTAACTTCTTTCTTTTAGGGTTTTAGCTGCTGGTGGGACAAGGACGGACTGAAACCCCGCATTCCTGTTGGCATCTGGACAAAAATTAACATCAAACTGTGACCAGAAGCTTGGTGGGGCAAGATCTGCCTTCGCCGTGAGGACGCAGAGCCTGTAAAGCATTTTGAGCCCCTACACTTGTGATTGTTATTGCACTGGAAGCATCCAGCTACAGCAGAACCACAAGTACCACAACCAAGCAGCGGCCTGATCTCGTCAATATTTAATAGCTACTTAATGGGTACTGATGTTTCATTCTGATTTATGATTGAGCCTTGAAGCCATTACCACCTCATATCCGATATACATCAGAACTGCCGCAGTGCTTTACATCAAAACTGTAGCAACAATAGGTCACAGTTGCCTCCTTAATTATTAACAACTTTTACATCATATTGTAGTTCTAAACATACAACAGAGTGACAGTTGACCCTACACTGTTAACTCCACAAGCTTAGGATGGAGGAGCCCATTTATGCTACAGGTACGGCCTACAGGCTGAGGAGCCAGTGGGATCGTGATGAGGGTCTGGGACAGAACAACAACGCCGTGAAGTTTCTGGGTCAGGACTACGAGCGCCTGAGGGCCCAGAGCCTCCAGTGTGGGAGGCTGTTTGAGGATACTTTGTTCCCTTGTGCCGCATCGTCTCTGGGATTCAACGAGCTCGGACCGAGATCCTCCAAGACCTACGGAGTCCGCTGGATGAGGCCCACGGTGAGAAAGGGAGGGGAGGGTCAGAGATAGTAGTTGGGGTTCTGACTTTTGAGAGATACAAAACTGAAAATCAGTTTTTTTGCTGTGCAGTTCATCCTAAAATTGTGCACTCGATACATACACAACATTATCGGTCTTTTTGCAAAGCACACTTCATGACTTTAAGATTTTCAAAACAGATGTTGGTGGTGTAAAACTCAACTTGCAGGCAGGCGACGCTTCAATCTAAACGACCATTTAGTCATCTTAATTACTTGTTAAATTGCATTACGTTTATTTGGTAACACACAGTTGTATGAAGATACTAAGTACAAATACTTTGTTATCTGTATTTTACTTGAGTATTTATTTTTCTGACGACTTTTTACTTTTAGTCTCTGCATTTTAACACAAAAATCTGTACTTTCTACAAAAAGATTGATTTCAAAATAAATGCATATAGTAGTAGTAGTATTGTTACATCTTTTTACGTCATTTTTTTCTTGTTTCATCTTGTTTTGTCTTTTATGTTATTTTTGTCCTATGTTCTTTTGCATTAAAGTAACACACCTGTGTAGAAAATGTAAAGGAGTAGAAAGTACAGATATTTGTTTTAAAATGCAGGTGATAAAAGTAAAAAGTTTTCAGAGAAAGAAATACTCAAAGTAAAAAAAGTTCAGAGAAAGAAATACTCAAAGTGAAGTATGTAAAACTGTACTTAAGTACAGTATCAAAGTATTTGTACTTAGTTACTTCCCATCTCTGAGAATTTGGGAGAAAGGAAGAAGGTATGAGCACCAGCTTTCTTTGACATTGACTGATGACTTGAGCGCATAACTACTAAATATCTAATTTAGTCGTCTAACTTTTTTATTGCCTCCAAGCAGCCTTACCTCACTTGAATTCAATTTGTTGCTTGGCAACTAAACTTTCTGTCAGCAATGATGGGTAGATGTAATTTTAATGTTCCAGCAAGACCAGTCAGAAGTTTTCAAGTGTCTGAGAGAGGTAGGGTGTATAACATCTTTCTCTTTTTCCTGCTTTTTACCCTTCCGTGCGTCTCCCCAAACATCCAGTCCTTTCTTTTCTCGTCTGTCTCCATGCTTCTCAGTCTCTCATCACTGCTCACTACATTATAAATACACCAGGGTGCTCCCTGTAGCCGAATATGACACCGGAGAACGAAGTGGAACTGTCTGCATTAGGTGTTATCACGGCAGCCCTGAAGACAGCACGCTCTCATTGCTGTTCGATTTGAAACAGACCGTGACAGGTCGCGTTTGTCAGTCCTGTAATAGAGCAAGAGAGACGAGCCGTGATCTTAAAAGCTCTTGGGGTCGTGATCATCAGCGTGACTGCAGACTCTTAACTCTTCTTGCAGCCTCCATTTGAGTGTGTAGACCACCGTGTGTTAACATGTGTGTCTTTTGCCTCTAATGTTTCCCAGGGTCTCCAAAAAGTCTGATGTTTCATAATGCATGTGCCTTTCCAGCACCACAAGATCTTTAATATTTACGCTGCATAAGAGGGTTCATGGTGTTCACATTTACCCAAAAATCTGTGCTCTGTGTGAGCCTGAAAAAAGAGAATTTAAGCCTGTGTGTGTTTCTGTTAATTCACCCGTGTGCCTGATGGTTTGTGTGCAGCTGTGAGTGTGTGCTTGTGGGGTAGAGGGATAAATGGAATACTTCTTTTTATAGCTTTATAGCGTGGGGTTTCTCACCGTCAACATACTGAGCAGAAGATAGTTTATGAAGCAGGGCATTACTGGCAAACAAGACATGAACAAAAAACTAGAAAGCAATAATGTTTTCCATATTATGGGATCTCTACAGGTTCTCAGATAGTCTGATGTTGATTTTAGCCGCATGGTTTTACAGGACCAGCTTCACATTTGGAGAAATATGCTTGATATTCAATTTACCATTTAAGTCAAGGGGGCAGATCTCATTACAACTTGGGGGTGGGGGCAGTTGTGATCAGGGAAAGAAATTACAGATCAAGGCAGCAGTGGACCACCAACAAAAGTGACTGTGTCTGGTGGCTTTGAAGACACCGTTTCTGGGTAAACAAAAAGGATATCACTCTTTTACAAACGACCAACATTGTGAGCCTGTCAGTGGCAAAAAAAGGACTTACTCTGAGGGGTGCAGTTGCCTTCAAGGATTGAGTTTTGCAGTTCCACTTCCAAAACCTTTTGTACCTATTAGCCATTGAAACACCACGCTGGTTGCTTCACCCTGCTTCATATTATTGTACTAAACATCATCATGTCTCTGACCAATTATGGATGAACAGAGATAAAACTCATGTTGTGATGTAAAACTGCAGATTTTTTTCTTTCAAACTTCGACTCTTCGTGGTTTTCTAACTAACTGGCTCACCTCACTTTTTAAAAAAAATTAAAAAAAAAAATTAAAAAAAAAAAATTTGATTATCAGAATGATCAGAAATACTAACAAAACACTAATGCACACTATACACAAAGTGAACGGTAAAATATTAACGATGTGTTCAAATCGAACCATAAAAGTGAAGTATTTTAAAAACTTTCGGGTGGAAAAGCACTCAGGTGACCAGCGATGTGTGCTGCAGATTTGACACCAGAAGCTAAGTAATGGGCGGTGCTTAAAGCTATGTTACACTACATTGTGCAAGTGAAGACTTGCCTTCGCCGAAAAGAAGTGAAAATTAGTATGTGTAGTATTAGTACAGTATTGTACCCTTTCCTTACAGAAGACAAAAGCCAGATGTTAGTGGATGTTAGTGACATATTAGTCTGTTAGTGTCTAATCAAATCCTACAGACTTTTATTTGAGACTTATTTAGGAGTTTTCTTGTGGTAGAAATCAATTTTAAAGGAGTCTCTTAACTGGCAATGTGGTGGTTGTGACTTCAACACAATTAGCATGAGAATGACAGCACATGTAACATATTTGTAAATGGATATACAAAAGCAAGTATAGCACTAATTTGTTTATTTTCTTTCCGTGTGCCAGGAGTTCTGCAAGCGCCCTGAGTTCATCGTGGATGGAGCCACTCGCACAGACATCTGTCAGGGAGCTCTAGGTGAGTCCAACGGGAGCTTTGTTTCTGTTTCACTGTGACTGCAGCATGATTCAGCCATTTGAGGACACGAGAGGTGAGAAATAGCCTAGATTTAATCTGGTGGAAAGTCAACGTGAGGAATGTTGGCGGAAGCCAGAACAAACAGGTCATTGACTGGACGGTTGCCAGGTTTTACAATCTTAAGTCTAACTGGGAGACGTGGGGCATAAATAAATAAAGCTTTTCTCTCCCTTCAGAACCGCAGACAACATAGTCTTTGAATACACTGAACCTTTACTGAGGCAATGGTTAAAGACTTTTATCATTCATTTTCATATGTCAGAATAGAAAAGGCTCTGGTGTAAAAGTTAATCTTAATGATGGCTGAATTCCATTTAGCTCCTTCAGTTTCAGGGATAGGTTCAAGGTCTTGGTATTGTGCAAACTTGAATACAGGGCTGGTCCCATCTCAGAATTGTATCAAATCAGACTTGGCCATTCCTGTATCACCGCCTGGTTCAAAAGTGATTGAACTGATCTCATGGTTAGTCATCTCTGGAGCACAGAGCATCTATGCTGCCACGCTGTCAAATGTTGTGCTGCTCTGGGTTTTTTATTCTCTGCATCTGTCACAGTTGTGTGGTTTGTGGTCAGATTGACAAGCCTGAATTGGTTGAGCAAGATTGGTGCCTGGCAGAGCCTTGGTCTGCTTTCTCCTTTCCTGTGTTCTTATCATCTTCAAAACTTTTTCAACATAGATGTTAGTATGTTGCAACAGGAAAAACAGGAAAGGAGAGAGTTGACTGAAAGATTGCTCAAATGTTATCGAAGCACAAGAAAAAAGGGGGATTTGAAGATCTGGACCCAGGCAAGTTTGTGATAAATTTTGAGACTCATGCTTTGTAAAGTTTACAGCCTGCCATGCTGCACTGCTCAGTGTACAAACCAATAGTTCAGAGATTTGACTGCAAAAAGTAGGCTTTCAATGACTGGAATCATCAATTTTTCTGGGGGAGCCCTAGATTATTCCTACTATTAACCAGCTCCCGTTGCATATATTGAGAACTTACCTTGTAAATGCAAACAGTACTGAGCTCTTTAGTCAACATGCCAGGTTACCTTCAGTAAGAATTAAAAAATGAGCGATCAACGTCAACACAGCAAACTGAATCAGGACATGAGTGACAGATGGAGACGGACAGCCTGAAGGAGAAACAGAGGGGAGTCACTTCAGCAGAGCAAGTAACAGTTTATTGCCTGAGATGGTTCCTGCTCGACACAGAGCTGCATTTATAATTCATGCTTTGTTTCTCTGCCTCACATCTGTAAACAAGGCCACCCTCCCTTTGTTTGAGCAGCTCTGCCAGCGCGGGAAGAGGCTTCCCAACCACCTCCGCTCACTCCCAGAGGAGCAGCTAAACTGCAAAACAATAACCCCAAAAAATGTTGAGCCAGAAGACATGATGCTCCACTTTGTTTTACCACAAACATGCACTGTGACTGAGTGGTTCTTATCTGTTAGATGATCCATCAGCTGCTATCAGGGGCTGGTTAAAGATTATATGATGGATAAGAATATAAATATGTTAGAATATGTTAATTTGTTAAACAGTAATAAAAATATCTGTTAGTAGCAGCCCTAAACAAAACATAATACGAATAAAACTTAAATAGTAACTTTACCATGACCATGATTTCTGCCTGAAATAGATTTTCATCAGCTAATTTAAAACTCCCATGATCCCACACCACTTTGCAATGTCATCAAACTACGTATTTTGTTATTCTTTCAATGTGAACGAGACCCTGAGCATTAAAATTTACACATTGTGTGTTTGAAATTCAGAAATATAGTGAAGACAGTTGCTTTGAAGTTTTTTTTTTTTTTTACAGTGCAGCTAAAAGAACTTACATATCTTATCTGAGCCTCAGCAGGTCAGATTACACAACAAAGACCACTGTTTTTGGTTTGATGAAATTACCTGGATGACAAACAACAGCCTGCGTGTGTGGTGAAACTGCAAAAAGCTAGGCGGTGTCAGTCAGGGTGTTCCTGTTCTCTAAGTGAGGAACTTTTGCAACACGATATATCTTAACAGAAGCAGCTATTGGTGCTGAAATCCACTGTGTGATTCGTGCTTATGTCAGTGACTTACTGTGGCGCTGTGGTAGTTTCAGCTCCTCTTTTAAAGAGATAGTTTCAATTTATTGAATTGGGATTGCATAATAGTCATGGCATTACCCACAGCAGAAGGAGGTTAACATGCCCCCAGTTTTATTCAAAACAGAGTGTACATTTAAGTAGATTTTTTTCAGGGGGCGTGCCGACCACTGTCTACTGTGGGTAATACACTGGATGAGTACCTCATACAACCCCAATTCAAAAACTCTGAACTATCCCTTTAAGTCTAGTGGAACAGGCGCCTCTCCCATTTCCCAGAGGGCAATGCTTGCTCAAACATAGTTCCAGACTCTTGTCTTTACTAAGCTTTTAATGGGGAAATACCAGTTTTATGAGTGTGTTGTTCCCACTGAGTGCATTCAAGTTTGATCACTTGACTTCAGTTAGAGATGAAGAAGAAAAACACTGATTTTTTTTTAACTCTCTGCTAATATGGGAACAGTTGTAGATTGATCATTCTGCAAAAGAATCCTAAAAAATCCACATCGTGTCCCGCTTAAACAGGTGCAACAGGAACTCTCTGCCTCCCCTAAACCTGCCTCTTTGAGTCTGAGCCAACTCAACAAGTCGAAGTCGTCATATCACTCCAGACTCAGATCTACCAACACTCCTGTTTATGATGCTTATGATTAGGAATAATCAGAAACAGAGCTGTACATTTTGTATGTCTGTCTGCCACAGGCTCGATTCAGGGTGCAAAAACATGCATTGCTCCCTCAGTTGAAGTTTGAATAATAAACGCCAGGCGTACGGTGGCCGGTCTGAGGCATGAACAGTGCGTCTCTATGCATACCTCTGAAACAGCTGCGCCAATCACAGTTAAACGTGATAAAATGTCCAACATGTCTTGATGGTTCAGAGCATCAAAACATGAACCCACATCACCACAAACCCAAATACAGAGAAGTGTGATTTACCGTCAGGTAATAATGATCAAAATAAAAATTGGGCTGATGCTGTTTTAGCAATAATTCGAATGTGTGTCACCTCATACATCTTCACATAGTTTAGTAATTAATGATACACCTCAGTGTTTCTACTGTGATGTGTTTCAGGGATAAAAAGAAAGTTGGAAAAGAGGTGAGCCCTGGATGTATAACTGGATATTTTCCTCGTGAAAACAAGCATGAACTAAAAGAATTAACTTTTTTAATGACTATTTTAAGCCAGTTTTCCAGAGTCTTTAACATATGATGTAAATGCATCATGGTAGGACTGATGTTTTGGCATTCAGGATCCAGGGTAATAAAACTGTGTGTGTGTGTGTGTGTGTGTGTGTGTGTTCGCAGGGGACTGCTGGCTGCTGGCAGCCATCGCCTCACTCACCTTAAACGACAACCTCCTCCACAGAGTGGTCCCTCATGGACAGAGCTTCGGCCAGGGATACGCTGGCATCTTTCACTTCCAGGTGACTATAGCGCTACACTTACAGCTTATACATGTATGGATACAAACACAACAGACACAGCTGACACCTCTTACACTCCAGCAGCCAACTGTGGGCAGCTCAGCTGAGCTGTCCTGTTGTCAAATATAGTTTACAGCGAGTTCCACTGTTGCTGCTGTTAAAATTCCTGGTTAACCCCCAACACAGAGTTTTTAACTAGTTATAAAAGTCTCAGTTTAATACTGATGCCTCTCTTGCATGAGCAAATGAGACCATCAGTGAGAAGATCAGCTATTTCTATATAGTTATTCTTAATGTCTGCAACCTGATCGAACTGTTTTGGAAATCAGGTGAATTGAGCCTGTGTTTACCTTTTCACAGTTCAAGTTAAAGTGAGAAGTACAGTAGCCAGTTTAAAAGAAGATTTAGATTTTTATTTTCATTTTTGATTTTGTGGTTCGGTTGTGGAATCACTTCACTAAACCACCAACACAATAGAAAAATTCCTTGTGGTAGCTTTAAATGAGATGCTAAACATTACTAATACTGTATTCTTATCAAACCCTGCGCTAAGGACTTTCAAATCGTAGGTGGATGAAAAACATTTTCCTGATATTGTGGGGGAAGTCTGGACGTTTAGATTCAGCTACGGAAAATGAAATGGAGCCTGTAGTTCTGTGCCAGCTCACTTCTTTCATTTGTTTTTCTGCAGCAGCTCTTCCTGTTGTGTCATTTCCTGTTAGGTGCACCATGGGTGGTGCAAACTGCTAGAGTGAAATCAATGTTTGTTTCATTTGGTTCACACAAAAGTGGAAAAATGTACTTTGTTCCATCTTAACTGGTACTTTACATGCAATCTAATGTTATGATCAGCTGCAAAATCAAGCTAGAGAGGTTTTTTTTAATGTTAAAGCAGAAATGGAGCTGCTGTTACAGATGTTGCTGGTCTCTTATCGTTTGATGCATGATGTCATTTCTTGTTTTGAAAACGAGGCACTGTAAGATCCTGACACTATCAGTTGTCAGTGTCAGAAACACATAATCTTTACCGTTTTCCATACCTTAATTTATTTTTAGGGATGGCTGATACTTTTTTATGTCTGATACAGCAACCTATCTGCTTACGCTGCCTATTTCTCTCTATTAAACAGCTAATTAATGGATGCTTTTTGCGTTTGCTCAGCTGGTCTCACTCACACACACACACATGCACACACACGCACACGAGTTCTTCCAGCTACTATTCACGTGACACGTGCTGCTCAGCTGTGTTATTTGTGACACGTCTTTTTTTACAACTTGTCGTTCAACGTTTTGGTTGAGTCACTGGTTCCCAACCAGAGGGTCCTGACCCCCACTACGGGTCATCAAAGCGTCTTGGGGGGTCACGAAGGCTTCTTGATTTTAACAGGTGTAAGAAGACTTACAGTTAAAAATATACAGCTGGCCTTAATCCTGGCATTTCATGCATTTCTGTGAAGGAAACAATATTAAATTATTATTATTATTATTATTATTATTATTATTATTATTATTATTATTATTATTATTATTATTATTAAGTTTTCCAGCAAAACTGAGTATTTAAAGTTTCCTTTCACAAGTGTCTTTTTCACTTGTGAAATCCCATGAGTCATCCAAGATAACTAACCTCTAAGATCCACACCCAGTCATGCAGTCAGTCAGTAAACATTACGTCCTAAAGGGACCAACACCCATTTCTTCTATCAGATGCAGGACATTTTAAATTGAAAAATATACAATCAGTCAGTCAAATGCTGAAGGACCTGTCCTGCTGCTTTGTCACTTAAATTCTTAATATGTGACTCCTGGGCCTTATCAGCTGAACTTTGTACACAAAGTCATAGACAAAAAAGACAGACAGGTTTGACACATAGCTGCTGCACACTGGAGCAGTGACACAGGTGTTGGCCTGATCAAAAAAGCTTGCATTGCTGCAGTCAGTGACCAGGTGAACAACACACCCATTCAGAGACAGGGAAAACTCACAGCAGTGGTTTGTAAATATGACAGGTTTGATTTGAATGTGGTATATTTTACAACCAAAATGAAGTAATTCTGCTCACGCAAAATCTCATGGACATCCGTGTGCTCCACCTGATTTTCTCACAATGGTCTTTTCTTTGTCTTATGAGAAATAAATTTGATTCTTATTTTGAGCTCACCGAAGTTTCATCTGTTTCTCCTTGATAGCTGTATAGAGAAAAAAAATGGTTTTGCATGTTAATCTTGGTATAAAAGCGATGCTAGAGTGAAGATGCAGGATACAGTAATGCTAGGAATAAGAAATATAACACATTCAATTGCAGTGAGTCTGTTCTTACTACTCTGTTCTGTATTCATTATTGACGTCAGGAGCGTGTCTCTCCTGTGATCTCACATGACTCATTATCTGAAGCTCGTCTCAGTTCTCACTTCTCTGATCTTACACATGCATGTCTCCGTTGCTTCTATCAGCTTGCCTGTCCCCAAAACGTGTTGTTCCTCTCATGCTCCTCTCACGTTTACCAGGGCTCAGAAACAGCTGGAGGCTGATGTTTTCTTCTTTATCAGTAAGAATCAAACGCAGGAAACCATTTTATGATTAATAATTCTCCGCCATCTTAAGCTGGTTTGTCACAGGGCACTTTGAGCTGAGTCGGCTGCCCTCTTTGATGCAGTGAGCTGTGTGCCAACCAGACTGTCAGCCCGCCAAGTGTTGACAGGGGAAAGAGAAAGACAGAGAGACATAAAAGGGGAGGAGAGAGGAAGTGAAACAGAGAGTGGAGGGGCAGCTCTCGCACATCAAAGACACTCATAGGAAGTAATCTACAGTGTACACAAACATGCACACAAAGAATGAATTGCTTATGCTGAAACTGGCTACTGTCAACTGCCAACAGTTGCACATACTGTACACACACACACAAACACACACACAGATGGAGGTTAGGTTACAGTATAGCAGGGAAATCCTTCTGTCAAATCCTGATGACCACGATCCAAGCATCTGTGTTGGCAATTTTCTGCAGCAACCTTGAGAAAGACACTGGAATCGTTCCAGGTCCGGGGCTGCTGCACTGACTCAACTGATGTCGAAGGATCAATAAATACCGTTAGACACACACACACACACACACACACACACACACAGAGCTCCCATTCACACATGTCTGCAGGGGCTGGTGACTCAATTACAGAGGAATCAGCCAAGAGAATATCCGGAATATCCAGCCTGTTTTTCACTGATTATTTCCAGAGACACTGTTCGCTTTTACGTTGTCGAATACAGTTGTTCTCCATGTATGCATGTGCATATATACACATAGGTGCCAGGGCAATAGAACCAATAGAGCAGCTGCAACCCTCCTATTAAACTTTGGGGTGCAAACGTTCGCTTTTGGATTCACATTTCAACAACATCACGGGGTTGTTGACATCACAGGCGCTCCTGTTCAACATATGTAAGCATGGAGAATAGGGAACAAGAAGTATGTAAAAATATATACGTTCTACTACAATATGTAAAAGAGAGAATATGACAATAACAAATACAGTATATGCAATAATAAGTGTGTAAAGGTGCATGTGCCTTGTAACAGCAACATGTAACAGCAAAATAGAAATCTAAAACTGTAATATATGGAAAATAAACTATGAACAGAAATTCAAGAATGGATGTAAAATTACATACAAAAATGTGCATCAAGCTACAATCATATATAACTGTGTAATAACAATGCTGTATGCATTGCTTGGTGAGTTACTGCTCAAGTTATTGTAAATTCAAAGCTATGATATGTAACATTTCTGCATTAAAATGTCTAAAAACGCTCAACAGTCATTATACATTTTCAGTCAAGACGCAAGAAATCTATAACTTATTCAAGGAAAACACAGGATACATTACAATGTGAGGAAGAAAGTCGGCGAACGTGAAATATAACATGAATAAAACTTAACCTCATCCATAAACGTGATTTCTGCCCGAGTCATGTGAGATAGATTTTCATCACCTGCAGTGGTCGCTTTGATAACGTGACATAGAGCGATAACAACTTGGATTACAACTCCCATGATCCCAAACTACTTCACAACAACATCATGCAACTATATCTTTAGTTATTGTTTTAATCTGAATTTACATGCAGAGTTTACATATTTTGTGGTCAAGTCAGTCTCTTTCTCGTCACGGTGTTCCAGTAAAGTTAAAAATGTCTAATATTCTTTGCTAGAATGAGTGTAAATAATAAGTCATTTGCTCTATAAATGCATGCATGTGTTTATTGTACATGCATGAAAGCTAAATGGCTCATAAATACATGGCTGCTTTCCATTCAGTAAAGAGTTGTCCTAGTTTCATCGTCCTCTTTTCTTATTACGCTTGTATGGATTTTTGTTTTTAGCCGCTCCTCATGGTGTTTGTCTTCCAGCCAAATAAATGTTTTCATGCTTGCGTGTTTCCATTACTTGCAGTTTCTCATTTCTCTTTTCTGTCCGAGCATGTTTCCACTCTCTGTTTGCTTCTTTTGTCTGCCGTTGAGTCTTCCCAGGGTTTCCCCTTTGTATCAGTTTGGATCCCTTAAGCCTGTGGATAAATTACTCAGACCTGAATGAGTCATCCCCAAAATGTAATCATGAGTGCTGGCAGTGGGAACCTTAATTGGTTTAAGAAGTAGGAAAAGAAAAAAAGGGAGGGGAGTCTGTGCGAACGAGCGATGCAGGGAAACAAAAGGAGGGAGAATAAATTATAAAATAGGCAATCTCAGCCATCTCAGTCGGAAGCAAATGAAACAGTTAACTGGGGCAGAATCCTTTATTCTATTCTTATTATAGCACATATTTCATGCAGAAAATCTGAACATTTTGCTGAATTGTTTTGTGAATTTCTCAAGCTTTAGGGCTGGGTGACTGGTTCATGACACAGATGTGGTGAGGGTTCACTGACTGTTGATCTGTGAGATAAATGCTCCACAGCGTCAGTGTGAAACAGTGAAATGAGGAAGTTGTGTGTGCCAGGGGCAAGCCTGTGTGGTTGTTTGTGTGTGTGTGTGTGTACTTTGTGTTGTCTTCAGTCAGCCGTGTTGTGACACAGCTCCTCCCAGAGGTGGATTCAGCTCTGTGAGGCATGCAGAATCCATCCATCTATCATCCATGTATCCATACAACCATTCATCCATCTTTGTGCTGTACACACACTGCAGTGAGCACACATGATGACACGAACTGCACACACACACACACTCCAGCTGTGGCCTTTTATTTGCCAGATGACAGTCCTGCAGTGTCCCTCCCCTCTTTCTCAGTTCTACAAATCTAATTTGACTTAGAAATGTTCTTTCACATCACAGTATTCTTTGCATGAAGATTATTATTGGATTATTACAGCCTCAAGGTTTCTGTGTGAGTCTTAAGTACAACCAGTATCTTGGTTTGCCGTGTGCAGACTTCCTCAAAGACAGGATTAAAGGGTAATTTTGTTTTTTTCAACCCTGCTTTCACATGTGTTAGTCTAAGTAACTAATGGGGACAACAAATTTTATGGTTATTTTTGTCCAAATCTAATCTAAGATACAAAGTAATCCCTCTATTTTTTTTTGCCACTGTTGTTCTAAAGCTGTGTTTCCATGCAAAGTACCCTGACATTTTAGTTCCAGGAACTACTTTTCAAGGAACTAAAAGGTTCCTTCAGCCTGTAGTTGTCTGTGTTTCTGTCTCGAAAATAAGGCAAATTAGTTCGCTGACGTGATGACTGTTTTTACACATTTCTGTGTACGACTGTACAACAGCACTGATGCCCTTTTCAATGGATTGGAGCTGTACTATACTGTACTCTGTACATTTTAGAGGGTAAAAAAATGTCCCCAAAACTTAATTTAGACCCTGGTCCATGAGAGAGTTCCTGGGTTGGAAACACAGCTTAAGAGTCTGACAACTTTATGGAGAGGATCCCCACAGAGATACAGATTATTGTAAGAGGCAGATACAATTTGTTTAACCAGAAACAGCTGTTTTATCGCTCTTGCCAAACTCACCAGACTCTTTTTTCAAAACATCGTCATCATCATTCAAACTCGACATAAACAAAATAAAACTCACCAAAAATGTCTTGGCTGGTCTTCCCATTGTTCCAGAAATCAGCAAATCAGGTTGTTTGATCAAAACAAACCTTTAATTCACCTCTGGCTCCTCTCACAATATTTTCATGCCTAATGTGAACCAGGCCAGAGTTGGTGATTGATGGAAACCTGAATGAAGATGTTTCTGTTAAGTTTTACTTTGTTTCTGTCATGTTTGAATGAAAATGATGTTAAAAATGGTGTTTTGTAAAATGAATATGCTTTTAAAAAGGTCTCTCTCTGTAGGGATCATTTCCAAAAAAACAATCTCTGCCTGTCCGTGGCAAAAACGAGCACTTTTAATGGATGTACTTTGAAGGTCAGCAGTTGCCTGAAGGGAATTTTTTGTTGCTCAGTTTCAGTGCTGATGGCTGCACTGCACTGGGAAAAAAACTTTCCCTTTAAGCCTCATTATCCAGATATCTGCCCTGGAGACTGTTTTCAAATATCTCAGTTTTTGGGTGTCAAAGAAATGACAGCTTAGTGTAGAAGGGGGACAAAAGGGAGAAATAAAGGTGCATTTGATATTCACCAGCCTTTGTGTAGACGTAGTTCAGTCTGAGAGACCTCTTTATGAAGTCATGTCACATTTCCAGAATATAATTTACACCTTGATGCCAGAACACACTGTCAGACACACTGGAAGATCAGTTTGAACAGGGTAGTTCATTATAAAATGGACTTTGTATGCAGATGCACATGATTGTTTAAACGCCGTCACCAGTGCTGACTTTATTTGAGTGTTTGTTTTTTTTTGGAAACGTATGACTTTGACTAGGAGTACTGGGGTTGAGTACTTTGTCTGCCACTGACCGTCACGTACATATGGTAACTCATGAAAAAACAGCAAAAGTTTTTGTATATATTATGCAAAACAGTTTTATTCACTGACTCTGGTCTTTTTGTGTTCTTACCACTTGTTTTATGTCTCAGTGTAGCATGAAACGTATGTTAAAAAGCCTATAAAGAATTCAGACATGAATCTTCAAAACTGTTTTCCAAATTTCAAGCATGCTTTTTGGTTGTGTTGCTAGGGAATGACAACAGAAAGTCTGACACTTGGACTTCAGCCTGTTTTGACCCTTCTTGAACTTGTTCTGGCATCTTTTCTCACGTTGTGTTGGTCTCTTCTGCTCCCTGCTGGCCACATGTGTAAAAGCTCAGTGTGTGGAAAATGATTCAGAGAACTTCCATCTTTAAATTATTTTACTTTTACAGTCAACACACACACACACACATACACACACACACACACACACACACACACACACACACACACACACACACACAAATGAAGAATTCTGTATACCTCCAATCACATTTACTCGCTTTTTTAATGTTTCATTGAGAGGGTTTGAATTCATTTTACCTGATGAAGGTCTGAGGACTGAAACATTTTATAGGACTGTATATTTACCCATACACATACATTTTCATCATATACAAATATAAATATATACATGCCTGAGTGGTCAGGTGAATTTTATAATGTAGTAATGTTATAATGTATGTAATTTCCCATAGTTTGAAATCTACCTTTTTTCAAACACATCTTCCACATTCTTTACTTTGTGAGTCACTTTCTCCAGATGTTATAAATCTGGGAGTGTGTTTTCAGTGCAGTGGTTCTGAGGATTCTGGAGAACTTCCATGGTTTAATTTCCCCTGAAAACACGTCAGACAAACTCATCCTGACCTCATTTTCTGCAGTTCATCTGCAGCATCGCAAAGCCTTGTTTTGTCACCTGATTCATCATATTGTCAAAAAGATTTATGTAAAAACATTTTGAAAACCTTTTAAAAAAGGTGACTAATACCCCTTAAGATCAAGATTGTCTCACCACCCCCTGTGGAGCTTTGGTGACCCCAAGTGGTGTTCTGGACCTCAGGTTGAGAAAAAGTGAGTTAGGGGACTGCAAGAAATAGAGCATGGTTTAATGATGCCTAATTAATCTCAAAGAGGTCACAAAGTTCATCAGATTTATCTAAAGACCCACTGGAGGGGGTCTGACTCTTCAACCTTAAATGAGCATGCACATATAAATATTTTGGACAATTAATCAGTTGCTATTTTCCACTATTTTACACCAGCAATATCCTATTAACAATGAAAGCTGAGGAAGGAGGAAAAAGCTGTCAAAACATAAATATATTTCAGAGTGATTATACCTGTTTTATGTCATATACAGATGTTCAATGTTCAAAGTCACGTGACCTCAGTGCTTGATCCATTCCCACAACCTGTCAAATGACCTCCCAGGATACAGAAACCATTCAAGGGTTAAGTTGGGAACCACTGGACTGAAAAACTAATTGCATAAAGTAGTTAAAATTCCAACACTGTCTGTAATTGAAATCTATTGTATGTACAGTAACAGAAGCCTAAATACCCTTTTGTACTATGCTTTATTACGTCAAACCTTTTCTCCTCATATATGTGAGTTTAATATTTAGATTTATGTGCACATTAAATCTTAACTCATGACAAGCCTTGACCTTCCTGCCGATGTCTTTGTGTATTGTAGTAATCTTACAGGTTGTAATGTTGGTGTTTTCTTCTCCGTGTCGTGCAGTTCTGGCAATTTGGAGAGTGGGTGGAGGTTGTGATCGATGACCGGCTGCCGGTGAAGGATGGGAAGCTGCTGTTTGTCCACTCAGCAGAGGGAACAGAGTTCTGGAGCGCACTGCTGGAAAAGGCCTACGCCAAGTAAGACATAGAGTAATCACTTGGATTATGTGTGACTGCTAACATCCAACATTGTTGCTGCGTTTGTGTCTTGTATTGACATGCTTTCAGTTTATGTAACAAAGCACGAGGTGTTAAAGCCTACACACGTCCTATTTGTGATTAGGCTAAAGTGAACTTTTTGTTTATTCGAGCGAGCCAACTGAACCGACTGAAGTTCCTGTCCTGGACTCAACTCTCAGGCATATGATCACGAGTTACAGGAATAGTTTTGATTATATGAAATGGCTTGTATGAACTACCTATCCACAGCTGAAGCCCCCAGTATGGAGAAGCAGCAGGTCTATTGTGTAGGAAGCAGCAAAATCAATGTCATTCATCAGTGTATACTATATTTTGAATATTTTCACTGCTTTATCTTGTTGTCAGACAGCCTTTTCCAATAGGAAACTGAAGTTAAATTGCTTGTTATATATATATATACCGATTATCCATCAGACTAGAAGCCTGCAAGCTCGTCCAGCCACCGACACCCTGAGTCCATTAGGACCAGCTTCATGCCATTTTCTTAAACAGATGGCTACAAGCAAAAAAGGTCATGTGCAGTGCAAAGAAAAGTAGGATATTTACTTCTTTGTTGCTGGATCATGTTGCTTCACTTGTAACAGAGAAAGTGCACATCAGAGACAGAGTGCATCAGAGAGGAAAGCACGCCAGGCACGCTGTACATTTATAGTTTCTCTGGTGCATCTCAAAGTCATCGTTTAAGAGAGAGTTTAAAGTGATATTAGTGTTGGTCTCAGGCTGGGCTGGGCTTGGGCTGAAAAATTGCAGAGTTTGTCGAGCTGGGGCCGGTCTAGGGGCTGGGAGGCTTAATGAAGACTATAACTGATGACAGGATTTTGCACAAAGATGCCTCTAACTGGAGAGTTTCTGAATGTTGAGAGTGTGTGTTAAGGACATGATTGAGAAACACTCCAGAGCTATTAAGAAACCCCAGACTCCAGCTGCTCCAGCGGACAGCTGTGGTCCCAGATGTAAATTTATCCCTAAAACTGAAGCGGTACATTGTTTGTGGAAGTCTCTGCCTGCCAAGTGAAATGAGTTTCCCACTTGGACAGAGTGTGATGTAAAACTGAGATTTATGCATTGTTACACTCGCTCTGTGCATCTGTAGTGACACACTCATATAAGGTAGTGTAGAGCAGCGAGTGTTTAGAGAGAACATACCGTACCCATACGCTGTAAACTTTTCACCCTAACAACGTCAGTTCTTTTGACTGCATTTACATTAAGATCCACCTATGCAGCATTTTTGTCATTCATTCTGTGTTAAGCCTCCATTTAAGCCCTGCTCATACACCTAATAATTCTCTATGTACTATTTGAATGATTTTTAATCCTCATTAATCTGTTGTTGTGTACCAGGTTGAATGGCTGTTACGAGGCTCTGTCAGGCGGCAGCACGTCAGAGGGCTTTGAGGACTTTACAGGCGGCGTGACAGAGATGTATGAGCTGAGGAAAGCCCCCCCCGACCTCTACAGCATCATCAGCAGAGCCATAGAGAGGGGCTCGCTGCTGGGCTGCTCCATAGACGTCAGTACCGCAACACTCATACATTCTTTGACCCAAACAAATGGGGAAGTAACACAGATTTATCACAAGTTGTTGTTAAAGTGACTGTTTTCATAATTACAACATGGTAGAAACAATGGAACAATGTGATAGGGGTCACCAGCAGTGATGAACTCTGCAGCTCCCTTCGACTACATGGTGTTTTATAGCTCATAGAGAGTTCATAGCGTTCATTCTGTAACATTATCCTCAGTGTTACATAACGCTTTCAGTAATGAAAGTCCTAAAAACTACCCGTCTCAGCACCAAGTTATCAAGTAACCGGTGGATAGGATGGAGCATTTAGCAGCTAAAAAACCCACATATTTCCCTGTGGAGTTGGGAGGAGGTGAGGGTCAGCTATACATCAGGGAAACCAGACGTGATCAAATTACAGTAACATAGAGTATATTGTCATTTTTAATGTACTATCACCTATTTGTAAGAAAAAGATAACTGTTGTTTCTAGAAAGTCTCATTGAGGAGACTGCAATTATGGCAGTTTGAGTGAAAGAGTGTTGTTAATGGTGGACAAATGTGTAAATTTTGGTGATCGAGGACACCAGGAGAGGGCAGTGAAGACTGGGAAGCCTGTGGTAGGGAAAAAGGTTAGAGCTGGCACGAGTTCGATGTAATACTCAGGGACGCGACAGTGAAGCGGATGTTTGCAGACAGAGGGGACTGAACCCTGTCTGCCCCGTTGAAGGACACTTTAGTGTGATCAGTATGTCTCCCTGTGCTGCTCAGTCTGCATACGAAGAGCTGCCAGTCAAGCTCATCTGGTTGCTTTTAAGAGCTTTCTGACCCAGAGACGATATTATTAAAATTTTAATATATATTTTATTATTTATCAGTAAAATATTGAGATGCAAGTGTGAATGGTGGATGTTGAAAAGCCGATGCTAAAGTGAATTGCTGGCTTTAATTTGTACATAAAAGCAGTTGAAGGAGTGTGAAGAGATGGAAAAGTGTGAAATCGTCTATTTAGTATGAATGGGATTTAAAAATTGAATAGACCTCATGATTTATTAAACACGTGGAACATTATACGGTTTGAATGGATTTTCTGGCTTTAAGTATGAATGAATAGATACAATTCGAAGAATATAAATAGCTGGAAAAGTGTGAAAGGAGTGAAGGATGTAAAATATAGTGTAAAGCTAAACTGTGTGGACACTGAACTCTTTGATGGAGAAATCGAGTATCAAAAAAATGTCTAGTCATTCAGCAGCAAATTTTGATACCTTAGGAGCAAATCTCCAAACTGTGGTTTATTCTTAATTTTGTAATACTGATATAAGTGTAAAAACGCCATGGTGCTGAAACATAAAACTAAAGAGCTGAAACAGAAAACATAAGTTAAATCACATTGTGGTAAATAGGTTCATATTTTTATGTTATGAAACTGCTTTGAGTTTGTAAAAAGAGCTGAAGAAGAGCTGAAAAATTGTACCGTAATGTATAATGTAATTTTCATTTTCTTAAAATGGATTTTAGTATCGAAAAAAGTATTGTTTAAGAAGCAGTATTGAAGTCAAAGTATCACGACTGGTCCCGGTATCAACATTTTTGAATGATAACCAGCTTAATTTTGAATGGCTGTTGAAAAAGTATAAATAATGACTGGGATCAGAACTCCATCACTGCCTTTAATTTCTTTGTACAAAACAAGCAAGAAACAATGGATGTTTTGTTTACTATTACAAGGATTAAATGAACTTTAATTAACTTGTCTTCAGAGTTTGCATTTATTGTTTTAGGTGTGACAAATGACAGTTTTCATGTTTAAAAAATTGAATCAGCAGATTCTCATTTAGTACGCTAATCAATGTGGAATCCAGTTCGACCACAGTGATTTAGGGCATTACGTCGATCTCTCAGCAGTCTTTGAATTTCATTACGGTAGCAGCTTTGGGTTCACATGATAGACATTTGCTTGAATTAGTTAAAACAACCAGTGAAACCCAGTTCACTAATGTATTTTTCAGTCTATAAAGTTTGCTGATGTTAATGAATGAGTTGTGTTTTGATGGTGACCCGCAGCCTACAGTCACTACCTCCTCACATGTGGAGTTCTGGTATGCAGATGCTTTTGGTGACGTTGTTAGACGTCAGTGACCCCTTTTCACATCTGTGCACTCGCTCATCCTCAGATCACCAACACAAGAGACATGGAGGCCGTCACGTTCAAGAAGCTCGTGAAGGGACACGCCTACTCCGTGACCGGTGTGGAAGAGGTCAGCGGTGATGAAGCGAATTTGTTGTCTTGTGATGCCCAAAACAGATCCAGCAATTTCACAACCTTTATCTTTCACCCTTCACACACATAGTAACGTACTGAAAAGAAAGGATAAAGAAGGATAAAGAAAGGATGTTAAGGATCTGCTGTTTTTGAAAAAAAAAAAAAAACCTTGGTGATGTAGCAGCAAAGCATATTTTAACCATGTAAAAAAAAGTTAAGACTAGTTAAGTTGGTTTGGATTCACCAAACTTAAACTGACAATAAATAAGTACCTCATATAACCCCACCACAAAAATCTGAAATATTCCTTTAACATTTGGACGCTAGCATGTGGCAAAGCAAAAAATAATCACACATCTCAGGGGTATAGTATAGAACTTAACTTTTTTCAGTGCAAAAATATAATTTTACTTGAAAAAAATATATAGATTGAAGCCCTAAATTTGTGGTTTTGTTGGCTCTGATCAGCAGAGATCAGTGTTAGGTAACATTTTCTCCAGTAACTGTGCATCCTTCATTTCATTGTCACGTAGTTAATGAAGACCAGCTGACACCAGAGTATTGTTAATGTGATTCAAATGCGTGAGCTGACTCTCCTCCATTTATTACGATGTTTCTTTACTGTGATAATTAATTTCAGGAAAACTTAGAGTTGATACACATGACTGTGTGCAGGGACTTTGTGAAACCCTCTAACAAGAATTGATGGAACCAGTTTATTTCTCTACTTATTTGAACTGTATTTAACCAGGAAGCCTCTTGTCTGAGTTTTCCAGTCATTATTTCAGCTGGTGTTTCTTCATCTGTAGGTGATGTACAGAGGGAGTCCAACCAAGCTGGTTCGCATCAGAAACCCCTGGGGGGAAGTGGAATGGACGGGAGCCTGGAGTGACAAGTAGGATTTTACTTAATACTTACTACACTAGTTGTGGCGTTAAATGTCATACTGTGATGGGAGACATCCCACATTTCTCAATTTCTCATTAGTGAATGAAACAAACAGATACTGTGCAGCATTTATAGGCTGTTTCAGGCAGTTTTCACAGTTTATGTTTTTATTGCCCATGAAATTAGTTCCTGAGGCCATTATCACCCACCCACTGTGATCCCTGAGTGTCTCAGGAAGAAAAGCTAGAGGGGGGAGGGGGTTGGTGGTCTTCTGCATTTGGGAGAAGAGTCAGATAGAGTTAAGGAAATAGGTGAGATAACATTATATAATGTCACTGTAGTTATGGAAATAAAAATACCAGATGTCACAGTCCAACTGAGCATTTTTAACACTTCATACGTTCAGATGGGCATGAAACTTTCAGTGCAAAGAATGTGCAGCTTTGCTGATTTAAAGACACCAAGTAATGGACGTAACTTCATTAATTGTGTACATTTATATAAATCTAACATTAAGGTTATTGCTAAAACAAAAGTGATGGAAGGAAAGGTCATAGGTGATGAAACCCAAAAGATTTTGCGGGAGTTATCTCAGTACATGGTCTAGTTGTTGACTTCACTTGTATAATCATCTTTTTTCTTTTTTTGGAAATCCTCAGCTCCAGGGAGTGGGATAGTCTGGATCGCTCCGTCAGAAGTCGGCTACAAAACCGCAGCGAGGACGGTGAATTCTGGTGAGTCTTATTCTGCATGTGGTCTCTCATCATTTTCAGCAGCTGATAGAAAATCATCTGACTGATTAAGGCATGGCCAGAAATGCAGCTTTTATGCCCTTGTGATTTAACACAGTGCCACCAGAAAGGTCAAAGGTCACAGGCATTCAATGTTCATTTCCATTTTTGCCCCTTTTCTGCAAAGATTTCTCATTTGATATCTGTTCTGATACAAGATTCAACTCTTGAACTTCATGGTGGAAAAATAAAATAGTGCGTCCCCACGGTCTCCCAACAGTAAATCTATTTCTGTTCCCAGGATGTCGTTCAGTGACTTCCTGCGTGAGTTCAGCCGTCTAGAGCTCTGCAACCTGACGGCTGACGCCCTGCAGAACGCCCAGCTGAAGAAATGGAGTTCCTCGCTCTATCAGGGAGAGTGGAGGAGGGGCAGCACTGCTGGAGGCTGCAGGAACTACCCAGGTAAGACATGATGAGAGAGGAGAGAGCGAAAAAGTGTAAGGTAGCAGATGGAAGGGTGGAGGCACAAATGAAAGGACAGAGTTTTCTGTGAGCGCCGGTTGCTGCCTAAACAGCTGATTTGTCATTTAATGACAATTTAAAATAAAAAATACATATTATATTCCCCTGGTGCCCTTTAATATATATTATATATATTAATATATATTATATTTAGTAATATATATGATCAAAAATACATGTCTTTTAATATCGTTGTGGTACATGGTTTACATTTTTGGTTAGCTAGCTCACTGGCTAGCTGCTCACTATCCTTGAGGAAAGCCCTGGAGGGAAGGAGGATTGGGATGAATTTACTAAAGGAATGCGAACCAGTGACTCCTATTTAAACAATAAGTAACAAAACAATGGCCTATTTTAAAATGGATTTTGGAAATTCCCCATCATGACTGAAGACATGCTTGGAAATCTGTTTCCTCCACGTACTGTGACCCAGACAACATAAATTCTACTCTTATTTTCTACACTACTGATAAAAACATAAGACAGTTCAAATTCAGTCATCTATAGCTAAAAAACAAGAACAATCTGACCTTTTCAACTCTTCTTCCCAGCAACCTTTTGGCTGAACCCTCAGTTCAAGCTTGTGCTGCAGCACCCAGACGCTCCTGGCCAATCAGACTGCAGCTTCCTGGTCGGCCTCATGCAGAAGGACCGCAGGAAGAAACGGCAGGAGGGCAAGGACATGGAGACCATCGGGTTTGCCGTCTATGAGGTGAGCTGCAGTCCTGCAAACGCTGTTTATAAAACTTAACATCATGAAACCTGTGTGTCCTCATAACTTTTAATAACCTTGTGAGGCTTTGCTGCTTGATTCTTCCTTGTGTTTCGCTGAATTTTATAGCACAGGACATTTCTGATACAGTATACACCATTAAATGGGCAACACCTCTTTCTGTACTGTGCTCTTCTGACAGCTGAGCAAGTTTATGACCTTGGTCACATTTTCTTTTTCTGTTTCAATTCAAAATATGGAGATCTGAGGTTTGCAACCAACAGCGACCATATGCTATGTACTTTACTAGTTACTACAGATTTTGAAGAACACACTTGCTAACTGACTCAATCTCTATCAGTTTCAACACTGATATTATTAAAAATGCTGAGCAAATGTAAAAAAAAGCCCAGATTTCTCCAACAAAAACTTACCAAACCAGCAAATGAATCACCTGAAGATGTCAGTTAAGTTTTTGATGCCTCACTTAATGCACCTCATTCCCTTGTGAGTGTTCAGTGTCAGTTTGTCCTGTTTGCCTTGCTGCCTGTCTGTCTCTACTTTTTGCTGTTGTTACCTGTTATCTGTTAACCGTCTCCTCACCTGTACACTATTCATTTAATAAAACTCTTAAGGCATCCTGCTCTTTGAGTTATCTACACTTGGGTCTAATCCCGATATTCCTGAGACGTGACACGATTAGTGTCAAACACACAAGCTTCAAATTGTCGGTGAAAAAGCGTTGATTTTTGAACTGATTCTGAACTACTTTTCACTGGTGACTATAGTCATTTTTTTTTAAATGTCTTCAATCAGTTCTTCAGTCATGTTTTCTTTCAATGGAAAAAAGGTGCATTGGGAATTCAGCTGTTACTGACTCCAGGACGGTGTGCGACTTTGTCGTATTTCAGCATGCATTTTTATCCATACTTTTTTTTGATAATCAAAAAAGTAATTTTTGGGAGATTTTATGCCTTTGTTGGTGGGGTGAAAAATATTACAGGGAAGAAGAGGTGAGAGAGGATGGTATCCACATGGTGCAAAAGGTTCCTAGCCTGAACTCAAACTCTGCACTGTTAGGCTGTGTTTTGTATACCCATGTCTGCCAAACAAGTTTTGTTTGCTGTAATTGTCCTTGTGACGGCATGTCTGCTTGACCAGTCACAATCAGCAGCACTGCTGGCAAACCTTGAACTAAATGTTTTAGTTCATGTTCCAAAAACAGCATCTGTGACATGTTAAATTCCTGCAGTAGAAAAAGGCTATTTTTTTTAAATCTCTAATTTGTCTGAGTGACTGTTTTTATAATGTGATGTTTCAGGAGTCACATAATCTTTTTTACTTCTTATTCATTTCCTGTCTTTTTGTGTTCCTGATCACATCTGTCATGGTAATAATTTCATCTCTTTCTCTCTCTCTCTGTCCTTTACAGGTTCCACGAGAGGTATGTTTTTGCCTTCTTTCCACTTTTATCTTACAATTCATCAACAATCTCATAGTCAAATGTTATCCAGGCATTCTGAAATGCGAGCTGATTAAAATATTTAACCTCGTCTCCCCTCTCAGTTTGTGGGCAGGTCAGGGGTCCACCTGAAGCGAGAGTTTTTCCTCACCCACGCCTCCAGCGCTCGCTCAGAGCTCTTCATCAACCTGAGGGAGGTCAGCTCGCGGTTGCGACTGCCAGCCGGGGAATACGTCATCGTCCCCTCCACCTTCGAGCCACACAAAGAGGCCGACTTTGTCCTCAGGGTTTTCTCTGAGAAACCTGCTGAATCTGAGTGAGTTAATCTTAGGGAATAATATGATGTTTTTGAGCAAAAATGACAGAAAATCAATCCAAATGATTCAAACAGACGATGGCAACAAGTACTAGCCAATCAGAGTCAGAATATGGCGGGTCATAACTTTGCCACTCTGGGAAAGAATGTTGCTTTAAAGTGTAAAACATAGACAATATCTCGTTTTAAAAATACATTGTACAAAGAAATAGATTACAGAACATTATGATGAGAGATTTTAAAGTAACTAAGTAACTTGAAGTCCTTCTTCTGTCCATATCAGGGAGCTTGATGATGACGTTGCAGCCAATATTCCAGCAGAGGTGAGAGGATGAGACACAGCCTCTACATCACCTGACCACTTAAGAGGTGGAGAAAAAAGGCAAATATGTACCAAAAATGTAACTGTTTGCGTTTCAGAATATGCTGGATGAGAGCCAGATTGACGCCGGGTTCAAGAGCCTCTTCAGACAGCTGGCAGGGCCGGTAAGCACACTTGGCATAGACAAAATAGTTCATGGTATACACAGTCATATTTACATTATTCAACCTTATCGCTTTGTGCCAACAGGACATGGAGATCAGTGTGACAGAGCTGAAAACCATATTGAACAGGATCATCAGCAAACGTTAGTTGTCACTCTCAACTGTGCGGTGGAATTACAAGCTTGTGTTTGGCTCATGACATTATGGATTTTTCTCCATTCTGGTTCCAAATAGTCTCTTATTTGTGTCATCATCTTCTCTCTCTTTGTCTTACTTACTACTTACAGATAAAGACCTGAAGACAGACGGCTTCACAAAAGAAGCTTGTCGCAGTATGATAAACCTCATGGACGTATCCTTGAAATGGTATTAAAATTAAAAGAACTTAAATATTATCAGGGAACAAACATTGTAAGCCTCATAATGGAACAACCGACAGTTAGGGAGAGACTGATGATGAACTTTATTAGTGGATAGCCCCTTGAGATGGTCTCGTTTTCGAGGGGGTCCAACACAACACTTACCGACCCACCCACACATCATTCCCATAAATCCACCACACCCAAAATACACAAACACAAGAACATGCAAAAATAAGTGGGAAGTAGATGCCACAGAACATATGGTGCAATAATAACGATAATAATAATAATGGTACTAGTACTAGATTTTTCCAGTCAGAGGGAGCTGAACTAATGGCAGTTGGTGGTTAGTTACTTTGGCAACAACTAAAGCTATTGAAAGCATCAGGAAACTTGGTAAATGACCACGGTACTGTATTCCACGTTGGTCTTCAAGGCTGTGTTCAGTCCCACTTCAGCTATGTCCACTGGACTTTTTTGCCTGTTATCAGCAGCTAAGTTAGCAGAAACTGCAAAACGCTCCTCTCAGAGCTTACTTTTTGTAAAGATGTTTGAAGTTGAGCCTGCTGTTAGTTATCACACTCTGAGTGCCAGATGTGGTCGACGTGGAGAGCCGTTGAGTGTGCCAGCTTGGTCTTCAGCCTACTCTTAAAGCCCTACATTCAGCGCATATGAATGTGTGTAATATTCGGCCTTTGCGACCTGGCACTTTCTGTTCTGCATCTTGTGCCAAACTTTGCTTTCACCTCAGCATCGAGGGTCCGCTCATGAAGCTTCACTGGGCCCCCTTATATTTCTTAAAATCTAGTCCTGTTTAGCTTTATCTGCTTATCAATATGCATGGCACATATGAGAGAAAAAAGCTTTTATATCATGGTTGGAACTGGATGTCAGAGAATAAAAAGGGATGTGTCAGCCTTGTTTGCATGTATGCAGTGTGAAATATAATATACTGTCTGCCTGCCTAATTTCTATTCAGGAGCAGCTAATGTTAGCTAGCTGCTGATGCGGCCCACTAAAATGCCTTGAATATAATCTGCTGTCACAGATACCACTTTCCCTAAAATTAATAACTTCTAGCTAGCAGGCCTTTTACTTCCAGCTTATGTGAGAACCCATCAAATTTTTTACAGGCAGAAAAAAAATCAACAGATTTTGATTTTGCTTTGATTTGCTTTTTTTTTTTTTTTTTGCAATTTTTAAAGCACATTATGATTGAGGGTGTGATCTAAAATGTTTAAAAAGCCATTTTTCATTTCACCTTTAAAACAATTACATTCACTCTGTTGTTGTACTTGTTGATCAGATGAAAGTATCTGTTGTCCCTTAACTTCTCGGCTCAGACGGACGGCAGTGGAAAGCTGGGCCTGACAGAGTTCCACGTACTCTGGGAAAAGATTAAACGATACCTGGTGAGAATAAACACTGACGGGCCAGACGGGCTAAATAATATCGATTGTGCTTCATGGTATCTGCGTCAGTCTCGTGTTTATTTTGACATGTGGCCAGTGGACTGGTTCCCGATCTTGTTGTTTGCTGTCTAAATACTTGTTTCTTTCCATTCCTCATTTCTGTCTCTCTTATTTCTGTCTTTTATTTTCCTCTTTCTCCATCTGTTTGTGTGACCATGCCAGACTATATTCAGGGAGTTTGACTTGGACAAATCAGGCACCATGAGCTCCTATGAGATGAGGATGGCTCTTGAGTCTGCAGGTACAGTTCCTTTTCATTTCAACATAAGGAAAAGACAGAAAAACAAGAGTCAGTGGCATTTTCAGTCATGTATTTCTCTCCATCAGGTTTCAAGTTGCCCAACCACCTGTTCCAGCTGATCATCCTGCGCTACACAGAGGCCGACATGACTGTCGACTTTGACAACTTTGTCACCTGCCTGGTCAGACTGGAGACCATGTACAGTGAGTCCCATAACTTTCGGTGTCTTTAAAGGAACACTTCACCCACTTGACATCCTGTTTGTTTGTACAATCAATGTCATATTAAGACAAAGAAGCCGACATGAAACTGGTTATCACCTCACTTTAACCCAATCAAGGTTGAACCCAGATCAAACAACACCATTTCTAACTTACAATAAATGACATACAGTGTGTCTGCATGGTGCCATGATGTCTTAGGACTCTTGCAAGACATAAGAATTTAAAATACTTGAGTTATGCTTGTGAAATAAATGACTCCTTGTGTTTTGTCTCTGAAGAAACCTTCCATACCATGGACACAGATAAAGACAAAGTCATAACCCTCAACTTCTTTCAGGTATGGCCACATATTTATGTGTACACAAATGTGATCATACACCCAAACAATATCTTTGCCTATCAAACCGATTTTATCTACTTTTGTACTGAAAACCTGTTTTTTATTCATATTGTGTTGGATATTTACTAACCTTCTTTGTGCTTGAAATAAATGTGATTTGTTCATAATTAGCACCCCCTAATTCACATGCTCTCTGTGTTGCACAGTGGATTACCCTGACCATGTTTGCCTAGACATGAGTGAACTCCACTATAACTGTTGCACTGCATCCTGCCGCAGCTCCAGGCCCAGTATGTTGTTGTTTCAGAAGTGCCTTTTCCTGCTCCAGTTCTTCCTCTCCTCCACGCTGTTGAGGCCCTTTGATGCTAAAAGACTGTAAATTCATCTTTACAGTGCCTACAGTATATTGGAAACTTGTGCCAGCCCTTTATTTGTTACATGTTTTGCAGGTAACAAATAGTTTTAGCCACTCTGGGGGCAGAAATAAACTTACTGGTTAAATTTCAGTGGGCGGGGACATAAAGTCACACATTTTTGTAGTGAGCAAGCTAGCCATAGATTTTTCCGCCATAAGTTACATCCTTAGGCTATCTGTCATTCAAGACATGCTAGCTTGTAGCTACCTTGTTTAAGAAGACGAACCTTACTTAGAATAAAAGTACTGTACATACATAAGTAGTCAAATAAATGGATGATTTGACTAATAAAACATTTTATCAGTAAACGCATAAAATGAACAAAGAAAGTGAGGGAAAAATATATTACTGTCACCTCAGGAGTTCTCTTACCTTAGCAGGATTTAGCTGTCCATCGACATATTAGCAGAATTCCTAGCTTGGTTTACTTCACATGATTGAAAATCATTCATTCATTTTTGTTTTTTCTCCTAAAAGTCTGGTTTGGTTCTCTCAGGTAGTCAAGCTAGCCAAGCTAAGTTAGCCCTAGCTCATGAAGGAAATGAAAAAGGATTTTTTTTTGTGTGTGTTTTGATCATGAGTTCCATGTTTGCCAAACTCAAGTTGCCAAGTAGCTAACAAGCATTGAAAAATGTGATTTTGCTGTTCACATTGCACTGTAATTCAACCAAAGTGATTATTTTTGCTCCATTTAATACATGTGGAACCAAAACCTCTTTCTGTGACTTTTGCCCCCTTAGGGTGGTCAGCTAGGAAATTTAAAGTCAATTAGCGTTTTTTTAAATGGCGATTTTAAAAAGAAAAATCAGGAATCAACCCTTCCTAAGTGCCAGCCTTTTTTGCTCTGTCCTCCAATAACAGTTGAGCAACCTTGATAGACAACCTCAGTCAACTTTCTCCTTTCCTAATGAAGTGACATATATTTGCATCTTAAGTTAGCTAATGTTAGCAAAAGGCTAGCTAACTAGCCAGAATAGCTCTTGTACAGGCCCCCAATAACATAATTTAACCATTTTTAAAATTTTGGTTTTCTTTTCAGCATAGATGATCTAAGTACAGCAAACAGGAACGGTGAAAGTTTACAGAAGTACCAAGCTTGCTCAACTCTTGGACTTTGGAAGGGTCAATTGGCTCTCAGTGATTACTCTTTATTATAAAATTTATCCATAGTAAACACTAGACTGTTAAGGGCACATTTATCTTCATATAGGGAAAATAATACTTTTTGGACTATTTTTATAAGTCAAGTAAGTAATATGTGAATTAAAATCCACCAAGATGATTAATGTACTTGAGATTAATCTGACAATCTGCAAAATGCTCCTCTCAGAGCTTACTTTTTGTAAAGGTGTTTGAAGTTGAGCCTGCTGTTAGTTATCACACTCTTGAGTGCCAGATGTGGTCGACGTGGAGAGCCGTTGAGTGTGCCAGCTTGGTCTTCAACCTACTCTTAAAGCCCCACATTCAGCGCATATGAATGTGCGTAATATTCGGCCTTCGCGACCTGGCACTTTCTGTTCTATATCTTGTGCCAAACTTTGCTTTCACCTCAGCATCGAGGGTCCGCTCATGAAGCTTCACTGGGCCCCTGCAGTGCAGAGACAGTGGTGGTGTGCTGTATCATAGAGAATGTGTAGAGTTATAGTTCTTAAAAACTAGTCCTGTTTAGCTTTATCTGCTTATCAATATGCATGGCACATATGAGGAAAAAAAAAGCTTTTATATCATGGTTGGAACTGGATGTCAGAGTGGTTTAAAAAGGGATGTGTCAGCCTTGTTTAATCTTGCCTTTCAAAGGGAACAAGCACACGTCAGTACTTTGGGTGAAGGTAAACAATTATGCAAGATGGATAGATATGTTGCATGTATGCAGTGTGAAATATAATATACTGTCTGCCTGCCTAATTTCTATTCAACCAGGGGAGCAATTGTTTTATTTGAAGAGTATTCAAAAATAATATGCCACTTTTGGGAAAAATAAAAACTTGAAAGCCTTTACATACGGAGGATATGTAAAGTTGACCTGCAAGTGTTTTAAATACCAAAATTGTTTGTTCTATTATTAGTATCATTTTTCCAATTTTTATCTTTTTGTAAATATATGAATTAATTTGAAAACATTAATCCAAAAGTGACTGCCAAGACCTTACATTTATGATACTCCGACAATGCCAGCATTCTTGTCTTCAGTTTTTGCAGCATAATGCTTATATAATGTTACTAAATGTTTACACACCAGGAACATTCTGGGTCCTTTGGACCCGTTCATCATGCAATGTATTGGTTTACTGTGTAGCGTCTCTGTAAAACTTCCATACACACTTTGAAAATAAACATGGGGATGTTTTCATGTGTCTCTGCATTGATCATCAATTCATAATTGCGTTGAATCTCTAAATCAAGCCTGAGATAGGTGTTTATTTATAGTATTTTATTTGTGATGAGTGAATCAATTAAAACGAGTAAAAAATGCCCCTCCACACCCCAAAGAACACAAACAAACCTTACATAGTAATAAATAGTACCTTTAGTAACAAGATTCATATTAAAAAAGCACAATAAAATACTTTAAATCCACTAATGTACACATTTCAACAACATAATATTAAGATCTTTACAGCAGATTTTTGCTCATTGTTAAGTTAAATTGCAGACATTTGTACAAGCTGATCATTATTATGATCATATATTTTAAGTTAGAACAAAAACGCCTTGTTTAAAATGATACAAAAAATAAAAACTGAGAGGCGCCTTTTTTGTCTGGAGCCGCTCGACAGGAGGAATGTAAGCACTGTGACGTGAAAACAATGATTGTGTGCGTTCAGTATTCATGTTTATATCTAAGTGAGATTCTTCAGAGGACTACAATTGCTATCATCTTTTGACCTAAGACTATAAACAGCCCAACTGCTCACCTAAATAATAAACTAAAAAAAGTCTGATTTTCACAATAGCACTAAATGTGAACCTTTCTAAGTCGCTTTCAGTCATCATTAAAGCTTAAATGTAGCTTCTGGGTGCCCCTGATGGAGCGTGGCATCTCTTCAGGCATAGTTATTGTTGTGCTCGATCTTGGTCACCATGGTGGACACCAGCCGCTCCAGCTGCTCCGCTCGCTGCTTGCCGGTCTGAAGGACCTCCTCGTGATTGGCCTTCTCCTCGCTGTCGTAGTCCATCACGGCCTGGTTGGTGATTAACGAGAGAGCGAAGACACGCATGCCGCAGTGACGTGCGATGATGACCTCGTGGACTGTGCTCATGCCTAGCGAGGAAAATAAGTCATCGTGATAAATATAAATGATACCAGGATAGAATTATAAAATGTTTATTTTGACTACTTAGAAACTATGAAATGTGATGTAATCATTATAAGAAGAAATGTAGAGCTAATGAGTCTTGCTTTACTAGCTTCAGTTGAAAAGTTTGTGTTAAGCTTTTTACCTCTGATTTTCTTTTTCTGTGGATGATAAAGTTTCCATATCTGACACAAGAATTAAATATAGGCAACAGTTACACAGCTTTATTAAATACTTGACTCTAATTGTTCAACTGCAGCATTCTAAGGTCTGTTATATCTGCATAGCAGACTATTGCTATGTGTAACAGATGGCTGCTATGAAAAACAGACTGTTGCTATAGACGCAGTTCTGATTATAGAGTCTGTAAGAGTGATAAAATCATTTATAAATCCATAAAGTCATTTTTTTGTACGTAGCCATGTAGCTTTGCGTCGGCATTCCGCATCACCCTGTTGTGGTTTATTTTACAGTAATGACCAGCTCACTGTACATTATCCCTTACATAATGGGTCTATTTTTACATGAAAGTCTTATATAATTCAGCTTTAAAGGTACATTTTCCATATATAATTCCTGCCTATGTACTGTAACTGTAAAACACTCTATATTGGTGGTTGTAATCACTACAAATCCGTAAAAACTACGTACCGACAGCATCAGCACCCAGTTTGTGCAGCATACGGCACTCTGCAATGGTCTCAAATGAGGGTCCGCCCAGCACACAGTAGACACCCTCTTTCAGGAAGTCCCCATAGCCAAGCTCCTGTCCCACGTCCATGGCCAGCTGCTGTAGCTCTCTGTCGTAGGCGTCGGACATGCAAGGAAAACGCACGCCAAACCTGTGAGAGGAAGAAGTAGAGAGCAAGGCGAGTTTAAAACTACTTGAAGCATGCCCCGAGTGCAGGAAAATTCATATTTGATCATACGCACACCAGTCTTACCTCTCATCATTGGGTCCCGCCAGTGGATTGTTGCCAGCAAATCCTGGCATATTGAGGTGGTCTTTGATGATCATGATGTCTCCCACTTTAAAGTCCTGGTTGAGGCCTCCTGCTGCATTGGTCAGCATCACCGTCTCCACGCCGAGCAGCTTGAAGATGCGTATGGGAAGTGTTATCTGGAAACATGCACACACACACACAGTACATACATACAGTCATTATGTAATCACTCACAGGGCACTTTGGTTTAAAGGATCTTTTCAGCAGCGTGACTGGATATAGAGCATTTTTTTAAGCTGCAGATTTCACGCCTTGATGATGCAATCAGCTGCAAGAGTACCAATGAACACACACCTTCTGGATTGGGTAGCCCTCGTACAAGTGGAAACGCCCCTGCATGCAAACACACGGCCTCCCCTTCAAGGTGCCGAAAACCAGCCGACCTGCATGTCCATGCACTGCAAGGAAAAAAAGACCACGCAAACCAGTCAGTAAATATCAACAGTACATTGAAACAAGTCAGAGGTTTGTTGTAACTGAACTCACCAGTGCTCTGTGGAAAGTTGGGGATGTCCTTGTAGTTGAAGGCTACTTGGTCCTTTAGCATGTCAGCGAGCCCTCCAAGCCCTGAGCCACACACGATGCCCACTATGGGTCTGACGTCCGTCTGGGCAAGCAGCCAATCGGCAGTGGCCTTGCAGTCCTCATAGCTGTAGCTGGATGACATGACAAAAGAGGTTAGGCTGACTTCTGGTTCAGTAGGAATCAATACTTTCATTCACTAGTCTATCTTTAAATTATGTGAAAGTTCTTTTCTCTGCCCAAGTCTTCTTTTGCAATCAAGCTCCATTAATATCAGCTTTTCCCAGAATCCTAATTGCCTCCTCATTCATGTGATGTGCTCATTATTATCAGATTACAGGATATGAAGCCTAATCTTTTACTAATAAGGATATGACTTTTGAAGAGAGAGTGACACACACACATTCCTGCAGAGTCACAGCAGTATCACACTTCTCATGCACACACACGGTGACGCGCACACACACTTAATTTTTTGTCTGTTGAGCTGAAATATTGCTCTCATTCATCCCCTGGAATTTCTGTAATCACCTTTAATTTGATAGTTTCACCCCCACTTAGTATGGATCAGTGGATATATGTGTGTTTGGCCCTTAAAGACTCTGTTTCGTCACAGGGATAACTTTGCAGTGATTTATTAACACAATAAAGTGAAATAAAGTAAGCCACAAAACAGAACACTGATGTGACTGATGGTCTAATCAACAGAAATATACTATTTTGTCCATAACAACTGTCAAAAGCAAAGTGTGAGTCCACATATAGGAATAAATGAATGGTTTTTATGTAATCCCAGTTACCCACAGTCCATGTGCGCCTTTTTTTGGGCCTCAGCCAGACATTCCTGGTATATTTTTTACTCGGTGTCCTGACTTGTCCATGAAGGGGCCATGTGTTCAGCAGCATTGGAAGAGAAAATTAGAGAGTACAGTCTGTTCAAAATGTACTTACCCTTTGTTTGCCTCTGGAAACATTGTAGAAAATTCAAGAAGTGTCTGATGAAATGAGAAAAAATTAGTAAATGTGTGACTGCACTCTTTTTTTTTTAGCGCAGATAAATCAAGTTCCAAAGTGGAAAAACGTTGAATCAGAGCCCAGCTGTTGAAAAAATATAAAATAAATTAAAATAAATGTTTAAAATGTCTTCTGGTTCGGGGTCCTGTTCAAGTCTTGAGTTCTTCTTACTTGTGTCTGGGGAAAAGGCACAGTTGCCGGCTTTATTATAGACCTAGAGACCGCCGCCCCCACTCCCACTCTTCCCTCTGCCCATGATGACGCGTGTGGCTGCTGCAGCTTCATTGGCTGGCCGGACACACCTTCAAAATAATATGAAGAGAAACTATATTTTATACCCCTCCCTCAGCCGTGCACTCACACCAGTCCTGCAACAGTGGATGTCCTGTTGCAACATCCACTCAGCAATCATCAATCAGCTTCGTATTGATCAACATTCCTGTTATTATGCTAGATGCAGAACAAGATGTGATGTGCATTTGCAGCATGACACAGGTGGAAAACATTTTGTTTTGAACATCACGTGTCTTACCTCTCCATCAGTTAGTGTCTTTGTATTGACTGGCTTGTGTCACATTCATGTCAACAAATGCTGACGTCTAAGCTAAACAGGATCCTAAGTACCCGAGTATTGTACAATTTTGAGGTGGGTATTTCCATTTTATGCAACTTCACACCTCTACTATATATACAGAAAAAAAATTAACACCTTATTCTGTGCTATCTGTTAAAGTTACATTGCAGATTAAGATGTTTCATACAAAACTACGGAAGACAACAATGGCTGTACTTGCAATTAATTTTTTAATTGTATTAGTTTTTGATTTAATTTTTTTTTTTTTATTGTTTCGTTATCTTGAGATTCACATGATCATGGGTTAATTATTTTGTTATGTCAAGATAAGAACGTTTGTTTTGTCCTATTAACAGGCTAATCATTCTATTAACTTGAGATAACAAAGCTCATTTTCCTGTGATAAGAAACTAATTATTTTTATTAACTTAACATAAAAAAGCTTGTTTTCTCATGATAATTATTTTGTCATCTCAAGATAACAAAGATCATTTTCTTGTGATCACAGGTTAATTATTTTGTTATCTCGAAAAACAAAGCTGGGTTTCTCGTGGGTCAGTTATTTTGTTACCTTAAAGCTATGGTGGGCAACATCGTTTTGGTATAACTGAGAAATAATTTAATAAAAACCTTTCAGCTTATTGTAAATCAGGTGTTCAGAGAGAGAACTAGATTTCTGCACTAGAGTTTGGCCTGTGACAGTAGACTCAAACCAATCACAGGTCTTTTCCACTAGTGCAGCTGCGCGTGCACGGTCCTTCGGTGAGACCCCGGATTAATGGCGGAAACTGCTGCAGGAAAAGTCGCTATAAAATGGCATTATAATAAAGAGAAAGGACGGTAATGAGCAACATGCCCAACCCAGGAGATTGTCAGCTCACTTGGTTACTTTTGACTTCACCTTGAGTTGAGTTCATTGTTGTGTATTGCAGAGCTTTGCTGAGTGCTGAGAGGACCGGGCGGAGCTGGTTTTGGTGCTTCCAATATTGAGAAACATCAAGACATGAGACATGAGTCTTGATGTTGAATATATCCTCAGTTACCAGGAAGTGAGAGGTCTATTTAAACTGTGCAATTGTGTATATGCAATTCTTTAACTAGTTTCAGTTCAGATTGCCAAAGGGATCCCTAGCTTGAATGTAATGACAACAACAGTATTTTGAATATTTACACAGCCAAAATGATTAAAAGTAATAATACAATGTCTTTAGGATGCAACTATTCATATTTTCTTATTCTCTATGACAGAAAGACAAGTATCATGTATATAACACTTTCCTACACATAACTGTCTTCTGAGAGATACAATTTAGAGCTAATGACATGACATGACATGACATGTAAACAGGGTGCAAACTCCTTTCGTTTAGCAAGAAACCAACCCAAAGCATAGATCCAGTGCCTTGGTTGGATGAATGAAAAAATGAATAACACAAGAAGCTAACTGTAAAGTGTTAAAAGGTTATAAAAATGTCATGTTGAACTGCCAACAGGCAGAATTTGTCAGTGATAAAAGAGGTGAGTTTGCAAAGTAACAGCTCCAAGGGGCCAAATCATCTTTGTGCCAAGCTGCAGATGCATCATTTCAAAAAAACTGCAAAATTATCTCATTTGTCAGAGAAACACCTTCAAAAATGGTATTTGGCAAAAAGACAAAGTGCATTGACACAATTTGAAACGTACCAATAAAGATGTGATCAACATTCACTGGGTCGATGGGGTTGACAAAAACTGGTGATGCAACAACCTCTTGTATGATGCACCTTTGAAACAGTTTTTTTTTTTACAATGGTTGTATTGGTTCATAAAGTGTTCATGACATGACCTCCCTATCTGTAGAAATAACCTGCATCACAATGTATAAGTTTGCTATTGTTGCCAGTTGCACGTAGTTCATTGACATACCCTGTTTATAGCGTGTGTGTGTTGTAAATGAGGAAGATTACAACCCTGTAAGTCATAAACAAACACTGCATTCTTTTGATCGGCTCATTTATGGCTCCACATTGTACTCTGTATATGATATGTTCCAGCCGTGCCCACACACATACACACAAACACACACATGATCACGAGGAATATCACCTGGACAGAACATCCTGTAATCGATGTACCATAGTAAACACGATACAGAATGGTACATTGAGCAGCAATGAATATGCACTGAAGGAAGCAAGGTAAGTGTGAAAAAGCGGAAAAAGGCGCATTAGCAATTCCTGTAATCGATGATGCGCCAGTGGTGGAAGAAGTCTTAAGATCCTTAAGTACAATTACCAATACTCCATTACATGTACTCCAGTACAGGTATTACAGACCAAATGTGATTAAATATCAAGTGCCCTTTGAGTTCACCTGCACTATCATGTAAGAAGAATTTTAGTGTTCACTATCATGGTGAAGACTGTCAGAAGATTTGACAAATGTCACCTTATTCTACACCTAGGAAGTATATAAAAGTATTTGATTTCCTTTATGTCAACTAAACCATAGTTTGCAAAAACTGGGAGCACAGTGCCACTTAGTCTTACGTAAGAAGAAAACTTATGTTGATATCCCTAAGTTACATAATACTTCACCCCCTTTTTGTTTTTTTAGGACAAGAATTATATGTTTTATATATTTGAAAAATGGTATATTCCTAAATGAACATGAGTCAAAGAGTCTAGTGAAGGTCAGCTTGTAATCATTACGCAAGTTAACATAAACAAATTATTGACCTTTGCCTTGGTTTACTTATGTCGGATTACACAGGTAAATACACACCTTAGACCACCAAAGGCTTGTCAAAGTCTAACACCAGCCAAAACATGAGATCCTGCACCACAACACACAGCCTGACGTTGTTGGACCTTGAGTTGTTGTTTGGCATTGACTCATAAGAGGACAGGCGTCAGCCTCGGTGTGTATTATGATTTCCTGCCGAGTCAAACACCTCTCTGTTTGGGTTCTGGCTTCTTTATATCTCTTGTTCTTTTTAGGGCGAGTTGTTAACTTTGTCTGATAACACTGGTGGGAGTCACTGACCCGTTGACCCCTTGGTTATAGCTAACACGCCTTTGGCTCAGCCAATGAGTAGGAGACTTCTGACTGCAGTATAGTGGCCCACAGTAACCCATGTTTCTGTGCCTCAGTTTTTACAGTCTAATAAAATATCATTAAATATGTTCTTGAAGATTCTTGTCATTGATCTGCTGGTGACAGCAGGAACGAGTGGTCACATGGTCTGGTGCTGAACGTAACTTTATTTCTGTCTTTTGAACCCATTTTTTCTTCCCTACTATAAGACCATGTTTAAAGTTCCCCTTCAGACATGTTTTCGGGTATGATTAAAGTTTTGGTCAACAAAATTTACCCACATAATGTTTTTTAAAAAAATCTGAAATCTACAGCTGCATCTACTCCCTCACTCAGAAATTCATGTCCAACTCCAGAACAAACTAGGGGGTGCATCTAGAAGTAGTGTTGGTTCACAGATATCTACAGTGGGAACCGGCAGCAGCAATGACAAATAGTAGGTGTTATGACTCCAAGTGAAGTCCCTCATGAACAGGAAATGCTGGAACACAACTGGAAAAAGCTGAAAACAGTCTTACGTGAATACAGTGTGTCATTCCTTTTCAGCAACAATTTGCTTTATGTTTGCAGAATGGCATTAATGAGAAATGCCGCACCAGAGGGCAGTGCTGTTACGTATGGCCACTCACTGTGCTTACCTTCATTAAATCACCACAGAACAATACCAGGCTGCAACAGTACAACCATACAGACCTCTACAAGCATCAGATTGGTTGGTTAGAATATTGATATTCTGCTTTTTTATGAAGGAGACATCTGATTACAAGGAATCATAGCAAAGGTAGCCCATGTTTTACTGCTGCTGTGTAGCATTAATTGCTCGAAGCGAGGGTAGGCAGCGTTGTTTGGGTATCACAGGTGAGACACAGAGCCAACAGACAGCTGCTCAGAGCCAGGGAGCTCTACAGGAGAGGGCTGGTGTCAGAGTGGAGCTTCTGGAGGAAAAAAAAAAACAGCAGAGACACTCTGATGCTGGCTCTTTTACTGACAGGAAGGGAGCTCACAGTATGTTTCAAACATTTGGAATTAAATTGTGCACCTCTGGACCAGCCATACGAGAGCTCAGAATTAGTTTTTTAAACTTTTGAGATGAAAAAGTGGATTTATTTTCATCTCTGCCTCTCAGCCTCTCTGCAGCAGCGACCATGGAGAAACGAACCCGCGGAACATTCAGACGAGAGCTCAGCGTTCGTTTCTCCAAACTTTTGAGATGTTTGCTTGTAAACCTGTGTGCAAGCAGCTACCACGGAGGACCCGAATACGCTGCTTAAGATACAGTAGTCTGTCTGTCCATGTTGACTGCTGACCAGAGGACAAATGTATTTGAAAGTCATGCAGTGAGAGTAAAGAGAGGAGGGAGGTAAAAGAAAGAATCAAATTTTTCCGGTGAGTACTGAGACACATGATGCGTTTGTACTGGCATTTTTGGCTGCACCGAGTCAAACCGTGTCACCACTGGTTTGCATTTCCATAACCGCTTATATTGCAGCGAGCCACACCCAAGAAGGACCAACTCTGAAGCAGAGACAAGTGGGCTGTGGTCACATTGAGCTGTCCACGGAAAAACTGTGTTGAGCTTCTTTTTCTCCCCTGCTATCAGGACAGCTGCTGTAACCTCTGCCACAGAAGGTTAAAGCTGCATTACCATGTAACTTGTCACTCCATTCTTTTAATCAATGAATTAATTTCTTTATTTCTTAAAACTCTATTAATTTTGCTGTGGGCAAAATTCAACGTCACGTAAACAACGTCACAATGCTTTAATTTCCTTAATAAAGAGGTGACAATGAGAATATGTGGGCATAAATATTCCACTAGAATCATGATGAGAAATCTCCAGTAGCCTGTTATTTAAGCACTAATGATAACATTAATGACCTTTGTTTTATAGGCATTGACAGTGATCATGTTCTCTGCATAGAGTTCTGTCCTGCTTGTAACTTTTTAGCTTTTTGATTAACAACCACTGTGGAGACAACAGTTTAGTCATGCAGTCTCACTTTGTAAACATTTGTATTTTATTTGTAGTTTGATTTGTATCAAAAACATTAGTCATCCCCTCAATTTATCTTGTGCAGAAGCAGAAAGGAGCCTGATAACACGGATCCAAAGTTACAGCGAGGTCAGTCCAAGATAAACACAGATAAAAACAGATAAACTCACAGAAATATTCCATCTCACTGTCAGCTTTTTGCACTTGCTGAATACAGACATTGGTCAGGCATGGGATATAATGTCAGCAGACCCTGCAGAGACACACTGGTTTGTAATGTCATGCATCTTGGTGCGCATTCCACACCAATAATCTGCTGTGTTTGATGCAATTTGTAAAGCTGCCAGTGCCAACAAAAGCTGAAATTTCTCACACGCTGAAGTCCTGACCTGAAAACATGGGCTTTGGAGATGAAACCAGCCACTGAAGTCCTTTGGAAGCTACTGTAACTTCACAGAACAGCTTTTAGGATGGACATGGCGTTGTTTCAGATGTCTGCTGAAAGATTCTGCTCTTTCTTGTAGTTTCACTTTGGTAAAATATGAAAATAACCCTGGATTAGTCCATAACCTGTGGTAAAGACTTGTTTTTCTTTAAGTGATCATTTTACCTTGTGACAGGTGGAGTACCTCAAGGGTCAGTACTTCTACCACTTCTTTTCTCACTTCACTCATTTATTTTCTTTCACTGTTCTGTTTTTTTTTTTTTTTTACTGTCTGTTCAAATCCAAAACCACGCCACCTGAGCTGTTTTCTTCCCATGGGCTATTACAGAAAGTGGAGAGGCAACAGGAAATAAGGGAGAGATAGATGCATCAAAGGTCCTCGGCCAGACTGAAACCAAGATGGGTTGGATCTTGATCCCTGAACTATGGGGCCTTCCACATATTTATCTACATATTTATATATATCTGTTATATTAGTTGTATTTTCTAAGCCTCCCTCTGACCTACTGCTGAAGAAGTTCTGTGTGAAATAAAGAAATAACCTCCTTGGTATTGGCTGATGGCAGAATGTTATTTTTGCTGCATGACAGCTTGTTCTTATGGGTGCATGTGACATGAGAGAAGTAGTTTAAACATAGCAACAAAGACAAAATACCTTATAATACCATGTGTTCTTTTTTTCAGGTGTTCATATCTTTTAGTTTGCTCACCACATTATTTTAAAGTTTTCTTTTGTCCAGTGTATGGTGTACATCTGAGGTTGTGCAAATATTTTGTATCTCTTAGATGCCACAAAAAATACCTAAATCAGCCTTTTACCTGGCCTTGACACTTTTCTTGCACTCTATAGAATTTGTTGTTCTGCTCCCAGTGTCGTACAAGCAAACATCCCCAATCCCTATGTAAACCTGCTTAACTCATGCGAAATATTGATCTTATGGGACAAATTGTGTCAAATTTTGTGTAAGAGGTTGACTCAGTGAGGCCTGATGTCCCATTTTCAAAATCATGAACCATAAAGGGTTTTTTTTCTGGGACAATGGATGTCATTTTTTCAGTAAATATGGTGCACTTGTAGTGATTTTTAAACGTAGATTCCAACACACAACACTTGTACTTTACCTCATTGCTCCCTGCAGACCTCACAGTTGTTTGTTGAAAGGATTAGATAATTTATTACTTTAGTACCTACCCTGTGCAGCTGAAGGTGCTGATTAAATTTAAACTGGAAAATTAAATGTACCCCAAAAGGATCTTTATTGAAATCAACAAATAAATTAGTTGTTGTTAACTAATTAATTACATCATTTTTCTCAGTAATGGTCCCTCTGTATATGATGCTTGCCCATTCCTTCCCAAATCCTGTCAACAATCTAAATAAACTATCTTTTATACTAAGCATATAATGTGGTCTTTGTTAGTGAAAATTTAATCAGTTCATCCTTCAGTCCAAGTGACCATTTGTGCCAAGATTGAAGAAATTAATGTTTTTCAAAAATTCTGAATCACAGAGGTGCTTCAGCATACAGTCATGAATGTGCACCTAAAAACTTGATGGCTGATGGGTCCAGTAGTGACGCAACATTAGCTACAGAGAAGCTCCAGGTCTGTTGGTCACGCACACACACAGGCAAGTGATCGCATGATCCCCTCCAAACTTTAACAACGTTTTAACAATTATTAAAGAAAACTCCTCTGACTGTTAACAATCATATGTTGGCTGTCTCAGATGTAATTCATGGAAGATAAGTTCATGATTTACAAACTTCAGTTATCTTCAGACTTCTCTTTCATGATATTTAAATTGAATTCTTTGTATTAAAGAATATCAGCTGAGCTGGTTGTGAAGCCATGTTTGTTTATATTTAATTGCATTGAGGTGGACTGACATCTGTATATCTTTACTTGATTGGATTAAATATATTGTCGGTGGTTTATCTAACTCTCAAATAACATACAAAACAGGATATAGAAGGTGAATTCTTACATTTATGAGTTACTTTATCATCTGATGCACTAAATCCCACACCTCTCAACTGCTGTTAAACCTCCAGAACAAGAACTTGGTTGCTTTTAACTCTTGAGTTGTTTCACAACTCATGCAGTAGAGCTGTGTGGAATCCCTGTCAAAGGTAAAACATGAAATGGAGTAATAATGGGATGAAACAAATTGCAAAATGTGTCTATAAATAACTGGAGCCAAGCAGGCTTTACAGCAATTAGATGGCCTTTTTAAAGTATCAACAAAAGTCGTGTTCATTTGTCGACAGGACACAAAAATTAACATGCTGTGTAAGTTTAAGTGTCACTGAAGTGAGCTGTCTGGCCTCATGTGCACTTTGATGTGGATGTATGGTGTGAGATGTTGTGAGCAGTCATATGAGCTTCTTCATGGTCTGGTCTGTGAGGCTAATGATGGCATGAACAACTGTAACAGAATGGGAAAATGAACAGCACATGTTTTACATCTTCTACTTTATATCTACAAGTAAAGTAAGTAAAGTATGTAGAAAATGACTGATATGTAAGGGCAGGAGTGAAGCCTCACAAGACACTCAACTGACTATGAATGATTTTATCTCAGCAGTGCAGTCAAGTGATTTTATGTGAAATTCCTTTTGTTGAACTGTCGTGTCACTTGAGGACACTGTAGTTTGCAAGAGACTTTTAAGGGCTTTTGTGCCAATCTGCAGGATACAATCTGTGATGGGCTTTTGTGACAGTATGATGCTGTGACCAGGAGACAGGAGACAGGAGACAAGTACAAGTATAACATCTATTGCATTCTCAGATTGCCTCATCACAGGATTTATACTTCAGAGGGTTGCACACTTCAGATTATTGGCCACTGACTCAGCCAAACACTCTGAGGTGTCCATAATCATAAATTAATTGCCTCTGCAGAGTCGATTAATCCCTGATTATGGACAACTTGTCTGACATTGTCCCTTGCTTACAACCCCTGTGACCTTTGACCCCTCAGAATCAGAATTAAAATCACTTTATTCACTAAATGTAGATGGTACACAGGAATCTGACTCGGTGATGCAGCGCAGTGGGGCAAGAAGATAATGAGTTTAGAGAGACTTAAGGGGTTGATTAGTTAAACATCAGAATTATGATTAAAAAATCTGTATTAATATAGGTCATACAACAACATAATTGTATAAATGATACTATGTGTGCTCAAGAACACTTAGTAAAACTTGTCAGTAAACATAGTTTGTTTCTGCATCTACAAAAGCAAGTTAAGACTTTACCATGCAAAGAGAGACAAACCTGAATATCAATAACATCCAGAAACACTTCTGACTTCTCTGAGGCCTGAGCTCATCTGAGATGGACTGATGCAAAGTGGGAACCTGTGCTGTGATCTGATGAGGCCACATTTCAGATTGTTTTCAGAAATCATGGACACTGTGTCCTCTGGGTTAAAGAGGAAAAGCACCATCCACAACCAGCATCTGTGAGGGTGTGTTAGTGCGCATGGCATCATGGGTAACTGACCTGTCTCCCAGTGAAAATGTGTGGTGCATTATGAAGCACAAAATGTGACAGCAAAGACCCAAACCGTTGAGCACTTGAAGTCGTATAGCAAGCAAGAATGAGATAGAATTTCACTTTAAAAACTTAAACAATTTGCGTCCTCGGTTCCCAAACATTAACTGAATGTTGTTAAAAGAAAAGTTAATGTATCACTATGACAAACATGCCCCTAGGTATCAAAGTCAGAATTAGTATGTATTTACAAGAACAGAGGTTGAAACGTGTTTTTGCAAATCATTGTATTCTGTCTTTATTCACATTTTCCCCACTTTTTTTTAATTGGGGTTTTATTTTAAAATGTATTTTAATATTCTAATCCTTTTAAAAATCTAATTTTTTACTAAATGTATTATTTATCTGATTCTGCCTTTTTTCTGTAACTGTGATGAAATACAGTTACCTTTGTATCCTCATAATGCAGCTCTCTTAAATATAATATGTTACTCCCCAAGCCTCTATATAGCATTTATTCTACATACAACGTCAATGCCTCAAACACATAAATGCCAGACTTTGGCTGGTGGCCTTGACGCTGTATCTCCCAGAACAATAAAACTAAAATATGGCTTAAAATAAAACTATATTACCTGGAAACGTATCAGATGTTCAGTGTCTCCTGGTGTCATCCCTGCAATAAAACATATGTTACATAAAATTGAAGTAATTACTGTGAATCAGCTCTGGGTCACGACAAGTTCTTGTACATTTATGAGGAGTGCTAAATACCTTCAGTGTGTGTCCTTGTTAGGAGGACACATTCCTCTGTTACATGAACAGCAATATGCAAAAGGTGCTAACAACTGGTCCTCCAGACAGAGACATAACTTCTCTCTAGCAGCTTGATGATGTCACCATCTCAGCTCGTCTTGGCTTACCCACCTCCAGTTATTTTCACCATTAATGTATAGTTGAAATAAAACGAAATATGATATAAAACACAACCCTGTATCTTTTGGTTTAAATGTGCGGAAAACGAATTATATCTCGTTTTACTACTACAGAGATATCAGAGCCAGCGAGCAATTTCAAAAGGTCATGCTGGGATAAGGCTGCTTTTAGCGGGATAACCTGTATGCTAACAGCCCGGTCATCTCGCCAGCTGGCGAAGTATGCTGGCCATCTCGTTAGCAGGACGACACATCTCCGAAAACTTCAGAGCAAATTTTACACTACACACTATTGTGATAAATTGACCACAGATTTTAAATTTTAATGTCTACATTCTTGCATAAAATAATCTTCAAATTGCTTTCCATTGTACTAAAACAGTAGTATTTCAACACTTGTAACTTAAAGTTGTGTGTCTTCTCCTCCGCCATTTCTATGCCATAATTGTGTATCAAAAATGTGTTTGTGTTGATTTTTTTTTCTTAGCAGAAACTTGCAAATACCGTCTCAGAATCACTTCAATATTTTCCAGGGCCTTTAAGACTCTTTAAGTTCAAAAACTGCCTTTAAAGTGAGATAAATTTGCTTGGCAATAAAAATCACTTAGCTAGTTTAGAAAAATAAGTAGCCTAACATCAGAGAAAGCAAAACAAACTAGAAACTGATCTTTGGCAGATCTTTGCCCTTTGGTGATAAACATTAAAACAAGATTTTTTAAGTGTCCTCATTATCATGTATATTTCCACTAAAAGTGAGAGAAGTGTGCTTTACATAACTTGCAGACGGCTTATCTAAAAAGATAACACTGGGAAAACAACCATGTGACCAATGACTGGATAAAAGTCAAAGGTCGGGTTTTTTTACATTGACAGTGACACTGGCATGGAGGGTCGGATGATGCTTGGAAGAAAAAAAAAAAATCCAAGAAGTAAGCCTCAAGTTACTCATGAATACCATGAATCCACAAATGAATACATGGATATTTGCACACAGTCATTTGCACTATTGTACACGTCAGCATGAGTCTGACAATGTTTGTTTTTCCTTGCCCTGGGTGCCCAGTGGGGCTTTTAACTATGTACTGACTCAGCTCTAAAATCCTGACATCTCAGCACCTGATGAAGTAATCTTTGAGTCAGTCATGTCGTATCCCCGCCAGCTCTTTAAATATTAATTTTGTGCGTGTGGTCCATAGTCCTAAATACACTTAATGCATCTGTAAGATTGCTATTATATATAAAGTATGTGTGAGTGAGCTCAGGATGTAACAGAGACACATTCCCCATATATATATGCTGCTGTAAAGGTTTGCATCAGTGGAACGTTGTGGCCACATGTGAAAACAGAATCATGTGGTCTCATTTTCAAGGACTCTTGAAACGCTACACAGTGACCTTCTTCACACGGTTAGGGTTGGGGTTACTTAACTCAGCAAAATTGTGTTTCAGAACAACTACACCTGAAGTTAAGCACAGAAGTTTGTTTAAGGGCCCTTTCACACATACTTTGTTTGGCCCAGACTTTTTGGACTTCAAACTTTATGTTGCAACAAAATTACAGGTGGAAGCCTCCCTCCGACCACAGTCCAGACTAAACAGCCCAAACTTGGTCTGATCAAAAAAGGTGATCTTTATGCAACTGAACCATGGTTTCTAGCGTGAAAACATTTTTTTTTTTTAATTCCAAGGTTTCCAAGTTCTTGCAGTGTGTTGTCAAACCCAGAAAAAGGAAAACATGGTAATAACAATGATTAAAATTAAGCACATCTGGAGCCTGGATAGCTCAGTTGGTAGAGCGTGCGCCCCCATGTACGGAGGCTGTGAGTCCTCTGCAGCAGCTGTGGGTTCGATTCCTGCCCATGGCCCTTTGCTGCATGTCCATCCCCCACCCTCTCTCCCCATTTCCTGTCACATCTTCAGCTGTCCTATCATTAAAGGCATAAAATGCCCCCCTCCTTCAGTTCTGTTCTGTTCACTTCCCCCACAGGTGAATCACAGTTCAAAGTTTAATACAAATATTAATTTAATTTTATGCATTGGAGGCACAACAATTGCATTGGCAGTTAATATTTCCACTAGGGATTTAAAAAAGTATGTCTTTGTCTTATTAGATTAGAAAATACAAATTTTGTCCATACCCAAGTCTAGTTTTCTACCAAATACAGATACAGAGACAGATAATTTTGTGAGGTGAAGAGATACAAATACAGATAACTACACCACTGTACACCTCTAGGATGTTTGTCATGTATGAATCTTTAACTCACCCACATAATTACAATTTTAAACCAAAACCAACCAGATTAAATGTGTACCGTGTAACAAAAACATGAACCTTGGTTCGGTCAGTCAGGTGTGAAAATGTCCTAAATGTTCTGGATCCCTGAGATTCACTGTGCAACAGAGAATCTGGGGCTGTACTGTTTCAAGATTCCCATATGGTCAAAACATATGTATAAGGTAAAAATGTCAACAATGAGGTGAAAGGTGATGAGGGTTCACTGGCCCATAAATATATATACACATCATGATATGCATGGTCCTTCAGATATAAACCACAGTGTGTCAAATGACTGATGACACACTAATAATGTGGGCGTGTAGGGACACATATGGTCATTTGTGAAGTCAGTTATATAATAGATGACCCACATGACCTGTTTGTCTTTTCAGGTCTCTGTGCCAAGGCTCTGGATCAGCTGTGTTGTTTTCAGAAATGAATATAGGTAAGAGAGTCAGTCAGAGCTGAGAGACAACATAAGAGAGATCCAGAGAGTGAAACTCTGTAAGATTATCTGCCTTCCTGCATATACATCACAGTAATAGGTAACAGAAGTTAACATAACCAGTAATAACATAAAAAAGGCATACAAATAATCAAAATACGAGTAATATAACAAAACAGAACTTTTATGAATTAATCAAAAACAATATTCCTACTAAGCTCTGATTAGCCTCTCTTTGGTCTTTAATATGAAATAAGTATCAGATTAAATATATGAAGGTGCTGTGAGTTTATATGTGTATTCACGACTTCTACTCTACTAATACATTGATAAAAAATTAATGGAACTGTAAGATTAAGACTATGGTCGCTTACCAGGAACATCTGCAACTATTACTGAAGATTTTCAACTGCATGTGCCTCATTTGGCAAACAAGCTAAATGACAAACAAAGCACTTATGAATAGAGTCAAAGAGAAACTAATGATTTGCTTAACGTGGCACAAACTGCTTCAGATTAGTTTTTAGCCTGGTTTATCTTTAACAGGCAGAGCCACACAGGAATAACAGCTGGTTTGAGGTTAATGTGGCATCAGGTCTGAGCTGCAGTGAGAACACAGTTTTCTCACAGTTGCACAACTGAAAGGAAGCGAGGCAAATGACGATCAGAGAGGAGGAAGGAACGGAAATTAGATAAATAAGGTATCATCTTAAGAATAAACACGATACGTATTAATACAATGACGTTTGCTGAAAGATCAGACCAGCTTGTGATCATTGTGAGAACTTGACTCGCCTCGTGAAGGAAGAAATTAGATGAGCTATTTGCGGACTGCCATGCTGCAGCACATTAGATAAAACGAATGGAGAAGCAGAGATTGCAACTGAATTTGTATGGTGTGTGCAGTATGTCTGTTACCTTTAGCCTGAGATAAGTGTTTCCTCCTGCAGGCTCTTTAGCAACACTGATTTATAAGATCACGCTCTATTAAAAAGTTTATTCCCTGTAGCAAAAACACAACAAACAACAACATTTTCAAAGCTGGCGTTTGGTGCTTATTTTGATTGAAAAATCATAATGTGATATTCCATAAAACACGTTCAAAGTACAATCAGGAAGACACTTCATATGCACTTATTATTTACATTCTTGCCCGCTCTCTCCCTCTTTTTTTTCCTGCTTCCTATTTAAATCATAAAATCATATATTTCCACACCCTCCTGGAGTCAATCAAGTTTAAAACTCTTCCCATCTGCTGCTGAAATAACCACATCAAACCTCCACACAGGCATCAAAATGAACATCTCAGAGTACAATGTGGCCAACTAAAGCAGGACACAGTATCGGCCTGCAGAGTGATAGTATGTTATAGTTTACTGGCACAAATAATAGCAAAACAGCCGATAAATACATAAAAAAAGCATGTGAGACCATATGGCACTGAGTCCTCATCAACTACAGTTAAAGTTACCCATCACATACAGATGAGAACAACAGCTTCTTTGTACAAACAGACATCATATGTGAGGGTCACTTATCAACACACCAGCCTATAACGGCACAGAAACCTCTGGCTCTGGTTGCTTTTCAGAGTTGATTTTTGGTAAATCTGAACTTGCCATTGAGTGGGACGAAGACAGTTGTGTTTTTTTTTCTGATCTTTGAATTGCAAGTAGAATCATATTTATCCAAGCTGTTCATAAATGCACCAGAAAGATACCAGGTCATCAAATACCAACGTTTTGGGTTGGTAAAGCCTCCGAGCACAGCAAAATAATGAGAATAAATAAGGAAATGCAGGCAGAGGGCAGGGTCTCTGTGGATATAGACACAAACACACATTTCTAGTGGGTCATAAGTGATGACTGAAAGGAATTATGGGAAGCATTTTAGGGTAAAGAGTGAATTTCATGAAATTGCACCACCACATTTTGATGGCGATGGCAAGAATAGCATGCATGAAATCATCTTTATTAAAGTGAATTAGTGATGAATGAATAAAACAACATTTCTAGCCAAATTTTATGCATTATGATGACGCCAGAGAATAATAGAAATGCATGGTAAATATTGTCAGTGTTGAGAGACTCCCCCAAAATTTGACAAATGATGTTTTCAGGGGAGCTCATGTCTTATTAAGAGACTCCCCTGTAGTTTAGAGACTGTGAAAGCCATACCAACTAATTCACATCACTTCACATACTACAGATATTATTCTGTGATCTTTTGTACCACAGATATAAGCAGACCTGTATGCATGTCACATGAGTGGAAATTAGGTTTCTAGTCATAAGATGAAGGCTGCAGCTTTTCTTTTCTTTATATAGCAAATAGTTGAAACTGCTTATAATTCAATAACAATAAAAGCACATGATCCAGTCTAAAGAAATACCAGCTTCTGGTGATTAAAAAAACAGATGTCCTTTTTTTGCAAAAGGTAAAGATGTCTTTCTTTAGTACTTAAGCTGAGTTACCAAATTGAAACATTTGCTGCTACAAACATCTCATATCATCAGTTTTCTTGTGATTAGTCTGATGATGTGTTGAAGTCTCCTACTCCTCCTACTGCAAGTTCTTGTGCCTAAGATTGTTCCTAAATTACAGTAACATAGTGTAACAAACAATAGAATATTAAATGTAGATTGTGTCAGGTATATCAGGAGCAAATGCAAAACAACAGTGCCTAAAAGAAAAACAATACAAGAATAATAAGTTAAGTAGAAAAGTAAGCTAAAATAAACTAGAATTGAAAAGTAGTGTTAGCAATATGTGTGGTGTTGATGAGTGTGTGTGTGTGTGTGTGTGTGTGGGTGTGTGTGTGTGTGTGTGATAGATAACCACCAGGTGGAGTGAGAGATTAGTGTTAAACACATGTACCATGTCTCTATCAACTTGACAGCTGATTTATTTCACTGAAAATGTTTTCCAACTACTGAACTTAAAAAAAAAAAAATCTGTTGTTTTGCCCAAAAGGAGACGTAATACAAGCACAGAACATGAGGTCACAAGGGGTCACAGTAACATCTACGCCATAAATTACTAAAAGAGAATGGCAGCTGCAAAAATCATTCCTTATGGGCTAAAAAAATGTCTATTTTCCCCAGAGATTTCCCCTTTGTCCTCTTGTAGCCTTAATATGTTCAAAAATATTTATAAATTGTCCACCAGGGGGCGCTGTTTCTGAAGCCAGCACTGTGATAACTTTCTGTGATGAAGATCTTCAGGAAGTATTTATCACTTGTATTGAAGTCCTTTGGGGGTGAGTCCAAGGTATAAGACATACAGACCTTAAAACTCAGTGTACTGGAGATAATATGGATACCAAAGAGGCCAAAGAGAGAGAGGAAGAGGAGTTTGCATTCACAGTTTTTGCCCATTGCTTACACACTTGTTGCAGAATTTGCTCAGTGTGTCAAAACTCTGCACATAAGCCAATTAAGATGAAACATTTCACTTTTTTGTATTAATTTCTTTATTAATGGGTGCAGGTTAACAGACATTTTCTAGGTATTCACATTTCTCCGTTTTTCTTTTATGAAAAATTGGTTGCATTATTGTAATACTCCGCCTGATCTTTTTATTCCAGATGGAGCTGTGCCAATAAAGATGTAAAAGCTAAAGAGCAAATTTTTAGATGTAAACATACTATTGTCTTGAGGGTGTCCAAATATTGCAAAGTCCCAAAGAAAAAAGTGCAGTTTCTTTCTTTCTTTTTTGCTATTGCTGTTTTTTTTTTTTTTACTGTGCAACAACAAAAAACACAAAGACATGTAGAATTGCAGAAGAGTAATCAATGTATTATTGTAAACTCACAGAAACAAAAATAAGGGCAGTGAAATTACAGTAATCATGGATAGATGTTGCCTTCCACCTCAGGAGGTCATCTTTCAGTTCTGTAGAAAATGAAAGAACATGATCCAGTGAAATCGTCAGTCAGTTATTGGGGGCCTGATACACAGTCTGCATGTGAGTCAGTGGTAGGCAGAAATCACAGTGTCTAATCATATTCAACAGGCTCCAAAACACATATGTTAAACAGAACAGCAGTGGTGGAAAAAGTACTAAAAATCTCTACTCAAGTACAAGTAGCCTACTGTAAAACAGACCATTTCAGCTATACAGTAGTCACCTGAATGCACCATAGTTCAGGCCCACAAGCTTTATGCATCATGCTGCACCAAGACAACAAATATTCACTCACAATAACAAAAACTGCACCCAATAAATAATGACTTTGAATTTTGCAGTGGCAAAACAAATCAGCTGTACATATTTTTTTCTGAACCCTTTATATCTTTATGTTCATTGAAAAGTGAGTAGATGTACTGCACCAGGAAAATCCTACACAGAGGATTGTAGGAGAAAATTAAAATGTACACAACATACTAGAGACTAAGACAGCAGTGTTTTGTTTAAAGCACATCAGACGTTGTTGCTGAAGTGAGCAATTCAAATGGTGCTATAGTATGAATTGTTTTATTGCAAAAATACCATTTGCAGAGTTTCATTTTGACAGAAGTGAGATGTTTGTCCTCAGATTGGACTCCAGTTTGGACACATCAGTGCAACATTTGAGCGTCACATCCTGGTCCTCCCTCACATTAGTTTCATCTTGTGTTTCCTGTGTTTCTGCTTGTTTGTGTGTCTCTAACATGCGGTTTTGGGAGTGTGTGCTCATTTTCACACCTTTTTTTTCCCCCTACCGTTGCCTACATTAGCTTGATTACATCCAGTGTGTTTAAGTTCTAAGTTTAGCGTAAAATAAATGAACCCAAGATGTGTATCGATACTCCAGAGTTAATTTACGCCATTCCTGTTGTATCGTGTAACACTATCAAATGATAACGTTAGCTAGGAGGTGGTTGAATACTAACATTAGCTGTTGTGTAACGGAAGCTAGTGGGTTATCAAAAATGATAGTTTAACTGGAAATATAGCCCAATATCCCTGCAGATTCTCACTATCCATTGTGTTTTAAATTGCTAATCAATTGGACAGCAATGCAATGATAAAGATTTGTTAGATCCTCTACATTTATACGACCATCTGAGCTAGCTTTCCTCCCCGAATGTGGTGTCAGAGGAAAATGGCTGCCTTGCGAATACGGTGAATAGTTATTTAGTTTAGCAATTTTTTTTTTTTTTACTTGTTTGTCTCTCTGTTTCTTTAGTTCCATTTCTTCTTTCCTGTGTTTCTCTGTGTGGTTTTTGGGGGTGTGTTTCTATTTTCACACCCATTTTTTTTACTGTCACCTATGCATGAAGAGATTTTCTTTCACTCAGAAGAAAACTAACCATTTGGGGAAGTCACACAGGGTGCAACTGATGTGTGTGTGTGTGTGTGTGTGTGTGTGTGTGTTGAAGTGGGCTGAAGGGTAGTGAAAGTGACAGAATGAAAGAAAGAAAAAAAAAAAAAACAAAGGGGGAGGGTAATTTGTGCAACATGTGATGGAAACACAAACCTTGTCCAGGGCCAAAGAGACAGGTCAACAAAGAGAGGGGTGGAAAAAAGGAAGGTGGAGGGAGCCTTCCGACCGGTCCACATTACGCCATCATGGACTTTGTCTCCTTCCTCTATACCTCCTCCTTCAGTGTCTCTCCGGTCCACAAACTCCTCTCTCTTCCATCTTAGTCTTCAGCATCTCTTGCCTCTTCTCTTCCTTCCTCTTTTCTTTGTGTACTCTTACAGAATGCTCTCTTTCTCTTTTTCTTCTTCTCCCTCCTGTCTTGACTCCCTCTCAGTGACCGCTGACCTCTGTGACACAGTTTTCCTAAAACTCTTGCGGGTGTGAAAACAGAAAAGCGATGCACGGGTTGCTGTCATGTTAGCAAGGTCACATTCTTTCATTCACAGTGAATAGCTTGAAACGGTACACAGGTAAGTGGTGAACTGCTAGAGGAAAAAAAAAAGGTAAGGTTACCCAAAACTGAAAAATATTGTACATTTCAGAATTATATAAAAAGACCCTTTTCAGGAAACAAGAAATGGGTTAACAACTTAAGGTTGATCAAGCCTTGAAAGTTGGTGCTACTAATTCCTACAGGTGTCACAACTTTTCTTGATTCCTTACAACCCCCTCTGTCTGCATAGTGTTGGAACAGTGTGGTACCATACCCTCATGAGCATTATTTGAACAGTATTGTACTGCAGAAAGCAGTGTGTTGCTATACAAATGGAAAGAAAAAGGCAATTAACAATAGAAAACAGACACACCATCGTAACACTTAAAAATGTCGGTCTTTCACACAGAGAAATAGTGAAGAAAGTCAAGGTGTCAGTGAGTACAGTTTCCTTCACCATCAAAAGGCACTCAGAAACTGGGGGAAACTCTGACAGGAAGAGGTCAGGCAGACCCAAAACCACAACAGAATCAGAAGACAAGTGTCTGAGAGTCAGCTTGTGTGATAGGCGGCTCACAGGACAACAGCTTCAAGTACAGCTTAATAGCGGTCGTAGTAAACAAGTCTCAGTTTCAACTGTGAAAAGAAGACTTCGAGTTGCAGGTTTGACAGGTCGAGTTGCAGCAAGAAAGCCATTGCTAAGACGTCAGAATAAGAAAAAGAGGCTTGCCTGGGCCTTGAGACACTGCCAATGGACTACTGAAGACTGGAGGAGGAAGCGTGACGGTCTGGGGCTGTTTTGCTGGATCCAGGGTCAGTGACTTGTACAGAGTGAGAGGCACCTTGAACCATTATGGCTACCACAGCATTCTGCAGCGCCATGCAAGTACCCTCTGGTATGTGCCTAGTTGGTCAGGGGTTCATCCTACAGCAAGATAATGACCCAAAACATGAGCCCAAGCTATACCAGAACTACATTAGGAAAAAAGAACAAGATGGTAAGCTTGAAAACATGGAGTGGCCAACACAGTCTCCAGACTTAAACCCCATCGAGCTGGTCTGGGATGAACTGGACAGAAGAGTCAAAGCAAAGCAACCTACAAGTGCCACACATTTATGGGAACTTCTGCAAAAGAATTGGGAAGAACTTTCTGAAGAATATTTGATTTCCATTGTAGAAAAAAATCCAGGAGTGTGTTCAGCTGTTATATCTGCCAAAGGTGGCTACTTTGATGAGTCACAAGTTTAGAATACATTTTGGTTTATAAGTTGATTCCATGATTTCTTTTTTAACTTCAATTGTTTATTTGTTCTATGCTTTCATTTCGACAATGAGACACTAAACTGCATAATAGCAAAACTGCAAAAAAAAAGAAGTTACACTTGGAGACACAGTCTCCATTCATTATTCAAATCTCAGCTGTGTGTGAACATTATTAAACTGAGATGCAGTGTGTACATTTGCACTTTTAAAGCCGGTTTGTCGTGGTGAAAACCGGGACAATATGGTAGTGAAATTTGAAACCAGGACATTTTAGTGTCATCTGTTGGGACTCAGGACACCCAGCTTGAAAACAGGATGGTCAAAATCAAACCAGGACGTCTACTAGTGGCTAACTAAACACCAAGTGTGGCTGAGGCTGATGGGATTGTCATTAGTTTTATAAATATTTGGTCATAAGCCAAAGCATTGGATGAATGACATTTTTTACTTGTTGATGTCAAAGGAACAGAATAGTTACAAAATGAATCCTGAGGAAAACACGACTGCATGTACCAGACTTCATAATCTTTCCAAAAGTTATAACGGCATTTCACACAAAATAACAAAGGTCAACCTCATGATGGTGCAAGGACAAAAATGAGGTAAGTCATTAAGATTCATCACCAGGGAGTCATGCATGTCTGTACAAGATTTCATGTCAGTCCTTCAAATAGTTGTTGAGATACTTCAGTCTTAAGTGGTGGACTTAAAACCTGACCCACTTTGCCATTTAGCCAGATACACCGATAGTCTGTCTAAAAAGTATTTAGTTAGTATTCTACTATTATTCTACTACTATTCAAGAATGTTTCTTTTCTATAAAATCCACATGCAGGGCAGGTGACCTCAGTATTTTCAACATCATGGATTCGATAGGATTGTTGCTTTTCTGTACAACATTATCCCAAAGGAGAACAAGAACGCATGCAGTGATGGTTCACTCTTTGAGTCATGGATTAGTCATTAGCCTACCAGAAGAACATGAGGCAATATTAAGAGAAGGAAATAGCTGCATGGTGCTCGAAGAACAGGATCACAACCTCATTTCGAAGAATCTAAGGAAACTGGTGTTACTGGGAAACGCACAACCTCCCCGTACATACGGACTGGACACTTACACCTGTCGGCTTTCAGTCAACCAATGGGATTATTTCTATTTCTCAAAGTAGCTCTGCCATAAAAACAGTCTCTGTTCAAGGTGTTTGTTTTCAGAAATTAAGAGAAGAGAATGAGAAGCACAACAGACCAAACAAAGGAAAGCAACTGCTGATAGCAAAGATGTAGCGCAAATCTACAGGTCAGTTCTGTTCTTGTACCATTTTGTTGTTGAAAGATGCAACAGTGTTGATTTCAAAAATTATGTGTTGGTTTTTGAGCAGGTTATTTCAGGTCAGAATGTAGAAAAAACAAGCACAGTAAATTTTTTCCACAGTTTGCACGGCAATTGGTCGTCTCCCCCACCCAGGAAGCCAAGGATGACCCCGACATAAAAGGAGCCAAATCCTCATGAAATCGTCACCCAGAAGGTAAACACACACATATAATCTGGGCCCCCATGGGTGCAGGGCCCCATTTCTCTGGATAAGGGGAGCCCCAGACTCTGCAGGGCAAGAGAGGGTGTTGAGCAGGAACAACACCCGCTGGCAGGTTGGAGGGGCCCCACAGATTGATGTGCGTGTGAAACCAGCCGAGCCAGATATTGCGCAGTGCCCGGGTTATTGTGCATTGCGTCCCAGCTGCAGATTCATGCGTCTGCGCCCCGCCTGGGGACTCTCATCTGAACATACGGTAAATCTAACTCCCGTCAAAACAAAGTTAAAAGGCAAGCTTTGAATGTTGGGTTGGCAAGTTGCCCTTTCCACTTTCTTTGGAATAAGATTGCTTCTATAGAGACATAAACTCCACAGGTAGTTAGACCATTTCTTTTGCTATTTTGGTAAATATAGATATATGATACTCCAAATCCACATAAGTAAGAGTAACAATTTATTACATATATTATACTTATATAATACACATAATCAGATTTTCAGACCACGACAACATGGCTACTAATATGTAATGCAAGCCTATAATCAAATAGTCAATATTTTTTAGATAACTTAGAATCATTCAAATGAAACACACGTCGTTGATACACAAAGGTAGACAAAGGTTTTGGAGCCACATATGCTGCCATCCAGACGACGTCTTTTTCAGAGACGTCCCTGCTCATTTCAGCCAAGACACATTCTGCACATGTTACAACAGCATGGTTTTGAAGGAAAATAGTTCAGGTACTAAACCGGCCTGCCTGCAGTCCAGATCTGTCTCCCACTGAAAATGTGTGGTACATTTTGAAGCACAAAAAACAACTATTGACTTTCAAAACCTCAACAATTTGTGTCCTCTTGTCTTGGTTTTGTACTGTATTTAATTGAATACAGGTCAAAAAGTTTTGCAAATCATTGCATTGAATTGGATTTGAATTCTGGAAGTTGTACTTGGTTATTTTCCACCAGCTCTTTCTTTCCATCAGAGGTGAAAGTTTCAACACAGTCCAGCACAAGGCCGGTGCTTCAGTGTAATGTTTGTTACTTTGGTGAATTAATTCATCCCGTGCTGTCCATTCACAGCAGGACCATGTGTATTCGCCTATACACTGCCGCAGAGTCCCCCTCCCTGCAGGCGGACATGGCACAGCCTCACAGAGGTGCACCGACATTATCCATTCACTGCACACTGGCCAACGCAAAACTGCAAGGAGCCAAGTGCACAAGAAAAAGAGCCCTGTTTTTTTTCCTGTCTTTGATTTGTAAATACCTCCGTCGCAGTGCAACAACTTCCAGGCTTGTATCTTATAACCATCAAACATTTACATGAGAAAGTTGACAAAGGCTGAAACAGCGGAGGAGGCCTCGCAACAAAGAGGCCCATTTATAGTGTACAGTCGGGGAGAGACACGGAGAGGGAGGGTAGGAGGAGAAGCTGGGAGGAGAGTTGAATTAATGAATTAAAAATGTCGTGAAACAGCGGCTGTCTGAATAGTTTTGGGTTTATATAGAGAGGCGTGCAGGGGGGTCCGAGAGGAGTGGACAGCACAGGCTTCTTTAACTTCTCCCTGTCTGAGCGAGGACACAGGACTCTCAGCTTCACATGCAACAACAAGAAGAAGGAGAAGTGCTCATCTGATTACATAATGACCCAGTAACAGTGAGCCAGAACCGGTACTGCCAGTACCAGCCAGTGTGCTGGGAGACGCCGACTGACCGCTGCTCAGTCCTCACCGAGGCCTCTCTTCTCCTCCTCTTTTCATGTTTTTCTCGGAGAGTTTTTCTCTTTCAAAATATAGGATGAGAGCGACGTAGAGGGACAGCAAAAGAAAAAGATGCAAACAATGTGATGTCAAAGTGAGAGGTGACTTAAAACATGCTTGAGCTGTCAACAAGTGTGCATCGTTCAAAACCGTGAATTTTCTTCTTCTGTCTTTTCCACATGTCTGCTGCAAAGTGAAACTAATTAGATCATCGAGTTTCCAACTTCTGGTCAAAGTGAACTTCTGTCACAAGCTCAACAGAGAGGTAAGAGGCACATCTTAAAATCCATCTCTTTCTTCTCCTTATCAAGGTAGGAATATTCCTTATTAAATATGAAAATGTATAGATTTTAGAGTTTATATGACTTGTGTGTGGGCCAAGTACTGTGCAATTTATATACTTACCTACTTGCTTACTATACATTTATGTTCTGGTCATATTAAAGCAATTTCAATCAAATATTCAACTAAAAATCCCTGCAATGTCAAATCTGTCTTTGTGGACTACCCTATCCTTCATGTATTGTCCTTTTCTATTATTTTCCTACAAAACTGAGTTGTAATATTTCTCTAACATCCGAGTATACACTTTGTTTTTCTCTTTGATATTGTCCTTAGGATATTTTCAAAGTCTTTTAAGGGTTGTAATGTGGAGAATAATCAGACGAAACATACTCATCATGTGTTTGATGCAAGGCTTGCAACAATAGAGTATCAAATCTGTACCACCGTGTCTGACTGCTACACAGAGTTATCTGGGTCAATATCATTACAATAATACCAAACATTCTGTAATACCCTACATTATCTGAAACTGTACAGGGTGAAAAGTTTTGCAGTTAGAGATTGGTTCTAAATGAAATGTTTAACTGATTTAAAGTAACTTTTCTGTCTTTTGACCTGGACCGTATTTTCCTATGTTTTTGTGTCTAAGTGGCCAATGAGGACAACCGTTTTTGAAATTGTTCCCACTATAGATGGACAGAGCAGCAGCTGGCAGAAGCGAAGCTAAGCTGCAATGTTATTCCTCCTGACAACTGTCAAAGTACGTCCACTTAAGGTGCTTGTTTTGGTCACTTACAGGCTAAGATTGTTATTCTAAGTGTCTGACAACTTTGAAAAGATCGCTACACTGATAGACCTTTTTTTTTAAAGAGTAGAATATGTTTTGTTTAAGCAGAAATAGCTGTTTTACTGTTTTTGCCAAATTCACAGACTCCCTTTGAAAAATGGTAATTTTATCTCATAAACCACATTCAAGCCCTCCTCCTCACTCCTCTTCTGATATTTTCACATCAAACAGTGAATTAATGGTTTATTTTGACCAAACCAGAGTTGGTGATTGTTGCAGCAGTAGAGAGACGAGCCAAGATGAGTTTTGTTTTGATTCTATTAAATTTAAAGGATTTCCCGTTTACTGCTTTGACGAGAAGCTGAAATGTCAAGGACAGGGTGGAAGAGGAGCAAGTGTTCAAAACTTTGCTAAAACACAACCGGGGTGAGCAGTTTTTCAAACAAGCAACATGTTGCTCAGCCTGTTCGCTGATACATGGAGTTCACTTGGTCAGTTGCTTCATGTCCTATTAGGAGGTGGTGCAATTCTTTATAAAAGATCTATCTCTGTATCTTATTCTTGCCATAATGTTGTCAGACACTTAGAATAACAATCAGGCAAAAACAAACACTTATAGTGGACATACCTTGATGGTGCACAGTGGCCTGGAGGAATTAGGTTGCAGCTATGTTTTGCTTCTGACGTCTGCAGCACACACCACCAGTACTGGACCAATTTCAAAAATTGTTGCTCCCATTAGGGACATAAAGGTATACATAAAGGTTTCCAGACAGTGTCTACCAACAGTGCTATAAATATTTAGATACAAAACAGAGGGAAGAAAACATTTAAGCTTCTGCCATAGCTTGCTGTACAATGTTATTTTGACTTCAAATGAATAGAAAGTCTTGCAACAAAGCAAATCCCCATAATTGCGAGAAAAAAAAAAAAGACAGGCGTATTTAATAGTGTTTAATCCTGGATTTTAGCTATGGATTATGGTGACAGATGGGTTGAAATTGTGGGCCTACGTAGTGTGTGTTGATTGTGTTTCAAAGACAATCCGGTAACTTGGGTTAAATTTAAAGATGCATGTATGACAGTTCTTCATAATAAAGTTTGAGGACCATGCAACAACAAAACGGGAAAGCGCTGGGATATGGCCTTGAAGTACAGGAGAGGAAAACAGCAATAGTAGAGCAGTCAGATTTACAGCAGCGAGACAGACATTTGGATACTATTGACTTGGAAGACGATGGTAAGAGTCAGTCCTAAATTACTGCCCAACTGCTGCTCTCCATTGTTTAATTAAGGTCAATGTCGTAACTTCTCAGCAACTAATTCTGGGCTGAGGAAGTGGAGGCGAGTGCTTTAGGGAAGTGTTAGATTTAGATAGAGTTTGGACAGACTGCTGGACAGAGACACATTGAGACAAATGTCTGATCACCATGGCTCCTGGTCACATATACTTCCTGTTGTTAAAATCCACATGAAAGTACTTTGTGGTAACATGAACGCAGATGATGTAGTGACCACAATACAAATACACTGAATATAGCAATGAATTAAAGGTGCAGTGGTAGAGAATTTCATTTATATACAACTACTATAAATTAATTGATTACATTATAATATAGGGAGAAGTTGAAATGTCAGCCAGAGAGCTTCTCAGATGATCAGATATGGGGAATATCCAAAAATGTTTGTAGCTGTCAGAAATTCACAATCTGCACAGCCATTTGTCATGCAAGCTTTCACTTATCATTTTTCACACAATTACTTTTGTGGCTTTTCATGTGCAACTCCACGAATGCTTTAGAGAGGTGGCTGTCTGGAAAATGTGCGCCATTATCCCACGACAGGATATTCACACCGCCTTCGAATGTGGAAAAACTATGATCACCTCTCCCTTCAGTTGTAGTTAGATGACACATAATACAAACTAGTTGCTTTGAAGCATAGTGAGACCTTTGTGCTTCCAAACATTATGAACAGTTATGAATTAATCTGTAAAGCATGATTAAATCATTCATTAAACATCAAGAAAACCATTAATTATGAATTATACACTGTCATAAAATGTGCCTAATTTGCCAGAGATTCTTCTGATTGTGTTAAAAACATGCATTAAGATGTTAGCCCTACAAATATGTCCCTTGTCATATCTATTACAACATTTGTGGTTGGGTTGCAAAGAAGTTGGAATACTACTGTGTTTTTGGGCCAACAGGGGTTTTTTCAGGGGGTTTCCTTGTGGTCCCCAAGTAAAAATCCTTGGTCAAAATTCTCAAATGTATAGTATACGTGCAGTTAGACTGAAAAAAACTGAAGTGTTCATTTATAGGTTGAAACAGAGCTTCTGAATTGTGTAGCACATAGATCAAGAGCAGTAGAGGCTTTCTTCAGCATAGCGGCTAACTTCTGGTTTAGGCCTCCGATAACTTAAGTGGAGATAAAATGATTTAATGGTGTGTCTCTTCTGCACTTTCCAAATGTTATTGGACTGAATGAATCATTCCTTATAGTGACACGAGTCATATCGTGTGGGTGATGCTCACAAAAAATTATGCACTGTATAACAGACACTTTCACAATATAAGTCAATGAGCAAAAAGTCTTTTTGGGCTACAGAGCACCATGTGACATTGTCATTACATGGTTTGGACATCATGTTAATTTGGTTTCAAAGATCGCTGCTCTTCTTTAGGGCTTGGGCGGAGTCTTGGTCAATTTTCTCCGTTCCTGTTTCCTATAATTAGATATGCTATGTGCTCGTCTATGTGAAAAAGAAACCAAAATTTAAAGATGGTTGCTGGGGGATCTGTAAAGGCAAAAAAGCTAGCAAAATGCTAGCAAACTAGCTTGCTAATCCATGGTAGTCATCGGCTAGTTAGTTACTGTGTATGTCCAGTTTCATTAATTTGTCGCCAAGATCTTGTATTGATGATGGGAGAGTCAGACTGCTGCTAAAGTCTGTCAGCACATCCCAAAGATTCTCAATGGGGTTAAGCTCTGGACTATGGTGGCCGATCCATGTGTGAAAATGATGTCTCATGCTCCCTGAACCACTCTTTCGCAATCTGAGCCCGATGAATCCTGGCATTGTCATCTTGGAATATGCCATGTGTCATCAGGGAAGAAAAAATCCATTGATGGAAAAACCTGCTCATTCAGTATATTCAGGTAGTGAGCTGACCTCATCTTTTTGGGCAAATACTGTTGCTGAACCTCGAACTGAGCAACTGAAGCAAACCCAGATCATAACACTGCCCCCACAGGCTTGTATGGTAGGTACTAGGCATGATGGGTGCATCACTTCATCTGCCTCTCTTCTTACCCTGATGCACCCATCACTCTAGAACAGGGTCAAATCTTTATGTTCCCTTTATGTTCCTTAAATGTAGCCATGAGTTCTACTGCAAGAGTTTTTCCTGACCACATTTCTTCCTCGAAGATGATGGTTCACGACTATCCCTCCAGGTTTTTCATAATGTGCCGGACAGTTCTTAACCCAGTTTTAGAAGTTCCAGCAATCTCCTTAGTTGTTTTCTTTGCTTGATGCAGGACAATAATTTGACTCCTCTGAAAGAGAGTCACATCTTTTCCATGACCACAGGATACGTCTTCTGACATGGTTGTTTGGGAAATGGGAAGCTACTCACTACATCAGTTTGGGTTAAATAACTTATCAGCTGAAACATATTCCCATCAATATAGATTAGCCTAGTACATAGCATATACAGGAGACAAGAAAGACAAGTACAGGAGACAGGAAAGGAGAAAGTGGACTGACGTTCCACCAGATACCAAACTTGCTCAACTGTTATTGGAGCACAGAGTGAAAAGTGACAACTTAGGAAGGGTCAGTAGCATACAGCAGTGTTCCCCAACCCTGGTCCTCAGGGACCCCTGTCCTGCATGTTTTAGATGTTTCCCTGCTCCAACACACCTGATTTAAATGATCAGGTTGTTCTCAGGCTTCTGCAGACGCTTGATGATGAGCTGATCATTTGAATCAGGTGTGTTGAGAAGGGAAACATCTAAAACATGCAGGACAGAGGTCCCTGAGAACCAGGGTTGGGGAACACTGGCATACAGTGTAACAGAAACATGGGCCTTGGTCTGGACTGTCAGGTATAAAAGAACTGGTGGTAAACAAAATGTGTCCCTAACTCTCAGAAATCTACAGTTGGCTGTCATCAGTTCATCAGGACCACAACTTTCACTTACTATAGCGAGACAAGCCTGGAAACCGGAAACGGAACAAATGAAAAAAGGAACTAAATAAGAGGCTCTCTCTGAATGAGACTGTCTGAAATTATTCACTGGATGTATAAAGACACAGTGACACAACAGCAGCTCATTTGTATGGCAATGTGCGGTGCTTAGTTTGGCTCCACTAAGTTTGGGGTTTTACTGTCTTGTGTTGGCTGAGCAGATGCCTTCTTGGCACGGCCTATGTTGATGTTTAGACAGTCCTTTCAGTCCAGTGCAGAGGCTGCTGTGGTGTGGACAGTGGTCACAGCCATTCAACTTGCGCTGTATTGAGTCTTTTCAGTGCAGTGTACTGCTGGTGGGGGTTCTTTATTGCTGTGGACACTGGTCAGGGGCACTGAGTGGAAGGGATTACTCTCTCCTCTGGAATACTAATGACCATCTTTTGTCACCGATCTGTTTCCTCCACCTTCACTCCACATACCCCTTCCTCTCCCTTCTTCACCGTCCATTTCTCAACCTCTTCCTCTTTCACTCCTTTTGTCACCCGAAACCAATTATTCTCTCTCTCTTCTTCCCCGAATCTCTGCCCCCTCACAATGTCAAGCACCGCATACTCACACGCGATCAAATGCAATCGCAAACACACACACGCACACACAGACACACTTTGACGCTCCGTACCGCTCTCCTCTCCCCGTCTAAGTTGCTCCATCTTTCACTCACTCGCTCACCCAGTCGTATTTTTCAATGGTGGCTTTTGTCCCTTTCATCTCCTCGAAAACAAAGGATTCTTGTGCACACAGGACAGAGGGAAGGAGAGGGATGGAGAGCTGGACAGAGAGGAAGAGATCCTAACCTTGAGTGTGGTCGTCAAATGAGTGGAAAAAGCCACTTTCTCACAATCCATCAGTATTACTGACAAGATGACTGATACACTTCACAAATATTGTTTCAGCTCTGCTAATATTGATACAACTGACTTTGACTTTGTACATTTGACTAGCGACTGTAGATTCAGTTAAGGCAGGTGATATTCTGTGTTTTTGTTATTATCAATAAATACCATGAAAAGACAAATGCCAACAATGAACTGAACCTTCTAACAAATATTATCACCCTCACTGTTGTCTAAAAAATTGTAAAGACACATAAATGAAACTTGCTGTTGCATTGAGCGGCATGTTCCTTCATTATGATAAACCTGGGCACTATACCTCATGTCAAATTAGTCCCACATACACTGTCCTGTTACCAGTAACACACACGACTGCACCAAATGTGTATTTTTATGCAGCTGAAAACAGTCCCAACAAATGCACTAGTTTTTATTTGAACAGGTTGCCAGCTGTGTAAAGAATTAATTAGCCTTTCTTAGAGCAACTGCCCATTTTGATCTATTTTTAAATCACTAATCAATATTTTTTATATAAACAATGAATAAATGATGATGCATAATATGACAGCATTTTAGTGTCTTTCAACCTATTAATTTGGTGTTACAGCCTGCACATTTGTTGTTACAACAACCCAAACATTTCGATTAGGAGAAGAGGAGAAACTAAATGTGCACAGCTGGTACAGTTCAAAAGATTAAATGAATGAAATCTTAACACAAAAGGGTTTTAACCTTTAGTCAGGCAGGCATAGGTCACAACTAAAATCTAAAAGTGAAGGAAACAGGCTAAATTCACACTGAAACAAAGGACAGACTGGGAGAACGGCTAGGATTCTTGACGCTAGCAAGATGAACTGGCGAAGAAAAAAGAGAAAGACAGATAAGGAGGGCTAATCAGGGACTAATGTACTTTGAAACTACTCAGTAATCAAAAAAGGTGGGAAAGACAAAGACAGGAAATAAAGTGAACAAAGACACACAAAGGAAGATGCAGAATACTATTTTACAAAACCAAACAGGAAATAAGCAAAATGAAATACACAGAAACATGGATAGAAAAAAATGATGTGTTTGCTGCATGAATAAATAAGCAACAAGTTTGCCACTTTACTTCATAAGGTGATAATATGCCCAATGTTTTGTTTACACTCACATCAGCTGATTAATAAAAGTGTCTACGTGATACAAAAACTCTCATGCAACATGAAGTGTATGGACTACACTGCAGGCTGGAATCTCTTACAGTGAGAAGCAGAAAGCTAGATCCACATTATACTCGACACCTTGCCACTGTCTCGTCTCCTTCTTCATGTCCTTGCAGGTTGCATGCAAAGTGCATTCAAAACTGGAAAGTCTGAATTTCCAAGTTCCAAGTTGTTGTCAGTTGTTAATTTACTAAATGTTACATTGATAACTAGGGATGTAAGTTAGCCTGGCTATGACAAAGCATGGTTTCATAACTGTAAATTTATTTTCATGGATATGGAGTATTGGCATTTTAATGATAAAGGACATACATACACAAATATAACATATGACGATGTCATTATATTATATCATAGTGTCACTGAAATAAAAAAAAGAAAAAGAAAACGGAATAAATAAGTGTGAACTCGTTCATAATCTCTGTGACCCTAATTTTGAACTAGCTCTTGTGAAGTTCCCCAAAGTGGTCAAAAGATCAGTTAATGCTACTCAACAGTTTTGTTTCTCATATCTGTGGCAATTTGTGTAGCAGCAAAGATAAAAGCATAAAGGGAACATAGCATACTATTGTAATACTGATATGTAATATTACATAGTATTGTAAGATGGACTTATGTATTGTTAGTTTTGGTCTTTTTGTGGGATTTGAATATTTTCTATAGTTGCTACTACATGTTGCATATAAGGTCCTTGCTTTGTAAACCAAACATTCCTTTGGACAATAAATGGTATTGTATTGTCTTCTAACTGTTCAAAAGGTCTATATGTTCAATACACAAGTGTGTGTTTACTGTATGTGTAGGCAGGAGCTCCGCAGGGTTCAGAGTTCAGCTGGAGATGGACACGGCCAATCACATGGGCCTCCTCTTGACCCCGCCTCCCTCCCCTCTCTCCCCCTCCATATCTTAGTATTCAGAGCACAGACATCAACACAGATCTCTATTCATTCACTCAGTGTGAGCTCCGGCATGGTGAGAGGAGAGAGAAGGGTCAGAAAGGACAGGAAAGGACAGAGCGTATCAGATGGTCTTGGTTCTTAGGCTTTTGTTTGTGTCGTGTTGTTTTTGGTTTTGTTATATTCGCTCCGGAAAGCAGAGGCAGTTTGAGACAAAAGGGCCATTTAGTAAACAGTGAGTGAGAGCGAGACAGAAGGAAAGAAAAAGGACGTGGAGAAAGAGAAACTGCGGCCCAGATGAGGGTAAAAGACTATACAGGGAACGACCCATATACAGTGACAATAAGTGTCCATGGCACCCGGGGGTGGGGTTGGGGGCTTCTCATTATGTCAACATACTGCTGACACTTTGCGACCCACAGACACTTACAGATCCATCCCATCACATTACACCACTGTTCTCTGACACAGGCATTCACTGGACACGTGTTGAATGACAACAAGCACTTAGCTTGAGTGCGTGGGAATACAACTGTCACTTATTCAAGCCAACCATGTTTAACATGTTTAACAACAAGCATTACAGGGTTACTTTATTTACTTATTTTTTTTAACCAGTGGCCATAGTACAGAAACCTCCTGATTCTCAAGTCCTACCTTAACTGTTTGTACAACAGTAACAAACAGTAGTGTTGGCTAACAGTAGCAAGCAGTAATATTTGCTAACGGAAACTAACAGTAGTGTTGGCTTGCAGTGCCTAACGGTGGTGATTTAATCTGTATGACTGCAGTTTTATTGTTTTGACTGTGTTCAATGACTTATTCTTCAGTTCTCCACAGCTGACAGATTCTAACAAAACATCTAAAATAATGCACATCTGCATGTCACATCTGCTGCAAATAATACATAATTGAGGTCTCTGTTCAAGTAGAAAAGTGAAGGGTTGAGTATGAAAACAACTTTCATCAGTATGGAAGAGGGTGGTCCAGTAGAAGATCCCAGTGTCCTTGATTCAAATTTAAAGACTTCTTTTTCTTAATCTTTTTCATGCGGAATAACAGCCACCAGTGTCTCCCCATCTCAATTCAGTAGCCGTCTTGTGCAACCGACACGTGAATGCGCCTGCACTATTGAGCTTTTAATGTGAAAGAGCAGCTGTGCCTTCATGCTGAAAGGAGGCTTTTATTTTGACAAGGCCAGCTGCCTCCAGTGAAAGGAGAAAAGGGGCTTAAATGGACCACCATGGACGGCCACAACACTGTCCAGTTGAAAAATGTGCTTCTAATCCCCTTCTTCTTCTCCTCCCAAATGTTCCACTCTGTCATTTTTCTCATTCATGTGGTTATTTCATTTGGACTGCACATACAACCTACAGTATGCCCTTTTTTTCTCTCCATCTTACCTCTCTTTATCTTTTCATGTATACCCTTCTTCTTCTCTTTCTCCTCTTTCCATCCCCAACCTCCTGTAGCGCCAGCAATGACCTCAGCCACTCCCCCGTCCTCCGAGGCCTCCTCCCCTCAGAAAGTGTGCCACTCCCAGACGCAGACTGACATCACCAAGCCCCTGCTGGGCTCCACAGGGGGGAATGGAGGTGCTGGTGCAGGTGCAGGAGGAACAGGAGCCGGAGGGCCCAATGCCCTGCGAAGGAGGCGCCGCGTCCTCTCAAAAGACGGACGGAGCAATGTACGCATTGAGCATGTAAGCGGACGAGGGGCGCTGTACCTGCGTGACCTCTGGACAACTTTCCTGGACATGCAATGGCGCTACAAGTTCTTTCTCTTCTCTGCCACCTTTGCTGGGACTTGGTTCCTGTTTGGAGTGCTCTGGTATCTGGTGGCGATGGTGCATGGAGACTTGCTGGGTAAGAAGGAGGGAGGGTTAATGTTGGTGGAGCTTTATAGTGCAGAAAATTATAATAATAATAATAATAAAAAATAAGAGCAGGAAACCCCTCTTGACCTAATAAGTAATGATGGTCAGTAACTGACATTAACATGCAAGAGAAGATAATTTATCCCCAACAGCACAGCAGCTATAATATTTATTTATTCCTAGCAACATGGCTTTAGAGATGTCCACGCTGAAATATCCCAAAAACTATTGGATGATTGCCATTACTTCATTTGTAGCTGACTTTGGTATCAGAGCCTACACATATACTTCTGCATTGTACGGCACATAGAGCAGCGCAGTAGGCTTTCTTCAGCTGAGTGGCTAACTTCTGGTTTAGCCTCCACTAGCTTGAATGGGATAAAAGGATTTAATCACACACCTCTTCTAGACTTTCCAATTGTTAACTGGACCAGATGGATCAAGTTCTGATCATGAAATGAGTCATTTCACAGAGGTTGTGACGTTTTGCAGCCGCTTCTTTTGTAATGAACATTTTAGGGGGAAAAGTCTTTTGGGGGGGCGTACAGCATCACCTGACAGTGTCATTTTACAGTTTGGTCACTATGTCAAATCGGCTTCAAAGCCTGCTCTTGGAACAGTCTCCCAGCATGGCTTTAGACTTTTGCTTCCTGTCTCAACCGCAAACAAGTCAGATTTGTTTTCACTTGCACGTCTCACACACCAGAGTCACTCTTTTTTTTAATCCATGCAGCTGCCTACACCATGTCTTATGTCTTGTGTCTCAGCTATCTCACAGGTATTAGTGGGTTTTTTTTTTTTTTTTACAACTGAAACATCATGTTGATGCCTAAAAAAAAGCACTGAAAAAATGTATTTATCTACATTTTGCAACCCAGGTGGAGCAGACTATGCTGCAGAGACCAGCTCCCACGGCAGCCGTTTAATCCTACACACTCTCACATGGGAACTTCTTAAAACTCCTAATGCAGTGTTAATTCATGGGCAAACTGTACATTTACTGTCACCAGAACATTTCACTGCTAAACTTTGCCTCTGCTCTGATCGCCAACACCTGTCTGCTCTTTTAGTCATCCACTCATTACGCACGCACATACTATCGTGCTAATGCCACAATCATTTACAAAAATAGCTCAGGAATATTTACATGTATCAAAGGAAAACTGTGTCTGCTCATTTGCTGCTGGATACTTTAAAATGTACGGGCAAGATGAACTGGTATAGACAGATGCCTTAGTGTGGCATGAATGCTGTTGCCAAGCAAGCATGATGCTGACATGAAGTTTACGGTCAAGACACAGGGTTATTTTTGTTTTGATTGAGAAAGACACATTCTGTATGAGCCTTAATATTACATCAGACACTTTCTGTCAGTCCGTCTGCACTTGCAATTAGATGGGATCATTAGATTAGGAATGTTGACAAAATAGAGGAAAATTAGTACTGAAGCCAAGGTATGATTTACACGTGTTGATTAGGAATCTTATCAGACCCCCACAGATATACTACAGTCATCTAAACATTTAGCTTATTTTCCTTTTAAATTCTGAGGGAGTAATGAAATACCTTTAAACAAAAAAGGCCATGCATATAAATCTCATTTTCTATTTGTTTGTGATCACGAAATAATTATTTGATGCGCCCAAGAAACGACTTTTTATGCCAAAACTCACAGTGAGAACTCACAGTGTAATTATGTCAAAAGTAGAAGATGTTCTGTCTTTCTGTAAAAAAAAAAAAACAACAAAAAAAAACAATGAAGTACAATAAAGTTTTTTGTGAATGAGTAAACAATGAATAGAGACACGCAGGAATACAGTTTTGCATTGCAGAAAGAGCATGAGAAAGTGCTGGCAGAACATTAAGAGAGGGAACAAAATGTCCCTTGGTAATTTGTTTACACCCCCAAACCCCAAAAGATCTTCTGTTCTTCCTCCAGAATTTGACCCCCCCTCCAACCATACCCCATGTGTAATGGAGGTGAAGACCCTGACAGGAGCCTTCCTCTTCTCTCTGGAGTCTCAGACAACAATTGGCTACGGTTTTCGGTGCATCACAGAGGAGTGTCCCGTCGCCATCGTTCTGCTCATCTTTCAGCTGGTCATCACCATGGTGATGGAGATCTTTATCACTGGCACTTTCCTTGCAAAGGTACCACTGGCGGATGCTACATTTGAAAATTTTTAAATAGCAAATTTTACACATTTTTATGTCTGCATGTAGTTAACTTTGACCGTGCTGCAGCATCCTATTGGGCAATTCTTTACTCGGTGTGAAAAATGATGTGAAAAGAACATAAAGTAATGTCACTGTTTAGTTAGGAATCCCATGTACAACCCGATTATAAAACAAGAACACATTGTATCATTTAACTATGTGTTGCACAAAACACACAGCTCTGTAGGTGATTACTGAACATTACGTGAAGCAGGCTATGCAGAAACAGGAATCGTTTTTCACCAATACTATGACATGTTTTCCTCCTTTTGTAGGTCGCTCGTCCCAAGAAGCGAGGCGAGACGGTGAAGTTCAGTCAACACGCCGTTGTGTCGAATCATGAAGGTCGGCCCTGCCTCATGATCCGAGTGGCCAACATGCGCAAAAGCCTGCTGTTAGGATGTCAGGTATGCAAGTCACTGAAGGCTTTTATTCATTTCTCTTGGGGTGGTTTGAAGTTTAAATAAGTTTTGTCCACCTTATGTGGACACTCTCAGACATAAGGGTTCTTCCTGAATGGCTGAGGTTCTACCCAGGACCATTTGCTTCTGAAGAACCCTTTTTTAAAGAAAATGTTTTGTCAAGGTTATTTGTAAGACCGAGGGTTCATTTAAGAAACACTTTTATCCAAGCAGCTCTTTTAGCAGGTATGAAATCCTTGAGGAACTAAAATCTTTGGAATATAAAAAGTTTCTTGGTAGAACCCTCAAGAGTGTTCTTGATAAAACCTTTGGAATATAAACAGGTTCTTAGTCGAACCCCCGACTGTGTTGTAGATAAAAGTCTTGGAATATAAAACGCTTCTTGGTAGAAGACTCTGGGTGTGTTCTTGATAAGGCCCATGGAATTAAAAAAAAATCCATAGAAATTTCTGAGAACCCTCTCAGTGTGGTCTAGATAAAACCTCTGGTATATAAAAAAGTTCTTGGCTCTGCTATGGGAGTAAGTTGGAGAACCATTCTTGGTTCTAGTTAGTGCCTTTACATCCAGAAGTATAGAAAATACTTTCTGTTTTTTAGGCACCTGATACCTTGTGTGTTACCTGATGCAAAATGGATATGAACCCACTGACATACAGTAAATATAAATCGACACTATGAAGAAAGAGAACCGTGCACCTTTAATGAGAACTGTAACTTAATGCCAGTTAAAGTCACGCCTCCTTTGATGGAGATATTGGCCGGTATTGCAGGTATTAAACCTGGGGCCTTTTGGTTACAGGATGCCTCCTGCAACCTCTTGGCTACATTTACTGACTCCATCTTGGCTCCCAGGTGACGGGGAAGTTGCTTCAGACGTCCCTGACAAAGGAGGGTGAGACGGTGCGGCTGGACCAGCGCAATGTGCCTTTCCAAGTGGACACATCCAGCGACAGCCCCTTCCTCATCATCCCCCTGACTTTCTACCACATCATTGATGACAACAGCCCCCTCAGGGCCTGGGCAGCAAAAGGTACATCATTTCTCTTATAGCAACTCTGACAAACAAATATAATGAAAAAATCTGCTTTTTCATTGTATGTCAGCCCAGCCTCACCAGAAAAAGGTCCATGCTAGATGGAAGTGCAAGCAACTTATTCAGACAGATATTTGTTTATTGTTAGGTGGCGGGTGGCACAGTGCTGCAGTGGTCAGCGCTGTGGCCTCACAGCAAGAAGGTCCTGAGTTCAAATCCCCCAGCTGGCTGGGGCAGGGCCCTTCTGTGTGGAGCCTGCATGTTCTTCCTGTGTCTGCGTGGGTTCTCCGGCTTCCTCCCACAGTCCAAAGACATGCATGCTAGGTTAATTGGTGACTCCAAATTAAATAATAATAATAATAAAAAAGCTCAACAACCAATAATCATTAATTGAGATAGTTTACTTTGGTAGATAAACTCAAATATTTTATAAATGTTATATAAAATTGGTCACAGTGAGCCATGAACCTTAGTTTTCATTATTAGCCTGGAAAAAATGGTTTTAATATAAACTTTACAATATCAACCATTATTCACTTTCACTCAGAAACTATTTAATGATAAAATGTGTAGCCTAATATGTTTTATGAAATGGTCAATATCTTTAATTGAAATCAAACTTTCTCTTGAGATTAACTGTACGTACGTTCAGTATGTTTGTGTATGTAGGTGTATTGGTATTTACGGTCATGTGCTGCGTGCTTGGCTGCCTCTAGCTGTTGGGCTGGTTTGGCACTGGAGGAGAGGGTTTCTCTAGCTGGAATGTGTGTGAGAGAGATTGCCAGAGACACCCCTCATTAGAGCACAATGCTGTACAGTCTGGGGTGCTGACACGAAGCCTGCACAGATCCACTTACAGCAGCGCTGGAAGCCTCTGAGGCATCAGTACTGACGGACTCTGACTGCTGTGTTATTTACACTCACACTACTCATTTACTGCAGACAGTAGCTTTCATTTCCTTGGCCTCACTTGACACACATGATTTTCTGATTTACTATAGTTTACTTTCATTTTGCTTCTTTATGTCCTTATTGCACCTTTATGCTCTGCCCTTTAATTGAAACTTTAATGTCTGCCAGTTTTGTATTAGTCATCGTCATGATTAACCTCTCTGTAGTGAATCTTGAGCTTGCAGTTAATTTAACTGTCATCATATTTAAGGGATTATATTGCAGCACATATAATACCATCCATAGTACTACAGTGTTGCTGTTATACAGTGCCAGCTGTAACAGTAGCCTGTTTTTGTTGACAGATTTTGTTGCTTCATCTGTGTTACTTCCTCTTCTCCAGGAAGTGATGCCTTCAAAGCACTCATGCAAAGCACTGAAGAGATCTTGAAGACTGCGTCAGTGTGTGGGCAAGTCTCCAGTTAGCATTTACGCCATTCATATCACCTAAAACAAATGAAGACTCTTGAATGAGTGGTGAACCTTCTGTCTTACTATGCTGAGGATTCAGGATCTATTTATATGATTTATTTCTTGGTGATGTCAAATAATGGTAGACCAACAAATCAAACCCTGAAAGAAATGGGATATAACATAACTTGTGTAGGATTTAGAAGCATCTAGTGGTGAGCTTACACCTCACCTCACCCTTCCCTTCCAAGTGTGAAGGAGCCTGTGGTGGCTGCAAAACACATGCAAAAAACACCCTTTGTAGAGCCAGTGGAAACTTGGTAGTGCAACAAGGCGGCTTCCATGGAAAAAGACCCTTGCCTTATGTAGCAACACATCCTCATACGTAAAAGCAAGAATAGGTTAATCGAAATAAAGGCACAAAAGCCCACATACCACATTTTAATTGGTTAAAAAGAGAATGAAAAACGGTCTATATCCACTAGTTTTCAACAAGAATTTAATGTTAAAATCCCAGTTGGTGCTCACTGAGAACTTGTTAACTTCCAGGCCTTTTATTAGCCTTCAGCTAACTTGACTGGAATAAAATTAAATCGATAGTGCAACTGTTCTACACTTTCCAAATGTTATCTGACCAAATGGTTCATATTCTGATTGTCAAACGAGTCATTTCATGGGGTTATGATGCTTTTAGCGAGTAGGAGGCAGGAGGGGTGAATCAGTGAACAAGTTACTGGAAGTGAGGACTTGTCACTCATTAGTTTTGAAAGATTAATTCATGACATCACAATTCTGCATGTCTGCATGTGATGGATTGGCAGCCTGTTCAGGATGTAAGTACCCTGCCTCGGCCCAGTACCCGTCCCAGTGTGATCTGGGGTGGGCTTTGCAGCTCCCTGTAATCCTGCACAGGATAATTATGTATGGTTGAATGGATGGATGGATGGATGGATGGGTGTCCTTAGTAGACATTTTAAAAAGTCTGCAGTTCTTGGACATACATTCATGACAACACTCTTGACTGAGCACAGTTCTGTGCTCACTGGTTCTTTGAGCAAAGCTTTCCAGCTCCCTGCAAAGCAGGCTTTATGTTCTCAACATGTACTAAATTTAGTGGACCTCCATTGGGGAATTCATTCAATACTGATGTCCAGTGCAACAGTGTGTGAATCTTTTTGGCATTATGTGACTACGAGTCAGTGAGTCAGGAGGGCAGGACACTGTGGAAACCATCTGTAGGAGGTACCACTGATGTCCAAACCACTGAACTAGAATACCAGTGAATTCCTTTTATCTATGTATATATATATTTACTGTACCACACAGTCTGGTTGAGGGAATCTGAATGTGTCACACACTTTGTGACACACCACTGATGATTCATTCAGAGACTTTGTTACCTATAGAAATGAGACATTGTGAAAGTCTGATATTGCTGATGACAAAAAAAGCTTGTGGTTGATGAGAAGTAGATTTGTTGATGGGTGAGGGGTGTGAATCAACAGGAAAATCAGAACCTAAAACCTGAAGTAAGTTTATTATAGCCATTCAGTCCCAGGTAATCTACAGATCGCTAAGGATGAAGAAGGAATATTTCACTCATAGTTAACAAGAGCTAAAAATTGTGGATAATTTTGATCCCATAGATGTGTACTTCACTCTAAAAGAGTGAAATATGCTCTTTATTCTGTCCAGGGTAAGAGCAGTTTATGAGTATGGTTTGTTTATGAATCATTCAACATTTTAGTGATTGCATGATGCAATATTCTGTGAACTCTTTTGAATGTCACCAAATCATTTACAGCAAAAATTCTGTTATTAGCTTCGGTGCAGTGAAATATCTGCTTTATGTGTCAGTCCTTGCACTCAGTTAATTTTGTTAATAAGATGAGTCAATCAGTCAGTTAATTTGAAAAGAAAGAATTTTTAAGAAGAAAAATATATAATGTTATTGTTAATTAACTGGCCCCTAACCTCTTGTCATTTTGCAAAAAAGGCCCTTGGACAAAGCAAGCTGAACGTCCCTGACATAAAGTCTCCATCGTCTCAACAAGGTGGCAATCGTGTATCGCATCACACAATCAAACGCAGATCATTTCTCAATCGCTCTTTCTGTTCTCACCCTTAAAAACAAAACAACTTGATCTGCACACTGTGTTACCGGGTGGTTGATCTCTGCGGTGCAGAAATAATGGTGTGATCAGTGGTGCTGATATGATTGGTTACTCTGAAAACACAAACAAGTTTAGTTGTGGGTTTATTGAAATGGCAAAGTTATCTTACATTTGTTTGGAATAACTGATTGTATTTTGTACAGTTGTTAAAATTATGATACAAATATGATAATTATCATACATCTAGCAACACCGGGGTTAGTGTCCCATGTGAAACCAAAACATTATTAAAAGTTTTGAGGTACATTATGTTACATGTGTCACAAGACTTACGTCATGTGACTTAAGTCTTACAACTTGCTTCACTTACATCAACGGATGTATTTAACATACGCGTTGTAACAGAAAACAAAGTTTGCCTCAACTTTCCTTGAGAGTAAAGCTAAGTCTGACACGACTTTCAGCGGTTTTTCAGATATTTGGCCATAAATCACAGTACTGGACAAATTAAAATTTTGACCTGATGGTGGTGCTACGTGAAAAGTAAGTGGAGCACCTACTCTAATTCATCCTGAGAGGCGCCGTGGTTGACTGTATGAACTTTCATGATGATCCATCTAATCGTTATTGAGATGTTTCACTCAGAAACACAAAGGATTCAATTGATCATCCAGATTCATCTTATGTGAACCATAAATGTACAAAATTCCACGCCAATCCATAGTTCTAGAAATCTGTAAAACCAAAGCAGGGGACCTACTGACCAACCAGCAGATGGACATTCCTGATGAGCCCTTTGCACCGCCCATAACCGCCAATATAGAGAATCCCTTGACCAAATTTCTGTCGCAGTGTGTACAAGCGGTTGCGAAACCTGGTGTTTTTTTCCCTGGTGGGAGCGGTACTGGGTCTGGGTTAGGGTAAGGACTGTTTAGACAGATGACAGAGTTTGCATTCTGAGTGAGGCCTGTTGATGCAGGTGTGTGCTTCTTCGACTCGCATATGTCTTCTACTGTCGTCTGTCCTTTGTGCTATCGGGGCTGTGTGTCGATGAAGGACAAGTTCACTTTGCGTGTGTTTTAAAACACGAACCTATGATCGAATGTTTACAACATGCGACACCTTTCACTTTGTGTGTGTGCGTTCAAATTTAAGAAGTGAGCTCAGTACGCGTTTGTGTTTAAGATCTGGTCAAGTGTTTTTGGAATCAGTGTGTGAGTTGGAAGTTTTTATGTTTTGGAAATTTCAGGATGTGCGTGTGTATGTGTGTGCATGTTTTTGTGTGTCTTTCCTTACCCACATATTTGTCTTGAATTCTTTTAGGTTCACTGGGATTTGACCTGTAAAATACAGTGCAGGCTGAACATGATATTTCAAAGACCTTATAGACAATGAAATGATCCCCTGTGTCATGAAATTTACACTGAAAAAACAGATTAATGCCCTCTTATTAGAGTTGGGTGACCCACATCCCCCAGCTATGCCAGCCCTCTCTCTTGAATGAGAAACAGAGCTCATTTTCAAATAATGCTATATGATATTTTTGGCTAACCCTCTACTTAGTATTTTTCAATTTTGTCGTTTTTTTTTGTCTGTAGACCGGACTGCATTCTTTCCTCTGAAATAACAGAAGATTGCTATGAATACAGTTCTGATTATAGACTCTGGGGGAGCAGTAAAATTAATTTTAAATAAATAAAATAAGTTTTGAAATATTAGTTTGTGTTGAATTACTAATTAATTATTAAGCCTTTTTAACTTAAAACATATGACTTGCTTTGTAAATTTGTAGTTTTTTAGTTTTCTGTTTAACCTGAGGTCTCCTCTGTCCTCCAGGTGGTGGTTGGACAGACCCGGAGCTGGCTGACTTTGAGCTGCTGGTGATCATGAGCGCCACGGTCGAGCCGACCTCTGCCACCTGCCAGGTTCGAACATCCTACCTCCCGGATGAGATCCTCTGGGGCTACGAGTTTCCCCCCGTCGTCTCCCTGTCTCCCTCAGGAAAATATGTAGCTGATTTTGCCTTCTTTGACAAAGTGGCCAAAACCAAAACCCCACCCCTGTTCAAGCAGTCGCTGCCACCTAGCCCGCCATCACAGGCATCACGTTACCATGGTGGCAAGGAAGATGGTACGGACCCAGAGAAAATGCGGCTGGAAGAGAGCTACAGGGGGGAGGAGAGGGGCCGAGAAAGGGGGCGCATCAGAGATAGCAGCCCACTGAGTGTGCGTATCAGTAACGTGTGAACGAAGATAGAGGCAGGAAGAGGTTTAGAAAAACTGATGCGAAACTGAGAGAACACAAAGACAGGAAGAGAAGAAACAAGCTGCTCAACAGAAAAACACCCACTCCACACACACTTTGCCCTGACATATCTGAACTGTGGAGATCGAACACCTTGGCGTTGGTGTCACTGCGCCCCCGCGCCCCCCAACCACACACAGACACACTGCCGATGTGCTACTGTAACCACAAGCCTGTAGAAAACACACTGACTTAAAAGGGAGCAAGTTACAAACCCAGCGTGTACAAACGTACAGCACAATATCAAGTCATCCATTTTTAATACTTAGAGTCATTTTTCTTTTTTCGACAGGGCTCAGTTTACTGTAACTGGAGAATACAAAATCACTGCAAAAATTCACCTTATTAGTTCAACTCTGTCTATAATTTAGTCATAGGGAGTGAAATAACTCAGCCTGTTCCAATCTGTTGATTTTTACTGGAAACCACAGACCAGGGATTTTCAAAGTGGGACTGGGGGCCTCCTCTAAGACAAAAGTTGGAAAAAGCCCCCATTTCTTAGTTTTGCTCGATTTTCTGGATGTTTATGGGATCACGATTGTGGTATTTGATCCCATAGACACTCTGAGTTTCCTGAGTTTTTATATTCTGTAGCTTCCATTCATTATATAGTCAAATCCAAACAGTCTTTTGGTCTAAGTATGTATGTTTAGCCATTTTCCTGACCCTAAAAACTTTTGCCCACGTGACGTGACATAGCTTTCTGCATGATGACATTGCCATGTATACTCCTCCAGGAGCAGCATGTAAAATATGGCATCACCAAAGTAACCGCTAACTGCTGCTCACTATACTCTCTGTTGTAACTTTCTTTGGCTGCGGCTAACCTGCTTGGTGCCGTTAGTTCAGTTAGCTGTGTAGCTAAGGGCTCAAATATGACTGGAATTTGGTTGGACCTGCAGCTCGGAGCACCAGGGAAGTGTTTAGGCAAACGGGTCTGCTGGCAAGCTAATTTTAGCAGGTTTAGCCGGATTTAAAAAACCTGCATATACGCACTAATTTTGGTGTAAAATGTTATTAGTTTCTGACTCTGGGAAAAATTGTATAATTCTCTTTCACTACGTTACACATTAAGGCTATTTAGTGTGGTCTCCTTTTGGTAACTAACTCATCTTTTTTTAATTTTCATTCACTGAAACTGTCTGGATCCCCCTGAGGAGGCCCGCCTGCCATTACAAAAACCTGCGAAATGTCATGTGAGATGTCACTCATATGTGTAGGTCGGTCTGAGGAGCCACTGTGAAGCTCACAGTGCGGTGGCTCTGTCTAAATCTTGTTAGTGCCAAACACCAGCTAACCTCCAGCTAATCTAAAAATGGATGTAATGAAGCGGGTCACCAGCAGCCAGCCACTTGTGACACCAGCCACCTGTCATTCAAAGTGGGAACTTCCCTGATTATACAGAATGTTAAGCCTAAATATACTTTAAAGGGGTGAAAATTCACCCCACGTGCAGTTTTCATGAACTGGAAAATTATTTATAGAAACCAAAATTTTTTTTCAGGCTGTAAACATGTTTGGGTTTTTTTGCTGTAAAGTTGGGCATTTTACATGGGAGTTTATGGGCATTCAATCGCTTTTGAAGCCATTCACGTATTCACATTTTTTCACCCGTGGAAGCAGCTGGTGGTTGGAAACAGGTTAAAATTTTTTCAGGTTTTTCGCCTTTTTTAAGAATAGAAGAACTACAGAATTACAGACGGATGGACTTGACAAAAGGATTTTTGCAGTGTATTTGAACATCTGATGTGGATGTTGATCACTGAATCACAGTACTGTTTTATTTTACTTTTTTAAAGATTAATAAAATACCTGCAACAGGTGGCGAAAATACTGGAACTATATTATTTTTTTAACGAAGGATTTTAAAGGAATGTATCATATTTTATGTACCCAATAGTTTCTAACAACATTGTCACTTGTTGCACCTGAAAATATTATGCTCTTTGATATGAATGTCTTTTTTTTTTTTATTGGGGTGAAAATGTTTAGTAATATTACTAAAAGCACTTTAACTTTAAAGAAAAGTGGCATTTCACATAAGGGGAATAACTGAACTAACTTTGATACTTAATGCACTGTAATACATGATTAAATCTTGTATGTTTGGGGTTAGTTAGTGCGCATTTTTATGCTTGAAATGGGTATTTTTTGTGAGCTTGATAATACTGTTCGTATGAACCATTTTGTGAACTGCCTTAAATTGCATGTACAGTATGTTTGTTCATGTACCTGTGTACAGTGTATAAAATATTTTCCTACATTCTTCATTGCTTTATGTCCTGACATTTGATACAAAACTCCACATTTTCAATATGTGATATTAATTCTTGTCAATACACAATGTTACGTCTGTGAAGTATAGTTCATCCTTCTTTTTACTGCTGTATTTTTTTTTCACACGGTGGTTATGAAAGTATCTGTGGATTCTGCCAATGTGTGTCTAATCAGCTGCCTGTTTGTATGAGATAATTACATATATTTGGATAAAAGTTACATTTTTCTCTTTCTCTAAATCACGTAATTATGGTACCTGTTCATGGGCACTAGTCAAATTCCTTAGTAAATGGTGACAAGAATGAAACGATGGAAATTTTAAAAAAGTAAATCAGAAATGATGCTATTAAAAATCAATACTGATCAAAGATTGAAGAGCTGTTTTATGAAATATGTGCTCTTGATACCACGAGACAAAGTGCCACTATTCACATGCTGTTCCAGACATGCCCAATGGATGGCAGAAAATATTTCAGTATCGGCGTCTGGTACAAGGTTGTGCTTGTTTATACTGTAAAACCTACTGTACATTTTATACGGATCACTCATAATACTGGAAGCTCATTGGTCTAACTTTTTACATGTAAGCACTTTTTAAGTGGCTCTTTTAATAAATATATTATTTACAACATGACTATGTGTGTGTGCATGAAAAATGATTCCTGTTTGAACTGCCTACACAATGTGATTTTTAAAATGATGATTTACTAACACTGAGAGGAGCAGTACTTTCAGCTGTTAATACAATGGTTTAAAAATGCATCTGATTGCTGATAGTTTACCAAAACGCCTCGCCTACAAAGGACCCTGATTGGACAAACCTGTGGCTCTGGTGTCATCTGACCAGTCAGTTTAAGCGACAACCAACACTGACTTCAGGATAGTGGTATGAAAAGTTTAGAACTAAACATTTAATGTAAGATTAATGGTCCTAGTTTAGAAATGCAAGCTTGTTTCAGAAGCTGAAGCCTCAACTCACTCACCACCACATTCACACCGGAAAGACAGCAACAAATGTCACACATCAGTCTCTGGCAGGGTTCCCCCGTCTGTGTGACAACACCGGCCAAGTTTCAGGCTGAAACCAGCTAATAAAGCTGCTGATGGGCAAAGAGCATTAAGCACATCATGTGTGCACATGTATGTGGTTGTGTGTGACTTCACTGCCATCTTTTTGAGTGCAAGACTGACAATGATACTGAGTTGCTCAGTGTGAAAACATGCTCTGTTTCCTGTGCAGAAATCCCCATAGCCACACCGTTATGTTTCCTCATCACATTTTGAAACTCAAATAAACTTACAGGTAAATGTTCAACACCCACAGAGAATTAAAGATATTTTTAGGACAAATTAGCAAAATCTCAGCTTCTCCCATTACAGTACAACAGAGTGGTGGATTAAATAGCAGGAGTGAGACTGAAGTATTCAATCTGTAATGATCTCCCCCAAATTCAGCTGTGCTGACCATTTAACTGTGACACCAAACATTTGAGAAGTTATGAAATTTGGTTTCAATATTATTAGATGCAACTACCTTACAGTCACATTGCAGCAACAAAAATCTGTTGTCTTGCCCCTCAAATGAGGGATATAAGGAACCGTGAATAAACGGAGCAATGTTAATTTTACACTGGGAGCAGACGATGTGGGTTGCATTCAAATAAACTTAAACAAATTACGTGTTAGCTCTCCTTCACTGGAACTGGATTTTTTTTTTTTTTGCAGCTGTACTACGTGTGTTTCCTGCCCTTTCAAAGACATCTGACATCTTCTTTCCTTTGTTTGCTACGTTAATGCTTTGCTGCACTCATCAAACCCATGTTAAACTTGTTTCCTGGTTCACACTAACTGATGTTAAGTGCGAAAAACTGAGTGGATTGAAAATGCTGTTTCTTCTGAGTTGTTGGATTATTGCAGGTAAGAGATTTCATTCATTTAGTTGGAATAAGGCAAAATTTAACATGAGGCAAGGGTCTAGGCAAGAGACTTTATTTTATGTCTATGCTTATTACATGCATCATAGGATATTTGTAGTCATATTATTGCTGCATTTGCTTTTTTACATAGGTAATGTACTGTAGTCTATTTCTTTTAATAATATAATGGAATGTTTCCTATCAGGGATTGCAGCAGAGGACCCTGCAAGAAAGCACTACCGGGTGAAAAACAGCTCAATTTGTTTTCAAATTGGAAAACCACCATCACCACCATATGCAGGTGTTCGGTGGGAATTTGAGAAACTAGTTATTGTCTATGATAAAAGGGTCTCAGAGAAGTACACAGACAAAGCGGATTTTAATCAGAGTGACCTCTCCCTGTGTATCAAGAAGCTCAATGAGACAGACAGTGGCAACTATAAAGTTACCATTACCAAGAAAAACTTGGACGTATCAGAAGAGACCCACAGACTAATTGTTCAAGGTAAGTTCTAAACAACTTTGTTTTGTTTTTATTTGGTGTATAGGCCTTCGTGGTCAGTAGATTTCATTATTTAAGATTACTATGGGAGTCCTTACGATACAAAGTTCATAAATCTTGCAGTATTTTGCTGATGATCAACTTTAAGAATTTGTCAAACCTTTCATGACATTATGATACGTAATTAACTTCACCCAATCCTTGTAATACATATACTTTTATTCATTATGACTTCAAAAAGGTCTACAGTCCAGGCCACAAATCTAAGTAAAATGCACAATAGTTTCTATTCATTTTAGTACACTGTAAAAGTTTTAAAAATTCTCACTCTTTCACTCCTGCCTATCTATGTCTTATCTTATCTTATCCATGTATCTATGTCTTATCTTTTAAATGACCGATAAAGAACATGTAGCCTGAACCTTCATGTAAATTTGGGGTGTACGTATGATAAAACACACCACAACACTGTTGTACATGCGGATTTAGTGGAGAAATATGGATACTTCATGTTGTTTATGTACTATGTTCACCCGTAAGAATTTTGTAAGTGATGTTGTGATTCCAAATTACCACCAGAGGGTGCCAAGTGCCAACAAATGATCTAATGCCTTTAATTTATCTGCTTTTTTGGCTGCAGAAAATGTTCCCATACCTATCATCAGGATGTCAGTGATTCGCTCCAACCACACTGCTGGATTCTGCAACATCTCAGTCAACTGCTCCGTCCAGAATGACTGGGCATGGTCCGTCTGTGATGCAGACAGATGCAAAACATCTCAGGTATCACTCAGTAAGGTCAACATCACCGTCTCTGCCCACAACAGATCTATTGTCTGCAGTGGCAACAACTATGTCAGCACAAGCAATGTGTCTGAAAGCATGGAGGCAACGTGTAAGTATAATGTGATGTTTTTCAGAAGTCTGTGTTTGTTCATTTGTCGCTCACTCAGTGAGAGCTATGGGGCATGAGGGGTGGAAGTAACCAAAATTAACAGACAAAAATGGAGGTGAAATGAAAAATAGTGATACATTTTCAAGAGATTTTATTAACAAAAAACAGTTGTGATATGATGCAAACAGAACAATGTTTTATCATTCTCCTCATCTTACATTCATCATTCATATTATTCATAAGAAAAGACATAACTGTCATTTAAATATTAAGTAAAAGTAATTACAAATGCTTATAATTTAATAACGATGTAATGAAAATGTACAGTATGTGAATTTAAAAATGGATGTGCTGTGGATGATGAATAGTAGACAGTAGATTGACAGAGCAACACTGTTTCAGATAAAGTGTCGATCAAGTTTATCAAATCAATTGACATTTCTTTCAACTCACATACATTTTACATACTACTACTACTTTACTGGGGTTCACCCAAAGCTCTCATTGAAGCTTTAATTCCAGAAAATATATATTGATTTCTTTCTTTCTTGGTGATTTTTGCCCCATAACAAAGATTTTATTCTCTGCTAAAATGTTTCTCCGTGTCTTTCCAGGTTTTAATAAGTCTGAACATAAGAAGAGACCAGAGACATTTATTGTGGTGATAAAAATAATAATAATAGTAGCAACCACTGCAGTGTGTGCATTCATCTGTATATTTATTGTCTGTGTGGTTAAGAGGCACTGCTCAAGAGAACGCAATAACCACCAGGTAAGCTGAATTTACTTACTAATATTTAAAGACATGATATGCAACAATTTCCTAAAAAACAATGACTCAAATGAACATAATCCTTTTCACTTGTGACCCACTAGAAGTGTGTAGTGGTGGTTGCATCTTCATAAACCCTGCTGTCTGGCTTTATATCCTTATTTTTCTTATTATATTGCTGTGCTCAGGACATTTCACCAACCCAAAACATTAGTGTTTTACTTCCTGGATTATTCCAGCGCATTATCAGATAGCTCAAATCCTACTGATTCTACCTTTAAATTTATCTTTGTGATATAACTTTGAGGATGTACATAAACTTAGAAGTAGTTGATGTTGGGAGCTGTACTGTAAAGTGATTTCAGCAACTTCAAGATGTGAAATTGAGCTTTGCTTTAAAGTAGGGCCGGGCGGTACGGCCTAAAATTTAAACCACTGTCTAATCGGAGAATGTACAGTAACAGGATATATTATGTCATATAGTTCATTCTTAAAATTTCAGTAAAAATGCTTCTGAAGTGTAAAGCACTGGTACGGCAACTGCATGGCAGCTATTTCTGTACTCTTAACTGTATTTATAGGACGTTTCACATAATACAGGGGTATTTTAAGAACATTTAAGAAGCAAAAGTGGAATAATAGAAAAAACAGAGTACCTTTTCTCAAGTACATCAAGTATTACCAACCCTTTTAACCACTGTTACGCCAAAGGAGGATACACTCATCATTTTTACCAGCTCCTACGCTGCTTCTTATGTGCACTGTAGTAAACTGTTACAAACAAGCTGAGACAAAAGTTGTCTGTAGTCTAACTGCTTAGATCAGTTTGACACGTAAAAATCTTGAAATGCTTCACTGTTATTGGTGCTTTTAATGTTTTGGTTAAAGCCACACTAATATATTGGCCTGATATGGACGTACATGGGCGCACATTACGGGTGTGCATCTCACGGACTGAGACCAGTTCGATACATCTCTTGTTGCATGTTCGATGATACGATATATCTTATAAATTTTTAAATAGCGATCGATTTGGTTCGATACGATTCAGCTCTGTCATGATACGATATAATATGATGCAATGCAAGATAATGCAATGTGTGAATCTTTACATTTTGATTCAATTAATGCTACATTTGTAGAGTGCTATTAGTTGTGAAAAGAAATCCTGATAGTTTAACTATCTTTGTAACTTTAAAACTGTTTAAAATATTAGTATTTTTGCAGTAAGATGATCTGCTGCTCTGTCTCATATGAAGAGTGCTGTGGTTTTGATGAGTGTGGAGGAACAGTGATGTTCTGTGTTACCTGCTCTCACAGGGACATGATGTCTCTGTGGGTCAGACTTGTGGCTCTGTACTCTGCTGTCAGACACGTTTTTGCATAAATGATTCGCAGCAGCATTTTTCGTCTTATAAAACCCAAACTTATTCTACACCCACCACGTTTTCAGCGCGGTCTGTTTAGAGCAAATGAAGAGGAGACACAGGAGAGGGAGGAGGGAGCACTTGTTTTGTGTGAACGCAGCAGCAGGCGTCCAGTGAGAGCGGTGCAGGCAGAGGCAAGAGGCGAGAGACAACGGGGGAAAGTTAATGTGGCAGCTCCCCGACGCCAAAAATGTATGTGCGCCCTAATTAGAGCATCAGTGCTGCATCGATTCGTTTCCAATTCACGTTCAGCTTTTTACCGATACAGGCCGTCTGAACCGATGCACTCGTGTCTTACACATTAAAGTCCGATATGTTGGATGCAACATGCACAGATATAAAAACTTTTTTTTATGCAACATACAATACAGATGCTTGGGGTGACTTAATGTAGCACAATGGGGAACATTTATGAGGACAAGAGGTGCTTGTTGCAGGTGTGAATACTGAGAAGCCACTTCATGTTTTACAACCTGCCCGTAATTGACTGAAAATATTGATGATACTGATGTTCATTTATCCATTTATTTTATTAGTCTTTTTACTTTACTTACTTTTAACCTTCCCAATCATGCTAGAAGGTGTGTTGTCAAAGTATGTCACATTTTGTGTAAAAGACTGAAAACATATTTTACGGTATTATTTCTAGACATCTCCTGTTCAGTTGAGACAAAGCCATCCAGTGGAGGCACAGCCACAACGTGCACCCAGAGCCTCTACCTCTTCTTCCAGCGAAGCTGATGCTGCTTATGAAAATGTGGACGCCATGCAGCCCAGTCAGACCAGCAGCCCAAGAGAGGAACTGGGCCAGACAGTGGATACTGTCTACAGCTTTTTACAGGCAACAAATGCGAAAGCCTCGGCTGGCAACGGTGACAGCAGTAAAAGTGAAAAGGGCCACGTGCAGATACATGAGGCATCAAATTCACATTCTGTCACCCCGGATCAGGCAGAGCAGCCTGCGCAAATTGACACGGTGTACAGTGTGTTGCAAAAAACCAAAAACTAAGAAGACACAGCAGCACCAGTAGGCAAAACAAGATATCTGAATGATGATATGGACATCCATGGACACATATTTATGGAATATGCATTTTTTTTTGTGCAGTATTTTGCATATTTGTTTTCTTTCAGAGAAGATAGTGGGACTTATGTGTATTTTTTCAGCTGCGAGTGTAAGAACTGAACTGAATTGACAACTAAAACGTTGTGTAATGTAACATCCAGTGTTGTCGGTGGCAGCAGCAGTGAGCTGTAGACCATCAGCTGAACAATGAGAGTTTCTGCTTTATCACAAATACTACAGACATACGTAACTCATCTTGCTGAAAATATCATGTTGGTATCATAGCTGCTTGCAAACCATGTTATTACATGGCTTTGTTAAATACTCTATTCTGATTGGTCAATTACAGCGTCCTAAAGTCTGTATAGCAGTGTTGCCATGAAGAATAGACAGTTTTCATTTGCAGTCAGCCACACCAAATAATCACATTACACAGTTTGTTTGATTTGCAGTCTTGTTGATTTTCTTTAAGTGCATGCATTCTTAAAGTGTGAGGTTAAACTGTCACATTAACCGTGTGTTTCATTGTCTTTGATTTACTGTGGTTGTTAGTGACGGTTCTCTTCCTGGTTGAGCAAAAAGTGTCTCTGAGGGCTGAAGCTCATCAAACCAAAACATGTGCTGCCAAGTCAGAGGTGGGGGATCAGGCTTTAGTTAGATTTTTCCTTGTATTAGTTGTAGTTAGTGTCCATCTTGTTTTCCCCTTTGTGTTATTTGGTTTGGCCAAGCGACTATGTATGCAAGCCTTAAAAAAGATTAATGCTTGCTCAGTCAACTCGAGGCACTGTCTTATTCAGTGTTATCAACAGACTCCACTATTCTGAATCCAAGCTCAAAGCAAAGGCAGTACGACAGAGGTAAATCTCCTCCACAGCTTGGTCCTCTGTCCCAGGATAGAGAGATACTGGACAGTTATTGTGCTGGGAACCTCACATTCACAGCTTCATTCAGAAGAACACAGCAGCAGCTTCCCTCGGATGGTTTGATTACAGCCAAAAAATTAATTCTGACACTCTGGAAGAAGAAGGAGGTTCCCGCTTTTGAGCTGTGGCTCAAAGACTTGACCTACATGCGACATATCGGAAAAATAAGGCTCTCTCTGAGTCTCAGTTTAACAAGATGTGGCCTCGCCTTTTACCTGAGAAACAACCCATAGTGGACTCTCCTTGTAGTGGACTGTCCATTATTATTTTACATTACATTACGTTTGTTATTTTTGTGTTATTTTCCATCACAACCTTTAACATTTCATTTTGTATACTGAGAAGAAGGGAGGGAGGAAGTGTGTGTCAGTGTGTTATGAATCTGTGCTACTTTTGTATTTATGTTGGATTAGTAAGTGATTTGATATACCTGTGAATAAAGATGTAACATTTGCATATAGACTGCTTTACTTTTTTATTTTATTTTTGCTTTAAAATGTTTTTTTTTCAGTTTTAGGTTGACTATGGTTACATGATCTTTTAAATCTTTTTGAGGTGTTAAAAAGATCCTCAAGAGCATTGTTTAATTTGAACAACGCTGCTCTAGCTTCTATGGGCTTTCTCACAGAGGGTTTCTTTAATCAGTCTTTCTGAAGTGACAAAAGATATTCGGTCATATTCTGTCTTGAAAGTACAAATCAAACGCCTCATCTTAAACGATATATATATTAATTTAGGTTTTCTTTTTGCATTTCACCATTATACATAACTTACAGCGAAGATATTAACAAAATTATGGACCACACGGCTGCCAGGCACTTCTAACACCCTGTTAACTCCTCATGATAACTGCTTATTGAATGTCAACAAAAAAGAAGTGTTGTTCTCTTAATTGTTTTCTTTAAGAGAACTCACTGAGTTACAGCCACTTAATGGAAAACAGGCTAATTGGAAAATGGGGCAGGACTTTGGATCTCTTCATGATTAAGTGACAAGTAAAGTTATAATTCTCTTCTCTCTTGTTTAATTGATTTTAGAGTAACTTCTGTTGCTTGAGTTCAGTCATGCCATCAGATAGTCATTTCCTGTGTTTGGGGTTGCAACCAAACTTAAAACCACAATTTCATCACAAGGTGAGAACATGATTCTCTGCTGATATTGTGGGATGATTTTCTCTGTATTACTGCAGCTTGATTTTGTGATATAGACTGGGGACGAAGGCGGATATTTTAAAATAAAATGTTTTTTTCTTGTACAGCTTAAAAGAAGCATTTCAGTCACTTTGAGAGTGTGTAATAAATGTATTTCGGTGAGTGCTGATCATGTCCTTTTAATACTGTAAGTATACATACATACAGATACATATTTCAAAGGTGGACATTCATTTTTCAGAAATACTCACCCTTAAAATAATTTACTGTTGGGAAAAATGTATGGCAAACGCTGTAACTCAAGATCTGTCTTCAACCATTGCAGTGAAAACGTGAAAGTTCTGTTTGAAAACAAACAAACAAAAATTTTTTGCACATGCACAAGTGAACACAATAAAATGCTAGGTATGTGTGATTAAATATGATGATCTTATGTGTCATGGATGAGCAGTTTTAAAGAGGGCAGGAATCATAAATGTCACAGTATGCTGTGGTCAGAACCACCGTAGTTCTTTGAGTTAGGTGTAAAAAGGAAGGAAGAACATATACTGATAAGATGTTCAAGAAAAAGTTGGTTAACTTCTCTCCTCTCACTCTGCTGCCTTATCATTGATATAAATTTGACCATTTTGTTGGACGTGAAGATGTGGCACACTTTGCGATGTGCTCTGGGGTTATTCTGTGAGTACATCACTGACTTTATAATTTCATGATGTTCAGAAGTCGACTGTTTTTTTTATCTACGTAGTAAATTTGTAGACATGATACGGGTCACTGACTTGACCTGCTTCAGAGTTGAGAACTATGTTAAATATGAATAGCATATGGTCTAAGGTATTATGTGTCTACAGCATTCATACAGCTTTGTACCAAACAAACATTTTTCTTTCATGTGGAGAACAAGATTTTTAGGTCAGGTCATCTCTGCAGCGCTACACCTGCTAAAAACACTAAAAATGCATTTTGGTTCTTGTCCTGCAGTTTGGTTAATACACTTCTGCGATTCAGATAATATTGTGCTTTATTGTGGAGCCCTAACACTGCTGATTGAAAAACAAAATCATGCACTGATGAAACTCAAGCTGGATTTTAAATGCCTTTCATTACTGTCTGATGAAGTTCTGATCTTTATTTTAGTGCGGACATGCTGAAGGTGAACAATTTGTGTTTTTTCACTTTATATTTTAGTGATTTATTCTGTTTATTTCAGCTGAAACTTATTTATCTACTGTATCACATTCTCTTCCTGGAGTGATGTAACATCTCTGCTAAATGTAATGTTTTTTAATTGTATCATGGACATTCAGCATTAACTTGGATTTATAAACTTAAGAAGTCACACTTAACGCCCCACACTGGGGTATTTTGGCATTTTTATATTTCATATTTCTGACAATGTTGATTAAACACAGACTGCCATTTTTGACAAATCTTAAATTATATTATATTATATATTATTATATTATTATATATATTATTATAAATCTGCTCAATATTTAAAAAAATGATCATGCCATTTAATCACCATTGCACCTTTAGCCTTATGCATTTCTTGATGTAAACAGCTAAACTCTGCTGTTCCTTTCTTCATTTCCTACTCAGACTGTTTGTGATAGTCAGATCAGTCTGTTTGTAAGCTGTTTTTTCCCTTCAGAGGCTGCTTGGCTCGTCACTGGCTGTTGAGTAGTCTCTTTTAAACAACTTGTGACATAATTGTGTTATACAGTTGCTGTTGTTGTGTTTACAGGATCTTTTAAATATTGCTGCCGAATAGAAAAACAAGCATTCACATTACTAGTGTGAGCAGAAAAAAAAAAAATGTTTACCTTAAATCTTGTTTGAATTCTAGCTGGGTATTTTGTGTGTTAACAGCTCCCAACGGGGTCATTTTGACCCTTCAGCCCAAATGGACTCAGATATTCAGCGGTGAGGCGATCACTCTTAAATGTGAGATCCAGGGGGGTGGAGTCACAGGTTGGATGTATGAATGGACTCCATCCAAATTAAACACACCTCCAACATACAGTGAATACAGGATTGACAGTGCTACAGAGTCCCACAGTGGAGATTACAGGTGTAAGGGCAGAACAGACTCTTCTTCCTCAACAGAGTGGAGTAACACCATCACACTGACAGTATTGTGTAAGTTGGACCATCTTTCATCTACTGTATAATGAAATCGGGCAACAGAAAACACATCTTCTTTCTTTAACAAATGACCAAATCTGTATGCCATTTTTTTTTTTTTTTGTAATATCCAAATTTGAGATTTAATCCTATCAGGATAATTCTGATCTGGATAAAAGAGTAGGCTGCACAATTTAAATTACATTAAATCACAGTGACAGTAATTTCCTCTTTTACATGTTTGTTCTAAATCAAACAGCACCCAGACCAAAGGCCCACCTGAGCGCTGACAGGAGTTATGTTCCAGTAGGGAGCAGTGTGACCCTGACCTGCTCTGTGAGCCCTTCATCATCTGGTTGGAAATACTTCTGGTACAGAGGAGAGAAAACCTCTGAACCCCTGACTGAACAACATGTTGTTTTCCTCTCAAATGAAAAAATCAGTGTGTCACAGGAAGGAATCTACTGGTGCAGAGGAGGAAGAGGAGAGTCACTTTACTACACAGAGTACAGTCATTCAGTCAAGATCAATAAAAACAGTGAGTTTGACATTTGTTTTAGAAAAAAAACCAATTTGTATTCATAATTATTAGTTTAAAAAGGTTTTGATGTAGCTTTAGCATTCTGCCATTTTTGTATCCTGACATGAATTCTTGAACAGCTGCAAACAAGGCTGTTGTGACTCTGCAACCAAACTGGTCTGAAATATACAGAGGAGAGACGATCACTCTCAGATGTGAGATTGAGGACGGAGGAGACACTGAGTGGACGTATGAATGGAAAACAACCAGCTCAAAAGAAACTTCAAATCAAACTGAAATCAGTATTAGATTTGCTGATGTAGCTTACAGTGGAGACTACAGGTGTAAGGGCAGAATGAAAAGTGAACAACAGTCTTCAACAGATTGGAGTGATCCCATCAAACTGACAGTATCAGACAGTAAGACACATCACATTTATTTTAAAGTCAATATGATGCAGTTTTTGGTTCATATTGTTTTATGTACTGATTGTGCAGGATGCATTTAATCTATTATGAATATATGTGTTCATTCTTAAAAATAATTTTCCAACAGATAAACCCCAGCCTGTCCTCACTGTGTCTCCATCATGGTTGAGTCCTGGAGACTCAGTAACTCTGAACTGTGAGGTTCAACATCCATCTGCAGGATGGAGGTTCTACTGGTATAAGATTGTTCCTAAACTACCAGACAGATACTCTTACAGCTATGAGCTGCTACCTGACAGCACCAATGAGACTGAACAGGATTCCTACATCGTCCATGGACAGACACACACAGCAGGATATGTGTGCAGAGCTGGAAGAGGAGATCCAGTGTATTACACTCATTACAGTGAACCAAAGTTTGTCTGGTCTGCAGGTCAGTTTGTTTCTGTCTGTTCTTCTGTCAAGAAGCAGATATTATGTCATCACTGTGATTCATCCATTTTCTGTCTGTGACCAATGAATTTGTTGGTAAATAATTAACTGTGTACAATTATTCTTCCCAACTGGAAATATCAATTGATTATGGTGATCCTGATCTTTACTGTCTGGTTTACTGGGTGGTTTTACATCCTGGACTGGACAGATTATCTTTGTTTCCTTCTGTTGTCACATTTTAACTTCTGTCATGAAAAACACCAAAAAGAGACAGAAGATTTTCACTGAAACTTTACTTTTCTTGATGATAAGAGTACTTTATACACTTAAACTTACCTTCCTGTTTACACTTATTTTTTACTAACACAACAGGAAAAAGATGTTTTAGTTAAAGACACTTGATAGACAAAACAGTCAAATTCATTTAGTGAAAAACAAAGAAGTCCGCAGGACAATAAATTAAGAAAATAAACAGAGACAATTCAGAAAAATAAAAGAAAAACACTACTTATACAGAAACAATGTAATACATTTTAAGATGAAATAGTCGTCCCCTGTATCTTTGAAAGATGACCAAAGTGAAGTTTGATGCAAAAAAAGGCAAATAAATATTTGCATTGCAGCATTTTAATCTGAAAATCACCGTTTGACCTGTTGTTACATGATGTTTTTCAGATTTTCATTCCTCAGCATCTCTCACAGTGAGTCCTGACAGAGTGCAACACTTCACCAAAGACTCTGTCTCACTGACCTGTGAAGGAAACTCTACTGAGTGGAGAATGATGACGTTTAATGAGAACCGTGACATGCCATACAACACCTGGAGGACAATGACTGGATCCACATTGAACATAACCAGTAACTGGCCACGTGATGCAGTGTACTGGTGTGAGTCTGGATCAGGAGAGTTCAGCAACGCAGTCAACATCACTGTACACAGTATGATTTCATTACATTTTCTTTCTTTTTTTTCTAAATTATTTTAAATATCCTGTTATGTTTTTCATCATACATTAGATGGTTAAAAAGGTTAATTTTACTGTAAGACACATTAGTTGTCATTGCAGAAAATAAAATTTCAGATTTCTTGATCACTCGGTAAAGTACAAAAGTATTGCAAAGAAATGATGTGTGTTCTGTTCTCATCTTTCTCTGTTCACTCATTCTGAAGTTTGTCAACCAGCTGATCTCTGACTGAAACCTCATTTTCTTTGACTGTTTTACAGATAAAAATATGATCCTGGCGAGTCCTGTCCATCCTGTGACTGAGGGAGATTCTGTCAGTCTGAGCTGCAAACTGAGAGAAGAAAACTTTGTGTCCAATGTGTTTTTCTATCAAAATGATAAAATCATTCAAAATGATACCAGAAGGGAGCTGAATATCTCTGCAGTGTCAAAGTCAGATGAAGGATTCTACAAGTGTGGACACTCAGGACAAGAGTCAGCACAGAGCTGGATGTCAGTTCAGGGTGAGGAGGATTCAAACTATTTTTAAAGTATTTGTCCAAAACCTAAATTAACAAAATCTGAAGTAACATTGGTTTGATTTCACATGTTGGATTCAGTGGTAACGACTGTTTCCTGTAAAGATGAAGACAGTCTGTATCAGTGATTGTGACAGTCATGATTTAATTGTGATTTATTTATTTATTTCACACTGTATTCTGACATGTTTGTGTATTTATTGTACTATAAGTGTTTACTTGTGTTTCAAAACATGCAGGGCATTTAAACAGGCATCTTTGTTGTGTACACGCATGCATGTATTTGTTTTGTCTTGATATGACTCTCATCTTTATTAAAGCACTTTGTAGATTCAGTTTAAGAAAAGTGCTTTATAAGTTTATTAACAGTTAATATTTATTATTTATTATAACAGTGTACAGTGTTCTTGCCATGGTATAATTTAATGTAAATAAACTAAATAATAATAAAATAAAATAAATTAATTAATTTGACTTTAGCTTGATTTTCACTGCTCTGTAGGTGATGCTCATCTCTATGAATCAATCAAAGGCTCTGAAGACACAGAAATTGGTACAGTATACACCTTTTTATTAACATGTACTGCTAAAATATCATATCAAGTCATATTAAGAAACAAAACATTTTTAGATATAAACTTTCTCTTTTTTGCAGCAGAAATGTTATCCAGTGCGTCAGTGCACTGGATAACATTTCTTAAAATTAGTCAGCATGTCCAGCTACTAGAAGGCTTAAAACAAGATATATTATATGACTTATAATACTATTCCCTAACCAGGTTTTACACTTTTAATTTTCAAGTTAGGAGACGTGTCCTAAGCATCAAGCCACCATGCAAACTGACTGCTGGTGTTGTGCCTCTAGCCATGACAACATCATGAGTCCACCACTTTGGTCCAGACCATAATATCTCATCATTTATTTTGTCCAGACATTCATGTTCTCCAGATAACTTTGGTGATCCCCTGGCTTTTCATCTAGTGCCATCATGAGGTTGATCTTTGTCACATCAACATGTAGCCCAGAGTGACATGAAAAGGAAGCGAGATGACTCACTCGTTAGTTATTAGGCCTTTTGTAACACATGCAGTTATGTTCCTTGTTTCTGGCTAAACTTCACCCCAAAGAAAATAAATTTGTTAATTAAGACAAGGCAAATGACATTAAGTTGAATTAAGTCAAACGGCCTCTTACCATCAGCACTAGATAATCAAATCCATCCTCAAATCAAGTCAGACTAGATTAAATAATCAAAATATAAGATGATGTCTCTCACTTGAACATTGAGTTTTTGCAGCAGCAGTTAGAAATGCAACAACAGCATGAATCAAAGGAAGTGATTCCTCTCACTGTAAATATGTATATTTCTAACACAGATGACTCCCAGGATGTTGCATATTCTTCGATTGAAGTTAAAAGCACTGGAAAGAAGGGTGAGTACTTCAAATAACTGCAGTAAATATAAAATAGTGTAGAGATGTTTTGGCCTGAAGTGCATTCATCTGATATCTTAACAGGGAAGCAACATGAACCAGTGCAGAGCTCCGTTTACTCTGATGTGAAGATCTGAACTGTGAGTACAGACAGTCATCTTGAGTAGCTACGACATACAACCACTGGGTGTCACCAGAGTTTGTTATTGACTCATCTTACACATATCCAGGGCCTTTAAGACTTTTGGGTATTTTGTCAGTTTGTGTGTTTCATCAGCAGCGAGTGATTGTTTTTGTATGTTTTGCATTTGTTTCCAACATATTTCCATCTCACACATATGGCATAAAACTTTTTTTTTTCTTATTTGTTTTATTGTGGACATTCTGTTGCAGATTATGAAACATACTTTCTGTAAAAAATTCCTCTCCACCTTCCCTATTTTGTTACAAGCAACTGTACAGTTTTTAAAAAACATTTGTTATTATTATCATCATGTCATACAATTTCAAACTTTAAGAAAAGGGTTACCAGAACTAACTCACAACTATTTGATGAAGGAAAAATATGAGAAGAAACAGCATTATAATGAAGTACTTTAGTGCTGCAGAGATGATCTGGTCTAAAAAAAAGGCAGAAAAAGAAGTAAAAAAACATATTTGTTTGGCACAGACCTCAGCAAATGTCACATCATCATTATTTTAATTTGGTGAAGATTTGGACATGAAAATGATCATTCTCACTAATTGTGATGCAAATCACAATTTCAGACAAAATAATCTTAATATGACTTTTTTTTAACAAATTGTGCAGATCTAGTCAGCATCAGTATTTTTTAGTGTTTGACAAAAAAGATCCAGGATGGACATCAACAATTACTTAAAAGACTTTGGGTCACTCAGACCCAAAGCGTTGATATTTGACGACCTCTGAATGAGACTCAGTCAACTTTCTCCAGAGTTGCTTATAGCAGCTTTAATAAATGTAAAAATCTGCCATTAAACAATATATCTTATGACATGTACATGTTTTCCTGTCTTTTTAAAAAGTATTTGATAGCCACTATATGTATTTTATTTTCACTTAAACATGTTTATTTTATTAAAACCAATAAAGTGTTTTTTTTTCCTGCATTAAGGTGTCAGATGAATTTATAACTGCCTTTTTGACCTGCCAAAACTTTAACGTTTGAAACTTGTCATATTAAGCTTGTGAAAACTGTTCAACTGTTCTGTTGGTTATTCAGTGAAACTGACACATGGCTTTTGAATATATATATATATATGTGCAAATGTGTGAATGTCATGCTGACAGACTCAGAACAGAGAAAGCCTTGGGGACGCCCTGTAACTTTTGGAGAACCCTTAAGGGGGCCCAGACCCCAGGCTGGAAACCAGCGCTTTAGAGTATCAGTGAACCACTGTGAAAATGATAGGTGACTGTAAAATAATGTTCAATAACACGAGTTTACGTGAGTGAGCTGTGTGAGACTCGCGCAAATCTTGTGGTCAGACTATAAAATGACAGCACAATTACTGCTTCAGCATATCGTCCCTAAATACTTAATTTATTAAGGACAACTGGAACATATACATGTATGCAGTGTGTTCATAAGGAAGGATTTGCTGCATACACAACCCTGCACAGAGTGAAGCTTTTGAAGTAATGACGGTTTAAATGAACATGATCAACCAGCAGAATGACATGAGCTGATGTAAAAAAAGACATTTGTATAAGTCAGTTCAATGTACTTGTTAGACCTCAGTCACTGTGCAGTTAAAATAGAAGCTCTTCCCATAAATGACCACAAGGGGGTGTCAAACTACCCATAATGATACTGACTAGAGCTGCTGTGTGTCCTCAGTTTGCATGTCAAGGTGACTCATGAGCCACATTCTCCACAGGAAGTAGTTCTCTCTAACTCTATTTGAAACCTTTCATTCATATTCTTCTTCTTTGACTTTATCACAGCTAAAATTATTATTCTCCATTTTCCAATAAAACAAAACAGACTGCTTTGGATTCACATCCTGAGCATCACATTAATGAATGGAGCTGGTTGAACTTTGCACTGTGAGGTGATTAAAGGCTACAGCTTTTCCTTATTGACTACACACTGTTAAATAGAATATTTGAGCTGCACTAATCGCAAACAGATTAGAAGACTGTTGATTGGCCAGTTGATCTATATATTGACAGATATGGATGTGATTCTATTCAAAGAATCAGGACAGAAGAAGATCATCAGGTCACTGAGTTTAACTGAAGGAATCGCAGTGGACAAATATCAGGCTGACTATGAGGGTGAGTATGATTGTGTGGTCTACAAAGAGAAATATATTAAATAATCATTTAAAAAATTGGGAATTCATTAGCAGAAAAAACAATATCTGCTACATGAAATGTCATAACTTGCATTAAGTTCATTTATGCACAAGCAGTGGGTCAAAACTTGTGTCCAGGCTTTTCTCTTCAGACACTGACAGTCATGACTTCACTGCTCATTTAAAGGACTAGACAGACTTTCTCATATATCATATTATCTCTGCACTGAGCTTAACTCAGTTTCTACCACTTAGAGAATAGTCTGATGACCCTTCTTCTTTCCTGTGTATAAACACATTAGTTTTAATGCCAGTGTGGTTATGACACTTCACTTCTTTCTATCACAGCAACACATCTTTATGTGTAAAGAGGAACGGATAAGATGTTTGTTCATCACTCATGCTGATAATTATGGACTCTGCTTGTTTCTTTTCAGGCTCGAGTTGTGAAATCATGTTTTCAGCACAGTGGAACACAGTTTTGTTCATTTGACTTCCCCTTAATAAATGTGATCTATGAAGTTATTGTAGCAAAGGCATTTCAAAATTACAGTTCTTTACTCCATCTTACAAGGCTGTGGATCTTTAGAAACATTGTGCCGTGTCACTGTCGCTGTCCCAGGTGCTGATCCTGAGCCTCCCAGCAGTGTTGAAGCTGTCCTGATTGTATACATGTAGGTATGTACACACATCACACACCCTCATCAAAATACAGGCACTGTGGATGAAAGAACAGTCAACATATATTGAATAACATGCACAAATAAACCCACAATCAAATGTTGGATGCTTAATAATTTACTTACTTATTTATATTTTAATACTTTTTTAGGGACCAGGAACCTTTGCACAAGAAACAAGCTAAGAGGTTAATATGTAAAAAGATCACATGATCTGTGATGCTGCAGAGAAATACTGCAATTGAAATTTCCTTCCTAACATATATGATCATGATGTGAATTACTGCTGCTGATGCTATTGTAAAGGCTGCTGCATGAAAAGAATAAAGTCAAGGGTTTAAAATATATCATAGAAACACATTTCCTTCTAGACTGAATAAAGTGTCAACCTGTTTACAGCACAGTTTTTGAAAAGGACAGATGAAACCACAGGTGCCACTTTCACTTATTCTGTGGGATTTCTCACCCAACTCTGAAAGTTTTATCTAAAAACATTTTAATTCTCCAGAAAACAAAAAAATCACAAAGTTGACCAGCAGTTCTGTGAATGAAAGTATCCCATCACCCCAGCACAGAATCTGAAGGCCCACATGTCGTCCATTTCTGTTAAAATCCTGTTTGAAGTTTGGTCATGTGTTCACCCACAGGAAGTGACTGAGCTCGAGCGAAACAGAAATAGTCTGAAGAGAAGTGAGTGTGAAGAGAGTGGAAGCTTTGCCCGCTCTCACAGCTAGACTCTGTGCAGCTCTGTAGCTGTGGCTCTCTGGGTTTTGTCATAGAGAATAAAACCATCTGAGTGTTTTATGTACAACTGTCTTTGGTGGTGCAAGTCTGAAAAAAATTAGGAAGTGGACAAATAAAATTGATTTCTAATGAAATGAAAAAACACGAAGAAAGAACAGTAAGAGAGCAGAACCCGCTAAAACTTAAAGACTTACAGTCACATAACATAATGTATGTAGAGACAAACTTAATATTCAAAAACTTTACCAATTCAGCATCAATGTTTTTATAGTTTAAGGACATGAAAATTCATGTTGTGGTCTGGTCTGTTTCCTCTGTCTGTTGTCCATCCCATGATGTGTAGAATATGTCAGCATCACACTAACAAGTATCTTCATGATGAGACATCAACAAGTTTGTTTGTTTTATTAAAGTTTTCACTGATCTGTTTATGAGATTTTAACATCTAAAAGATGATCAAGAGAAAAGTTGTAAGTCATTGTGGTAGTGATGATATGTGTGTATCATTATAATGGTAGTGATGTATAAATGTCAGTGTTATTGTAGTGATAATGTACTGTATTATCTTTGCATGATGTCATAATGCTTTGTCAGTTTTGCTCAACAAACATTCATGGATTAAAAGTGAAGGACCTGAAATAACAAAGAGGCTAAATACTTACATCAATGTGATATTTCAGTTGATCTTTTTAATACATTTGCAGAAAGTTCTGCAACTCCAAATTCAAAACAGTTGGGACGTTGAGAAATGTCAATAAAAACAGATCACAATGATTTGCACATAATTTTTGACTTGTATTTAATTGAATACAGACAATAAATGTAATTATTTTTAACCAGGAGGTCACAATGTTTTACATGACACTGATATTTGATATTGGGGTTGTAAAACTGAGTGTAGTTTGATGAGGCTAAAATTAACATGAACTTATGCAGAAGGCTGCAGAATAACAAACTATGAAATAGATGAAGGAGTGTTAATACTTTCTAATGTACAGTATATACACACCACACCCTCACTGCACTACAGACCTGTGGATGTAAAGAATAATGGACATATGCTGAATAACAAGCATAAATTAACCATAAAATGTGTGATGTGATATCTTTAAACTCAATGGTCTGTTCATTAATCACTCATTGTTCATATCATGTTTTAAGGACCAGTCACAAACATTTCCACAAGAGACCAGCTAATATATCTTTGCAGTGGGCAGGAAGTGTGAACATGTCAAACTCTGCTGCGGTCAAAGACATCATAGTTGTTAGAGTTTTCTGTAAAAGGGAAGGAAGAACACAGAGGCTATACTCAGACAGAGAAGGTGAAAGGTAACTGTGCTCTCACATTTATATGAAATGTAACTTCTCTTTATTCTCTCTCTCTCTGCTGCATTATTATTAATACAAGGTAGAAACTTTTCTCAGAAGCAGACCAACAGAGTGACAGTGTCGCTGTGATGTGAAGATGGGACACACTTTGCTGTGTGTGTTGTGGTTATTCTGTGAGTACACTAACTTTCTAATGCTGAGACTTTCAAAGGCAGTTGTTTTTTGTTTGTGTGTTTTTTAAATCAATATCATAGTTTTTTAGGCATGGTTTTGGTTGCTGATTTGGCTGATTATGTTAACACATATTTGCACAATGCATGTGCAGTAATATGGTCTAAGATATTATAATACATACACTCATACATTCTCAAAAAAGATACTGTAAGCTCTCAAATATTGCAAAAAATATGATGATCTTGTCGAACATGATGTAGATTAAACTACCCATCAGTGGGGCTGTGAAATATTGACAGCATCAAATATCACAATATTTTTGACCAAATATATTGATATTGATATTACAACAATATTGTTGCTATGCCAATTGATGCTTTCTCAAAATATTAACACCATAAGATTTCTGATAAATAATCATCAGTAATGTGAATAATGACTAAGTGGATAAAGACAAATAATAAACGGCTTGAATGCAGCCTTTAAAACCAGGAAAAGAAAACATTTGTGCCATATCACAATATAACAATGTCCAAAATCTAAGACAGATATCTTGTCTCATCTCAGATATTGGTAATATATCAATATGTTGTTCAATCCTAATCAGTAGTAGCATATGGAATATCTTAAGAGAAATGTTTGATACTGTTGATTGATCAGCAATAGTTGCCACTGAATGTGTTTGATTATTGTCTGATGAAGTTTTAATCTTTATTTTAGTGCTGAATACACTCCTGTATGGACATGCTGAAGGTGAATAATTGTCTATTTTCTTTTTTTTTTTTTTTTTTTATTTCTCCTATTTATTACCTACTGTATCACTCTAGATCACTTCCTCTTTTTGCACTTGTGCTTTTCTGTCTATGTATCATTTGACTCCATGTATCAATACAGATTATAAAATGGCTATCTGAGTTTTTGTATTCATATTTATGTATAGAGACCTGATGCTGTGATGACCCTGATGTCAAACTGTATATTTACTGAAGGGAGTCTGTTACTTTCATAGAGATGCATTTTCTTTTCACACTTTCATCTGATCATCCTAACAGGGATTGATGATTTAAGAAACGGCCCTCAGGACTCTGATGAGGGAAGAGATGAGACAGGTAAGACAGTCAGTCTGATACTCACTCACTTTGAGAAGTGACAAGCTGTGCTGTCGACCACAGTGGGTTTTTGATGGGCCATATTTTAAAAAATACTTTGCCAAATGATAATACACCAATGAAAATATACTTATGAGGTTAAATTGTAAGCACTTTCCTTAATCGATCATTGGTAAAATAAATGATCAATCATTATTTGGAAAAAAGATTTTTACAAACAATATTATAAATGCTGTTTCTTCTCAATCAAAGCTTTATTTCCGCAGCAACATGTTGCATATTCTCTGACAACATTACATATAAAACATATAAGGACATAGAAGCCTACTTATTAAACACATATTCTTGAATATCAGATAACATGAAAATAAAAATAATCTGTGATATTTCAGATCTTTATTTTATAGGAGATTGATTAAATTTTACTTGATCAATCAAATAACTGATTAATCACTGATTAATTGTTATCATCCTTTTATGAATATTATATTTAATTTCTGCCATATTCTGACAATAAATCTTGGGCAGAATTTAATAAAGAAACCAGGCAATAATTGGCTTTTGTTCATGATTCTGTTAGCAGCTGTGATCTGATTTGACGCTGCACACAGCTGGAGTCTGTGAACAACACGGCACAGAGAAAGAAGTTGTTGATAAGTTGGTGTGACTTCTGCCAGCAGCTCTGCAGCTCTTTATCTAACATCTAACTATCTGACTATCAGTGTGGCTGATCCTGACTGTCCCGTTACTCCCTGACATGTTTCAAACTGATCCACAGTCAGAAAATGCCTTAAATGACTGTTGTCTTGTTTCATAGACACATTTTGGATGAATGATATTGTTAAGGCTTTGCTTACTGGTGAAGACAATGTATTTCCTGTGAAAGTTTATGAACAAAAGTCAAGTCTTTTGCCAGTGAAATGCTTTTAATGTGAAGCTGCAGCAGTAGGAAATGTCCAGTTTGTATTAGCAGTAATGTAACACAACATTATACCTATCCTTTTAAAAAGAAAAATTAAAAGACTTATAGGAAAATATTGAAATGGCAGGAGGGCAGGAGAGAAGGGTGAAATATGTGAGAATCCCAGGAAAAACAGGAGGGTCGACAGGTAAAGTGCTTAGGACACCCAGATGTTCAGGACTGGCCCCAGGTGACAAATTATAAACTAACCTGAAGTGTCAAAAAAGGTTTTTGGATACAAACCTCCACAACAGCTTCAACATTCATTGGCATAGATTCTCTAAACTCTTATTTCTCTGTTGTCATGTATGTTATGTATGAATAATAAAGTTACTCTTAACTGTATCTGGCAGATCTGTTCAGTTATTGTTACTTCCATCAAATTTAGTAAAAATAACAACAATATGTTTTATGAACCGTGTTAATATAATTATCATATTTGGCGCTGTACTTATGCAGTTCATGTTGTATGATGAACATAAATACAAAACACAATTATAGTTTTAGGTTAAACATAAACCTATTTTTTCTTGACAGTTTCTGTCTCAGGGAACCTGTGGTATGAATTCAGCACATATTATCAGCTGGAGTGATGTGCTTTAAATGACCAACTGTCACAAACACAATCAGAGGAGGAAAATAAGAAAAAGAAGAAAAGAAGGGCAGAGTTTAGCTGTTCACATTAAGAGATTCAGTGAAATTATAAGTCAGCTTTTACAACAAACCATTAGAAAATATTTTTTTGCTGAAGCCAAATACAGGACTGAACTTTAAAAAATTGAGCTATTCCCTTTCTAACCTGTAAAAGTAATATTCAATTGCACTTTATTTTACGGTACATTAATAAGAGCTAACAAGCTGTAATTTGGATCAAATGAGACAAAAATTGGAAATGATACTTTTTCATTAGACAGTAAACAAATAAAACTTTACCCTCATCAAACATAACAAGCCATACTTTGAATCCAAATAGACAAAAACAGGTATATTATTTAGTAAATAATCACAACTTTACCCTGTAGACCGTCCCCAAGCATATTTATTATTATTGTTTAGACCTCATTAGATCTTAATAAGGGAAATCAGGGACACAATACAACAGAACTGTACTGTAAACTAGTTATTTCATTCAAATTACAGCTTGTTAGCTGTTATAAGGGTGTGTTTTTTTTACTGTTTAATAAAAAATGTATAGTTTTTGTCCAATTGAATACAAGACCAGCTTGTTATATCTTATTAGTTTACTGTAAAATAAAGTGTGAGACAATATTCTTCTTATAATTTTAGGGCAGGTGAGTATGGAGCTGTTTTTAAGAAATGGATAAATGCACTTATTTAGTTATAATTTAATTAGGAGTGACTTCTATGCCTCCTTCAAAATCCAGCATCATGCTGAGTGTTCATGATTCAGTTTAAAAGCATTATATTTAGCAATATTATATCACTGATAAATCACTCACATGTTGTCAGATGCAGTATAATGTATGTTCATGTGATTAATGAAACATCTCTCTTCCTCTGTTACACAGATGATGCTGCGATCCTGGAAATTCCTGAAATCACTTTGTTTGAAGGAGAGTCAGTGACTCTGTACTGTAGGCATCATCGTACCCAAAGAAATCAGATGAGAGCAACATTTTTCAAAGATGGATCACCTCTTCAAATCAAATCAAACCATTATTCACTCATAACAGATGAAATGACCATTTATTATGTGTCAGTGTCAGATCAGGGAAAGTACAAGTGTAAGTTTGATCACTGGACAGAATCTGAAGAAAAAGAGCTGAAAGTTGAAGGTAAGAAACTGTCACACTAAAAAAAAAAACATTTAAAAGATGCTGCATCAAGAATAAAAAAAGTCAAAATAATCCATTTTGTCATATTAAAATGTAAATATATTTGTATTTGGCATGTTCATTACAGAAATGTTGTTCTATTGTTTCTCTAAACTTAACAGCACGTAGACGAGAGGTCAGACTGACAGCAGACAGGAAAGTCATACCACTGAGGGGCCGTGTGACACTGAGCTGCTCTGTGGAGAATCCTGATGGCTTCAAATATGAATGGTTCAGACAGACTTCAGACTCTTCTTCAAAAACTTCTGTTCAGACTGATAAATCAGATAGAGTTATCTCACATGGTGGAACATACACCTGCAGAGGACGGAGAAGAGAACCAGACGTCTTCACACCTCAAAGTAATGCAGTCACCATTGAGAAAACTGGTGAGTTCAGACATTTGACCTGGAATAAAACAATCTATAAATACTATAATTAATAAGTTTTAGTCCAGTACCTCTTACTCTTCTGAGAAATGTTTGACAAATTTATTGTTCATCATGGCAAAAAAATTGGTTATTTGTTGTCTGTCAATCTGTATAATGTTAACAAAATGACAGTTTTTTTTATCTTTTATGAACTCATTTTGACAAACAACCAACATTCTTTATATACTTTTGGAGGAAAAAGGAAGAAGCTTAATGAATAAATGTTACCATAGTACATAATAATTTTTTGAGAAAATTTTAAAATATGTATTCCTGAATATCTGTTTGTTAGCTGTTTAATCTGTATAATGATAACAAAATGTCAGTGTTTCTGTTTTATGAATCCATTTTAACAAAGAATGTGATCACAAAGTTTATGTTTATTTGTCACTTTTCTTCCTGATTCTTCTGCTGCTTCAAGTCTTTATTTGGAAACATTTCTTGATATCTTTTCTTACTTTTTCCAGTTATGTTTGTATTGTTTATTAAAACAATAAAACCAATTAAAACAAAAACAAATTGTCATTTGGAGACTATAAAGATGATTATAATTAAAAAGCAGCTACAAACCATTATGTTTTTCATCTGATTTTGTATTTCTGTTTGAATCCTAACTGAATATTTTTTTTATGTGAACAGTTTTCAACAGGGCCACAGTGTCTCTGCAACCCAACTGGCCTCTGATATTCATTGGTGAGACGATCACTGTCAGATGTGAGATCGAGAGAAGTGGACGCACAGAGTGGACATATGAATGGACACCAGCTGAATTAAACATACCTTCAACATCCAGTGAATACAGGATTAACAGAGCTGATGTGTCCCACAGTGGAGTTTACAGCTGTAAGGGTAGAAGAGACTCATATTACTCAACAGAGTGGAGTAAAACCATCACACTGACAGTATCATGTAAGTTGGACCATCTTTCATCTAAAATGAAAATGTTATTTAAGAAATGCAACAGAAAACACACTTTCTTCAACAATTTTATAGCTTTCTTCAGGTGACAAATTGTGTTTGTTTTTCAGTGCAGGGAAAAAAACACTTAAAAGGGATCCGGTAATCAGATTACTGCAGCTTCTGAAATGTAATAATTCACTTAAAAATAATTTTCCAACAGATAAACCCCAGCCTGTCCTCACTGTGTCTCCATCATGGCTGAGTCCTGGAGACTCAGTAACTCTGAACTGTGAGGTTCAACATCCATCTGCAGGATGGAGGTTCTACTGGTATAAGATTGTTCCTAAACTACCAGACAGATACTCTTACAGCTATGAGCTGCTACCTGACAGCACCAATGAGACTGAACAGGATTCCTACATCGTCCATGGACAGACACACACAGCAGGATATGTGTGCAGAGCTGGAAGAGGAGATCCAGTGTATTACACTCATTACAGTGAACCAAAGTTTGTCTGGTCTGCAGGTCAGTTTGTTTCCTTCTTTCCTGTCATTTTCTGTCTGTGACCAACACACTGTATCTTCAAAATTAACCTCTACGTCAATTAATAATTGACTGTGTACATTCATGCTCCTCAACAGAAGAAATTAACTGATTATAGTGACCTTATGATCTTCTCTCTCTGGCATCAAGACAAACTTTCTGCTTTCCTCCTCACTGTGTAGTTTCACATACTGGACTGTGGATTTAATTGTTTCCTTCTGTTATCACCCTTTAATTTTTACCATGAAAAACACCAAAAAGAGACAGAGGATTTTCACTGAAACTTTAATTTTCTTTGCAATGAGTACTTTTACTTTGGCCACATAAGCTCATCTTATGCTTATACTTATTTTAGTTGCACAACAGGGAGGAAATGTTGTGTTAAAAGACTGTTGGTTAGTGGTCAGGTAGGTGGACAGATGGAAAAAAAACTTTCCAATTCATGACATGAAAATACAAAGACGTCAGCAGGTAAAGTGGATGAGGGAAACAAACAGCAAGAGAGCTGAGACAACTCAGACAAATAAGAAAGAAACACTGACAGTGAAAAGTTTAGCACAAGAGTTTAGCACATTTTAGTGTGAAAATAGAGGCTGTAGTCAGTTTTTTGTCTATTATTTAAAATATACTCATGTGGTAGCAGGTTTTTAAGATAGAAATTATAGTTTCACCAAATCACTGCACTTTGTTGCAATGTTAACATAATCCTCAGCAATTAAACATTTAATCAAAGGAATATTTGCACTGAGGAACTTTTAATCTTAAACTCACTGTGCTCTGTTTGACACTTTACTACATGTTTTTCAGATCTTCATTCCTCAGCGTCTCTCAAAGTGAGTCCTGACAGAGTGCAACACTTCACCAAAGACTCTGTCTCACTGACCTGTGAAGGAAACTCTACTGAGTGGAGACTAATGATGTTTACTGGGAACATCTACACATCATCCTGCTCCAGGTGGACAATGACTGGATCCACATGCAACATAAACAGTTACTGGCAGAGTGATGCAGTGTACTGGTGTGAGTCTGGATCAGGAGAGTTCAGCAACGCAGTCAACATCACAGTACAGAGTATGATTTCATTACATTTATTTTCTTTCATAAATTATTTTAAACATCTCATTATGTGTTTCAACATATATTAAATGTTGAGTATCTTCATTGAGGAGTACAGCTCACTGACATTTTAAGAGTTTGACCAATTACATTTCAATATGATATCTAGATGACTAACATTATACAAAATATTTTTTTTCTATTTTCTGTAGATTTTTCTGAATATTATATATTTTTTTGTCACAAAAAATGTTGCCTGTCTTTCAGTGTATTTTGTTAAATTGTGTTTTCTTTAAAATCCTCTCAAAAGGATCAAGATTTATGTCAGTGAATTGCTTATAGAGCTTATCATTCAAAAATACTATGCAGTCAGGTCAAATCTGAAGTCCTCTGCACAGAAGTAAAACTCAGTCAGGTGTTGGTCAAACACAGCTGATGTCAAAGAATCAAAACTGAAGAAAAGACATCTGTACACCTGAAAACTCACCTGTGGACCAACTTCAAACTGCTTTGGTATTTATTTAAACAGTTGTAATTAAACTGAGAATTTTAATGTGATTGTTCAGCAGACTCTTAAAAACAAAAAAACAAAAGAAATTAAAAAGGTCATTTTGTGACAGCAGCCTTCCACTATTTATTTTACACCATTAACAACCCCATAGACTCACTTCTTATCTATGACTGTAATCAAACCACAAGTGTTTCCTTGAATAAGCCCATTCTGTAAACCACTCTCTCAAATTCAAACTGGCCACTAACAACTTTCATTGTTCTAAATGAATAAACACAGTTAAGTATTTCATCAAACTGATTTTAAACATGTACATCAACACAGTCACAGCTTTTATTTCATTTCCAATGAGAGCACAGTCACAAATCTCCCCTGGCTGAAAAACATTCAATCACCTGATTATGATGAGGAGATGTAGTGTACAATAGATTTGTGTAGATTTATAACATTTATATCAGTCATCGCCATTAAAGTCATGTGTAGGAACTTTTTAATTTGGTCAAACATTACTTCTACAGTAAGAGATGTAAGTTGAATGTAAACAGGATGAAACATCAGTTTTTATGATCACTTCTTAAAATTAATGTTCATTACAAAGAAAAAGCAAAATATGTGATTTATTCACATACATCCACTTATTCTGAAGTTTGTCAACCAGCTGATCTCTGACTGAAACCTCATTTTCTTTGACTGTTTTACAGATAAAAATATGATCCTGGTGAGTCCTGTCCATCCTGTGACTGAGGGAGATTCTGTCAGTCTGAGCTGCAAATTGAAAAAACAAAACTTTGTGTCCAATGTGTTTTTCTATCAAAATGGTAAAATCATTCAAAATGATACCAGAAGGGAGCTGAATATCTCTGCAGTGTCAAAGTCAAATGAAGGATTCTACAAGTGTGGACACTCAGGACAAGAGTCAGCACAGAGCTGGATGTCAGTTCAGGGTGAGGAGGAACAATTGATTTTTTAAATTTGTTCAATACTTAAATACTAAATTTGAAGTAGTATTACTTTGAGACAAATTCGCCTGTTGGATTCTGTGGTAACGACTATTTCCTGTAAAGATGAAGACAGTCATGATTTATTGTGATTTATTTATTGGCTCATTTCACACTGTATTCTGACATGTTTGTGTATTTATTGTACTATAAGTGTTTACTTGTGTTTCAAAACATGCAGGGTATTTAAACAGGGATCTTTGTTGTGTACACACATGCATGTGTTTTATTTATATGTCTGTATTTGTAAATGTATGTTTTGCATTAACTATGTCTTGATATGACTCTCATCTTTATTAAAGCACTTTGTAGATTCAGTTTAAGAAAAGTGCTTTATAAGTTTATTAATAGTTTTATTTATTATTTATTACAGCAGTGTTCAGGCCTGAAGACTCTTCATCTCCTGTACCACTGATTGTCGGGCTGCTTTGTGGAATCATATTTATTATTCTCCTGATCCTTTTGTATCACTGCAGATCATCCAAGGGTGAGATCTTCTTCTATTATTATATTTTATTCTTTAATTTCTCAAATACACACATTCTGATCTCATGAGATAGAAGAGCAGTATAACAACTTACAACATAAAACCATCTAACATCAAATGTCTTTTTCACAGATTCATGTTTTAACAGGTTGGTTCAACACTCTCTTCTCTCATTTTGAACACAACAGCAACACACTTCATCTTCATATTTTAATGTTTCATATTTGCTTCATGTTTTAGGTCAATCCAGTCTGAGAGCACCAATCAGGGCTCTGACTCACATCATGTGATCAACCAGAATGAGGCTCAACATGATCAATACTCCACTCTTTGCCATGGTAACCCTTTAAACTCATCATATATGTGATGATGATGATGATGATGATGATGATGATGATGATGATGATATAGGATTATTAGTATCATGCAATCAAATTGATTAATCTGTCCTTGGTTTGATTTTCACTGCTCTGTAGGTGATGTTTGTCTCTATGAATCAATCAAAAGCCCTGAACACACTGAAGGTGGTACAGTATGAACCTTTTTATTCACTGCAAAAATGTCGTATCAAATCTGTGAAAAACATTTTAGATATGAGGTTTCTTTTGCTTGTGGTAAACAACTCTGTCTTACAGTGTGCTTGATCAGATTTCTTAAAGTAAGTCCAGATGTCCAGCTACCAGAAGGCTTCAAACAAGATCAAATATCTTAGAATAATATTAGTATTTTTGTTTCTAGATAACAAAATGACCTGATTAGACTTCTTGGTGAAACAGGTTCTGGTATTGTTGCTCTTGCCATGGTATAATTTAATGTAAATAAACTGATTAATTTGACTTTGGCTTGATTTTCACTGCTCTGTAGGTGATGCTCAACTCTATGAATCAATCAAAGGCTCTGAAGACATAGAAATTGGTACAGTATACACCTTTTTATTAACATGCACTGCTAAAATATCGTATCAAGTCCTATGAAGAGACAAAACATTTTTACATATAAACTTTTTCTTTTTTGCAGCAGAAATGTTGCGCACTGACGCACTGGATAACATTTCTTAAAATTAGTCAGCATGTTCAGCTACCAGAAGGCTTAAAACTTAAGATATATTATATGACTTATAATACTATTCCCTAACCAGGTTTTACACTTAATTTTGAAGTTAGGAGACGTGTCTGAAGAATCTATTTTGTCCAGACATTCATGTTCTCCAGATAACTTTGGTGATCCCTGGCTTTTCATCTAGTGCCATCATGAGGTTGATCTTTGTCACATCAACATGTAGCCCAGAGTGACATGAAAAGGAAGCGAGACTCACTCGTTAGTTATTAGGCCTTTTGTAACACATGCAGTTATGTTCCTTGTTTCTGGCTAAACTTCACCCCAAAGAAAATAAAATTGTCAACTAAGACAAGGGAAATGACATTAAGTTGAATTAAGTCAAACGGCCTCTTACCATCAGCACTAGATAATCAAATCCATCCTCAAATCAAGTCAGACTAGATTAAATAATCAAAATATAAGATTATGTCTCTCACTTGAAAATAGAGTTTTTGCAGTGGATGTTAGAAAGGCAACAACAGCATGAATCAAAGGAAGTGATTCCTCAAACTAAAAAACATGTATATTTCTAATACAGATGACTGCCAGGATGTTGAATCTTCTTCAGTTTAACTTCAAACGTTGCAAAGAAGGGTGAGTACTTCAAATAACTGCAGTAAATATAAAATAGTGTAGAGATGTTTTGGCCTGAAGTGCATTCATCTGATATCTTAACAGGGAAGCAACATGAACCAGTGCAGAGCTCCGTTTACTCTGATGTGAAGATCTGAACTGCGAGTACAGACAGTCATCTTGAGTAGCTACGACATACAACCACTGGGTGTCACCAGAGTTTGTTATTGACTCATCTTACACATATCCAGGGCCTTTTAGACTTTTGGGTATTTTTTCAGTTTGTGTGTTTCATCGACAGTGAGTGATTGTTTTTGTATGTTTTGCATTTGTTTTCAACATATTTCCATCTCACACATATGGCATAAAACTTTTTTTTTCTTATTTGTTTTATTGTGGACATTCTGTTGCAGATTATGAAACATACTCTCTGTAAAAATTTCCTCTCCACCTTCTCTATTTTGTTACAAGCAACTGTACAGTTTTTAAAAAACCCAAGGGCATTTATAGGACAATAAGGGCAATACTATTATTATTATCGTTATTATTATCATCATGTCATACAATTTCAAACTTTAAGAAAAGAGTTACCAGAACTAATCACAACTATTTGATGAAGGAAAAATATGAGAAGAAACAGCATTTTAAAGAAGTACTTTAGTGCTGCAGAGATGATCTGGTCTAAAAAAGGCAGAAAAAGAAGTAATAAAACATATTTGTTTGGCACAGACCTCAGCAAACGTCACATCATCATTATTTTAATTTGGTGAACATTTGGACATGAAAATGATCATTCTCACTAATTGTGATGCAAATCACAATTTCAGACAAAATAATCTTAATATGACTTTTTTAACAAATTGTGCAGATCTAGTCAGCATCAGTATTTTTTAGTGTTTGACAAGAAAGATCCAGGATGGACATCAACAATTACTTAAAAGACTTTGGGTCACTCAGACCCAAAGCGTTGATATTTGACGACCTCTGAATGAGACTCAGTCAACTTTCTCCAGAGTTGCTTATAGCAGCTTTAATAAATGTAAAAATCTGCCATTAAACAATATATCTTATGACATGTACATGTTTTCCTGTCTTTTTAAAAAGTATTTGATAGCCACTGTATGTATTTTATTTTCACTTAAACATGTTTATTTTATTAAAACCAAAAAAGTGTTTTTTTTTCCTGCATTAAGGTGTCAGATGAATTTATAACTGCCTTTTTGACCTGCCAAAACTTTAACGTTTGAAACTTGTCATATTAAGCTTGTGAAAACTGTTCAACTGTTCTGTTGGTTATTCAGTGAAACTGACACATGGCTTTTGAATATATATATATATATGTGCAAATGTGTAAATGTCATTTTGACAACCTCAGAACAGAGAAAGCCTTGGGGACCCCCTGTAACTTTTGGAGAACGCTTAAGGGGGCCCAGACCCCAGGCTGGAAACCAGCGCTTTAGAGTATCAGTGAACCACTGTGAAAATGAAAGGTGACTGTAAAATAATGTTCAATAACACGAGTTTACGTGAGTGAGCTGTGTGAGACTCGCGCAAATCTTGTGGTCAGACTATAAAATGACAGCACAATTACTGCTTCAGCATATCGTCCCTAAATACTTAATTTATTAAGGACAACTGGAACATATACATGTATGCAGTGTGTTCATAAGGAAGGATTTGCTGCATACACAACCCTGCACAGAGTGAAGCTTTTGAAGTAATGACGGTTTAAATGAACATGATCAACCAGCAGAATGACATGAGCTGATGTAAAAAAACATTTGTATAAGTCAGATCAATGTACTTGTTAGACCTCAGTCACTGTGCAGTTAAAATACAAGCGCTTCCCATAAATGACCACAAGGGGGTGTCAAACTACCCATAATGATACTGACTAGAGCTGCTGTGTGTCCTCAGTTGGCATGTCAAGGTGACTCATGAGCCACATCTAAAATTATTATTCTCCGTTTTTCCAATAAAACAAAACAGACTGCTTTGGATTCACATCCTGAGCATCACATTAATGAATGGAGCTGGTTGATCTTTGCACTGTGAGGTGATTAAAGGCTACAGCTTTTCCTTATTGACTACACACTGTTAAATAGAATATTTGAGCTGCACTAATCGCAAACAGATTAGAAGACTATTGATTGGCCAGTTGATCTATATATTGACAGATATGGATGTGATTCTATTCAAAGAATCAGGACAAAAGAAGATCATCAGGTCAATGAGTTTAACTGAAGGAATTGCAGTGGACAAATATCAGGCTGACTATGAGGGTGAGTATGATTGTGTGGTCTACAAAGAGAATATATTAAATAATCATTTAAAAAATTGGGAATTCATATGCAAAAAATAACAATATCTGCTAAATGAAATGTCATAACTTGCATTATGTTTGTTTATGCACAAGCAGTGGGTCAAAACTTGTGTCCAGGCTTTTCTCTTCAGACACTGACAGTCATGACTTCACTGCTCATTTAAAGGACTAGACAGACTTTCTCATATATCATATTATCTCTGCACTGAGCTTAACTCAGTTTCTACAACTTAGAAAATAGTCTGATGACCCTTCTTCTTTCCTGTGTATAATCACATTAGTTTTAATGCCAGTGTGGTTATGACACTTCACTTCTTTCTATCACAGCAACACGTCTTTATGTGTAAAGAAGAACTGATAAGATGTTTGTTCATCACTCATGCTGATAAGTATGGACTCTGCTTGTTTCTTTTCAGGCTCGAGTTGTGAAATCATGTTTTCAGCACAGTGGAACACAGTTTTGTTCATTTGACTTCCCCTTAATAAATGTGATCTATGAAGTTATTGTAGCAAAGGCATTTCAAATTACAGTTCTTCACTCCATCTTATAAGGCTGCAGCCCACAGGCCATGTAGTCTTTAAAATTAAGAGCAAGAAATAAAGGATCTTCCTCCAGTTCTCCAGCCTCCATGAGAAGTTTAATTATTTTAGTTTAATAATTTCAGTGTAATATTTGACTTTTAAGGTGATGTTTTATATTTAAGATGAGACTAAACCCCTGAAAATCATACAGACTTATGCAGTGACTGATAAACAGGTAGACTCAGGCTGTAGCCCAGGGGCCTGACGTCAGCTGATTGTGTGTTTTGATAACGCTGTCAGGGACTGTCCTCAGTCAGTATCATGTCTCCTCATCTGTGTTGAGGCTTTTAAAATCAAAACAAGTCTACTGTCAACTGAAAATTTCACATCATTTTGTACCTTCTCTGTTCCGCTGCAGTGGATCTTTAGAAACATTGTGCCGTGTCACTGTCGCTGTCCCAGGTGCTGATCCTGAGCCTCCCAGCAGTGTTGAAGCTGTCCTGATTGTATACATGTAGGTATGTACACACATCACACACCCTCATCAAAATACAGGCACTGTGGATGAAAGAACAGTCAACATATATGGAATCACATGCACAAATAAACCCACAATCAAATGTTGGATGCTTAATAATTTACTTACTTATTTATATTTTAATACTTTTTTAGGGACCAGGAACAAACCTTTGCACAAGAAACAAGCTAAGAGTTTAATATGTAAAAAGATCACATGATCTGTGATGCTGCAGAGAGATACTCTAATCACTGAAATTTCCTTCCTAACATATATGATCATGATGTGAAAAGCTGCATGAAAAGAATAAAGTCAAGGGTTTAAAATATATCATATAAACACATTTCCTTCTAGATTGAATAAAGTGTCAACCTGTTTACAGCACAGTTTTTGAAAAGGACAGATGAAACCACAGGTGCCACTTTCACTTATTCTGTGGGATTTCTCACCCAACTCTGAAAGTTTTATCTAAAAACATTTTAATTCTCCAGAAAACAAAAAGATCACAAAGTTGACCAGCAGTTCTGTGAATGAAAGTATCCCATCACCGCAGCACAGAATCTGAAGGCCCACATGTCGTCCATTTCTGTTAAAATCCTGTTTGAAGTTTGGTCATGTGTTCACCCACAGGAAGTGACTGAGCTCGAGCGAAACAGAAATAGTCTGAAGAGAAGTGAGTGTGAAGAGAGTGGAAGCTTTGTCCGCTCTCACAGCTAGACTCTGTGCAGCTCTGTAGCTGTGGCTCTCTGGGTTTTGTCACAGAGAATAAAACCATCTGAGTGTTTTTATGTACAACTGTCTTTGGTGGTGCAAGTATGAAAAAAATTGTGAAGTGGACAACCAAAATTGATTTCTAATGAAATGAAAAAATACAAAGAAAGAACAGTAAGAGAACAGACCCCTCTAAAACTTAAAGACTTACAGTCACATAACATAATGTATGTAGAGACAAACTTAATATTCAAAAACTTTACCAATTCAGCATCAATGTTTTTATAGTTTAAGGACATGAAAATTTATGTTGTGGTCTGGTCTGTTTCCTCTGTCTGTTGTCCATCCCATGATGTGTAGAATATGTCAACATCACACTAACAAGTATCTTTATGATGAGACATGATGAGTTTGTTTGTTTTATTAAAGTTTTCACTGATCTGTTTATGAGATTTTAACATATAAAAGATGATCAAGAGAAAAGTTGTAAGTCATTGTGGTAGTGATGATATGTGTGTATCATTATAATGGTAGTGATGTATAAATGTCAGTGTTATTGTAGTGATAATGTACTGTATTATCTTTGCATTATGTCATAATGCTTTGTCAGTTTTGCTCAACAAACCTTCATGGATTAAAAGTGAAGGACCTGAAATAACAAAGAGGCTGAATACTTACATCAATGTGATATTTCAGTTGTTCTTTTTAATACATTTGCAGAAAGTTCTACAACTCCAAATCCAGAACAGTCAGGATGTTAAGAAATGTCAGTAAAAACAGATTACAATGATTTGCACATAATTTTTGACTTGTATTTAATTGAATACAGACAATAAATGTAATTATTTTTAACCTGGAGGTCACGATGTTTTACATGACACTGATATTTGATATTGGGGTTGTAAAACTGAGTGTAGTTTGATGAGGCTAAAATTAACATAAACTTATGCAAAAGGCTGCAGAATAACAAACTATGACATAGATGAAGGAGTGTTAATACTTTCTAATGTACAGTATATACACACCACACCCTCACTGCACTACAGACCTGTGGATGCAAAGAATAATGGACATATGCTGAATAACAAGCATAAATTAACCATAAAATGTGTGATGTGATACCTTTAAACTCAATGGTCTGTTCATTAATCACTCATTGTTCATATCATGTTTTACAGACCAGACACAAACATTTGCACAAGAGACCAGCTAATATATCTTTGCAGTGGGCAGGAAGTGTGAACATGTCAAACTCTGCTGCGGTCAAACACATCATTGTTGTTAGAGTTTTCTGTAAAAGGGAAGGAAGAACACAGAGGCTATACTCAGACAGAGAAGTTGAAAGACAACTGTGCTCTCACACATATGAAATGTAACTTCTCTTTATTCTCTCTCTCTCTGCTGCATTATTATTAATACAAGGTAGAAACTTTTCTCAGAAGCAGAGCAGCAGAGTGACAGTGTCGCTGTGATGTGAAGATGGGACACACTTTGCTGTGTGTCTTGGGGTTATTCTGTGAGTACACTAACTTTCTAATGCTGTGACTTTCAAAGGCAGTTGTTTTTTGTGTTTTTTTAAAATCAATATCATAGTTTTGTAGGCATGGTTTTGGTTGCTGATTTGGCTGATTATGTTAAATGTAGGTCCACTTGTTATTTTTGCACTAGCTTTCTAACACATATTTGCACAATGCATGTGCAGTAATATGGTCTAAGATATTATAATACATACATTCATACATTCTCAAAAAAGATACTGTAAGCTCTCAAATATTGCAACAAATATGATGATCTTGTCGAACATGATGTAGATTAAACTACCCATCAGTGATCAAATATGATCAAATATCTTGATATTGATTACAACAATATTGTTGCTATGCCAATTGATGCTTTCTCAAAATATTAACACCATAAGATTTCTGATAAATAATCATCAGTAATGTGAATAATGACTAAGTGGATAAAGACAAATAATAAACGGCTTGAATGCAGCCTTTAAAACCAGGAAAAGAAAACATTTGTGCCATATCACAATATAACAATGTCCAAAATCTGAGACAGATATCTTGTCTCATCTCAGATATTGGTAATATATCAATATGTTGTTCAGTCCTAATCAGTAGTAGCTTATGGAATATCTTAAGAGAAATGTTTGATACTGTTGATTGATCAGCAATAGTTGCCACTGAATGTGTTTGATTATTGTCTGATGAAGTTTTAATCTTTATTTCAGTGCTGAATACACTCCTGTATGGACATGCTGAAGGTGAATAATTGTCTATTTTTCTTTCTTTCTTTTTTACTTTTTATTTCTCCTATTTATTACCTACTCTATCACTCTAGATCACTTACTCTTTTTGAACTTGTGCTTTTCTGTCTATGTATCATTTGACTCCATGTATCAATACAGATTATAAAATGGCTATCTGAGTTTCTTATGCATATTTATGTATAGAGACCTGATGCTGTGATGACGATGATGTCAAACTGTATATTTACTGAAGGGAGTCTGTTACTTTCATAGAAATGCATTTTCTTTTCACACTTTCATCTGATCATCTTAACAGGGATTGATGATGTAAGAAATGGCCCTCAGGACTCTGATGAGGGAAGAGATCAGACAGGTAAGACAGTCAGATACAACAGTCTGACACTCAGTCACTGCTGTCGACCACAGTGGGTTTTTGATGTTTCCTCTCGGGCTCTAAGAAAATTTTGAAATATGCATTTCTGTATATCCTTGATTGTGGTGAGATTGGGCATTTTTTTTAGCCATTTAATCTGTATAATGATAACAAAATGTCAGTGCTTCTGTTTTATGAATCCATTTTTGACAAAGAATGTGATCACAAAGTTTTCAGTTTTTTTTTAAATTCACTTTTTATTTCTCTTATTTATTACCTACTGTATCACTCTAGATCACTTCCTCTTTTTGCACTTGTGCTTTTCTATCTATTTATCAGTTTACTCAATGTATCAATACAGATTATAAAATGGCTATCAGAGATTAGTGCCTAATAGTTTTTATGCATATTTATGTATAGAGACCTGATGCTGTGATGACCCTGATGTCAAACTGTATATTTACTGAAGGGAGTCTGTTACTTTCACAGAGATGCATTTTCTTTTCACACTTTCATCTGATCATCCTAACAGGGATTGATGATTTAAGAAACGGCACTCAGGACTCTGATGAGGGAAAAGAACAGAAAGGTAAGACAGTCAGTCTGATACTCACTCACTTTGAGAAGTGACAAGCTGTGCTGTCGACCACAGTGGGTTTTTGATGGGCCATATTTTAAAAAATACTTTGCCAAATGATAATACATGAATGAAAATATACTTATGAGTTAGGTTAAATTGTAAGCACTTTCCTTAATCGATCATTGGTAAAATAAATGATCAATCATTATTTGGAAAAAAGATTTTTACAAACAATATTATAAATGCAGTTTCTTCTCAATCAAAGCTTTATTTCCACAGCAACATGTTGCATAATATCTGACAATATTACATATAAAACATATAAGGACATAGAGGCCTACTTATTAAACACATATTCTTAAATATCAGATAACATGAAAATAAAAATAATCTGTTATATTTAAGATCTTTATTTTATAGGAGATTGATTAAATTGTACTTGATCAATCAAATACCTGATTAATCACTGATTAATTGTTATAATCCTTTTATGAATATTATATTTAATTTCTGCCATATTCTGACAATAAATCTTGGGCAGAATTTAATAAAGAAACCAGGCAATAATTGGCTTTTGTTCATCATTCTGTTAGCAGCTGTGATCTGATTTGACGCTGCACACAGCTGGAGTCTGTGAACAACACGGCACAGAGAAAGAAGTTGTTGAGAAGTTGGTGTGACTTCTGCCAGCAGCTCTGCAGCTCTTTATCTAACATCGAACTATCTGACTATCAGTGTGGCTGATCCTGACTGTCCCATTACTCCCTGACATGTTTCAAACTGATCCACAGTCAGAAAATGCCTAAAATCACTGTTGTCTTGTTTTATAGACACATTTTGGATGAATGATAATGTTAAGGCTTTGCTTACTGGTGAAGATGATGTATTTCCTGTGAAAGCTTCAAAACAAAAGTCAAGTCTTTTGCCAGTGAAATGCTTTTAATGTGAAGCTGCGGCAGTAGGAAATGTCCAGTTTGTATTAGCAGTAATGTAATGCAACATTATACCTATCCTTTTAAAAAGATTTCTAGAAAAATTAAAAGACTTATAGGGAAATATTGAAATGGCAGGAGGACAGGAGAGAAACAGGAAAAACAGCAGGGTCGACAGGTAAAGTGCTTAGGACCCCCAGATGTTCAGGACTGGCCCCAGGTGACAAATTATAAACTAACCTAAAGTGTCAAAAAAGGTTTTTGGATACAAACCTCCACAACAGCTTCAACATTCATTGGCATAGATTCTCTAAACTCTTATTTCTCTGTCTTTATGTATGTTATATATGAATAATAAAGTTACTCTTAACTGCATCTGGCAGATCTGTTCAGTTATTGTTACTTCCATCAAATTTAGTAAAAATAACAACAATATCTTTTATGAACCGTTTTAATATAATTATCATATTTGGCGCTGTACTTATGCAGTTCATGTTGTATGATGAACATAAATACAAAACACAATTGTGGTTTTAGGTTAAACATAAACCTATTTTTTCTTGACAGTTTCTGTCTCAGGGAACCTGTGGTATGAATTCAGCACATATCAGCTGGAGTGATGTGCTTTAAATGACCAACTGTCACAAACACAATCAGAGGAGGAAAATTATCATATATCACTGATAAATCACTCACATGTTGTCAGATGCAGTATAATGTATGTTCATGTGATTAATGAAACATCTCTCTTCCTCTGTTACACAGATGATGCTGCGATCCTGGAAATTCCTGAACTCACTTTGTTTGAAGGAGACTCAGTGACTCTGTACTGTAGGCATCATCGTACTGAAAGAAATCAGATGAGAGCAACGTTTTCAAAAGATGGATCACCTCTTCAAATCAAATCAAACCATCATTCACTCATAACAGATGAAATGACCATTTATTATGTGTCAGTGTCAGATCAGGGAAAGTACAAGTGTAAGTTTGATCACTGGACAGAATCTGAAGAAAAAGAACTGAAAGTTGAAGGTAAGAAACTGTCACACTAAAAAAAAAACACATTTAAAAAATGCTGCATCAAGAATAAAAAAAGTCAAAATAATCAATTTTGTCATATTAAAATGTAAATATATTTGTATTTGGCATGTTCATTACAGAAATGTTCTTGTTCTATTGTTTCTCTAAACTTAACAGCACGTAGACGAGAGGTCAGACTGACAGCAGACAGGAAAGTCATACCACTGAGGGGCCGTGTGACACTGAGCTGCTCTGTGGAGAATCTTGATGACTTCAAATATGTATGGTTCAGACAGACTTCAGACTCTTCTTCAGAAACTTTTCTTCAGACTGATAAATCAGACAGAGTTATCTCACATGGTGGAACATACACCTGCAGAGGACGGAGAAGAGAACCAGACGTCTTCACACCTGAAAGTAATGCAGTCACCATTGAGGAAACTGGTGAGTTCAGACCTTTGATCTGGAATAAAACAATCTATAAAAACTATAATTCATAAGTTTTAGTCCAGTACCTCTTACTTTTCTGAGAAATGTTTGACAAATTTATCATTCATCATGGCAAAAAAATGGGTTATTTGTTGTCTGTCAATCTGTATAATGTTAACAAAATGACAGTTTCTATCTTTTATTAACTCATTTTGACAAACAACCAACATTCTTTATATACTTTTGTGTGGAGGAAAAAGGAAGAAGTTTAATGAATAAATTTTACCATAGTACATAATAATTTTTTGAGAAAATTTTGAAATATGTTTTCCTGAATATCTGTTTGTTAGCTGTTTATTCTGTATAATGATAACAAAATGTCAGTGTTTCTGTTTTATGAATTTTAACAAAGAATGTGATCACAAAGTTTATGTTTATTTGTCACTTTTCTTCCTGATTCTTCTGCTGCTTCAAGTCTTATTTTGGAAAGATTTCTTGATATCTTTTCTTACTTTTTTCAGTTATGTTTGTATTGTTTATTAAAACAATAAAACTAATTAAAACAAAACTGAAATTGTCATTTGGAGATTATCAAGATGATTATGATTAAAAAGCAGCTACAAGCCATTATGTTTTCCATCGGATTTTGTATTTCTGTTAGAATCCTAACTGAATATTTGTTTTTTATGTGAACAGTTTCCAACATGGCCACAGTGTCTCTGCAGCCCAACTGGTCTTACATATTCAGTGGTGAGACGATCACTCTCAGGTGCAAGATCCAGGGAGGTGGACACACATGGACGTATGAATGGAAACTGGGTGAATTAAACATACCTCCAACATCCAGAGAATACAGGATTAACAGAGCTGCTGTGTCCCACAGTGGAGTTTACAGCTGTAAGGGTAGAAGAGACTCATATTACTCAACACAGTGGAGTAACACCATCACACTGACAGTATCATGTAAGTCAGATTTTTTTTAATGTTTTCACAACATGAAACATTTCTCCCTCCAACAATAATGAAGTGTCTTACAGGCAGCTCAGTATCATATTGTGGTTTGTTTTTTTTAATGTGAGAGCAGAAAAACTTTAAAGGAACTACTGCACATTGTTTTGTTGAATTGTAATAATTGACAGAGAAGAACAGAGAACTACTCAGTTATCATCCAAGTGAAAATAAATCACATTAAATTTGTCCTGAACTCACCAACAGGAAAACATTTTACCAACTAGCTGTGAACTTTTTGTGTGAGAACCAGGTCATAACATGACCACAATAACTATTCTGTGTTCACCAAAATATGCACTAATAAGACACTAATAAGGAAATTTTATTCCAGCAATTTACTTGTTTTGTTTTTTTCTCTAACCTGAACAGCAAATAAACCGAAGGCCACACTGAGAGCAGACGAAACCATCATACCAGTAAGGGGCTTTGTGAGACTGACCTGTTCTGTGGAGGGTTCTGATGGCTGGACTTACTACTGGTACAGACGTAAATCACAGTTTGATGGAGGACAGTACTTAAGTAAAGGTGAAGTTATCTTTCCCTCACGAGGAGGTCTGTACTACTGCAGAGGAAGAAGAGGAGCTCCAGTGTTCTACACAGAGCAGAGTGATGAAGTCCAGATTCAGGAAACTGGTGAGTTTAGTACCTTGTTCTGCAAAACAACAAATCTGTTATCAACAGTGAAGAAAATATTAATTTAGTTTGAGTCACAAAAAAGAATATTAAGGAAAAATGAAGATAGGTTTGTAGACAGAAGCTGAACAAGTGGACAGGTGCCAATATAATCAGTAATATTGATCAAAAACACAGTGTAGAAATTACCAAAAGTTTACAAACTGAATCATAAAAATATTTGAACACAGTTTGTCTTCTTAAGCCCTGTACAATATTATCATTATATTTAAATCTTATCTCTGTAGAACATAAAATATGTTACAGTTTAATGACTTACAATGAGCTGAAAATACTGTACTTCTCTAACTTCTGATTTTGCTTTTTATTTACCATGTGTGATGTGCCTGTAACTTAATTTGTAGAGTCAATGATATAAGGTGAACATTTTTCTCCTTTTGCTCCCTTTTTTCTGTCACACATCGTCTTTTTTAAGTGTTCACAGGGAAGATGATGTAGTTGTGAACCTGAAGAAGTTGAGGGTTCAGGGAACACAGTGGATCAGTGAAAAAATAAAACAAAAAAGACTTAATTCGTAACACTCTTTAACAATGCTTAAGGTGTGTAAGTGAACAAAACCATTCTTAGAAGACAAAGATGAACCCCATTACATAAATGATGTCAGTCCAGTACCTCATATTTTGCTGAAAAGTTAGAAAACTGTAATACATCCTTCATCATGGCAGGAGGAGGATATTTGTTTGACTTTCCTCCTTTCTGTTTTTCTCAGAAACCATCCTGTGAGGTTAACTTGAGATGTACAGGGTGGATTATTCAAATGTTCTTTCATATATAAACAGTCTAGTCTCAGAACTAAATGCATCCTGTGGAGGTCTACAAATATTTTAGTATTTTGGAGACAGTTGTGACTCTGTGAGCTCTTTTATTCCTCAGTAGCTGCTTCTGTTAACTCTGCTTGGCACTTTACTGGCCTTTGAGTGGTTTTGTTTAAACATTATAATTGTTGTGTTATAGATGTTGAGTTGTATTTGTATGTTTTTATTTTGCTGCAGAATAGATAAGCATGTGTTCACATAATTCACTGAAGGATTCTAGTGGAGTTAAATTATATCTGTTATGTTTTTAATCCTGTTCCAACCGATATTTTTGATGTGAACAGTTTCCAACAGGGCCACAGTGTCTCTGCAACCCAACTGGCCTCTGATATTCAGTGGTGAGACGATCACTGTCAGATGTGAGATCCAGAGAAGTGGAGGCACAGAGTGGACGTATGAATGGACACCAGCTGAATTAAACACACCTTCAACATCCAGTGAATACAGGATTAACAGAGCTGATGTGTCCCACAGTGGAGTTTACAGCTGTAAGGGTAGAAGAGACTCATATTACTCAACAGAGTGGAGTAAAACCATCACACTGACAGTATCATGTAAGTTGGACCATCATTCATCCAAAATGAAAATGTTATTTAAGAAATGCAACAGAAAACACACTTTCTTCAACAATTTTATAGCTTTCTTCAGGTGACAAATTATGTTTGCTTTTCAGTGTAGGGAAAAAATAACTTAAAAAGGATTCAGTAATCAGATTACTGCAGCTTCTGAAATGTAATAATTCACAGGGAAATGTACAGGAATGAACAAAGAATATCAAGTAACTTATATGGTGGAACGATGGTGCAGTTTAACACTGTTCCCTCACAGTAAGAAGGTTCTGGATGTGAATCTAAACTTTGGACACGTGGTTGAGTTAAGTCACAGCTTTAGGTCAATCAGGGGTTAGATTAGTTTAGATGAATCACCTGATTGGCTCGTCTACACTTCCTGTAGGTGTTAGTGTGAATAGTTGTCTGTGTTGTGTGTTAACTCTGTGACAGACTGACAACCTGTCCAGGGTTTGACCTTCCTCTCACAGTTACAGTAGAGACGAGGACTGAACAATTAATTTAAATTGATTATTAACATTTAAACTGGACTAAATCACAGTGACAGTAATTTTCCTTTTTCATGTCTTTGTTCTAAATCAAACAGCACAAAGACCAAAGGCTGAACTGAGAGCTGATGTCAGAGACATTCCTGTAGGGGGCAGTGTGACCCTGACCTGCTCTGTGAACAAACCATCATCTGACTGGAAATACTTCTGGTACAGAGGAGAGAAAACCTCTGAACCCCTGACTGAACAACATGTTGTTTTCCTCTCAAATGAAAAAATCAGAGTGTCACAGGAAGGAATCTACTGGTGCAGAGGAGGAAGAGGAGAGTCACTTTACTACACAGAGTACAGTGATTCAATCAAGATCAATAAAAACAGTGAGTTTGACATTTGTTTTAGGAACAAAATTTATCTATATTGTATTAATGATTATTGATTATGCTGAAGAAATTATGTTTTCATATAGATTTAATGTTTTGTCATTTTTGTATCCTGACTTGAATTCTTGAACAGCTGCAAACAAGGCTGTTGTGACTCTGCAACCAAACTGGACTGAAATTTACTCACGAGAGACGATCACTCTCAGATGTGAGATTGAGGACGGAGGAGACACTGAGTGGACGTACGAATGGAAAACAACCAGCTCAATAAGACTTTCAAATAAAAATGAACTGATTAGTCCTGCTCATACGTACCACAGTGGAGACTACAGGTGTAAGGGCAGAATGAAAAGTGAACAACAGTCTTCAACAGATTGGAGTGATCCCATCAAACTGACAGTATCAGACAGTAAGTCACATCACATTTATTTTAAAGTCAATATGATGCAGTTCATTAAAAATATAATAATAATAAATTTTATGTACTGATTGTGCAGGATGCATTTGATCCATTATGAATACATGTGTTCATTCTCAAAAATAATTTTCCAACAGATATACCCCAGCCTGTCCTCACTGTGTCTCCATCATGGTTGAGTCCTGGAGACTCAGTAACTCTGAACTGTGAGGTTCAACATCCATCTGCAGGATGGAGGTTCTACTGGTATAAGATTGTTCCTCAACTATCAGACAGCTACTCTTACAGCTATGAGCTGCTACCTGACAGCACCAATGAGACTGAACAGGATTCCTACATCGTCCATGGACAGACACACACAGCAGGATATGTGTGCAGAGCTGGAAGAGGAGATCCAGTGTTTTACACTCATTACAGTGAACCAAAGTTTGTCTGGTCTGCAGGTCAGTTTGTTTCCTTCTTTCCTGTCATTTTCTGTCTGTGACCAACACACTGTATCTTCCAAATTAACCTCTATGTTAATTAATAATTGACTGTGTACATTCATGCTCCTCAACAGAAGAAATTAACTGATTATAGTGACCTTATGATCTTCTCTCTCTGGCATCAAGACAAACGTTCTGCTTTCCTCCTCACTGTGTAGTTTCACATACTGGACTGTGGATTTCATTGTTTCCTTCTGTTATCACCCTTTAATTTTCACCATGAAAAACACCAAAAAGAGACAGAGGATTTTCACTGAAACTTTAATTTTCTTTGCAATGAGTACTTTTACTTTGGCCACGTAAGCTCATCTTATGCTTATACTTATTTTAGTTGCACAACAGGGAGAAAATGTTGTGTTAAAAGACTGTTTGTTAGTGGTCAGGTAGGTGTACAGATGGAAAAAAAAACTGTCCAATTCATGACATGAAAAGCCAAAGACATCAGCAGGTAAAGTGGATGAGGTAAACAAACAGCAAGAGAGCTGAGACAACTCAGACAAATAAGAAAGAAACACTGACGGTGAAAAGAGACAATTTAGCACATTTTAGTGTGAAAATATTGACCTTTGTATTGAGGAACTTTTAATCTTAAACTCACTGTGCTCTGTTTGACACTTTACTACGTTTTTCAGACTTTTATTCCTCAGCGTCTCTCACAGTGAGTCCTGACAGAGTGCAACACTTCACCTTTGACTCTGTCTCACTGACCTGTGAAGGAAACTCTACTGACTGGAGAGTGAGGAGGTTTACTGAGAACAGCTACACATCATCCTGCTCTGACTGGTGGACAATGACTGGATCCACATGCAACATCTACAGTGACCTGCAGAGTGATGCAGTGTACTGGTGTGAGTCTGGATCAGGAGAGTTCAGCAACGCAGTCAACATCACAGTACAGAGTATGATTTCATTACATTTATTTTCTTTCATCAATTATTTTAAACATCTCATTATGTGTTTCAACATATATTAAATGTTGAGTATCTTCATTGAGGAGTACAGCTCACTGACATTTTAAGAGTTTGACCAATTACATTTCAATATGACATCTAGATGACTAACATTATACAAAATATTTTTTTTCTATTTTCTGTAGATTTTTCTGAATATTTAATTTTTGTCACAAAAAATCTTGCCTGTCTTTCAGTGTATTTTGTTAAAATTTGTTTCCTTTATAATCCTTTCAAAAAGCTCAAGATTTATGTCACTGAATTGCTTATAGAGCTTATCATTCAAAAATACTATGCAGTCAGGTCAAATCTGAAGTCCTCTGCACAGAAGTAAAACTCAGTCAGGTGTTGGTCAAACACAGCTGATGTCAAAGAATCAAAACTGAAGAAAAGACATCTGTACACCTGAAAACTCACCTGTGGACCAACTTCAAACTGCTTTGGTATTTATTTAAACAATTGCAATTAAACTGAGAATTTTAATGTGATTGTTCAGCAAGCTCTTAAAAACAAAAAAACAAAAGAAATTAAAAAGTTTATTTTGTGACAGTAGCCTTCCACTATTTATTTTACACCATTAACAACCCCATAGACTCACTTCTTATCTATGACTGTAATCAAACCACAAGTGTTTCCTTGAATAAGCCCATTCTGTAAACCACTCTCTCAAATTCAAACTGGCCACTAACAACTTTCATTGTTCTAAATGAATAAACACAGTTAAGTATTTCATCAAACTGATTTTAAACATGTACATCAACACAGTCACAGCTTTTATTTCATTTCCAATGAGAGCACAGTCACAAATCTCCCCTGGCTGAAAAACATTCAATCACCTAATTATGATGAGGAGATGTAGTGTACAATAGATTTTTTGTAGATTTATAACATTTATATCAGTCATCACCATTAAAGTCATGTGTAGGAACTTTTTCATTTGGTCAAACATTACTTCTACAGTAAGAGATGTAAGTTGAATGTGGACAGGATGAAACATCAGTTTTTATGATCACTTCTTAAAATTAATGTTCATTACAAAGAAAAAACAAAATATGTGATTTATTCACATTCACATCCACTCATTCTGAAGTTTGTCAACCAGCTGATCTCTGACTGAAACCTCATTTTCTTTGACTGTTTTACAGATAAAAATATGATCCTGGTGAGTCCTGTCCATCCTGTGACTGAGGGAGATTCTGTCAGTCTGAGCTGCAAATTGAGAGAAGAAAACTTTGTGTCCAATGTGTTTTTCTATCAAAATGGTAAAATCATTCAAAATGATACCAGAAGGGAGCTGAATATCTCTGCAGTGTCAAAGTCAGATGAAGGATTCTACAAGTGTGGACACTCAGGACAAGAGTCAGCACAGAGCTGGATGTCAGTTCAGGGTGAGGAGGATTCAAACTATTTTTAAAGTATTTGTCCAAAACCTAAATTAACAAAATCTGAAGTAACATTAGTTTGATTTCACATGTTGGATTCAGTGGTAACGACTGTTTCCTTTTGAGATGAAGACAGTCCGTATCAGTGATTGTGACAGTCATGATGTATTGTGAATGGCTCATTTCACACTGTATTCTGACATGTTTTTGTATTTATTGTACTATATAAGTGTGTTTCAAAATATGCAGGGCATTTAAACAGGCATCTTTGTTGTGTATTTATGTGTACGCATATGTTTTTCGTACTTGTTCAGTGTGTTATTTATACTGAATGTGTTTTTTTTTTGTATTCAGTCTAAGTGCTTTATAAGTTTATTAACAGTTAATATTTATTATTTATTACAGCAGTGTTCAGGCCTGAAGCCTCTTCATCTCCTGTACCGCTGATTGTTGGGCTGCTTTGTGGAATCATATTTATTATTCTTCTGCTCCTTTTGTATTGTTTCAGACCATCCAAAGGTGAGACCTTCTTCTATTATTAGATGTTTTATACTTTAATGACTCAAATACACACGTATTCTGATTTTAATAAATAGAAGAGCAGTATAACAACTTACAATACAAAACTATCTAACATCAAATGTCTTTTTCACAGATTTGTGCTTTAAAAGGTTGGTATGACACTTTCTTATTTCATTTTGAACACAACAACAATACACTTAATTTTCCCAATTTAATGTTTCATATTTGCTTCATGTTTTAGGTCAATCCAGTCTGAGAGCACCAATCAGGGCTCTGACACACATCATGTGATCTACCAGAATGAGGCTCAGTGTCATGAATACTCCTCTCCTCTCCATGGTGAGCATTGAAGCTAATCTCTATTTTTTATTGATGTATTACATAGATTTTAAAATGTCAGAGGATCTTTTATTAGTATCAAACAATTAAAAAAAGATTTTTTTGACTGTGACGTGACTTTCACTGCTCTGTAGGTGATGCTTGTCACTATGAATCAATCAAAGGCTCTGAAGACACTGAAAATGGTACAGTATAAACCTTTTCACTGCAAAAATATGTTTGTATGTGTGTTTCTTTTTCTTAAAAACAAGCTAATATGTCTGCAAGTGCTGTGAGTGATTTCCACTTTCATTTCATTTCACTTAAAATTAGTCAGGTTAGTACTTGAACGTACTAAACGTACTACACTTTACAGTCAGTCATGATTTCTCCTTATATATTGGAGCACAAATTAGGCTTTAGTCAGGAATAGCCATTGAGCCAAAAGAGGGAAAAGAAACTTTATGGAAAATAAGATCACATTGATGATAAAGTAGGTTGAAGCCAGACAACGTGTTATTTTGTGTGTGAATTACCAGGGAAGAAATATGAATATGTAGAGGAAGTAAACAAAAATAGTTTGCTGAAGCTATAATGCTGACCTTTATTTCACTAAAATTCATCTTGAATCCTTTGATCAGTTGCTTTCACAGTTATTGTTAATTGCTGATAATAATTGTGAGGTGGGGGTGTGTGAACCTTTTTTTTTGGTTTCTGAAGGGAGGCATGGCAGAAAAGGTTTGGGAAACACTGATCTCAACTGTTGGATTGACATGAAATTCTGTACAGACACTCATGTTTCACAGATGATGAAACGACTTTGGTGATCCCCTGACTTTGTTTATTTGTTTTGAGTGAAATCTTTCACCAGCTATTGGACAGGTTCAAATGAATGTTTGTGTAGATATTCTTGGGGCCTCATTTATAAAACGCACTTAGGATCAATTTTGATATTAAGTATGATTTAAGCAGAAAACCATGTGTAAGTAGTGATTTATTAAACTCTACCATTTGCTTTTCTCTTTTGGCCAATGGCTATTCCTGTTTCAATCAGGACAGACTTGTTCTGAGTGTACAAAAAGTTTTTGGCGGTTAGACTCGACATCATCATGTATAAAGGGGGAAGTGAAGCCGTGATTAGTAAAAGAAACCCTCCATGGAGTCTAGACACTGGTGGTGGTGGTGAAGGGATGGCTGATGATGTGGATGAGATGAGGACTGGACTTCTGATGAGCAGGAGAATGAGGTGGAAGAGGGTCGTGACAATTCTGTGCAGAAATGACAGCTGATGGAGACTGTGGCGAAATCTGGTTGGTTAACTAAAAGAGTGAATGCTCATGGATAGCTGATTGAGAATAAGTGGGTAAGGAGAAAGACAGAGATGAATGAGGCCTAAAGATAGTCTTCCTGATTGAACTGACACTGAGCTTCATTTGTGCTGCATTTCATAAAGGAAAATGACTGATTGTAAGGACGGTGTCATCAATTGATCTTAAGACTAAGTTTAACACAAATCCAGGAACATTTTTTACAAATCGAGGCCCCTGGTTCCTGGAGGATATAACTCAATTAATCTCTTAATTGTTCGACCCCGATGAAATGTCATGAATTTGTGAAAAATGTTAATCCAAGCTCCAGATGATGTCCTCAAATGTCTTGTTTCTCCAAAATAGTTCAGTCAGAGAAGAGTAAAGAAACCAGAAAATTTTCACATCTAAGAAGTTAAAATCAGAGTGTTTTGATATGTTTTTCTAAATTAAAATGACTAAAGCAGGTAAATTGATTATTATATTTTCCTGTAACTGTAATAGAATATAGTTACCTTTTCTCTATCCAGATATGTAATCTATTACTCCACAAGCCTGACTTGACTGATAATAATGGAGTTACCAGGTTAATCCTTTATCATGAAGTGTCTACATCATTTTACCTGCAGCACGTGTGTAATCGTTGCTGTAAATGTGTATGTGTTTTTCTGGTTTATGTCACTTTCATCATTAGAGAAGGATGTTAGTTCTGATGAATATTCTGATACTGTGTTTTGATTATCAAGTTTCTGTCATATTAGACAGCTAAAATACAACCACTGCATGACATATGAGTCATTGATATAAAATCATTTAACTACAGAAATGTATATTTCAGGTGCAAATGGATCCCAGGATGTCACATATTCATCGATTGAACTCAAAAACATTGGAAAGAAAAGTGAGTACTAACAATTCATACTAAAAGATAAGTTGCAGTTTAGAGATGTCTTGGACTGCGGTTCTTTATGGATTCATCTGATTTTTCCTCACAGGGAAGAAACATGAACCAGAGGAGAGCTCTGTTTACTCTGATGTGAAGACTGGAACAGCAGGTACAGTCACTTCCAACAGCTTAAAGTTTGAACTGTGTGATACTATTACACTGGATTTCATTACAGGACAGCATGCAGGTCAGTTAATGTCAGCCACCTTGGTCTAATTCTACAGACGATCATTAGGCGTCAGCACCAATGGAGGCCATTTAGACTTTAAGGCGTTCTTAAGTTTGTCTGTTTCATAGACAATATGTTATTATTGTTGTAGATTTCTACTTCACAGATCTACTTCAACAGACAACAACTAATAAAACTAACAAAAAACAAACACTTAAGCTGAGGTGGAAGTGATGGGAACAGCTAATTTGGTTGGATTGGTCTTGAAAAAAAATTCCCCTATCTCTGTTCTACCTGTCAATCATCCATCCAGCTGATCAGTTCTGTATTTATCTCCTGAGCAAACAAATCCTGAGTTCTGGTTTCTGTTTTAGACAACAATCTGATGTATGCTCAAGTCAACAAAAAAGGTAAAGCCAAGAAAAACAAAGGTAAGTAAAGTCTGTTGCAATTTACATAATCTAATGTGTTCAATATTACATATGTAATTGTAGTTATTTGTAAATACTTACTCAGGTTTCTTATTTATTATGTAATCTTATGTTTATTTCACAGTTTGTTTTCTATTCATACGTCACTTTAGAACAGTTTGCATACATCAGTAAATTCTGTAAAAACTATATCACTCTGCTACATGGCTGATTGGAGCATGATGGGAATTGCAATGCTGTCGTTCTTTGTGGAGACTTTCACACTGCTGATGTACCTGTCAGTGCAGTACATTATTTTCTATTAATCATTACATTAACATCTCTTCCTTCATAGGAAAACCACCTCCTGAAGCAACTGATGAAGCTCTTTATTCTGAAATTAAACCAGGAACATCTCTTGGTAATAATGCTGCCATATAATGCGCATATTGAAATGATTTATGGGTAAAAGCCTGGACAACGTGTCAGAAAGCATTGTGTTTTTTTTTTTTTTCAGGTCTGTAAAGAAGAAAGCTGGAATAAAACGACAGAAAGATTGTAGCCAGCATTTCATAAAGCTATTGTGTATCAGACATGCTCAGTATTTTTTGCAGTTAAAGGTCAAGTGTGTAACATTTAGGAGCATTTACTGTCAAAAATGGAATACAATATTCATAAGCATGTTTTCATTAATGTACAGTATAATCACCTGAAAATGAGAAGTATTGTGTTTTTGTTTCCTTAGAAAGAGTTTTTTCCACATAGATTGCGTGTCCTTTTCTATGGAGTCCGCCACGTTGCACCGCCGTGTTTCTACAGTAGCCTGGAATGGTCAAACCAAACACTGGCTCTGGATAAGGACTTCCATGTTCTGTGCGCTCATGTTCTTGCAGTCACAAGATGCCACTAATTTTTACACACTGGTCCTTTAATTTGTTGTCAAATTGTAGAAAATATTCTTAGAATATGGATCCTGAGATCTTTTACAAAGGACACGAATACTGAGAAACATTGACTGTATTATCATCTTTATTATTATTATTAGTAGTAGTAGTGGTGGTTTTGGTAGTAATAGTAGTATTTTGTCATTTATTTTTTAAGTTTCTTAGGACACTTTGAATGTAAAGCTTTGCCAAGAGTTTGATGCAGCATATTTGAGCTTCAAAGCCAGCATCATTTGTAGTGTTAGATAAAACAGATCCATGATGGACAGCAGCAGTTACATTACATTACATTGCAGCAACATATCCTGATAAATGTCCACAATTTTCTCTATCTTAAGTTGACTGATAAGTACAATCAATTAGTATTTTGTTTTTAGCGTCTTAAAGGATTTTGTATTTTTGCTCTTAAGTGTCTCTTTTAGCACAAAGACAAACGTACAGACGTTTATTCCCATACCCTTTGTTATTATTATTATTGTTATTATTTTAACATTTTGTCATTTATGTTTAATGCTTTGGACTTAAAAAAATATTTTAATTATATAGATGTATTTATGTCTATTTTAGGGCAAAGCAGAAGACTACTGAGGAATATTCCCATTTAGTATTTATGCACCCTACTATTAATATTATATTTTTGTCATTTATTTGTAAGATTTTTGCAGGAAACTTTGAATGCAAGCTGTTCCAGTATTTTTAAGTTTTGAGTTATATTTGAGCCTCAAAGTACAGTGTAAGATAAGACAGATTCAGGACGGACATCAGCAATTACTTTAATGTAAGAAATGATCAGTTATTTAACAACACATCTTATTACAAGTCCGCATTTTCCTACATCTTTAGTTGATTGACTGACTGAATGTGTTATTTTCTCCTGGATTTTTTCTGTTTTTAAAATCTTTGTGGTCATTTTATACATCAATAAACATTTTATCCCCAGCTGTAAAGTTGTTCATTGTGTTTTTCATTGCTTTTTTGACTTAACAGAGCACACTAGGACTTTTCATGTTTTAATTGTTTCACCCCTTACTGTCATGGCGTTTTGGAATAAATTTATAGTCATCCACTTCCTCATTTCGTTAAAGAAACACTAGTCAATTTTTAGCTTTGTGTAAAAGGGAAGGAAGCACAGCCTGGCTAATCTCAGAAGAAGAAGTTGAAGAAAACTTTCTGATCCAATATTTCATGAGAATGTTTCTTCTGCTTCCCCACAGTTCCCGCTTTCTCTTCATATGCTGCTTCAAACCTTCTCTTTACACAAAATCAAGGTTTTTTTTGAAGCAGGGTGTCGGTGCTGGATGTGACGATGGGTCACACTTTTCTCTGTGTGCTGGGGTTATTCTGTGAGTACAGCAGTGACTTTCTCTGTTCAAATCATAGTTGTTATTATTAAAACCCCAGTTTTTATTGAATACCTGAGATTATTATGTATTGGATATACTTGTTTCTGTTAGTTTGATGTGTCTGATGAACTTTCAAATGTTATTTTAGTGCTGAAAATACTTGTCTACTTTGGACAGGCTCGAGGTAATTGCATAATTTTCTTTCTTTTTATATATTCACTCAAAATTCACCAACTGCATCACTCTTTTAACACATCCTCTTTTTGTTCTCTTTGTCTCAATGCATTTATATTTTCTTGGTGTTTAGATCCTGTGCTGACATTTGAGCCAAACTGGTCCGCTTTATTTACTGGAGACTCTGTGACTGTCATATGTGACGCAAGAGAAGGAGAAGAAACTGACTGGTATTACACAATAATGAAGGATGGTCATGTGCTTTCTAACACGAACACAAATAAGAACTATGCATTACAGTCTCTCTCTGTAGGCTACAGTGGCGAATGGTTGTGCTTTGTTCGTCCCAAGTTCTCAACATATTATACAAAAGAAAGTAATAAAGTCTCCCTAACTGTATCAGGTAAGTGACTCAAGTTTTACCACCATAACTAAGTCCACTTAAGGCTCTTATTTATGAGCTATGTGGATATAATCACTGTGTTTGGCAATTTACTAAATGTAGAAATTAGGTTGAGATTTAGAAACCTTAAAGAGATAGTTTGGATTTTTGAAGTAGGGTCACATGATGTAGGTATATATAGTCAGTGTATTTACATCACTAAATAGCAGTAAGCACACCAAGCACACACACACGAGCAGCAGCAACACTGGCATACAAGTTGCAGAAGAAGTGTACACTACATTTATAATATTTTCCCCGCTTTACTTTGCTGTCAGACAACCTTTTCCAAAAGGAAACCGCTATTATAGAAGCCAAATTCAGTCATTCTACCTCACAGAACACTGGAGCTGCTGATCAGTGCATCGATCGATTAGTTAGTTTGTGTTATTGCTTGGCTCCTGTGTTTTAAAAGGTTATTTCAGATTCACCAAACTCATCACAATAACACACAAACTAACAGATCGAGGCAGCAACAGAGCAGCAGCTCCTGCGTCCCTCCTCTGAAGCCAGTGTTTCATTCTAATGATGTGAAAAACATAAATCACTGACATGTTGGGACATTTGTTCATATTTTCAGTTAACTGAACTGAAGTAGTAAATCATCCTGTGTTGCACAGGTCGTGATGTGATCCTGCAAAGTCCTGCATCCACTGTGTATGAAGGAGAATCAGTGACTCTGCGCTGCAGGCATCGAACCTCGAGGGAAGAGAAAAACGCTTCTTTCTACAAAGACGGATCACTCATCGAAATGGACACAAACCATCAGTCACCCATTTCATCAAGAAGCACAGTTCAAATTACCATTCAACCACGGTCACGTGAGAGCTCTTACAAGTGTAAATTTGACGAGGACGAGGAATCACAACCAATAAAACTGAAAGTGGAATGTGAGTAGTTTTCATATTAAATTCTTGAAATTTAAGGATATTTTGCCACAAAGAGCTGCAAAAGTGATGATTTCTCTGCATTATCTGGATACACTGGACATTTAACAACAGAAAAAAGAGAAGACAGAGTTTAAATTGTAATCAGTTTTCAAATGTAAATTGGTATTTACCTTAATCGGTGGTAAGGTTTTTAATGACAGTTTAAAACATAAGAACCAAGAATGCTGGATTATATTACAAATTTTAATCGTCTCAACAGTTTATTCACCAACTAAACACATAGACAATACTGACATCACAAACTACAACAATAACAAACAAAACAAACTACAACAATAACAAACAAAACAAACTAGCAAAAACAAAATAATAATAATATTGAAATAAAATTCAATTTTAACAATAAGTTAAAACAGAAATCTGTTTGGATTTGGATTCATTTCAGGTGACTTATAAGTATTATTAATTCTTACAAACACATATTTCTTTCCCTTTTTTCCTCTTTGCCTTAAGTTTTTCCTTCATACTTTTTTGTTTGTTCCTTTTGTTTTTCTTTCCTCTTCCCCAGCTACATGCCTTCATTTACATTTACATGCATTGCGGTGGCATTTGATCACCAGCAACCGAATAGATCTAAGAATTATTGAATATTTTTTATTGAACTGTTCAAGATGTTTTTTTTTTTTTTGTAGGGCTGATTGTTGTTCCATTCATATCTGTTGTGTTATGAGATCCAACTATTGTGAGATGTTGATTTTTTTTTTCTACTTTTCCAGTTTAGTAGTATGGTTTTCTTGGCAATAGTTACTTCTAATCATCTTTTAACCTGGACTAATTAACAGGGACGATAACGACCATTTTATGTCTTTGATCTATATTAAACAGCACACAGACCAAAAGCTGAACTGAGAAAAGATAACACAGCAGGAGGCAACATGACCCTGACCTGCTCTGTGAACACACCATCATCTGGCTGGAAATACTTCTGGTACAGAGGCGAGAAAACCTCCAAACCCCTGACCACGGAAGACACTGACTTCCTCTCAAATGAAAAAATAAGTGTTTCAAAGGGAGGACTCTACTGGTGCAGAGGAGGAAGAGGAGAGCCAGTTTACTACACAGAGTACAGTGATTTAACCGGTACTGACAACACTGACAATTTGGATTTTATTTTATAGTCAAAATACACAACCCAGAAAACATACATTGTAATGATTTTTTAAAAATATATTGTTTATTGGTTTGACCTTTTGTCATTTTGTCTTCTTGAGCAGTCACATACAGGGCAGTTGTGACTCTGCAACCCAACTGGCCTGAGAGATACTATGGCGAGACGATCACTCTTACATGTGAAGTTGAGGATGGAGAAGACACTGAGTGGGAATATGACTGGGCATTTTCCAGGTCATACACACCTGGAAAACACTTCAAATATATAATTAGAAGTGCTCAGCCATCACACAGTGGAGACTACAATTGTTTGGGCAGACTGAAAAACGGAACGTCTTCAACAGGGTGGAGTGATGTTTTCACCTTGACACTATTTGACAGTAAGTCATATGTCATCGTCACAGTTTGTATTTGTGCATTACTTTATTTCAAGATCATATTCACATCTGCATTATAAATCTGAGGATAGAGAAAATGTGTATGATAGAAGAGGTGTATGTAATCAACCAAAGATGCATCATAACATGTTTTAAATCTGGGAAAATTGTTTTCCAACAGCACTTCTGCCTGTCCTCACTGTGTCTCCATCATGGTTGAGTCCTGGAGACTCAGTAACTCTGAACTGTAAAGTTAAACATCCATCTGCAGGATGGAGGTTCTACTGGTATAAGATTGTTCCCAATCTATCAGCCAGGTACTACAACCCTGAGCTGCTACCTGACAGCACCAATGGGACTGAACAGGATTCCTACATCGTCCATGGACAGACACACACAGCAGGATATGTGTGCAGAGCTGGAAGAGGAGATCCAGTGTATTACACTCATTACAGTGAACCAAAATTTGTTTGGTCTGGTGGTAGGTTTGTTTTGATCCTTTAGATGCTGGCACAAAAAATGAAAGTATTATATGTTGCTGACCCGACGGCCTCAGGCATGAAAATTACTTTAAAAAAAAAGGATTGTTTGCATTATATTAATCTTATTATTTTTTTTATGTGTTATTTTTCAGATTCTTATTCCTCAGCGTCTCTCACAGTGAGTCCTGACAGAGTGCAACACTTCACCAAAGACTCTGTCTCACTAACCTGTGAAGGAAACTCTACTGAGTGGAGAATGAGGAGGTTTTTAAAAACTGGCCAGCTAACATACTGTTCCTCCTGGGATAGAAGGACCGGATCCACATGCAAAACACATAGGTCGCAGTTCATCGATGGGGTGTACTGGTGTGAGTCTGAAAAAGGACAGTTCAGCAATGCAGTCAACATCACTGGACAGTGTAAGTTTAAATCTTTTTGTATCTGAATAATTTCAATGGTTTATTATATAGTTTTTGAATTTGTAGTTAACTAACATCGACTAAAGTGTCCTACAGATTCAGGCAAAGTATGGCCAGTCTATATTTGTTATTTATTTATTCTTAAATGAAATACCAGTCCTTATCATTAGTGTCTCAGTAGTGTTACCCAAAAACCTTTGCCAGAAATCTTCTTTTTGACAAACCATTAAACAAGCTCAGCAGGTTTAATTCATTCAAGTGTCATCTCTCAACATCATCCAAGAAAATGTTATAGGGATTTTATTGCTCACTGGAATCTTTATAACAATAGCCACCAACTATTTATGTTAAGTCAGTGAAATAATTCCCCAACCACAACACCTGGATGGATAGAGGTATAGACCCTATACAGAGAAAAAAAGCAGCTTTTTGTCAGCTGACAAGGAATAATACAGCACTGCTAGAGCAAGATGGAAAGCTGGCAACATGGAGGTAAAATTGAGCCATCAGGGAAGACTGGAGAGCAGGAGACTGATAACCCCAACACAAATAACACCAAAGATATGTGGCAGGAGATCCAGACCATCACAGGCTTCAAAAGCAGGAGCATCGTGTGTGAGGCCACACTTAAAGCTGAGCTTAAATAATTTTATGCTTGCTTTGATCTCCTAAATCACAGAGTCAGTTGTCAAGTCAGCCACCAGAGGACCGTTCACTGTCAGTAATCACAGGCAGATGTGAGAAAAATCTTGCTAATAGCGGATATGAGTAAAGCTGCTGGGCCTGATAACAGCGTGCCGTGCACTAAAAACACGCCCCAACAAGCTAGTAGATAAGATTTTAACATGTCACTGTCACAGGGGAGTGTTCTCCCCTTCTGCAAGACAGCCACCATCGCCTAAAAACTGTGCAGTATTTAGTCTAAATGTCCACCGCACTGTGGCTCTCACCACAGGAAGTGCTTTGAGAGAGCGCAAGAACACAACCACTCCCATGAAACTAACTGACAAACTTAGCACTCTGGGTCTGTAGTAGCACACTCTGCAACTGGAAATTTGACTTTGTCACAACCATACCCCAGACTGTTCAGATTGGCTGTCACATCTCCTAAACACTAGAAGTATCTGCTTGTTTGATTATTTATTGATTCTTACATACCAGCTGTATAAATGATAAAACACTTTAAAATGTTATTTTAACAAGCTCAATCCCATTTGTTCAGCTACTATATGCATCTGCAAAATAAATGCACACATTTAATGTATTCTTCTTATTGTACATAACCTTGTTCAACCTACACCAGCTCATCTCTAACCAAAACTTCACTTTCTTCTATCTTTTCCACAGACAGTGATGTGATCATGGTGAGCCCTGTCCGTCCTGCAGCTGAAGGGTTTTCTGTTACTCTTAGCTGCAAGTTGAAGACCGGAGATGCCCTTTCTCATGTGGATTTCTATAAAAACGACAAACTTATCCAAAATGATACCAGAAGTGAATTGACCATCCCTGCAGTGTCAAAGTCAGACGAAGGCTTTTACAAATGTAAAGGAAAAGATTCACGAGGTCTGCTGAGAGGGACGTCATCTGAGAGTTGGATGTCAGTAAAATGTGAGTATGATTAACCCAGTTCATCAGCATTTTTGGTAAGCTCTGTTATGGTCTGAGAAATCACTCAATAAGAATCAAAAAACAAGAGGTGACATTAAATTCTACATTATCTAGAAAGGGCTGTATCAGCAGCTTTTACATCAAGCCCTTTGTGCAGTGCCACTTTTAGTGTGTAGGTCACACAGGGTACATTAATAAGCCCTAAACTGCTTATGGTGTTCACACAGTTGCTGCATAATATGCAGTCAAACCAGGGTGTGCACTTGGTGTTGCTCAGCTTGTCGTTTGTGGGGCCTCTGCCTCTGCTTGTCATTTGTTGTTGAAGAAGTTAGCTGCTTTTTCCAAGTCAACAAACAGCCTTACTTTGCCATCTATGAAGTAAAACCCAAAATACTTTTACACATTTCTTCTCAGATGTTTTGATTGTTCACTCAGGACAGCTCTGCTCACTATTGTCCTCCATTTCCACAGCAAAACATTACTAGCTTAGTTTAATAACAGGTGAATAGGGCATGCAATAGGTCAAGCTGATAGATAAGTTTTAGAGCGTCCTCTGCTGGATCACAAGCCAAAGTACATTCAACAGTCTGATGAACTTTTTCCCTGCATTCCAATACCCATAGTACCATACTATTTACTATGCCAGAAAAAGATTTAGTATGTCCCAATTCATAGTATGTTAAATACAGAATGTCAAAAATACCATAAGATTTTGCAGTATGCAAGCCAGCATGCTTTTCTGGTTATTATTACCCACAATCCTTTGTGATGAGTGTATGAGCAAGAGGGTTAAAGTTCAAGGTGCCATGTTTTGAGGAAGTAGTATATCCCAACTGTATGCATACTGCATGTAACAGTACATACAGTACTCTGAAAGGGCTGTTACTGTAGAAATCATTCAGATGTACCATGTGTTTTTGTGACCATGAGTTGATGCAGGATTTTCTGCACATGCATGCACTTTGCTTCACTGGTGGCCCAGTACAGCTTAGCCCTGGCCAGTCTGAGGATTACCACGTCCCCGGATTCAAAGGTAGCATTGTGGGTTTTCAGGAGCACACGCGGTGATGTTTTTTGGAGATGGTGATATCATCTGTGCATTTGCTAATGTAGCACAGTCAAAGATGCTGCAGACTTCTTCTGGTCAGTTATATGTTAATATGTAGGTGGCAGCTTTCTTGAACATGTTCCAGTCCAGAAACGGTCTTGCAGGGCTGAGGTAGCTCTAGGCGGCTTCTAAACCATTCTGTGATACTGTGATACTTACTGTGTAAGTGTATTTTACTGTGTTGTTATACTTGTTCATTTATCCATGTGTTCTTGTGTGTATAGCCTATGCTGTATGTGTGAATGTGATTGTACAGACTATTGCTATTTTTGCCACCTATCTCCTGTTTTAAAAAGTACCATATAAGAAATTTTAATATAAATTATTTATTATAGCCGTGTCCAGGCCTCTAACTCAGCCAAAGTCTCAGTTTCCTGTGCTGTGGATTGTTGGGCCCATTTGTGGAGTTTTACTGATTATTCTCCTACTGCTGTTTCTGTATCGCTACACAAAGTCAAAAGGTGAGATAACCTCTTCTGATATTAAATTGATTACACTCTTATTAGTCAAAACAGCATATATATTATGATCTACTACTGAAATGTAGTGTAGAATAGATCAATTTGCTGTACAAACTCATGTAACAGCAGATGTCCTTTTTTACAGGTTCATTTTTTATCAGGTTGGTACAACACTCTTTTCTCTCATTCTCAACAAAAGACTAGTACATTACAGTCCACTGTAATCACTGTATGTTTTGGGCCCATCAGACCTCAGAGCACCAATCAGCGCTCTGCTACAGACCACATGATCAACCAGGATGAAACTCAAGGCAAAGAATATGCTTCTCCTCTCAACGGTCAGCCTTAATCCTGATTAATTTCATGTTTTATCCTCAAGTAACATTATCATATCTTATTTTATCATATCATATAATATCCAAATTCATACAATTAAAATTATTAATATGACCTTGGCTTGATTTTCGCTGCTCTGTAGAATATGCTTGTCTCTATGAAACCATCAAAGACCATGAAGAAGCTGAAAATGGTACAGTACATACTTATACATACTGTAATAAGATGATTTCAGGTAACTGTGAATTGCCTGACAGTCACTTTAGTTAAAAATATCTATGTTTCAGATGAATCCAGTGATGTCATATACTCTTTGATTGAGCTCAAAAACATTGCTAAGAAGGGTGAGTGTTTTTTTTTTGTTTTTTTTAATGTAGTGAGAATTACAGTCGAGATGCTTTTGTGGGCCAGCTGTGCCGAAATTAACTCACTTCATGCATTCATCTGATCCTTCTACCAGGGAAGCATAAATTACCAGAAGATGGCGATGTTTACTCAAATTATGAGATTGAATCAGCTGCAGGTACAGTACAACACACTTCACTTTAAATATATCAGAAAGTTTTTATTGGGTCCTGTATTGTCCTGTGTAATTTTTGAATACTACCAATAAGAGAAGCTAATGTCTGTAGTAGACAAACATACTATATAATCTTAGATCCTCCTCATACTGGCCATTAAGAGATCAATGAAAATGAAACGTGGCTTCTGTTTGAAATGACGATCTGATGTATGCTGAGGTATGCTACCATAATAAAGCCAAAAATGACAAAAGTATACATTTGTCATTGTAGACAAGTGTAGACAAAAGTCTACATTCACCAGCAGCTGTTACTGTGCATCATGATTGTCTTGGACACCTTTAAGAAATATGTTTCAGTGTTTGTAAATGGTAAAATGGCTTCCACTGAGTAAGCATTGCTGCAGAAAACAGTACGCACATATCAGTACATTCTCATTGTAAACTGGGGCATTACTGGCAAACAGAAATACAAAATCATCTCTCTTTTCTCTTCATAGGAAGAGCAGCAGCAGCAGATGAAACAATTTATTCTGACGTCAAAACAGGAGCAGCTCATGGTAATAATGGAGTGATAATATAATGTGCATATTGGGATTAATCATTGTAATTATTTATGTTATAAATAGTTAAATACATCCTCTATTCTCGAATCACCCTGAAGCTGTTTTTCCTTTGCTTTTCTTCCAGATTAATAGAGAGATTTGCATCAACAAAGTGAATTGAATGGATGACAACATGAAAAACTACAGTTTTTGTGGCTTTTATGTTCCTGATGTGTCCATCTCTGTTATCCAAAAATTAGACTGTATTGTTTTCGGCCCGACAGCTGATCATTTTAAAGAAATACATGATAAGTTTTAATGTACTGTTACACATAAAGACTACAGTTTATCAAAAAATAATCATTTAAATGTTCCGTCTTTGTTACAATGTACTGTCACTTTATTTTTTTAAAGCTCGTGTAGAAAACTTTGTGTGCAGATGTTCCAAAAAACGTTATTATTTAAGGTTCAATACAGCAGCTTTATGCAGCTTTAAAGGACCAGTGTGTTGGATTTAGTTGCATCTAGTGGTGAAATAGCAGAATGCAACCAACTTGACTGCCAAATGCAAAGGCTGTGAGTGTCAGAACCAGGGTTTAGTTTGTCTGTTATGTAGAAACTCGCAGAACAGGACGAGGAGCAAAAGGACCCACGGTGTATATAGATATAAATGCTCATCATTATTATGTTTTCGGGGACAGGAGGAATGTGGAGGTGCAAGAGCTGAGATGTGGCCAAAAACTTGACGCTTTGAATGAGACAGGGAGCAACTAGATTCTCTACTGCAGAGACACTCATGGCCCTTGTTTTTGTAGTCCGATGAACCATCCTATATTTCTTTGATATTGATCTAAAAATCTAAACAATTCTAAACAAAACTGTCTTTATGATGAGATATCACTGTAAGTGTAATGATGAAATGCTTCAGGTTGAAAATTTGTAGTAGAACTACTGTAGTAGAGTAAGGGAAATAAATCTGAATTCTGTGATCTCTCCCAAGTTGTCTAAATTGTACTTCACCGTTTTGCATATATGGCTCCTCTCTCTCTTGTGATGTTACACACTGTGAAATTATTTTGTTTGCCAACTTCCTCATTTTATTTTATTTTTTTTTCTTATTAAACTGGTGTCAGGTGCAGTTGTATTCAAAACCACAGTCTTTCATTAATGATTTTAATGGTTATTTATTGGCATGCTTTGAGAACTGGATTTCTGTCACTTTAATTAATATGGATTTCACTTATATTCTGATGGCTTAATGTGTTAAACGCCTTAGAGGAACGGACAATGCATCTTTGAATGAGGGAAGAGGAACTGTGACCTTGAGTTCCGTTCAGTCATGCTGACGAGATGCGGCTTCTTCTGTGGTTGTGGTCGTAAAAAATAACCATGGCAGTGTATTGAAGAAGAAAAAGAAGATGTGCTTTGTTAATCATCCTTGGGGAAAATTCAGATTTTCACAATTGTTATTTTTTACACATGCATAGGGTGAATACACACATGCACGTGTTCAAGGGCCTCACGGCACTGCCCTGATGAGGGAAAGGACGCAACCTGCCACATGTTTATATTCATCAGAGTTGGGTCCGTTTGTGCTGGACAGAAACCCACTCACATCCACTAACATCTGGATTTTGTCTTCAATTGGAAAGGGTACAATTGGCATTCACTCCTGTGTCAAATAACTCTGTAGTCATGGGTGATTAATCTGATAGGCAGTGATGGAAACACGACACGTTTAGACCAGCTTGAAGGTATGTGTTCAACTTATGATGTGCTTATCTTTAGTAATGTATCTAAATGGTGGGTTTTATTTACTATATTTTCTCCACAATAAAAGTCTCTTATTTTGTCATATAAAAGCTTTTATTATGAAGGAGCAAATCAGTAAATGTTGGGTTTTCATATACAGTACATTAACACAGCTCCTGTCAGCAGAAAAAGCAAACATGAACCAGTAAAATAAAGCAGATACCTGAAAGTGCAAAGAAACTAAAGTCTAAATCCTCCTGCAGTTGTTAGCGGAGCAACATTTAGCTGTTGGAGCTGAACTTCTGTGCCTGTCCAGCACAAATATGGTGCTGCCAAAAATAAAACACAGCCATGCCATTCATGATTTTTTTTAAATTTGATATATGTATAAAATCACCATTTACTATATCACATATCAAACTGCAGTTCACAGTAGTGAGTGAACTTGTCACACTAACTGCAATGGTGTGAACTTTGTGCCAACAGGAAGGAAGGAGAGATAGAGCATTTTTAGGAGAGAAAAAAAACGAAGAGAGAAAAAAAAAAGCTATGAGCTCATTGATGTGAGATATAGATTCTTTTTTCCCTCCCTGTTTATGTTTAGCCTTGCACATCTAGCACTAAAAGTGGAAACAGGTGTCAGACGCAGAGAGACGGTGTCGGGGTTGGAAGTGAAGATGGGGCACACTTTGCTCTGTGTGTGCTTCTGTGAGTACATCACTGACTTTCTCTGTTTGAATGCTACAGAAAGTATCTGCTGTGAAAATAGTTTTTCACTTTTTTTTGTCTCTAACCAATGTTGTTCAGAGCCGAGGGCGTGAATGTTGTGACACTGTTGTTTCCATAGCAGTAAACTGTGTTTATCTTTCTACCGTATCTTTATGTGATATATAAATTTTCTCATCTTTATTTCTTGGCTGGTAACAGACTGTTATGGTCATGTTGGCTGATTTGCAGTAATGACATCTAGACAATGTCTAACCACTGTTACCAGTTCATTAAAGATCAGCTGTTTTTGAGTGTCTTTGTTTAAGTTTGTGTTAGTTTCCTAACGTCTGATGAAGTTTTTTCAATCTTTATTTTAGTGCTGAATACACTCCTGTACTGCGGACATGCTGAAGGTAACTGGAAATTGTTTTCTGTTGTTCATTGTAGACAATAGCTCCCCTTTTTTCGCATACCCCCTTCAGAAGCTGAAAGTTTATGCCCTTCTCCCCACAATTATTCCAAAAAAAACAATAATTGGAGAAACAATTGATAAGAAAGGATTCACGATGAATTTTAGTGAAATAATGGTTAGCATGATAGCATCAGCAAATTTTTGTTTATTACCAATATACAAATTATATTTATTTATTTTTGTCTCTCGTCACCCACTTCCCCCCTGAAAACTTACACATATCACATCTATCTGAATTGCATCATCTTTTTTGTTTTATTTTCTGTCAGTGTGTTTGTCATTGGTCCATGCATCATCACAAGTAAGGCAATGACTAACAAGTTCTTAATAGTGTTAACTTTGTAGTCCTCAAAACTAAAACTTAACTTCTAGTTTGTACTTTTTCTTTAACAGCATGTATATGTGTGTTGGGCTCTAGATGCTATACTGACCGTTAAGGCAAACTGGTCCACTTTGTTCATTGGGGAGTGTGTTACATTCACATGTCACATAAGGAAAGGAAATGACAAAGACTGGGGTTAAACATTCAGCGCTTACCTGTGAATCCATCTTAATGATAATAGATATTATGATGTCACATTTTAAGTGGAGAGTTTGGATTCTGGATCAAACAATCATACCTTTTTGTCCAGGGTGATAGCAAAGATGTGTAACTCTTGCAGTATCAACCTTGAGATTTTTCTCTTTTTTATTTTTCTCGTTTCATTTCACGGCAAATGTATGAAATGTGCAAAACTGCAATTATTCCACCAACAAGACTAGACTTTACAAGTTTTCAGTCACTTTCTAACAGACAAACCCAAGCCTGTCCTCACTGTGTCTCCATCATGGCCGAGTCCTGGAGCCTCAGTGACTCTGAACTGTAAGGTTGAAGATCCATCGGCAGGATGGAGGTTCAAATGGTATAAGATTGTTCCCAAAATACCAGGCGGCTACAGACGTGAGCTTCTACCTGGAAGCACAGATGGAACTGAACAGGATTCCTACATTGTTCATGGAGAGAAAAACACAGCAGGATATATGTGTAAAGCTGGAAGAGAAGATCCAGTTTATTACACTAATTACAGTGCACCAAGGTTTATCTGGTCTGGAGGTCAGTATGTTGGTCTGTGTCTTTCTCTGTTGTCTTTCTCTGTTCCCGAGTTAATATTTTAAACAATCAAAAGATCATGTTTACTGTTCTGTTCTTATTCTGATATTTCTGTGCTCGAATGCTGTTTTTCAGATTTTCATCCAGTCTCAGTCAAAGTGAGTCCTGACAGAGTGCAGCACTTCTCCTCTGAGTCTGTCTCGCTGAAATGTGAGGGAAACTCTGCTGAGTGGAGAGTGAGGAAGTTTACTCAGAACAGCCGCCTGTCAAATTGTTCTGAATGGGGGACTATGAATGGATCCACATGCAACGTCCACAGACTTCCAAGCAAAACAGCAGTGTACTGGTGTGAGACTGGATCAGGTCAATTCAGCGCTGCAGTCAACATCACTGAGCAAAGTAATCATATTTTTGTCTTATTACTTATCTGTTTTCTATTTGTGAGACACCTGCTGTAGTAGATCTAAGATGCAGTCACAAAACCTGAGATCAAAATGAAGGCGTGTGTGGTCTGATCCATGAGTGCTGAATTTTCAGTGTGTTATATTTAGACTGAACAACCAATGTAGTGAAATGTTAAAGAGACAGTTCACCCCAAAATCAAAAATGCATATTTATCCCCTGCTCTGTAGTAATGTTTATACATCTCGATTTTTTTTTTTTTTTTTTTTTTTTTTTTTTTTGTTTTGGAGACATCGACTGTAGATGTCTGCCTTTTCTCCAGTATAATGGAACTAAATTGCACTAGTCCTGCTGTGCTCAAATTGCCAAAACATATATATTTGAAAAACTCAACAGCAATGTCTCTTTCCAAAGATCATGACCTGGATATTGAAGAAAATCCACAGACCTTGTGAGCAGTTTGCAGTAGATTCTACTGCAGAAATTGCTCACAACAAGGTCTGTGGATTTTCTTGAGCAATTAAGACGTGATTTCGGGAAAGAGACGTTGTTGAGTTTTTGAAATGTATTTTTTGGTGCTTTGAGCACCACAGGACTAATGCTATTAAGCTCCACTATATTGGAGAGAAGGTAGACATCTTCATGGATGATATCTCCAAAAACTGTAATGGTACATATGATGTACATGACTGCAACAGTTGAAACTTGACATTTTCTGACTGTTTTCCAGAGACAGATATCATCCTGGTGAGTCCCGTCCATCCTGTGACTGAGGGAGACCCAGTCACTCTTGGCTGCAAATTGAGGAATGGGACGCTAGCTTCGGAAGTGTCTTTCTATCGAAATAAAGATCTCATCCAAAGTAACGGGAGAGAGGAGCTGAATATCTCTGCAGTGTCAAAGTCAGACGAGGGCTTCTACAGCTGTAAATGTTGTGGCCAAGAGTCACCTCAGAGTTGGGTGGCAGTAAAATGTGAGTCGAACTTTCTTTCACACTTCCTTTCTCAGATGCTGTGTCATAATCTAAGATTTAAAAAGTTGTTAAATACTTAACAGAATTAGAAATAATGATAGCTGACTTCTTATCAAAAACAGGAATTATTTCCTGCGTGTGTACAGGCATGAAGAGTATGTGTTTATCAGTATTATGCTGATCTGTTTCTGTGTCTGGCCACATGATTCCATACATGTGTGCTCTTATGTATGCACTTATGCATTTATATATTAACCATGAATTAACATTTATGAATACTTATTTATCATTACTGCAGTGTCCAGGACTGAACGCTCTTCATTTCTTCTGCCACTGATCACTGGTTTGGGCTGTGGAGCTGTACTGATTATTCTCCTGCTGCTGTTGTGTTGCTGCAGAAAATCAAAGAGTGAGACATTTTCTTTTTAATATTTGATGGATTAAAATTAGATTATTCAAAATCATTTATCAGTTTTCAATACAAAACCATATAAAAATGATTTGTTTTTCACAGATCCATACTTTCCAAGGTTGGTGCAACAATCTCTTCTCTCTTGAACTTAAAAGCAGTATATCTTCCTTATTAAATTTACTGTTTATACTTTATTTTTAATCACGTTTTTCACTATATCTCTTAGGACCACACAACCACAGAGAACCAATCAGAGCTCTGGTCCAGGTCAAGTGTTTAACCAAGACCAAACTAAGCCAGAAGTTCATCTCCATGGTCAGCCTTAAAAATAATCGATTAATTTCATGAGTTATCAGTTCATATTTATGGCTTTATCATTTCTACCACTCACTCTGATTTTTAATGACTGTTTCCAAAATCAACTAATCAGTCACTTTGTCAAATACAATGAACTCATCTACCAGAGCTTAAAATAGTTTGTTGCTTCTAGCTCAGTTAAATGCAACAGAGGCCGACTAGACAGAAAAACACATTTTCAACCATCCCACTATAAGAATAGATAATAACACTATCATGGGTTTATGTTATAACATTTTATACAATTTGAGTCACACCTAAATACAAATATGCATTTGCAAATATTTCTAAGACAATTTTAAAATGTATTTGAAGGTATTTAAAGAAAAGAAGTAGCTCATATCATGAACTTTTACTTTGACTTCACTGCTCTGTAGGTGATGCTTGTCTCTATGAATCAATCGGAAGCCCCCAGAACACTGATAATGGTAAAGAAAATACTTTTTATTTACACAGTGCAACCAGAAACACAAGAATGGAATGATTTACGATGACTTACCATAACTGACAATCCCATAAATTCTGAACCATGTGTGTTTCAGATGCAGACGTCACATACTCTTTGATTCAGCTTAAAAATGTTAAAAGTGAGTACTTAAGATACCAGCATAAAATACTATAGTTAAGAGACATTTTCCAGCCTGGAATTGCCTAAATAAAAGAAAGTATTCATTTACTTCCTCATGCATCTGATTATTTTAACAGAACAGTGTAATGAACCAGAGGAGAGGTCTGTGTACACCACAGTGAAGATAAGAGCAGCTGCAGGTACAGTCACTTACTAAAGTCCGTCTAACATTTTATACTGAAAGTCTGAAATATCACTGAAAATGACCCTGAAGGTCAAATGACCACAGTCATCTCATGTAGTTACTACACACCATCACCAGGTGTCGACAGTGAGAAATTGTCTAATGCTACATGACATAGAGGCTGTATTTGTATTTTTTAAATTACAAATCCTGTCATTTGATTCTGATGTTTCATAAAAAAAACTTAATTGTACTTCCTGTTTTTTTGTTTTTTTGCCGTCAGGTTATAGTGCTCAATGCTTATTTTCTTTTTTTTTCTGTCTTGGGATTTTAATTGATTATTTCATTGATTAGCAGTGTGTATGGAATCTCCAAATCCTTATTTGTTTATTTCCTTTGCATGAATTATATTCACTCAACTTTGTTTCACTCTTTATTTCTCCTCTGGGTGTAATTTCAAGTACATATGATCCATCAAAGTAGATGACCGTCACTAAAACAGAGAGCTGAATGAGAATATTACTTCAGTTACAACTGGGATACACGTGTTATAGGTGGAGAGAGAGTCTGTAACCATATAGAACATGCAACTACATTTAATGGATAGTGAAAAAGCACCCAGATTATCTGATAAATAATCCACAAGGCCTATTGATATTATTGTGTGTATTTTAACATGATATTAATATTATTTTTTTTGAAATATCACAATCATTGTCAATAGTGTTGCAGATGCAATCTGGGACTGTACTGATGAATAATCATCTCTCCTTTTATAGGAAATCCATCTCCTGCAGAAACAGATGGAGCTGTTTATTCTGAAATCAACCTAGGAACAACTCCAGGTAATAATGCTGCTACGTAACTTGCATGTTGTGATTTGTGCCTTTAATTATATCTTTAATATCCTTGTATCTGCTTTCTCTGGTTTTCTTCCAGGTCCATAAGGAGAAGGTGTTTCCCTCGTCTTTTAACCATGAATTGACACTGTATGCAAATGGATGTAATTTTACACTTTTAAATCTTAATTTTTGATCATTTTATGCACCAAGCCACACTGTTGTGTTTGAATTTGATTTTGTATGATTTTCTCCACACAGTTTTGTGCCTCACAGTTACCAAACGGCTGGACATCTGGAAAAAAAAAAAAAATGACTGGACAGAGAAGACATAAAACCAGAAATGTCAGAAAAATTAAGAATTAAATCTTTTGAAGGCTGCTGGCTTTCTTTTGTTTTAAGTTTCCAAATATAACATCGGCAGAACTGTTGCAAAGTTGAGGGCTTCGTCCCTGTGTGTCCTGTATACTAATCTTTATAGTAATGTCTTCATGCATGCATGTCTGCAGGAAATCAACTCACCTAATAGTTTTAAACACATGGGAAATGATCCAATACTTGTACAATCAGATGTTAATCAAACTGCAACTTTAAATGACAATGACAATTACACCCAATGAAGAGACAGGACATTTTTTTCCAAATATTTTACAGTTACATTTGTGTTTTGTGAAGTGTTTGGTTTCAGAGGTGAATAAGACTGATTGAATAAAACTGATTTTATTTTTTCCCAGCTGTGAGCAGCTCATCCATATTCCTTTGTGACTGCATTGCAGGAGAGCAATCACCACTAGCCACACGCTTAGAAAACAGTTTTTCTTAAAGCAAAACCTGCATAGAATAAGCAAATAATGTGGATTTGGGACAGAGGTGCAGTTTCATTGACAGTGGTCCTTCAGGTTCATGGTCAAGCAGAATTTCAGCTTTCAGTACTGAATGACGAGCTGTACTTTCTCCTGTTACTCTGTCTTTTTTTTTTTTTTTTTTTTTTTTTTTTAATCTTTTGTGAGACCGTCATGTGGATTTTTTCTGTGATTTTTTTTTCTGCTTGTATCCTGGGCAACCAATCACTGTACCTACATGGCAATACTTATTAATATTTCTTAAATCTCAGAATAATGTTACACAACATGTGTATTGTTGTGCAGGTGCAGGTGGTCTGTACAATTCTATCCATATATTTGTATGTGTAAGTGAAAGGTTACAGTATATACTGTATATAGTTTGTGTGTTGTTTTTAATTCATATTTTATATTTTAAGTGTACATGATTTATCACTCAGTCATTTTTCTATCTTTCTTTTCTTTTCATGCTGACCTCAGTCATCCTTTGTTTTGCCTCCATCTGATAGAAGATATAACCTGCCAAAGTGCAGGACCTGCAGTTCTAAAAGCTCATCAGTCTCTGTGGCTCTTAGTTGTTTAAATAGTACTATGAAATTCTGGTGTGTAAACTATTGTATGTTGTGATGATAATTGTATTCTGATGACTGTTCAATGAATTTCCCCTCAGTGATAATAAACACTGAAACCTTGAGCTTGACTCTGGTAGCTGCTTTACTTATTTGGTAATGTTGCAGGGGGTCAGATAGGTCTGGCTGTCTTACACACCTGCCTTACCACAGCCTTCATGCTTTTTTCAGTTTATTATATATTATTGTTAGTGTTTGTTGGGTCTTTCCAGGGTTTGATGTATTTTCACTCAGATTTAATCACTGCATTATTGTCAATAATTATCATGCCATGTACAGTATATGGGGCCCATGCAATTACTTTAACACTATCCTTGGTTTATGTACTACCACCAAAGGCTGGCATATAATCCAGACAAGCAGGTTCACAATGTGCACACATTCTGCTTCTCGGACACTGCAGTCAATCCACGGCTCCTAAAAATGAACATTCAGATTAATAGCGGATGATTGTCAGAGGGTGCCATGCAGAAGTGTCACATTTATGTGTTGATGAAAAGATCTCTCAGAATCAGAGCAACAGAGTGTCATGCTGGACATGAGGATGGGACACACAGTGCTCTGTGTGCTGGGGTTATTCTGTGAGTACATCAGAAACTTTATTAACACATCAGTAGTTTGGCAGTTTTTGTTTTGTTGTTATTCATTTAGCCTGTGTGTGGATCATTGTTTTAAGGCACGATCGTGGCAAATATCCTAAATTATTCATGATTCAGTAAACTTTTTAGAGTTTAAACTTAAGCTTAAAAACTTTTTTATGGTCACTATTGTGACCAATGGGATTAAACATCTGCTTTTAAGCCAAATTTAGATATGCTATCTGGAGCACTCCGGTAGGATATTGTGACATGTAAGCACCTGATCCAGCTTTCTGACCATCATGTTTACAGACCAGAGTGGCTGTCATGGTGATAGATGAAAATACAGTCACCAGGGATGTGAATAACCAGGTTTCTCACCATATCTCCATAAGATGTTAAAAACCATAATGAGGCTAAAATCAGGTTACTCATACTCATATAAAAGAGAAGAAATCCAGATGGATAAATAGCTCTGCAACCTGTTTTATTTGGGGTGAACTGTCCCTTTAACAGCAGCAGCAGTGGTGAATCCAGTTCAGGATGTGTTTAGTCCTGAATCTGTTTTTAACATGTCAGCATTGTTAACATGTGGTTAGTTGATATACAATCAGCTGATCATGGTGAGTGAATCAGATGTGACCTCAGTGCTTTTCTGAAACAGTTCTCCATTTATATTTTTACTGTTGCAGCTGTTTCATGCTTAGTTTGTAAGAAGCTTCATTCAATAACTTAGCAATGACTCAGGCTGGCATGTGTGTGATATGAAAAATAAATCTAATCTGAAATAAATAAATCTCTGACCTACTTTGAGACATCTGAACCATAGACCGTCTGATCTGAATATGGCATTGGTTACATCTTTTTAAAAGGACAGTTCACCCCAAAACCTAAAATGCATATTTTCCCCTGGCCTGCAGTGCTGTTTATCCATCTAGATTTTTTTTGGTGTGAGTTGTAGAGTTTTGGAGATATCAGTCGTAGAAATGTCTGCCTTCTCTCCAGTATAATGGGACTAAATGGTACTTCATAAGTTAACTATGAATTAACTGTTAATGCTTACTACTACATTAGCTAATGTTAAGTCAATCATTTTAGGCCGTTTGTGCCTGATATAACAAAATCCCCATCAGGCTATGATATAGTGTGAAGTCACAGTGACCTTGAATTTTGACTGTTACCAAAAGTTAGTTGGATCAGCATATGAATATGAATATGTCCATATTTTTCTCCTCCACCTGCATTGGCTTTATGCCCACCTTTGAGAGGTTAGCACTGCCAACTGCCAAATAATTTAGTATATTTTGAGACTAAGACTTGGCTATCATTTCTGCCTTGCTCAACACTTATAAGTGTTGTGCCACTGAGATGGATTAATGCAAGTTTATGTGTTTATTTAGTTTATATCTTCCAAAATGAATAATTACTCGCAACCCCTTCCATATTATTTCTGCAAGACTAATTTCTGAAGAACTTTTGACTATTATTTATCATATAAAGCGTGTCAGCGTCAATGACATGTTAATCCTGGAGCAAACAGCAGCCTGGCTGCACATCCCTTCATGCCAGTCAACAGGCACCTCTGCTCCTCTGCTATTTTCTAATCAAACATAGAGCTGATCTTTATAATAACCTCATGAATTTAAAGCTTTTTATGTATTCCTTGATAAAAAAAAGAAAATGGACCATCACATTGTATGAGGATCTGCAAGGAGGTGCCTTCTTCCTGCCTGTACATGTCAGTCTATTTAGTGTTGTACCAAAGTGAATTCTGCTGACCTCCTCTATATGACGGTAAATCAGGGTTTATGTTATGAAAATTTTGTGAATAATAACCACTGACAACTAGATGGGCTACTATTGTAAGTCTGAGAAACTTAGCGTCCAACCCACGGCTTACAAAATAAATATGACTCAGCTGCACTGTTACTGTGGGCCATCACACAGTGGTTTATTAATGAATGTGATTTTGGGAAGGAAGCGCCATCTCATGGTGACACCCTGCAATTGATTAAGAGTCCTGCAGCTGGGAGGAGCGATTTAAGATGGCTACTGCAGTCCTACTAATGTATCATTAATGAAAATACTGTCAGTCACTTCTCCAGACTAGGGTTGCAAATTTTGTCCCTTTCCCTTAACCAGTAGTTGAAAATGCAAACAATCAATTAAACATTAATAAACATAACAAACAAACAAATATAACAAAACATGTTTTTTTTCCTTATTTTCAATATTTTGGTTTTTGGTCATTATTTTCCCATTTCAACAAGACAGAGAGAAGGAGACATTACAGTGGTGTTAACATCTTATTATGAGTCTCATGTGTAAATGACATCCTGTAGTCTAAATGAGAATCTGTGAAAGTTTGGTGGGGCGACTCAGTACAACATCAGTTCTGTTGCTGTTTTCAGCGCCGTCTGTTTAGAGCAAATGAAGAGGAGACACAGGAGAGGGAGGAGGGAGCGCTTGTTTTGTGTGAGCGCAGCAGCGGGCGTCCAGTGAGAGCGGTGCAGGCAGAGGCAGGAGGAGAGAGACAACAGGGGAAAGTTAATGTGGCAGTTCATTGATGCCAAAAATGAAACAAAAGCGCATCCTAATGAGACGTATCGATACGCCAGTGCTGCAGCAATTTGCTTCTGATTCATGTTCAGCTTTTTGCCAATACAGGCCGTCTGAACCGATGCACTCGTATCTTACACATTAAAGACCGATGCATTGGATGCATGAGTGAATCATGACACCCCTGCTATCTGGTGACTATGAAGAATCTCTGAATTACTAATGTGTTGCCTTCTTATCACTCAGAAGTGTACACCAGTGTAATTACTGGTAACCATCAGCCTCATCTAAATATCTAACTCTCTGTGTGACTGTATGTATCTGCTTACTGTACCTCGAGAACTGCTGATCTGATCTATTTCAAACTTGACAAGTGTGTTTCTGGGGACCCAAGTGCAGTACTGAATTTAGACAAATGTTTCTTTTCACTTTAATGTTTAAATTTGATATTTATTTGCAACATTTTTGTTTGCGTATCACTTTGTATGTTTATGCAATGGGAAGTCAAGTTAGGTTTAAGACAGACAGGCTGTTTTTGAGGAAGCATGTGCTAACAGAAACACTAACTTAGACTTAAATAACTTGCAGAATATTATCTGACAACATCACATAGCAGAGTACTTCCTGATCAAAGGCCAGCAAATGTGTTAACTTGAAAACCTCAAACATCTAGATCAGATATGTTTCTATACACTAGTCTATAGATGATGCTTCTTAGGTGAAATGGATAATACAGCTAATATATTTATTCAGGACATGTGCATTTGTCAACCTCAAACGCATGAAAGTAGCACAATTTTTTATTTTGAAGAACCAGTTGCTGAGAGATTACTGCATTATATTCCATTATGTTTTGAATTGTGACCTCATGACTGAATTCGGTGTGTTTCCCTCACATAAATAAAGACATTACAACTATTATTTGATGCAGAAAAGGCACAAATTGGTGCTTTAAAACATTTACTTTTTGTCACCTGCCAGTATAAGCTAGTGTGTTGATAAAATGACATAATTTAACTTGAAACAGTTAAGTGTAATTGTGAAAAAGATCTAACTGATGATCTATTTGTCAAACTTTTTTTTTTCAGGTCCGACCACAACACTGCATGTTCTGTTTGTCCTCTCACTACCCCCCCTCTCCTCTTAACTTCACAAGTTTCATAGACCACAAGAGGAAACAGACCCGGCTTCACTCAGAGATGCCTGGTGTTCACCTCCGATACTCAAACTGCCTCTTTACATGCAGCGCTCTGCTGCTGTTCAGGGTCTCCTTCCATGGTATGTATACCTCTGGTCAGTAAGGCTGTGCAGTTTAACTGTTGTTAGACGTATTTGTTTGGCTGATGTACTCTTGCATGAGCTTAGAATTACACAGCTAAAGTATATATACTTTGGCCTATATATAGGCCAGGCTTACAGTATTTTCTGCATATGTGCATCTGGGTTGTGTGTGTTTACAATCACATAACAGCTAAGTATACTTTTTATTGTATTTTCAAATGTTCTTCGCGTTGTGTAAATCATTGCCTGTATGTTTGACTTGCCTTGTCTCACCTAAATGTAACTTCTGTAAAAAGCACTGCTGAAAAATGGAGTTGAAGCCTTTAAAGTTATTTCCATTGAATTTGTTCCCAGTTATTTTAGTTGCCAGCTTAAAAATATAAATTAAATTATTAAATTAAGTTATATCACTGGTATAGGCAATGTAATGTAAAAACCTTTCCCCAGTCTAAAATGCAGCCTAATTTCCCATCATGCTATGTGCTGGTCTGATAAGTTTGTAAAGTTTCCTATTTTATGTAACAAAATGTAAACGTTACTTTTTGTTAGTGTTTGTATGTTGGTAATTCATTAATTAATTAACTATTAATGAGGCGGCTGTTACATTTCTTAAGGCAGCTGTACTCTGCAGTGTCTTTCAGGAACTGAGTGCTTCCTGGTTCTCATTCTGTGCTGCTTGCTACAATATTTTATTTAATTTATTTTTTCTCCACAACTGTCTGGTGACCCCAAGAAATTATCTTGCGATTCCCTTGGGGGTCCAGACCCCCAGGTTGAGAACCACTGCTGCAGATGACCTGAAAGCAAACGCATACAAAAGCCAATTTGTATTTTGGGCAGTTGTACAGGGTGTGTGGATAAGGCATGAATGACTGTTTTCCAGCATTTATTTGCTCCTGCAGAAGACATTAAAACATTAAAAGCCTTCTAGTCTCTTCCTTCTGCGTTTCTGCAAAATGGCACTGAGTAGGTTTACTTTTTTTCTCAAAATACATATAAATTCATTATTTTAGCATCACATTATATATTTAACCCATTTTATACATTGCTTTGTTGAGAGCTATTGAATTTCATTGGAAAACATTCAGCATATAGGAAATTTTACCAACAAATAACCTCAAAACTGTGAAAAACCACATACAAGAGGAAAAACAATGCCACCTAGTGGCCAAAATACAACAAGACATTATACCACTACCACTTTCCTGGCTTCTGGAACCTTCCAAATAGAGATAGATGTGGCATATCCCAGTCTACAGTTTAACCAGTGTTTCAGCTGTATTATATTTCAAATGGACACATACACAGACACCTATGGACACCACAGATATTACCACATGCAACACCAGTGTCTCTGTGTACAGACATGCTGGAGCAGTGAAATTAAGAATTGTTGTCTTTTCATGACCTTAGAAGCCCTACAGCATGTTTTAACAGTAGCCCTGGACAGACAAACCAAAAGCTGGCTCTAGATATGGCCTTCTTTTGCTTTCTTTCTTTCCTTCTGTCTTTCTTTCCCTATAAACAGCGATGACCATCAGCCATTATATCCAGATCACATAAAGCTGATACTCACTCTGTTGTTTGCTCTTGTGTTTCAGATGTGGAGGCTTTCCGTTGTCCACATGTCATGATCCACAAAAAAGTTGGAGACACAGTGGAGTTTTCGTCATGCTTACCACCTGAAGGGGTCACTGAGGCACAGTGGAAATATGGACGGGAAATAATTGCAAATAAAGATAAGCCTGTTTCTGAAAAACAGTTTAAAAACAGATTATATTTAAACCCCACAAACTTTAGTTTAACAGTGAGATCTCTGACTCTCCAAGATTCTGGTGATTTCAGTTTCCTCTCAGAGGCAAATCACCAACAAAGGAAAACAGTTGAAGTCACTCTGCAGGTTCATGGTAGGATTCCTCTGTTTTTGTCAAACTTTGCAAATAAAAAAAGAGTGGAGGGGAGTTACAGGGTCTATTCCCCATAAAATCAAAAGAACATGTTTTTCCTCTTTCCATTAGTGCTATTTGTCCATCTAGATTGTTTTGGTGTGAGTTGCCTTCTTTCGAATGTAATGGAACTAAATGGGAATCAACTCAAAGTGCCAAAAGTACATTTGAAAACCTCAACAGCAATGTCTCTTTCTAGAAATCATGACCACGTTAGTCAAGATAATCCACAGACCTTGTTGTGAGCATTTTCATGGAGGAATTACTTTGTTTTTGGTAGAAATAAAGCAGTTCTGGTGGATTCTACTGCAAAAACAAAATAGTTCCTTCATAAAACTGCTCACAAGAAGGTCTGTGGATTGTCTTAAGTAACACTGTCATGATTTCTGGAAAGTTATTTTTTTTTTTTTGGGGGGGGGGCATTGAGCACCACAAACCAAGTGTCCTCTAGTTCCATCATACTGGAGAGAAGGCAGACATTCCTACAGCTGATATCTCCAAACAACTCACACCAAAACTATTTAGATGGATAAATAGCACTTCAGGTAACAGGATTTTGGGGTGAACTGCTCCTTTAAAAAGAGTAAACCCTGTAGACCACTTTCTAATCTTTGCTTAAAGCTAGCAATCCCAGGTTACACTAGCAACTAATTTACCTTAATCTCAACTGGCTGAACTGTCAGTGGTAAAATTGCATTGTGGGTACTGTAGTTTTTGACAAAGAAGAATCTGTGTGGTAAAAACATAATATTTCTGGTTCTGTTGCATTAATCCATCATGAGTCTGGCAATGTTGGAGAACAATGCTAAACCTGTGGAGTCCTAGTTGCTAATTCAGAACTATTATTATTGCAATTATTACAATTATTGTTGCAATGTTTTACTCTTTGTCCACCGTTTCATTAGAGCTCATAACAGAGCAGCCCATCCTGACATGTAATTCCACCTGGCACCCCTCCAATAAATCCTGTACATTTTCGCTGGGGTGCAGTGTCTCTATCAGCAACATCAGCTACAGCTGGACAGTGAGGAACCAAACCAGAAGTGGCTCCAGGCTGCAGTACATCCTCAGGGAGGAGGAGGGAGACACTGAATTCACCTGCACCATTTACAATGTTGTCAGTGAGATGTCGACATCTAAAACTGTGAAGTGCAGCAACGAGAAAAAACAACCACCAGATACAACAGGTATACATATATATAAGAGATTATTAGTGTTATCAGTGAGATGTCAGCATTCACAATAGTGAAGTGTACCATCAAGAAACAAGAAAGAGGTCTGTGTAGAGGAGAGAAAATATTATTTGTTTTACCTTTATTGTATGTGTATCTTTTAGGTGCAGTGTGCATGTAATGTGAATATAGTTAATTATTGTCGTGTCAAGTTCTCTAAGTTCTCTTTTCATTCTGTTTTAATGTATCACAGAGTTGATTAAATAAAATTATATTTTTATGAAACAAAAGCTACTATCTGGACATGCTTGTTATTATTAAAGAAAAAATGTATGTCCAAAATGTAATGCAATACAATTAAGATTTCTGATTTTAACTTTTTAAGTTCTTAATTTAAAAATTATTCAAATATATTATAACATTAATATATATGTATAATATTCTAGGACTGTGAACGTCATTTAAGTTTATTCCCTTCATCTTTACCCTACATAATATCTTTGTCTTTGTCTTTGTCTTTATCTTTAACTACCCTAATGGAAAAAATGCAACATGTATTTTTGACAGTTGCTTGGACTATCAGGGCCCATCAGGACTGGTGCTGGAAATTAGCTTCAGCTATAAACACGAGTACAGTACATCAGTCTCAACTGTCAATATTTTCTGTGCTTGTCTCCCAATATAAACATGACCTCCATGTACAGTGCATCTAGCTAAAACATGATTTCAAATTGAAGCAGTTATCAATCACTTGCAGCCACTAACAGCTGGTTAAGAAGAGTGAGAAGCCAGTTGTCAATGATCATATAAAACGGAGCAGTCAAAAAAACAGAATTACTGCCAGCCAACAAAGCACCATCAGTCAAGTGACATTTAACATCGATGTCTGTCCAGACTCATATAATAAATGTAGTGAAGACCTCAAAGGAATTTAATATGGAAGTTTTCAACTATACATGTATGATTCTAGTAAATAATTTCAAGTGAGAAACATGTTCTTTTCACTGCAGTCTTTAAATAAAATATTTGACTTATGACTCATAAACAGACACGGATTAATTCAGCATTAATTTGAATTTTAATTAACATGAAACAGACAAACAGTAACACAAGTTGCAGACCTGAATAGAAATTTAAAAGTACACCGTGATTGTAGTATTTCAACTTGGCATGTTTCCTCAATATCTCATGATATTCATGGTCGTTCTATGATTTGATGATTACAGTAAATATATTACAGATTTATCTGTAAGTGTTACATAATTTCAGTTTATTGAAATATGTATTGTTTATTATTGCAGATTCCAGCTCAGGTGGATCTATTGCACTATTGATTATTAGGCTGGTTATTGGGCTTGTTATTGGAGTTTTGCTGATGCTCACGCTGCTTTACTTCACAAAGTCAAAGGGTAAGTTCTTCTCTTGCTGAAGGTAGATTGGTAACTAACAATCAGTGAATAATTCTGAAGTCATGCATCTCAACAGTGGCTTAATTTGGAACAACAACAACAACAAAAACAAATGTAACATTTTTCTTTTTCACAGATCCATGTCGTAACAGGTCTGGAAACTTTTATCTACAACTTAACAACATAACTACATGCTTCAGGCTCAACCAGCCTGAACCAGTCAACCAAGATGAAGCTCAACAGCATGTGTACTCCTCACTCCTCCACGGTCAGTCCTCCATCTGATCCTGTTTGCTTCAATAACCATTTTTAACCCTTCATACAGCACTCCTCATAGTCAGCTGGTTTTTGAAAGAAAATTCCCCCCAAAAGACTAAAAGATGGGGAATTGAAAATATTTTTGCATACTCACAAACATGAATTAATATGACTTCTAGGTGATGGTAGTGTCTATGAAACAGTGAGAGGTTCTGAAGCTCCTGGAACAGGTACTGTATAATCCTTAATTACCATGGAGCTCTTTAATAGCTCAATTATAAAAATAAAAGTAACTAAAAATATTCTTATTTCAGGTGGACCACCGAATCAGTGATGTCACGTCAGATCATCTCAAAGATCTTGGCAAGTGGAGTAAGTACACTATCTTAAATGAGTCAGCATGTGCATAAAAATAACAGCATCTTCTGCATGATGCATTTATGGTGAAACAGTTCTAATCCCTGGTTTAGATTAAAATTGTCTCACGTGTGACTTAAAGTATATCTCTCCCACTGTACAAGTGACAGCTGACAGTAAAACAAATACTGACGATTCATTTCCACGTAGACACACCAGATACCATTTTGTGACCATTTCAGGAACTGCAGTGATCATAGCAACACATCTCTGCAAGAGGAACTGTAATGATGAGTAACACCCACTAAACTTAGTGATTTTCATTTCTGGCTGCCAACATCTGGATGTGAAATGTCAGGGCATGTTAGGTTACTTTTTCAAAACAATCAGTATATCAGATATCTGTTCATTGTATAGTTTTAGTGAGAACTAGATTACTGCTAGTAGATAAGTCTTATTTTAGTCTAGCAGTTGCTGATGACTGATGGCCCCTACTGGCCAGCTAAGAGAAGTGAGAAGTCAGCACTTGGTAAAGGTTATAGTATATAGTTTTATGTAAGTTTTTCAATGTTTCCCAAAAAATATTGTGTTGTCAGGCTGATGTGTCCAGTAGTATACCAGTTTAGTTGTGAACAAGCTCCAACTACACACAATATGTCAACACTAACACGACCTCATCATACGTTGCAGCGTCCCTCGCTGATCACTTGCGGCCCCTAGTGGCCAATTAAGAAGAAGAGAAATCCACTGTTGATGGTCGTGTAAAGCAAAGCTGTCAAAAAATAGAATCACATGTTAATTAGTTAGTTGTACACTTATGCCAACCAGTTATGTTGCAGCTTACGTCCATGTCTGTTCAGACTCTGTAATATATGGAGTGAAGATTTTGAAGAAATTTAATATAAGGTATCAAGTGTAGTCTTTGGTGGAATGAAAGTTATCACCATATTGACATGTGTGCACCCAGTAAATAATTTCCAGTGAGAAACATGCCATCTTCACTCGAAGAGTATTTTTACAGAGGACTGATAGAGAGCTGAACATTATGATGTCACAGTGAAGTTGACCTTTGAACTCTTGGATATATACTGTCATCACATCATTTCACCCTATTAGATATTCGTGTGAAATTTTGTCATAATTAGAATACAAGTTCTTAAGTTATGGCCAAAAGTGTGTTTTGTGAGGTCACTGTGACCCTGACCTTTAACCAACAAAATCTAATCAGTTAATCCTTGAGTCCAAGTGGACATCTGTGGCGAGTGTGAACAAATTCCCTCATAGCATTTTTGAGAAATCAAGTTCAAAAGGTTGACCTGAAAACATAATGCCCGTCAGCATACTGTCACGAATGTGCACAAAAAAAAATTAGGCTGATGGTTAGAGCAGTATGCAAGATTAGCAGCGGACAAGCTGACACACATACGCACACACACAACTGATCACATGATCTCCACCAGGTTTAAGTTAATAACCCTTGATAACATTTTAGGGCTAACGCTGCTTCTTGGGTATAAAATGGTCTTAATATCACCAACTGTAAGTTATGGTTGTGTTCATGAATCAATGAGAGGTTCTGAAGAAGAAGCTACAGTATAAACTTGCAACTGTTTGATAACTTACTCCCCCCTTTATTTTCTCTTTTTTTCCCACTACACTTATATCTTTCTATGACTCTAATTCATTAGATATTCTTCACTTGTTTCCTCTGATTTGGTTCCAGGTCCATGAAGAGAAGTGCATCATCACCAAAGCACAAGAAGCACAGATGGAGACATGAAAAGTGGTCTTCATGTTTATGCAGTTTGTGTAGCATTTACTGTATATGTCTTGGAATAATTGCAGGTTTAGTACCCAGGTGATTGCTTCACGATTCCTGATGTCCTAATCCACAGGATTTATACATAACTAACATAAAGCAAACTAAATTATATTTACTTTGTTTGTTATTTTTATTTTTGGGGGCTTTTTGCTTTTGATGATGGGAACAGCTGAAGCGTGACAGAGTGGGTTTTCACACTGATGAAAATGTTCTCATGCGTGCATGCCTGCTTACATTTTCAGCCACTTGGTGGTGCCATGTGGTTTTCTGTTCAGTTAATTTGATGCTCAGTGGTTGTTGTGGTCAGCTGTCAGCAGTTGCATCAGTGAGTTTGTGCATGATGCATAAAATGTTTAATGTGTTTAACTCTAATACTGTATCAAAAGTGTTTGCAGATTCTTGATTAATGATTTAAAAGGTTTGCATCATGTTTTTTCTTCTTCGTCCAAGCAAACAATATTACACCTTGTTCCCTACTGAATTCTTAAATACCACAGTATGCATGTTGTATGAAACTATGTATGTCATCTTTTACTCAATGCCCACTTCCTGTGTGCATTGTAATTCATTTGAGATTCATGATTATGTCAGTAAACTAATTTTATGTAAACAGGTAATTACTGTGCAGTCCTAACATGGCAGAGCCATTATTGTCAAATAAATAAAGACACTGTTGAACTCGTCTGGTTGGTGTGTCACTCTGAAGGGTCAGGGTGTGTCGTTATGTCTTGGTTCTGTTTCTCGTCAACTCACTGACCGGTGTCATTTTACTGACACTTTACCACTTCTCCTTTCAAAAGAAATGTCAGCTAACACAATGCTGTATTTCAGGGCTTTACCAAGTAAATGGTCAGCTGGTTGCTTGATCACTGTAAATGGAAATGACTGTAATTAAAATGGAAATGGATTGTTTCAGATTTAAAAATGGTGACAGACAGAAGAATGGGAGTGTCTGCTGTAAGAACAGTTCCTAAAAACAGAAGTTGACACAGTTAATCCACTTGATCATGATGACTCCACTGTCCTCAGTGCTTAATGCCCTGAAGAATGCTTACAAAAAGCCATGTCATGTACTTTCTGCGCTAGAACTGCTGAGGGGAAAAAAACAAACAACTTACGAGGTTTGCATGAATCACAGAAAAAAAAAAACAGTCAAAAAAAAAGGCCTTTTTTCATTGGCTAGATTACACATATTTACATTTTTTTGCACATTTAGAGAACTATTTCAATACAGTGGTCAATATATCATAACATAGCTATTGAGATCATTTATGAAACCATTCTGGTGTATAAAAGTTTTATTCACATTATGTTTAGTCAGGTTCCTGAATTCTTTCTTCACTCTCTAACGTGTCCAATATATCCCATGTTTTCCCGGAAGTTATAGCAACTAGTGACTCGTAGGAAACACAGTTACCTTGAATAAATGACAGATTTCTCAGTGTTTGACCATTGTTGGAAACATTTGGCATAATGTAAGTATATAACTCAACAGAATATATAACAGTGTTTTAGACATTTTAATGTGGGAATATTACATAGCTGTGATTGTAATAAAACACAGCAGTAGTTAATGATTTATCCTCTGAAAGGTTAAAACCAAGCCCCGCAGCCTCTGAAAAACAGCTGTTTTGTGCTTTGGTACAATTTGCCCTCACTACAGATGTTACTTATGAGTGTTCAGCTTGCTTTTCGCCATAGTTTTAATTCCACTTTTAATTAAACTCCACTCTCTGCCTGCATCCTGTCTCCCCCTCCGCTTGCATGGTAGCTGAACTTCCTCTACTCATTTCTGTCGCTCATGTGTGTAGAACAGTGGAGAGACTAGAGCCCCTCCTTCATACACATGTGCTGTCTGGCTCGACTCGGTTTGACCCAGCACGTCAGTCCAGAACAGCACAGTCGAGATTCACATCTCAGCAACACTACAAAGCTGTAGGCGATAGTCTTTAGTGAAGCAGCTGTAAGACGCATGATGTTTCACTTCCTATAAATTATTCACAATAAAAGTCCCCTGTTGTTTTGTTATTGTAAAGCTTTTATTATAAAGCAGCAAAATCAGGCAATGTTGTTTTCATCAGCAGTAACTTAACACGACTTCTATCAGCTGAACGAAAACATGAATCTGAAAGTAAAAACAGCACGACACTAAACTTCAAAACACTGTGATTCATTTAAAGCTTCGTCCAATATTTGCGTTAAAGCAGTTGTTCCTAAACTTTTTCTGGCACGCCCCACCTTTGTAACCTGCCAAAAGTTTGAGTCCCCCTACCACAAAATTTTCAATCAATCATTGATAATAATTGGGGATGGAGCTGATAAAAAAATAATCCAAATTTGATTTTTAGTGAAATAAAGTTTTTTTTCCCCCCTTTAAAGATTATATTCATTCAACTTTGTTTCACTCTTTATGGGTCTTTAGGTCTTCCCACCCTGCAGTGGCTCTGCGTCCTCCTTGGGGGAGGCCCGCCCCTCATTCGGGAACCAATGCATTACAGAAACGGACCAACTAACAGACGGACAAAACCGTAAAATTTCACAAGAACTGGCAATATTGTGAAAATTTAAACAATACAAGGTTTTGTAATTTGTGCAAGCTTATTTAAAACTTGCAGATTTGAAAATAAAGTGACAGACATGACATGTAGGCTGAAGAGGTGAGACTAAGGTGGGATTTCAGCGTCAATCATAAAGAAAAGGTACCAGTTTACAGAGAAGTGACTGTAACATGGAAGAAGTAAACAGGGTTTGGTTAGCTGCTCTTTCAGTGGGCAGCGCCCTGACAGCTTGTGTTTCACACTGTGGGTTTCTCATCAAAGCTGTACTGTGAGTGGGCCACCAACTAAAAGTTAAAGGAAATCCAGGCAGTGCACAGACCACGTCTGCAGAAACATCATGTACTAAGGTGACGCTTGCTGCAAACACGCAAGTAACATGTATAGACAGTGGCTACCAGTAATCTCTCTCTTGTTGAGACGAGTGAAACCACATTCTTCCACTGCTGGTTGCTATGAGAATCTGCAGTAGTCACAGGGGCATGCTGAAGAGTCCACACATGATATCGTCATTTTTCCTCGCACACTGACATTATCCCAACTAATCCATGGATTTGAGCTTGTAGACAAACATATAATATATGACTATGTAGTATTTTAGCAGTATGTTTATGCAAAATACTTTAAATAGGGCAAGACATCATGCGGTCGGCAAAATTTTATCAAGCTGTTTTAGGGAAGTAAGGTTCAAGCTGCATTGCTAAAAGTAAAGTCTGAAGTCTTATCTTGGTGTAATGTCTTTAAAGTATGTAACCATCCTTATTATATTTCTTCTTTCCCTTTTAAAGAAATCCCGCTCAAGCTATCAAAACCATATTTGACGATGATTACTTTGTGGCGCGACACTCCCTTATATACATTTAACACATTTATTAAGTCTGTAACGTGTTTATTTTTATTGTGGTCACCTAGCCACCATGGACTTACATCCTCTTTTACAGGTGCATCGTCATTTGTTTGTGATGAACCACAGAGATGGCCTTTATCTTTATCACTTCCTTCTGTGCTCTCGAGGCCACAGACAGATCATTAGTTCTGCTTCAGATGCATGCAACTTTATGCCTCATCATAAGCTCAGAGAAACACTGCAGAGCAAACAGGAGAGAAAAGGTTTTTATTTACTCATTGTGTAGAGGGAAGCATTAAGATCTGTCCATCCCTGACAGATTACAGCCCTGAGCACAGACGTGTAAAATGCCCCCATCCATCCTTTATAAAAGCTCGCTCAGACTGAAAGAGACACAGTCTCTTTGTACGTAGTTAGTTTTGTGTCTCCTCGCAGTTGTTTTTTCCTTTTCTTTGTGTAGTTTTGAGTCCCTTTGTAGTTGTTTTGTGACTCTTCGTTGTAGCTGTGCATCTTTTTGTAGTAGTTTGATGTCTCTGTTGTTGTTATGTGTCTGTTTGTTGCACTTGTGTGTCTCTGCAATTAATTTCTTCATCCTCACAGTCATGTTGTGTCTCTTGGTGGTAGTTTTCTGTCTCTTTGTAGTAGCCGTTTGTCTCTTTGTGACAGTTGTGTGCTTCCTCATAGCCGTTTTCTGTCTCTTTGTTGTAATTTTGTGTTTTGTTGTTATTTAGTATCCCTTTTTTGGTAGTTTTATGTGTCTTTGTTGTAGATGTGTGTGTCTTTGTCATGGTTTCGTGTCTTTTTGTAATAGTCATATCTCTTTGTGGTAATCTTGTTTCTCTTTGTGGTCTTTTTGTGTCTCTTTGCAGTCGTAATTGACTTTCACAAAGAAATGTCAACACTCACTTAAAACAGACGGTCTGCTGCAGGAGTCCCCTGACACCTTGGACCCTGTGAGCCCGCTCAGTAGTCCATCCAGGGTCAGGACTGGACCTGAGTGATTATTCAGCCACTTGTCACATCCTGCCTGAACTACTGCAACTGCTTCCTCACCACAGCCGCTGATGGTAGTACAGAACGCTGTCTGTCTTAAACCTCGCCACATTTGTCTCCCGTCATTACAGAGCTCCCTGTCGCAGCTTGAATTCAGTTCACAACTCTGGTCCCGGCCTACAGGACAGTGAACAGAATGACTCCTTCCAACCTTTATGTCATGGTCAAACCCTACAAACCCTCTGGAAAATTGGCCACGCCTTCTCCTCTGTGAAGTCAGGACAGCTTTTTTTAGACTACACCTCAACAATCCTCTCAAAACTATTACTGTAGCCGGAACATGTGGTAAGTTGTTTGCCTTTCTTTCTCTGTGTTTGACTTACAATAACACCTACCTCTAGTTTCCGTTAATGTAATGTACTATATAGAGTGAAGCAACAACCACCGTAGCATCTTCTCATCAGGAATATCTGCTGACAGGATGTGGTTTCTTCCTGCTCAAATATTTTCAGATGCGGACAGTCCCTAAAACACAAATTCACACTTCGAGCTCCAATATGTTTTTTTTTATTGCAGTCATCTGTAAATACATTATTTGTTAGTTTGATTTAATTCATGGCAGGACTGAGTTGCTATAATAGGGGATCACCAGACTTTATAACAAATAGTCAACTGAGGCGCCATTTACTTTATTAACTTAGTTTTTAAAGTTCATTTTTAACTCTCTCTACTTCTCTATTTGTACTTTCTGATGAGACTATTTTTTTTATCTCGCAGTATATCAGTATATGCTTCTTCTGCTTCTTCTTCTTCTTTGACAGGAACCTTCCCCCACTCTCCACCCTCTCTCTGACTCTCTCTTTTTTCTTTTACTGCTAACTTGTCATGATCAACCAGAAGAGGAAACAGACACTGTTCCTCTCCCTGCAGAGATGGCTGGTGGGCGCCTTCATTGCCTGAGTGGCCTCTTTACATACAGTTCTGTGCTTCTTCTTGGGCTGTGTCTCTGTGGTACGTACAACACCGCTCGTGAGTTCATGAATCTTTACTGTGAGTGCTGTTGGGTTTTGTCTTGTTTTGCCTGGTGTCCTCTGTCATGTGCTTAAAATAGACTGCAGAATTTACTGGATGTGTGCATGTCATTTCAGGAAATGACATGTATTCCTTGGAAGATGCCTACAGTTGGTCTGTCTTTTGTGTTTGCGAAAGCAAGATGGCGTTTAAATAGCACCTGATTTGCGAACTCATCCAAATCCACTTTTTCAGTGTTAAAAAACTGTAGTTGTTCTCCTGATATGTTCACAGTGCTCAACATTTATTTAAGACTTTGTCAGTGATTGTGATTTCATGAATAGGTAACCTCTTACGTCTTCGGGTCTATATTTGTAAGTTTTGCATTTTTTGGTAAACCGTGTCAGCAAATTTCCTGCTGCATCTGCTTGACTACAGGCTCTGAAATCCTGACGCAACTCAGGGACGGGTCATTCGTTCTGTTTAGATCGCTTCCTCTTTTTTTATTTAAGAGCATTGGCTATATTTTATACTAATATTATATACTATTAGCAGTGTGTTCTGGTAAATCATAGTTGGTCATATACAGTAATTGCTTAAACAGGAACAATGGGATGTGGACCTTGTCAGAATATTTGCAGAAGTAGAGGAGTGTGAATATTTAAAAAACTCACTCGTGCTCTATTTATATTTCACACATACAGGCCATCAATATTCATTAGTGTGTAATGTTTTAGTTGCCAAGCACATAGACTACAGTGAGACATGGGGAAGTGGACTCTGTGTTTACACTGATAATGCCTGATTTAGTTGGGTTTTTATTTTATTTGTTCGCACATTTGTAAAAGATACCACTTGATATATTCTTACACAGATCAAATGTGATGGAGGCATGCAATGCCAGAGTTTACAGTTATTTTGAGTTGAATACTAAGGAAATTGATCAGTGAAAGAATACAAATCATGAAAATATGAATGAAGAGTGCTGTGTGATGTAATGTATACTCTTAAAGCAAGAAACACTGTTGAGGGCTGACTGAATGATCAAGTTTGAGATGAATGATTTTACATGTAATTATTCTTAATGCTCATTTGTGGAGACTAAAAATAAGAACAAGTTTAGTGGGATGACTCACCCAAACAGAGTTACAGTGATATGACTAAATCATACAATAGTAGTTGTGGCCTCAGCTGGATGTAACAATAATATCATAATAAAAAATGTTTCAATAATGTACTGCACTGTGATGATGATCTATCACCACAATGTGATATACATGATTAAATGTTTAGTTTATTATTTTTATTTTATTGTGTAAAAGGACTGCTACTGACTACTTACCATTTCTTTGCACATACTACTTTTACATTATTATTAATTTAACAGGACATATTTTCAAATTGTCATTTTTTGATGTTTTTTTTAAATCGTGGCTTTATCATACCATGAGCTTTTCGTATGGTCACCTCCCCGGTTTTTAATGTTAGATAGGTTGGATTCCAAAATCCCAGCACTTTTTTCTATTTTAGTTCTAACAGTACTAATGTCTTTTCTCCAAGGTTAAGATTGTACACCCAGAAATCATGTTGACTGCACTTCATAAATAATAATATTAATAATTTTTATTCATGGAGAATGGTCAACATTCCCCAGCCAGACACCAAAAAGAACAGGTTTTCATAATATTAAGGCATAAGTTGTTCCAATCGCTTATCTTGAAGAGTTCCTGATTTAGCCATTTCAGAAAGGTCTTCATGAGAATAAAAGACAGTCTGCAAATAATACCTTAGACAGTTTGTTAAAAAAAAAAAAACATAAAAACATAAATACTTAATAAAAAAATTTAAATAATAATGAACCAAGGACTGATCTTTGAGGTACACCACAAGTGATCTCATTGCAGGAAACCTGTTTTCTGTCATTACGGTAACTCGAAAGCCAGAGCAATGCAGATTTTTTAACTGTACTTGGTAAAGTTTTTGAAGAAGAATATCCTTTTCGTTCTCAAAAAGTAATTTCCTAGATGCTGGACTTTTTATGTGATGATTTGTGTGAACTGTATTATTATCACCTTCTTGTTGCTGCTGTTTCTGCTGTAAATTCACAAGTAGCAACTGAGTAGCCTCCACCAGTGGCAGCAACACTGACCGAAACTAACAACTGTGAATAAAAGCTTTAGTGTGACATTTGACTCTGAGGTCAGACTGTGTGGTTGAGCTGCTTTTTCTCTGGAAAAACTCTCAGCAGTCTCTGAAGTTCTTTTTTTGGTATTTTGCAGGTTGAAGTGGCAAACCTGACAGCACGTAGCTGACAGTAGTATTCGATTTCTAGTTTTTATTTTCAGTTTCACACAGGAATTTGACCCTTCGCTAAGCCATGTCGTCCTTAGTTACTGATGTTACGTCTGCCAAACTTTCCATTCTTGCGCTGCATTTATGCTCCTTTTCATTTCTACCTGATGATCATGGATTTTGTCGGCTAAAATAATGACTCAAAAGCAGATGGATGATGTACGCTACAGCTAACTCGACTTAAGTCAACTGAGAAGTCTTCAGCTAATGTGTAAATGTTTCCATTTGACACATTTTAAAACAAAAACCCTGTGAAACTTTATTTGTAAAGTTACATAGCATACGTGATACAGTATTAGGTTAATGCTAAAGGAGGCCAAAACTAGCTTACATCTAAGCAAACATTGGTCCGATGGTGAAATACGGCAGGTATGTCTATATGATAGATGACGCAAATATGCTCACTAACATGGGAAAAGGAAGTGCAGGGACTCGATAAGTGCAGCGGACTTTAAGAAGGGTCACCCTGGCGGATCAGCTGGACTGTGATCGTGGAAGACAGCTGAGATAAGAGCTAACATAACCTGGCTTATACCTTAGATAGATGCATCGTCATTGATTCACTTTGATTCTGCATCAGCCCAAATCCTCCTCTTTCAAACCCCCACAGAACAAATGCAAATGTTATTGCAGTGGTAGCGAATAAGTTCACGTTTGGCTAGAGGTAAAGTTCCTGCAGCTAGTAAGCTAGCCTTAGTTAGCCAGACATGCTAACATTTGCAGCTTATGATAGAGCAGATGGAGATGGAGTTTAATCCATTCACCACACATGTGCTCTTGTGTTTCATGTTTTTGAAAGATACCAAAAAAAGATGCCACCATCCATCCAGTATCGCTCTCCTCACCTTCACCATGTAGGGAAATAGAAAGCTTGACAGCCCTGATTACAGTTGCTAACCTATGATTGGACAGCTACTGTTTGGGACGGGGTTTACTGAAGAATCAATTCTAAAAATTAATTCCTTTTTTCTGAAGTAGAAAATAAGTCCCAAAAACTGAACAACAATTCAAAGAATATGGTTCATCAGAACATTTTCTGATCCTCCCCTCTGGTAGATAATTGAGTCAGATGTCTGAAATAATTTTTTATGGTTAGGAAAAATTCTATGTCATGGTTAAAGGAAACCACAGGTGACTGCTGATGAGAATTGACAAGACACGAAGATAATTTTGTCTGCTGGTGGCATGTCACGTGATGATGTCATGTTTTATTATTGTCTTCTCGTGTAATGTCATATTATATTTGCAAGTTTATTTGTCAATGAAAAAAACTGTAACAGTTTACATTAACATGAGATTAACATGTGATTTCTAGCTGAATAGGATAAAAAATTTAATACATGCATATATACATACACATATACACCAATTTATTTAATCACTTTAGCACCAATTACTTTACAGATTCAGATTATTAATACAAAATATAAATTATGCAACTGTGGCAGCATGTGCAGCGCTCCCTTTGACTCACAGCTCTGCTCACTCACTGAGCAAGACTACAGACAGAGAGGTGAAAATAAGCAGCAGACGGCCTGGTAGCTTGTGACAACAGCAGTTGTCTGTAGTGTGTAGCTGTCACATGTCAAACCCAGCAGAGGTCAGCAAATAACATACAATGATGGCAGAATAAGTAATATTTTTCTATTAGTTTTCTGAATTTAAACTTGTACCAACCAATGTAAATCAAAACGTGATTGGATGAATTATCTGTCATTTTCTAAACAAACACGCAGGCTGTGGCCTTCTGTCCCAGTGATGAAGTCCTAACAGTTGAGTGAGCCAGATCTAATTTTTCTCTGCATAAAAACAATAACAAAAAATCTGATTGAATAGCTCCATTTTACTGTTTTCAGGACAGTAATCCTTTCATTTCTGAAGCAAACATGATAGAAGATGAGGGCTTTTTTTTATTAGAAATAAAGGGGAATAGCCTAATAATTAAATGAAAGAAATCAAGGATATTTAATTTTAATGTTAGACATGCTAATATGTTTGTCTTTCTCTGAAGGCCTAGAAGGCCCAAAGTGAACCCCAGACTGTGGTGTTACAGTCCTGCACACTGTACGTCCACCAACCACCTCCTTACAAATCCAGCATGTTATATAAATGTGTTGTTCCAAAGAAACAGTGTCTGCAAACATAATACAGGCAGGAATAACAGCCACTTCAATGTAATTATGAAAAAAAAAACAAATAGTAATGCACAAACATTGGGTTGGAATGTGTGAATGCATGTTGGTGTTATGTTTTGTGTCATTCTATACTATACATTTACTATTATTGTTGCACATCAGGCCTAGAGGTTGTGTTTACAACACTGAAGACAGTCTCCCCAAATGTTCAACCCGCTCACTGTTGTTTGCTCTTGTGTTTCAGATGTGGAGGCCTCCAGCTGTCAACATGTCATGATCCCTAAAAAAGTTGGAGACACAGTGGAGTTTTCGTCATGCTTACCACCTGAAGGGGTCACTGTGGCAGAGTGGAAATATGAAGGGTCAATAATTGCAAATAAAGATAAGCCTGTTTCTGAAAAACAGTTTAAGGACAGATTATATTTAAACCCCACAAACTTTAGTTTAACAGTGAAATCACTGACTCCTCAAGATTCTGGTGATTTCAGTTTCCTGTCCGAGGCAAATAACCAACAAAGGCCAACAGTCAAAGTCACTCTGCAAGTTCAAGGTAAGATGTGCCTGTTTTATCAACCATCTAACCTAATAATTATTTTTAAAATAATTTATTATTAACCAACTGATTTATTAATTAATTCAGAACAAGAATGGAAGCAGAAAGAACTCATGAAGATTTTTTCATTATTTGCCTGTGTTCTCTGTGCTCTCTGGACTTTAACATTTAACATTAATGGTAAATCTTGGTAGTATCGGGTACTAAAGATAATTGTGCCAGTATAATTGGATATAATGGGATGTACAGTTGCACCTATAAAAATGAAATGCTGTCATATTTCATATCCTGATCTCTGTCCTGTTCCCAATCCATGAATTGAAACTGTTTACCTTCATCAGCTATAAATCTTAGAGAAAAACTGTCACTGCACCATTGTTAAGTTTTTTTTCTCTGTCTTTCTCCACCTCAAGATAAAATTTTACTTGTACATTTAATCAAATAGTAAATGCGGCAGACTGTGACCACAAACAATACCATTTCTTGGTATCCTTTTTATATGCTTTAATTTGTCAGTGTGTCGTCAATGACCATGTCCATAGCTATTGCCTATGTTACAAATACTTGCTTTTCCAGCTGCAATGTCCAAATAAAGCCATCCCTCTTTCTCTCTCTCCCTAACTGCCTCATTAGAGCTCATAACAGAGCAGCCTGTCCTGAAATATAATTTCACCTGGCACTCCTCAAATGAATCCTGCACATTTTTGCTGGAGTGCAGTGCCTCTATCAGCAACATCAGCTACAACTGGACCGTGAGGAACCAAACCAGAAGTGGCTCCAGGCTGCAGTACATCCTCAGGGAGGAGGATGAAGGCACTGAATTCGCCTGCACCATTTACAATTTTGTCAGCGAGATGTCAACATCTAAAACTGTGAAGTGCAGCAACGACACAAAACAACCACCAGGTATGTGCAGAGACGTGATAAGAGATTATTAGTGTTGAATTCTTGAGCTTGTGCTGCTGTTCACTGGTTAAAACATTCACATCTACACAGCTGCCTGTGCCTATGTGTGACAGCTACCTCACTGAACTGCAGGAGTGTCAAAAAATACACACAATTTGTACTCAAGTAGAAGTACAAACTCAACTTTTTTACTCAAGTAAAGTTTCTGAAATGCACTCAAAGTATAAATGTAAGAAAGTGGCCCTCTGAAGGACATTTGTCTCTCTGTCCTTAATTTTATGTGGTTTTATCATTTTATTTCTTTCATTTTTTAGTTTTTTGTCCTGTTGTATCTTTTATGTTGTTTTTTGTTTTGTTTTTTTGACTTGTTGCGCCTTTTTGTCTTGTTGTGTCTTTTCAATCTTGTTACAGTTTTTATGTTGTTTTTCATTTTGTTTCGTCTTTTTTGTCTCGTTACATCTTTCTTGTCTTGTTAGGTCTCAGGCAGCCACTCTTGTTCAGAGTGTATTTTCAGTGCATTGTGGTTTTGTTTTGTTTTGATAACAGCCTTAACTTTCACAGACATCTGACAGTTATAAACAGCTGATCAACTTATAGTGGACATCTTGTCATCGCTTCTTATTGTCAAATTACAAGGTTGTGTGCTTCCTGTGCTCTTGTGGAGCCCCTGTAGCCTGCTTGTTTCTGCTGTGTCTGAGGAGGAATGGGCAGAGCAAACAACTCACTTTAATCATAGACTGTATCTAGAACAGGATTACAACCTATTTAATAGACCGTCTGTGGCTTTAAGTTGCTATTTGGACTGCAGTGCTCATTTTTGTCCACACTGTAGCTACAGTATTGCTGCTTTAAATCACTTTAGCAATTAGTTTGTATAAAGCTTTCCATTAAAGACTCTGTTTTGAGTATCTAAAATATTAATTCCAGATGTTTCCATTCAAATTCTGAAACTCATATGCATCAGGTGTAATCTTGACTCATAAAGACAAAGGAAAATAATGCCTTCATTTCCTGACAATTAAAGATATTTAGATTTTCTTTTTTTGGCTTCTAAAACTCAGTATACTGTAATTGTCGAGTAATGCCAGTTGAGTAACTACCAGAACCAGCACACTGATGAAGGTATTAACCAAAACACTTTACTTCTTATTCTTATGTGTTGCAAATAAATAAGTCGACACCAAATGAAAATTCTAAAACTTTGAAATTTGGATTGTGACACAATTTGTTCTTTGTGTTTTCACATTAAATAAACAACTTCTTGACGGTTGGTTTAGGTGAGATATCTGATTTACACCTGATAAATGATCTCACTGCCAGAGGATGTGGAGACCATAGAGATAAAAATAGAGAGGATGTGGAGATCGTAATGATACAACTAATGGTTTGTTTTTGCACTTGTTGTTGATTTGGTGGGCAAAAAGCAAAATGAAAGCAATAATATGTACATATATGTTATGAACATATAAACTAACCCCAAAAACTGTCAATATGTCATGAATTAAAGAAATATCGTTGACACATAGTCGCGACATATAATACCATATAAAAATTCATTACATGGTAATGACTACTATTTTGCTCATCAATTAATCTTCAATTCTCTATGACAATAAACTGAATATTATTGAGTTGTGGACAAAGCAAGACATTTGAGGACGTCATTTCATATATATTATAAATCTAGTATATCTTCATATGTACAGAAGTTATATGTGTGTGATAATAATACATCGCCATATGTTACTTCAGTGTATATCATTAACATATGGTCACAACATACAATACTAGAGAAAAACTCATCATCCCTTTAATATATAGTACTGTTTATACTGTCTATACTCCTCATGCTTTTGACTTTATTACTATCTTACTTTATCTACTTTATTTTTATACTGTTCATTCTACTGTTTACACTGTTTTATTCTACTTCTACATTATTATTTATTGCCTCCGTTGCATCGAAATCTTATTGTACTTGTGCAATGACAATGAAAATATTTTATTCTATACTGTTCAAAATGAATTTATTTTTATATATTCATATTATATTTATATATATTTTATCGTTTTAATTGACTTAATTTAATATTTTGTTTAATTTTTATTGTCATGTAAGTAACATACATTGCAACATCATCATAAATTCAATTTGTCCTTGCACCAATGTGATCACTGTTTCTGTTACTCGGTCATGATAATAATAATGACAATGCCATCATTTGCAGATGGCCCAGAAAATTTTATATTTCTCATGGCTGCAGTAGGAGGAGGTTGCCTGATTATCATTATACTTGGAATAGTGGTCGGTGTTTTTTACTGCAAAAGAAGTTCACCAGGTAAGAAATGCTACACTGAATAGCAGCATATCCATTTTAATTTGATAACATAATTCCGTTTTCATGTGTTCAAAGTTTTTATTTTTATTTTTTTTTGTTAATTTATGAGTCATGTTTCTTTTGCTTCGTCTCTTCATTATACCAGGGAGTGACTTAAACGATCTCACCGTGTACGCTGACATCTCTGAAGTTGTGAATGACAATGTAAGTGTGTTCTGTGCAGTTTTAGCAGAAGATCAGTGCTTTTTTTCAGGGAGATCAAATGCATGTTTTACCCACTTCACTGTTTCTTGTTCCATCTCTCTGTAATGCAGGAGTCTTCTACAATGAAGCCCTGCTCAGTGTACGAAACCATTGATAACAGAGTCCCCGCAGTCACACCTGGGGTAAGAGCAAAACTTCTGTCTTTAGAGGGTCTTCCAGGTTAGATGTTATGCTTCATAACAGCTAATGGTTGCTTTTATTTATTTATTTATTAAGATTTTACAGGTATTTATTGAAAAACCAAACAGTTGCTCTATGGCCTTGCATGGTTGGCGTGAGTTTCATTGCCAGCCAAAGTTTCCCTCGTGCTTGTAAGGGGAGGGACAGATGAGCTGTTTGCAGTCTGCCAGTTTGCCACTAGACGGCACTAAATTCCGCACACTGGTTTTGTGATTTTGTGAGCCTGTAGATCCAAGTGAATCAGAAAAGAGTGATGGTGGAACTAAAGAACTAAAGTCTTTGCTGTGACAAAACATGTCCAAACAATAAAAACCTGCTTTTTGAATGGAGTTTCTACATTTTAAATTAGGCTGACCTGTGCTTTAATAATGAACCTTGTAAGTGGCATAAACTAACATAGCTGACATGTTTTCTACTTCCCTCTCAAGTCTTCTTCTTATGTTAAGATAAGATAAGGAGTAACTTTATTGGTCCCCTGCAGGGGAAATTCAATTTGACACAGTAGCACTAAAAAGTAGCAGCATGAGGGGAAATGTAGTACGAAAATAAAGTAAAACAGAAAACTACAAAATAAAGAACTGTCATATACAGTAAGTGGGAATGTGCAATGTGCATATACTCGTGTAATGTGCCGAGTGTTAAAATGGTGCAGATCGTGTTTATATGCATGTGCAACATGTAAGTGAAAGAAAATATAGACTTATTCTAAACGTGCATATTTTTTAATACCAACGGCTTGGCAAAGATCATTGGAATATTTCTCTTTTTTTTTCTTTGGATACACACTGGATGTTCCAACTAGGCAGGGGTGGGCAGACAATAGCAGCAAAGTTTGTATTGCTTATGAGTTAAATGTTTTCATTCGTAAGAGAAATATTAATTTGCTTTCTTTCAAATGTTACTTGGATTGTTAAAAAAGGTAGCACCTGCCACAAAGAGTTTAATAAAAAATGTTTCGATCATGATAAGGTCACCTGATGAAGATTACTAATTACTATAATTACTCCCTCAGCATGGTACTTGGATACCATACATTATGGTAGGCGGGTATCTTAAACATGATTGTAGATGATTTTACGTTGCTGCTTATAGACCTTTTCTTCTAATACTGAGGGATCCTGAGTGATAAAATTATGCTTGCGACATTTCTTCCTAATATTGCACAGAGTGTTGTAGACATGAATTCTTATTTAAAAGTCTTGCAACTGATTGCGACACTGATTGTTTTTTTCACCCTGTTTTGTCACTCCTACAGCCCCAGACTGTGTATGACAAGATCCAGCTCAGTCGTGTGAGGAAGACCTCAGTGTCGCCCTATCAAGAAATTTCTTAACCCTAATTTAGGAGGCTCACAACTTTGCTCTGTGTGACAAAAAAAAGCCACCCCTGCAGAATTTAAGGCTCATATCATAATAGAAAAAAAGCACTTGCAGAAAATGGATGGCAAAATAGACTGCAATGTCATAGTACATGCTTTTGTACATTTTCTATTTTTGGATACACCTTTCCTCCTTTGCTCCACTTTTATTAACAATGTTGTACATTCTGTAAATACAGATTATATTATTATATATTTGTAAATAATTTGTGTTTTGTAAGTCCCTTAATTGAAGTACTGTACTATGCAAATTTTTTGTGGATTTTATTCCTCGAAAGTTCCTTGTAATTGCTTTAAGTGGTAATCATGCATTTGTCTACAAAGGTTGTGTCATGTAAAGAGTATTATAAGCTTCAATAATTAAAGTATAAATGATTATTTCCTGCTTGAATATTGGAATGTGCAGAAAAGATTGAACATGCATTGTACAGCAGGGCCGTGTCCAGACTCCTCTGACCTGGTTTGACCGAAGTGGGCACTGATTTAAGCCCGGGAGGCAAGAAGTATGTGTGTGTGTGTGTGTTAGTGTGTGTGTGTGTGTGTGCGTGCACGTACATCAGAATATCATTTATTTACCATATTTCATATCTACTTTAACTGCATTACAATATTTTACTGTAACTGTACCTGCATCTCTTTCCTCAGGCTGTCATCCTGCAAATCATCTTCAGCATTCCACCATGAAAACTTTTATTTTTTTTATGATTTATTATTTTTATCTACAATTTATTTACCTATATACAGTGTTTTTGTGTAAGGCTATTGTTTTTTTGAGCAGCATAAAGGGAACTACACTTAACATCTCATTATAGAAGCTAGTGTTGTAAAATGAGTCAAATAAAATTGACAGATAAATTGACAAGTAATTAAAAAGTAAAATTAACCTTGTAAAAAAGTTATCATTGATAATTAATAAGATTTAAAATGCACATTTTTTCCCAGTTTAAGTTTTTTTCATTCAGCTAATGTCTTCTCTAGACGAAACAATATCAAATGAGACTCAAATAGTGCAATTTCTAGGCCATCTATTAATTATCAACTAATACGTTTGCTCAGGTAAATTCTTAATGATGATTAATTAACTAAAGATTATTCATTACAATTCCTGATTTTTAAAATATTTGTCAAACGGTTCAAACTAAGGTCCCTCCTCTCACGGGACGGATATTCTATTATACCTAGGGATTACGGGGCGGCACTTGGGGTTGCCAATCAGATTTTGGCCCCCTCTCAAGAAACACCCCTGGATGTCATCAATATAACTCGCCTGTGGGCAAAAACCTCTTCCCTAAACATCACAGCAGTAACTTCAACAGTGGACTGACAGTTTGATACAGAATGAAGCAGAAACTGGTGTGAAACGAATCATTTATGATCTGAGCTGTGGTCTGCAGCGAAGACGTTGTGGAACCTCAATTTTCTCCAGTCAGAAAAATAAGACGTTTGAATGCCACCATTCAGACTTTCCTATTGCTGCTCAAGATTGTAACCACTTCCTGTTACACAACTCAGTTTCTAAGGTATTTGTCCTAAAATTTCTGCCTCCTATATAACTGCTGTAAAAGAGTTATCTGACAGTAATCTGAATGTGTTATACATTTTCAAACCATACTACAGGTGAGAGCCACACATTTAACTGTGTCACATTTAACTGTCATATGAATCGTAACAGTGCTATGCTGGTGAAAACAACACGGATTGTATCAAAGTCATAATGTTGTAATGTTTCTATAACTAGAGCAACAGTCAGAAATCACTCTTCCTGGGATCCACATAAATGTATTTACTTCAGTGAAAATTAAAGGGACAGTTCACCCCAAATACATATGTTCCCCTGGCCTGTAATGCAGTTTATTCATGTAGATCATTTTGGTGTGAGTTGCAGAGTTTTGGAGATAACAGCCATACATACTACTACAGGCCAGGGGAAAAATATGAAAAAAAAAAAGATTTTGGGGTGAACTGTTCCTTTAATTTTCCTTTAATTTTCACCAAAGTAAATACATTCGTGTGAACCCCAGGCAGAGCGATTTCTTACTGTTAATCTAGTTACAGATACATTAAAACAGCGTGACTTTGATCCAATTCATCTGACGGTTCAATGTGACAGCTAATGTTTAATCTTTCATCTCTGACAAAACATCATGTAGAAAATAATCACAACAATGCTCATATAATCTATACTCTCTGACAGCACTTTATAAATTTTATTGGGTGCACAAACCATAAAATAATTTTTGTATTATATTAATAAAATAATATAACACAGTATTATATTTTTATTGTATTAAGAGAGACAAGACAAGGAGTGTTCTGAAAAGAAAACAAAAAAAAGGTATATAATGATCAATACAACTTTAAAAACAAAGCAAGTTCAAACAAAAATATACATTTTGGCGCTGGCTAGTTTTAAATTATAAAAAATATATGCATAACACTTTCCAAGAAAAAATACAAAAAGTGTTTTAAAACGAAAAGAAATAAAATCAAAGTCAAGTCACATTTAAAAAAACAAGTTACATTGGTCTAAGTGCTGTACATTCCAAAAAATAGTGCTAAAACAAAAAGGCCATTTATGACTTTGTGGACGCCAGAGGACAGAGGCCACGATGGGAGTGATATTGTCCCTCTTCCTGGGTACCTGTCAGAAGCCTGACTGTGGCATTCTGGACCAGTTGCAGATGGGAGAGGGACGACTGACTAATCCCAGTATACAGAAAGCTACAGGATATTAAGGGGTGAATGACTATTTCTAAATCTCTGAGGGAGAGAAACGGTTTGGTTTTGGTGATGGTGCATAGCTGGAAAAAAACTACTGCATTAACTTGCCAAACATTAAACGCAGTGTCAAAAATCACACCAAGGTTGTTGGCATGGGATTTGACAAGGGTGGACATGTTGCCAGGACTGAGATCAGCTGTTTAAGTGGTTTTTCATTGAATCACACAGGTTTTCATTATATTGCGTCCAACCTCTGCAGGTTCTATTAAGATCTATCTATTAAAAAAAAATACATTCACTTGTTCCATTAATGCCCTCTTGCTTCACCAATAAATATACAACATGAATTGCACTCATTCAGTGTAATATGTGTAATACTGCACTCTATAATCCTAATACTAAGACCATTCTCTTCAATCTGCATGCAAATAACATGACTTTAGACCTTAAAATTGCACGTAGCCCACTTCAATTCACAACCTCTTATCCTGGAGATATATGTGGTTTGGCAACATCATACATAATATTTTGCTTTGCATGGTAGACATCTTGGCACTGTAGTCTACGCAAACATATCTGTCTCATCATTACTATCAACTTCTGGTGCTCCTTCTGTACCTTATTATATATACCTTATTATTATTATTATTATTATCTTTTTTGTACGGTCTTTCAGCTGCCTCTTTTCTTGTTCTATTTTCCATCTTGTCTCTTTGTCTTACTCACATCTGCTAACATTTACCCTCACTGCACTGCGCAATTTAGGGTGGTGTCCAATGAAGTGGGAGTCAGAAGATGACCAATCGTAACCTCCCTGGCTTCTGTGAGTGTAGCTTGTATGATCTATTCATGTAACTGACCTTGTCACTGGTCCAAGTGGCCCAGTAATCAGCCAAGTCTATTGTGAATCTTCCTATATCTCCTGATTAGCTACTCTGGGCTTGAACCAATCCTAACCATTAAAAATGTCAGGTGACACAGTATAAAGAGAGAGACAGTCTGGATATGGAGGTGGTGGGGTGGGATGGTTGGATGAATCAAACAAATACAGGACTTTAACTCAGGACGACGGGGTTTGTGTATTATGTTACACAACATTTTGTGCATGTGTATTTAATTTACGTCACATGACTTACATCACATAATGTACATATTTTAACCTTAACCATGGTATTTACCTAAACACAGTCAAGTAGTTGTGTTACCTAAACCTAACCAAACTACGACAGTTTAACCACATGTTTATTTTTGTTATGATGACCAGGGGTTCTCACATTTCTTCATGGCAAGGACCCTCCAACAGATATATACAGTATATGAGAAGGATTGTCGTGTGCCCTGCACACAAATTGAGAGTAAGTTGTGTTATTTGTGCGCAGACTGAAGACACCAGCTTGTAAGGCTTCACAAGTTCTGTAGGCTTCTTCAGACATGGTGTTGTTCATCTTGAGACTTCTAAGTCTTCATAAGTTGTCAAGCTAATTGAAGGAAGGAGAAAGAAACTTTGTCACTTTTCAAAATCATGATATTGTGTGTGATACTCCTTGCAAAAAACCTCGGAACACTTTACACTACCTTTAGATTGTCATGAACTTTTTGGTGGAAAGAGTTTTGCTGGAGAATTAACAAGAATACAGATGAATTCATGCAACAGTGATCATAACAGTGATCATTTCAATCTAGACATGGCAATTTGAGTTACATACCTTTGATGAACTCCAATGCAGCTTTGATTTGTTCTGTAATAAAACAAATAACAGAACAAAAAAAAACTTCAGTATGTAGTATTAATTGCTTGAGAGTTACGACTGGCCCACAACAGGATAGTTTGTATGGTCTTTAATGTGTTGTGAGCATAGTGGAAAATCGAATTAGCCTATAGTTAAGTGTCATTTTGGGAAACCTAACCTCAGGACAAGTTGTGTGTTGTATCTTGGTTTGATGTGTGGGATGGAGCTTTGTGTGGAAAGAGGCGGGGCTATGAGAGTAACTGTAACTGACAAAAGAAAGTGTTGCATGGAAAACAAGAGAAAACACAACCCAGAGTTTTCTTTTATTCTTTACCGCAGCAGTTAGAGGAATGTGTCACTCATGCATGGATACCTGCATCTTTTATATTCTGTTTTCTATGCAATAAAGTTGGTGGTCTTAAGTCTTTTGGGGGGCCAATGCAGGATTGCTGAAAATGTACTGTGGCCTCCCAAGATGCCCGAAGTTGATTATAACACAGACATATCCCCAGATTTGGTATAAAACACCCACATTTTTAATACTGATCAGACCCTAAATGTTGTTACAGTGCACAGCATACAGCGTACAGCTCGAAACGTCACGCTACTGAATTTTCATAAAGGAGCTGTTTTGGCGTGCGGATCTTGTCTTCTCCTTTTATGCTTTTGATATTTTGTGATCCAGCACCCAACCCATTGGGCCTCTGGGATGCACATGCCTTTCTCTCATAGTCACTTTCATATCCTGAAATTAATTATGGCACAAATCCCCAAAGTTGGTATATACCTGCCTATTTTTATACTGAGATAGAATCCCAAATGTTGATATAGTAGCCAAATTTTTGTGATACTTTCTTATCCTGAAAGCACCCATAAATCTCCAAATTAGGTATAAAACCCTGTATTTGTTATACAGAGGTAGGATCACAAATGTTGGTGTAGTACCTAAATATCTGGGACACTGTCATATCCTGAAACGTATTATAACATCCACAAATCCCCAAATTTGGTTTAATACACCCACCTATATTTTATAGTGAGATAGGATCCCAAATGTTGGTTCTGTGCTCACATATTTTTAATTTTTTCTTATCCTGAAATTGACTATAGCAATTTAAATCTTCAAATTTGCCCCTAATTTTTATGCTGAGTTAAGACCCAAAATGCTGGTATAGTGTCCATATATTTAGGATACTTTCTTATCCTGAAATTGCTACCTAAAATCTTCAATTTTGGTATTGTTACAAGCAAGGTATCCCCTCCTCTTACTGGATTATCTTAAAGGTCAATAAGATAACTACAGCTAGTTCAGAACGCTGCGGCCAGTCTTAACTAAAACAAAGAAAATGGATTAAATTACCCCACTGCTTAAGAGACTAACCTGGCTACCTGTATCCTGATTGATTTTAAGGTTTTTTTTTGTCGATTTATAAAGCCTTGAATGATCTTGCTCCTCCCTGCATTAGAGATGTTCTTTCACTTTATGTTCCAGCCAGGTCACTAAAGTCTTCCATCACTTTTCTTTAAAATGTTCCTTATGTGTCCCATAAATGTATATATGCCCCTAAACTGTCTCTGGATATTAGAATGAGAAGCTCTCTCAGTATTTTTAAAAGGAAAGTCATCTCCTTTGATTGGCCGGAAGGGTTTTCTGATTCCCAGCGGGATTACAGAAGAACTACCAGCCTGATTTTCATGATTCTTGGTGAAAGGGTGTAGTGTGGGCAAAGCAAGAGCCCATAAAATTTTGAACTGAATCCGAATAACTGGGCAGATTGCACACAAATTTCACTTTAACATTGCACGATAGGGCATTTGGCTTTGGTGGTTTCACTGGAGCATCAGTGTAATTGTAACATCACCACAAAACTTTATTATGGTTTTTTTTTCAAACCAAGGTGTGGCTATGGAAACATAAAGACAAACATATCATGCAACTAATTATACTCTTACTAACATCCAAATGTGACTTACCAGCAATAAACTCCACCTTTGATATAAAGGAACAATGTTCAAACTTTATGCTTCACGAGAACAACATGTGGTTTTATGCTTTCAGATTTGGCATCACAGAAAAGTGGACAACTGGCCTTGGTGGAGGTCTGAACTCTCTGAGTGCCCATCTAGTTGTTAATTAATTCCTCTAGATGTAATAAGAGATCATTTCTCCAGTGCTTCCAGTTGTTTTTTTCTTTTTTGCGCAGTCTTTAAGTGATATTTATTTTCATACAAAATGCAGTAAATCATCAATATAGTTGGAGTGACATGTTTCTGCTTCAACAGAGGATCTCTCCTTTAACAGTATTACTGTACCATATATACATATGAATAAATTCAATATGACAGAAATTGTAGGTGAGACACAGAAAGAAAATATAAAGAATATTGCTTGATGTAAACACAGGTGAATTTATTCAAATGTATCAGTTAAGCAGAAACTTGATGGTGATTCTTTACAATTCTTTGCACAATAAAAAAATATAAAGTATAAATATAATTAATATAAATAAGAAAACGCGACCGCTTTCCGTTACTTCTACAGTGCACTCTCACCTCTGAAGAAGTATGTTAAAAATGCTGCCAGTAAGGCTCCCAGAAAGAATCCCAGGAAAAAAGTAGTAGCATGTCTACACCTGCACTTGGGACATCGGGACTCAGGTTGAGGATTCTTATCTGAAACAACACGGAGGAGACAACAACATTATTAAGAGGAAACAGGAAAAAAAATCATCAGGTCAATCTTCAGTCATCCCATTTTGAAAGAAAAAAATGAACTGACATGGCAAAGGGATTCTGGGAAACATAACTTCTTCTTCGCGCACAGTGTGACATTTTATGATGCAATCTTCTTATGATTTATAATTAACTGCTGAATTTAACTCCTTACACCAGTAGCCATAAAACATCATTTGTACCATATTTGACACGTGAGTTTCTGAGACCTCTACAGCATCAAAATTATCAATACTTTCCTGAAAAAGCTGTCATATGCAACCTGACTCATGTCCTCCTCCCTCTGGTGGATAATCAGTGCATTGAACATTGATGTAGTGACTTACATGTTTTTGGCAAGGAAATAATTTTGAAAAACTGTTATCTTATAGCAGTGTTTCATAAACTGGGGAGGAGGGAAGAGTTTGCTAATGCTGTTGCGCTGACCTTTATTTCACAAAAATTTAACTTGCATCCTTTTTTAATCACTTGCTTCACCAAGTATTGTTAATGACTGATAAAAAAATGTTGGATGGCATGTCAGAAAAAGTTTGGGAACCACTGATTTATAGTAAAATTGTGTTGAAAATGTTCATGATGAATATGATACAGCTCCAAATCCTTCAGTTGTTATTCTATTGAATTTCATGCAACAACAAGAAACAACTTGAGTTATTCACCAGTCTAATTAGTTCATCCTTTAACAATTAGTAGCAACTGCACATTTGCTAATAATCGTTTTTTGAAATCTATTTTCACTGAAACAATTCATTGGCTATCATAATCTGTAAATTAATATTGACCAGTTCAGATTATATTGACCAAACTGGTTTTTGCCTAACACAAGGCAAAAGTCACACAAAAGCAGTTCGAAAATCTATGAATTATATTAGCTTTTGTTTTTAAAGTAAATCTATTTCCACACATGCCTGATTTATCAAGTATGAGTTAAACAAAATATCATATGTAAATGATATTGGATGTCCTTTAAATTTTTTCTTGCATTTTGTCAGAAGGTCCAATAAACACAAATTTTAGAAAAAAAAAAATATGGCAAGTATTTGATGGGCTACATGGAGCTATTTCATCATACTGTATCATGTGTCAAGTTAAAATGTTCTTTTTAACTGTGAGCTTACCTTTGCACTTTTGATCGATACTACTTGATGCTTTGTCCATATCTTTGCTGGCGGTGCAGGTGAATTTGACACTGTTCTCTGTGTTGTTGAGGAATGCTAAAAGAACTGCCTGATCACGCTCAGAAATGACAGTCACATTGGGATGTTCAACTTGCCAGCTGAAGTTAGTGCCGTTATCAGGTGAAAAACAATGCAGCACAATCCAGCAGCCTCCTTCTTCAGCTTCCTTAGAGATATGCTGTATTGTCGGTTTCATCATGCGTTCTGTGGAGGTTGAAATTGGAATTGCTGATTAGATGTGACGATATGGTCTCTCCAAAATTTCAAAACCTGACTGTTAAACACCATCTGAATTGAGATGCTAAACATTCAGGAGCAAAATATTTGTTAGCAACATGGTGAACCTGGTGAGGAAAGTCTGTATGGAAGCATCCACAAAAAGCATTAAAGATCAGTGGCAATATTTTTTCCCCATCAACACATTTAACTTGCTGGCGAAACCTAAATTTGTGTCCTTTCTGAACACATGAGACAATTACCTTTCACTGTGAGCTTAATCTTGTCTACACTGTCCCGTCCCTCAGTGGTGAAGAGGTCCACACTGTATTCCATGTCATCCTCTCGGTTCACATTACGGATCACCAAGTCACCTAACGAATAAAGAAAAGCAAAACAATGAAGGGAGATCGTCAAAGGAGAAATAAAATAGAAGTTAATTTACACTAATAGATTTGTCTTTTACCTGAGGAGATGTTGAGATGGAGTCTCCCTTTATACCGATAGAACCGGTTGATGTTTAGCTTCCCATCACGATATGTGGCAATCCAGGTGTTATTTGAAAATATTGACCACTCAATCTTGGAAAGATTCCATGAGCGGTCAGCTCCTGAGAGCAAGGTAACATTATCCCCAAGGTATGCAGTGACTTCCCTGAGGGACTCAACTACTGCCACTGTAAACAAAAAAAAAAAAAAAAGATACAGCAGATTTAATACAGTAATAAACAGACAACAGAACTTGCAGCTGGTGACATTTTAAAGAGTCTACACGCATGCCTGAAGCCCTGTGAGCGTGTTCAGTTCTTTAAAGGTCCAGATTTACATGGATTTATTGGTAGAATATGGCAGAAATGGAATATACAACACTGGGTTGTAACCCCGTCAATTTGACCAATCAGAAAAGAGCTGTGGTAATGTAATGAACATCATACAATCCCACTTCCTGTTTGAAGTCACAGTAGAAGTGTCATATCTCTGTGAGCAACATTGTCGATTTTATGACCTAAAGACAATGGTTTGACATACATTAACTTAACTAGGAGTTCATCTGTGCGATCAAAATGTTTTGGCTTCACCTTTAGAGAGCGCTCATGCTGTCCATTTTTATATATACAGTCTATAGTTTAAACACACATAATGTGTTTTTTGTCATTTAAAATTAATGCTGCTGATTCTTCTTTTTTCACTAAAGTTCTTTCATAAACTGGATAGTTTGGCTCTTAATTCAGAAAATTACCTCTGGCTGTTAAATCGATCCCTAACCAGTGTTACAACTGACCAAAATAGCGCTGTAAGTTGTAACAGCAGGGGCCTCTTTTATAACAAGGCTGGCTGAAAGTATGTGACTGGAGTGTAGAAGGTCAGTGTGCTAAATTGTGGTCAAATTGTTGCTGACTTTTTACGCTGCACGCAGCACGTATGAAGCACAAATGCGGTATGTCTGCTGTGCAGCATCCGCAGCAAGCAAAAAAAAAAATCTGTGAATTAGGACAGCAGCGGTTCTGTGTATTCACAGGTGAGAGGGCAGCATGTTGCAGCTGCAGCAGGTTTGCAGCATGCAGCAAATACAGAACATGGTTCTATTGTTGCTGTGTGCTACAAACTTGCTGCAGCACACAAAATAGTATTTAAACATTTATAAAATGATGCCCTACACATTATCTCATTTTTTTCTTTACATGTGTGTTTACTGTATTAATATGAATATGTACCTTTCCTGTCTTATTGTATCGAGGTACTGGTTGAATTCAAAAAATTAATAACTGTTGCACATCATTCACCTTATTTCAGCCAAGACTATGGGATTCCTTCCTCAGATTGTATTAGTGGAACGGCTTAAGCCTTGAGTGGAAGTTGAAGTTAATTCAAACCAGGCTTTTTCACTTAAGCGCAGACTTAGTTATCACCCTTGATGGAATTCCCCCCCTGTACTGATTAACTGTGACAGCATCCAGGTAACATTTTGTTTTGGTTGATCTAAAACACCTGCTTCCCCTTGGTTTATCTTAGAAAATAACCCAAGCATGTAATCTGATGGCGTTTTCTCATGGCAAAGGCCAGACTACTACATGAAGTACAACCATACGCATTATGACAAAGAGGTATTTTTAAACAGTGACTATTTAATGCAGATCATACTGTCACAATACATGAGATAATTACAAGAAAGAGCCATGGAGCCATGAAGTACAAGATAAGTGGTAAGATTCTACACACAACACAGTACTGAAGGCATGGACTAGATGATCGGCATTCATTCTCCTACCATTTGTCTATATTGTACAGCAAAATACAGACACGTTCACTCAGACCACTTTATTTGTCATTAAATGCTCATCAATAACGTATGAACTCAAAATGAACCAAGCATGGTGTGTCTTTAACGAATGATTCTGTTCCAAATCATGTAAAGTTTTGAAATCAAACTCCAACAATGCAAAGTAGTATTTAACCTGTTAAGTGAGCTTACTGAACTTCACTTCTTTCTCAGTGTCTCCAAACATCCCACAACAATTAATTAACAGACAACAACGAAGCAGCACCCCTCATAGACAAAATAAAAAACCTGTCACCTTACAAGATAAGAAACGCCTTGGCTGAGTCTGCGTTAAATCGTTGTTGTCAGAAATCATTTCTTTGTCATAATGTGCGGTGTTGTATGAGGCTCTAATGTAATGGTCAACATGGTTGCACCCCCGAGAAAACGCCATCAATTAATATGTTCAGTATATTTTCCAAGATAAACAAAAGAAAAAGAAGGTAACCAGTTTTTTTAGATCAACCGAAACAAAATGTTACCTGGATGCTGACGTAGTTAATCAATATGGCCTTTTCCATTACATGAACTATTCCACGTTCTTACTGCACATGTCACTTGTGTAAACAAATGGCTTGGCGTTCCACGTGGCGTATAGAATGTTAAAAATGAGGTGAACCTGTCCCAGCAGTGGGATGATTCTAATAGAGAACACCCATCCCAGCCACGGTGTGTTAACCCTGCTGCCACATGGCAAGAGATACAGAAGTATTCACTGCCAACCTACCAGACTACAGAACAGCTTCTTGCTGTGAGACTCCTCAACTTATTATTAGAACCCCACCTTAAAGTGAAAAAGGGGGACAAACAGGGATGTGGAGGGGCCCAGACCTATATTTGCCCAAAGCCCTCAAATGACTGTATCCAACCCTGCTCAAACAAAAAATGTTACTACCATCCCCACTCTCTCATTATTATATAATGATGCGTAAATCAACAGTCAAATCTTAGAATTCAAGCTCATTTTTGAGATGAACACTTGTGAGACATGATAATATGAGACATCACATGATATTAGTCAGGTTTTCTCTTACTTCCTGGTTCATGATGTCAAAAGTAACCAATATGCAATACTTGTCTTTCTTTTGACTTTTAAGCAAACTTGAGAAAGACTTCTTAACTGATGAGTGATAAGAATTGAGTATTACATATATGATTATTGCATGTATTTAGTTTAGTTTTCTTTTTTAAATTACCACTCTTCCGGTTATAGTGGTTCTGCCATGTGAAGTAAGGAAATCACTTAGTCTGTTCAGAATTTGTCAATTCAAATATTTTAAAGTTTATCACATCATTTATAGTATTTTAAGCCAATGAAAACAAGACCTACCTTGGATGATTGAAGTGAGAAGGACTTGTAGTCTCATTGTTAATGAAATAAAGAAGAGGAACAGCACCGAGCACTTATACTTCCTAGTCTAGCTCGTTTTTTTTTTCTTTGGTGGGACGGAAAACCACGTGTTACATGAACACCCCATTGAAGTTTCGTTAGTTTCATCACATTGCTTTGTCTGGAATCGGGGCATTCTGAGGTCTGTTATTTCTGAATAACAGACCATTATTATGAACACAGTTCTGATCATAGACTCTGGAGGAGCAATACAATAATTTTCAAATCAATAGAAGCATTTTTAAATTAATAGAGTTTATTTTAATTAATTTTGTGTCAAATTATTAATTAAGTAGTAAGTAAATAAGTAGCCGATTCAGAGCAATCATAACATTGTAATTAACTGATTTACTGCTTTGTTCTCGCCCCAAGGAGCTCTCTCTCTTAATTCACTCTCTAGGTCACTCATCCAATGTTTCAGCCTTTATTTTTCTGTCTTGATTTTTTCCCCTTACATTTATTTTAAATGAAGTTGGTTACCCTGTTTATCTGTACAGTACTGTTTTGATAAATTCCCCTTATATAAGCATGACTGAACAGTATTATTTCATGGTATTTTCTTTACTTCAGTGCATTCCAATTCTTGTGGGTACAAGTTGTATAAAACGTATTTTGAAACTATGGAATCTGTTGCGCTGCTAACATCACATGCTCCCACACACAGTGTCACATCCTGTTCACACTCGAGAAAACTTGTGACTCACATGGTCAACTAAGCCCAGTTGAGCATTTATTTCAAAACCTTTGACATCAACTCCTAGCAGTCCTAAAAAACAGCGTGACAGTAAACAGAAATACTGCTTTCAAAGACAATGCTCTTCAGAGACGAGTGTTAGGAAGACAAAGGAAACATACAACCTTAGAAAACTGCATCAAAATGTAAACTGCTTGTCAGTGGCATGACAATCTATCTGTAGTGTATAAAGGACATTTTTGAGTGACAAAACACACACACACACACACACAGATCAACCCACGGCTGAATGAACCTGATGGGAGGCCATGTTCACCCGGCTTCATTATTTCTCCAGATGGAAACTAGTACTCTAAAACTGAAACAACTGACCAGCTAGTTCAACAGGCAATTAATCAGCAACTAATTGATGAATTGTTTAAAGGTCCAGTGTGTAAGATTTACAGGGATTTATTGGCAGAATATGGCAGAGATTGAACATAATATTCATAAGTATGTTTTCATTAGTGTATAATAACCTGAAAATAAGACTTGTTGTGTTTTCATTACCTTATCCTGAGTGGACAAACAAGTCCTCTTCCATCGCGGTCATGTTTTGCGGAGAACGTAGGTTGTCCTATGTGATCACTGCTAGATGTCCCTAAATCCTACACACTGACCCTTTAAGTAAGTGTTTACACTTCACATGCTGTTTTACAAATGTGAATATATACTGGATTTCTATACTGGATAATAAACAAAATATCTATTAGGTTTTGGAGTGTTTCTGTTATGTAGAAACATATTTTATTTAAGAATAAATTTTAGACATCATAGTCTGTTTATAAGTTTTACATCATAGGTGGGAAAAAAAAGCTGTATCAAGCCGTTTGTGGCTCCAGAAGGAGGTGCACAAAGTTTGACGTGGAGTGAGAGATTGTGGAGTTAGAAAGACATGAACCTGCCAGACCTCTTTAGCCTGCTGACAGCTAACGTCGCATGACATTAGCTGCTATTACTATAGGCATTAACACTACTTTGAGAGACCAGGGTTTGGATTCTTTAATGTGTTGTTGGGAGAAGTTAGCCTTCAAGGCTTTCTGGCAGAAAAAACATCTTGGTTAGGTTTAAGGGAGAAATCGTGGTTTGGATTGAAATGGGAAGGTTTCTTGCCCTTAAGTGTTTTCTTCATTTTATTGTACTTTAGTGGTGAAAATGCCTCCAAAAGATAGTTGTCCACTTTGACCAGTTGGCTGTGCTCAACAACACACAAATTCACACACACAACTTTGCAAAACACCAAAGATAGTGATTAACAAAAAGCTGCCAAAAAGAATGGATGAAAACATGAACTGGTCCTATATTGTACCTACATTGTGCTTAGAGTAATTTGCTGTCAGTGCAGGAATGTAAGCTATAAAACGAAATGAGAAGCGACTCCACAAAAACCTGAGCAGGAAATTAAGAAACATGTGTATGAAATACTAATATTACAAATACTCATGTGAAGTCCGTCCAGTGTTTCTAACTTCATACCTTCAGTTCATGTCCCTTTGATTCAGTCAGTGAATCCAGTTATTGTCCAAAAGGTGAGACAAAGCCGGGGGACCTATGTGCTGACTTTTTCTATGTTTGATTCTGCCTATTTATAGCCTGTGAAGTCCATATTCGTCAGCAAAGTTACAGAGAAAGGAGAAGTAAAATTAGCTCTGACATAGAATGAGCTAAAGCTCTCAAGTCTGATGCCTAAAAAAGGTCAGCTGTACAACTGTTGTTGCCGACTTAGAGGATATCTGCTGCAGGTCCACATACACGGGTATATTCTCTTGAATAAATGTAGCATGAATTACTAATGTGGCTAAAATCGTTCTCAGTGACTCAATTGGCCATTTTAACAAAAGTTTTTTCACCAAAAGTTTATCAAAAGAATGTGTTTCATTAAGTTGGTGATGAAAAAGTACCTGAAAAACTTCTTTTTCAGCATCAAGGTAATCAGAAGTCAACAGTCAGCACTTACAGACAAAAGTATTTACTTTAATCTTTGTTCCCCAGAATTGAAAAAGAGGAACGAGGTAAGAGACAGGGTATTTCTGCTGCTTTGTCTTTTCTTTTCTGTAGGGTCATGACATTTCAGTCATGAGCACTTTGCATATTTGGGTTTCACGCTCATCATCAAATAAGAATCAATAAAAATAATGTAATACCAAAAGATATAAAAAGACACCCTGAAAGCACTATTATTAGTAACTTTGATTCATCGTCATCCTCTTTTCTTCCATCCATTATTCATCTCCGTCCTCCTACACAGACGTCTCTGACTGGAGCTTCATGACAAACTTGTGGCTTTTGGGGTCGATGAATTCCTCGCCCAGGCGCAGGAAAGGGAGGGGTGTCACTGTGACGATAAGGGAGAAGTCGAGGCGTCTCAGCGAAAAGACCTGTCCCTCACGCAGTGCAGCTGTCACTGGTTCCTCACTCACTAGTGTCCACTGGCGCCCCCTGCTGGTGTCAAGGTACTGGAGGGTGGGGCCTGGGGTGAGGTAACGCTCAAGGAAAGCCTAGGAAACAGGAAAAACAATGGAAACTAGTTTAATGTGGTTGAGAGACATTTTTGCATTATGTCCATTATTAGTATTGTCTGTTTGACTACTGACAATGAAGGGACACAGTTTAAAATGGCTTTCCTGGTTAAACAGGAGCTGCAATGATTAAACTCATCTCTTTTTTAAAAGAGTAGAGGAAGAGTCCATAGATATTTATGAGTAGAAACTGAAAATTGAACTCTTCAAGTTGCAGATAAAACCACTCTAAGTGGACACTATTCGTCACAATTTACAGTTGGGATATTAATGATTGATTGCCGTTAAGAATTTGAGCGAAAAAAATTAAAAAAGGCAAAAAAAAAATATCATATTGGATGATTAACCAAAGGAAAAAATGGGGGTAAACGCAGAAAACCCCCCAAAGTATTACAGTATGCACATGGTGAATTGTTTTTTGTTGAAATAACTAATAAATAAAATTAAAACTTAATAACACTTATAGTTTATCTAAAATTATGACAATTTAAAATGTGAAATAAATAAAATCAAATAGAAAATACCTTGAAACTACCCTCCTTACCTTGGGGGTCATGTTGTGTGTGATGCAGAACTGCAGGTGGTTGATGATGCTCTCCATGCTGTGGTACGACTGCTGCCTGGTGGCACGGAGGTACTTCTGCATGGCCCGCGCCATGGGGGCGAAGATGGCTTGGGCTGCCTCCCTGGGGTCCATCAGCTCCCGTGGGTGTTTGGGGGAGGACGCGGCCTCTTCGTCCTGGTGACGCTTGATGTGGGTGAAGGCTTCCTCTACTGCCACCACAAGCCTGGGAGAAGCAACAAGTTCATTCAGAACAGGTACATTTTGAACAGGAACTGCACTAGTATTAAAAATGGGTCAAATGTCTGCACATAATGTAAAAAAGCTTGCTCGTGATGAACCCACAGAGAATTATCACTCGACTCTGCAGTTCTCAGCTCTACGGAGTTTTGTGGCCTCTTTCTTTGTGTTTGGTTGTAGGTGCTACAACTTTAACTGTTTTGGTTCACACTCAGCAGAATCGATTACAGCAGCAGCAGACAGCAGTGAATAAGAGCTTTGTGTTTTAGTGTTGGACAAAATGAATGAACAATTGAGGGTTCATGCAGCTTTTTAAGAGAAAAATCCAAGCACTTTTCAGCGTACCTAAACCAAAAGTTGCCAGACTCAAAACTTTTATCGTCACATTTCAATTGTTACTATGAATGCAACTGCAAATTCTTTTACACTCACAGCAATCAATGTCACTTTGATTGTATGTTTTGATCATGATTATTTAATACTAGTTAATTTCCAGAGTAGGAGATCAAAAATAGACTTATCTAGCTATAAATGATAAATATGACATCGTGATTGTTTCATTTCATAAAAGATTTTTTGTTTACATGAGGGACTGTGTCGAAGAAAAAACAAATGTGTTAAAAATCAAGCATTTTTCAAGCATATCTTCAATTTCAAGCATATTCCTAACATTGAAAGCATAGTTAAAATAAAGCATTTTCCAAACTTTCAAGACTTTGTATGAACCCTATTCTTTCTGCTGACACTAAGCCTAAAGCTTAATCACTTGGAAGTATAAAACAACATATTATTATTACCTACACTCAATACAGACATATCATTTAGTAGGGCTGGGTATCGGCAAGAATCTCATGATATGATACGTATTACGATACAGGGGTTACAATTCAATATTTGACAATATATTATATTTTTAAAAATATAATTTTAGGAAAACTGTCAAATTATAAAGAACAAACCACCATATGCATAAATTCTGTAAATTTAAAAAAAGTTTACTTTTAATGCAGCATGAACAGGGAAGATAAATGACTATACTGCTATTTAGTGGTCGGGGGTTTAAAAAATACAAAATGAACCAAATCCACAAAATGTTTCGCGTGTCACGATACAGTGTTTTTGAGAATCGATACAGTAACACAAAACATAATATTGTGATACCCAAGTGGATGTACAAACAAAGAAAGGACTAAATGCAAATGCGTATTTTGTATGTCCTCACCTGGCCTTGCGTTTGCGGACCCTCCGCTCCACCTCTGCTTCCTCGTAGTAGTACTCGTTGTGGGAATTGTCTCTTCTCCGAGCAGCAGCCGCGATCATGGTTCTGGACTGCCCCGTAGAGTTGTTGGTGCTGTTCTCTGTAGACAGAAACGCTGAACTTTAGAACGACTCATACGTCTAACTGGAAGGCAGAGCGATCTTAGGCATCCTGAGCATGTATTCAAAGAAAAGCTGTTCTTATTCAATTCCAAAAAAGGGATATTGTGTAAAACGTAAAAAAAACCAGAATGTATTGAACTGAAGTGGTAACATGGTGACAGTATCATGACGGGGTATAAAAGAGCCATTCATTAAAGGCTCAGTCATTCACAAATCGAGGACGGTGTGAGGTTCACCTCTTTGTGATGTATTGTACACATCTGTCTTGCAATCTATTGCATGTTGCAGACTTGTATCACCTCACCGTTACTACAGGAAGTGTAATAAGATTGTCTCATTTGTGAGTTACCATTTGTTTCCTACCCTTGTTAAATGTAGTTTAAATATACAGAATAGGAATTGTTGTATTGCAGAACTGTACACAAGATCTTTTTACCTTCCCCAAGGTTGTAGACTTTGAAGGCAGACATCTTCTTGGAAAGGATGGACTTGGGCAGGTTGAGCAGGGCGGGGTTATAGACTGGGAAGTCACTGTAGTACTGGTCCAGAACCCAAACCGCTGCCCGCTGAATGCTGCGTTGCACAAGAGAGGAAAAAAAACAAAGTTCTTCCCTTAAATTTGACACACTTCCTACCAAACAGCCGTTATCAGTGTATATCACCCTTGACAACCCGACAGCTTCATGGCCACTCACATATGTGGAAGTGGAAGGAAGTGGTGAGGCAGAATCAGCCACGGTCACTGGACTGCGTCTGCTGCACTGTGTTAACTGGAATTGCCATCTTGTGGTTGTGTGCCACCACTAACCAGTCGAGTTTCATTTTACATCCATGTCTGTCTAGTCTCATAATCTAAGTTATCGCCATACGGACACGTATGATTCCAGTGAATAATTTATAGTATGAAACAAGCAGCTGATAGAGAGCTTCATAACATGGTGCAACATCAAACACACAGGTGTTCACAGGTGCACAGTTTCCAGGAGTCAAACCAGATTTGGCCATCCAATACAAATACTCAGTGATTCATCCTTTGTTTTTACAGTGCAGTGAGCCACACTTATTACCTATATCCGCGTCATCTGCTCCACGCTGCTTCACGCCATGAATCAAGGATTCACTAGTTTGCCATGCGGCAAGTCCAGGTGTGCCGTGAGATTTTGTGACAACTACACATTATTATTGCGATATACAACTATATAAAAAAAATATTAACGAATTTTTAATTTACTATATACTGCACTTTATACACACTCAATCCCCAATACAACGCAATTCTATTCTAAAAAGTTCTTTGCACTCTGGTCAGTCTGACTGGCTTCTACTCTATGCCTCTCTCTGTTAAAGGTTGGTTACAGTGGTTGCATGATATGAATACAGGTGTGCCTTGAGATTTTGGCTTGCCCTTTGTTTTCCACTGGCCACAATAATTTTGAAATCCACTGTTTGAGATATCTGTGCAAAATTCTGTTCTAATTACTCTACAAATTCTTGAATTATGTCCAAAAACATGCCAGGACTGAGCTAGGCTAGGACCTCAATGTTGGATATCTAATTTAGAAACAAAACAAGAACAAAGTATGAAATTAAAACAACACAATAACATTATTTAAATGTGAGACAAATATTCCAGATATTCCACAGACACTAACCTGAGGTATCCCACGTTGTAGAAGTGACTAGCTCCATCTGTGGTCCTCACAACCTTCAGACAGAAAGCAGGCTGCAGGTGTCTGACCTCCAGCAGCACCAAGGCCAGGTACTGAATGAACAGCAGTGCATCCACCAGAGAAGCTGCATATCCCACAATCCCCCTGTAGTCCGTCTCCCGGGGCTCCAGCACCCGCACCCCGTAAAAGAGCCAATAAGACGCCACAAAGAGGAAGACCAATGCCAGCAGCAGACAGCGGAAGATGAAGAAGCGTGGCAGAGTGGCTCTGGGGGGGCGGAGGAACAGCGCCCAGGTGGAGATGAGGAGGATGAGGAGCTTGAAGGCCAAAGAAATGTAAAGACCCTCACATGGCGTGCCGCAGGGTTCCAGCGTGTCCCGCCACAGGAGCTGTGGGAGGGCCAAGAAGGCCAGAGGAGTGACCAGAGCTACGAGCCCCAGGACAGCGCCGAGGGCCAGGCCGAGGTACCGGCGGCACTGCAGCGGAGAAGACTCCTCGAGGTCCTTAGAGATCCGTGTCAGGTCCTCGTTGGAGATGCTGTCCACAGAGGTACCGGTGACCACGGTGGTGGTCTCGCCCCAGTTGTCATCCTGAAGAGAGAGGAGAGTGTTGGTGATACACGGCAGAGCTGAGCACAGCGTTCACAGCTGAATTATTTAAAAATTTAACTCTCACCCTGTCGTCTCCTCTGGTGGACTCTGCGTCCAGCAGCGACTCTGCAGGAGCCTGGATGGTCACCGATTTGTCTCCACGGATGCTGATGTCACGACTCTTTGAGCGATGCCTGTCCCTCCTCTCCCTGAAGAAAAAGACAAAGTGGACAGGTCGGGGATGGTTTACTGTCTGCGGATGGACAATAATTATTTCAAACTTCCTGTCCTGGCAGGTTGGTTGCAGATTATTTTCTAGTTAGTGATAAGACTATTTCATAGCTTCCATTTCAGCCAAATTGATGGGAAAAAAATTCTTGAAACAATGACTTAAACAATAACTTGAAAGTTTTTTAGGTTTTGGACAGTTAACTGATAAAATAGTTATCAGATAATGAAAATAATTAGTTGCAGCAGAGCACAATCTCTTGTCTGCTACCTGTGTTTGCGGGAGCTCCGTGAGTGGGACGACTTGTAGGAGTAGCCCGAGTACGTTGACTCGTTGTCCATGTCGGAGGCCGGCGGTGGGCGGGGTTTCCTGACCCCTCCTGCCCCCGAGCCGCCGCCTTTCTCCCAGACCACGCCCAGCTGGCTCTTACGATCGCTGATGGACTTTGAGGAGAGGGCCAGAGGGAGGCGCAGCAGGTCCACTTTACTCCTGAGGGAATCTATCTTGGTGGCCTGGGAAAACAGGCGGTCAGAACAAAGAGAGGAGGATAAATGGAAAGGACACACATTATCTACTCAAGTAGAAGTAAAGTACTCATTCACTTTACTATGTAGTATTGTCCCATTCATTGTTGAATAAAAATAATCAATAATTGCCCTTAAAATGCATCGAGTAACAAGTTTATTTTAAAAATGTAAAGAGTAGAAAGTACAGATATTTGCATTAAAATGTAGAGTAGAGGTAAAATGTTTTCAGACAAATTGATATTCAAATAAAGTACTACTTAAGCACAGTAATGAAATATTTGTACTTTATTGCTGCCTCTGAAAATAAATTGTAGAAATGGGAATTCAGAATGAACAAAGATGGGGGAGTCAACAGAAGAGAGAAGGATAATTTGTCATATTGGACAGGAATAAAAGCATCTCAAAGGGAAACTAACCAAGCAACAAGAAGAGAGACAGCATTGTTGAACTGTTGGCACTCTGCGGTGTGTGAAAGTGTCTGTGTGTGTGTGTGCCTTCAGTCACATAGGACATAGCTGGGCCCATTCTTCCGCTTTAAGGGAGTTTTTTTACGAGCAAACTCAAGTGATTTGGCCCCGAGTGTGTTCTCAGCCAATAAAGGGCAATTACACCACCTTCTATTCTGGGCTACGAGTCTCCGGTGTGCACGACACGCAGGGGCGGAGGCTGAACATCAGAGCAACTCTAAAATGTTCCAGTTTCATATGTGGATGACTCCAACGAAGCAGAAATTTGTGTCACCTTGGAGACCATGCAAGGAAAAAAAATGAAGAAAGGCTATTTAGTTTTGTTCACGCTGGTTTATCTCAACTTCTTGTAGTGTTTTGTTTTGGGTCCATGTGTTATACATACATGCTCACACAGACGCCACATTCCCCAACTGTCCCCTACGGTCTCCAAGGGCAACGGAGCTTAACTACTACAATGGGGATGAATGGGAGGCTAGGGGTGAGAAAGGACAGGAGGGGGGCTGTTGCCATGGCAACCAGAACATCAACTCTACACCCCCCCCCATCTCCTTCTCCCTCAGATACACACCTCAGAAGACAGCAGACACTAACCATTTACCAAGCCACAAATCTGACTGGATTTTAATTATATTTCTCCATTTTTCCGCCCCCATAATCAGTTTCTGTCCTCTATTCTAAGTTTTTCAGCGTGTTTTCAAGTAGGTACTTTCCGAATTGGTCAGAGAACAAACAGACTCTTAATCTAATAACAAATCTCCTCGCGCTCTCAATTTGTGCCATGTCCCCCGTGCATCCATCCTCCACATTAGACTCTACAGTTTGCCGTAATGGCTTTCATGTGATTCACACATGGACTCCTCTGCTGGGACATCTGCAAACCGACACATTCATAGGTGCATCTGAGCAGTGAAGCAAACAGAGCAGCTGCATCCCTGCTGTTAGGCAGTCCTACTTTTTGATTGCACAAATTTGCTACTTTTAAACCTTTTCAGCTATAAAAAACAAAACAAAATGTTCTATAAATTCACTCATTTGGTCATAAAACTCAGTTTTGTCTTAAGGTTCTGATAAAATTCATACATGTTTAATTTAGCTGCAACTCAAAAAGAGTTGGGACACGGTGTAAAACGTAAATAGAAACAGAATGCAATGATTTGCACATCATTTTCAACTTGTATTCAATTGAATCCAGTACAAAGACAAGATATTAAAGGTTGTGAATATACAAACATTCTGAATTTGATGCCTCCAAGTTGAACAGGGTCAACAAAAGACTGGGAAAGTTGTGGAATTATTCTTAACAGATGACCGTATCTTGATTGGGTATTAAAATGGATATTCTCAAAAGTCAAGCATGTATGTGATAATGGGGGTTCTGTGTGGGCAAATAGTCCAACAGATTTTGAACAGTTGTTTCTCAACACTAAACTGCAAGAATTTAGGGATTTCACCATCTACCATCAGCTCATAATATTATTAAAAGATTCAGAGAATTCAGAGAAATGGCTGCAGGTCAGTGACCCTCAAGCAGCACTAGAAAACCATCTATCAACAACATCCAGAGCTGCATGTGTCTTCTCCGGGCCTGAGGTCATTTGAAATGGACCGATGCAAAGTGGAGCTTTCAGATCATTTCAGAAACCAAGAATTTCACCTTTAAAGCACTAGTGAACAGTTAATGTCCTCAGTTCCCAAACACTCGCTCCAGCTGCCAATCGGCTCTTCAACTTGGAACATGTTTCCCTTTTATAACACGGTGATGCAGAGTAAATGTGAAAATAAAACCACTATTCAACTCTCAGCTCTTCCTGTTGAGCATATTATTTTCAAATAAAAAACACGTGGCGGTGTAGAATTTAGGTCACAGCTCAGATCTGTGATGTGAGTCTGATAAATGAATGAATGAATGCCTTACGCCAATAGACCCCCTTTTCAGCGGACGTCATCCAAAAGCAGCACGTGGATTTCGCAGTCTCCCCCTGTCACCCAAATGAGTTATCAAGCTGGAAACATTGAATTAGATGTTTTACCGGCACCAAAATCACCAAAAATGTCTGGTCGCTGGTCGATATTTCACTGGTCGACTCAAGTTATAAAGGATTCTGACAGGATCACTGCTGAAGACATGATCAAAACTGCTCATATCCGCAGCACAAATTGACAAGCCGTTGTGTTCTGCCATACTTTTGTTGCCAAACTGCATGCACAGCTTGCTCATTGTTTACAAATTGTAAAAAGGTCTATGTCTGATAATTGGACTGGATCAGTCCCATCCCGACCAGCGACAGTTCCATCATTTGAAAAAGACGGATCTATTTTCATACATAAAAGGGGGTATAAACAAGCCTTAAGAAGTCCAAAACTGAACTTTTGACTGCACAAACACACCACCTGCCCTGGAAGGGTTGTGAGAAAGAAGAAGAAATGAGTGCAGCTGAATGCAGAGAAACTCTGGAGGAAAGCCTGATGCAGTCTGGAAGAGACCTGCCACTTGTGAGAAGATTTGCTTACCAGCAAGAAAAATGAACTCAAGCATGAACCCAAGACTACACAGGAGTGGCCTAACACAAATGTTAGTGTCCCAGAGCGGCTGAAGAGACAATAAAACATTTAAAAACTTTTTGGTCAGGGAAAAGCAGCTCTCTACATTTTTTAAAGGAGGAGAACGTATGAGGCCACTGTCACGTCATCATGTGAGGCAGAGCACTGAACTCCCTTCACTTTCTGATTAAAAATGGAAATCACACCGACCTGAACGCCCAGAATCTCTAGTGACAAAAATTATCTCTGGGTCTTTGCTGCTGCAGCTTGCGCAGACTTTAGAAGCTTTTTTTCACAAGCAGGAACTGAGTGTAATATCGGTCAAATCTCAGGCCAGACGTAACACAGAGTGTGAGAATAAAGACTGACCAGAAATAGAATTCACACAATGAACAACGAACCTTTAAACGAACACACTAACTGGTTATGAAACAGTCTCAATTTAATGTTGATGCCTTTATTTGACCTACATACACAAATTAGGCATTTCTGCATAGTTGTTCTTATTATTTAGATTAAAACAAACAAAAAAAACCAATATCGGTATGCTATATTTAGAATATTTTAATGGCTCTGCCCTTACGTCAGACAACCTTTTCTAACAGGAAACTGCTGGTTCATAAACCAAATATTGCTCTCTCCAAGAGTTTTGTTTCTACTGCTGCCTCAATCTGTTAGTTTGATTATGTCATTGTGTGACTTTGGTGTGGCGGAAAATGCTGCGGTGTGAAGCGGCCCATACAACATGCAAATGGTGATTAGCTCGCGTAGATGCAGCTGTGACCACATGTTGCATTTCCTGTAAAATCTGCTCTCGCAACGTGTCACGATGCACAATATTAAAGCGCATCACAGATTTAAAACTACATTATTGTACCATAAACGACACAAGCTCTGTCTCTCTCCACCCCACCCTGTCTGAGACGCTCAATCCCATCGATCCCACTGACGAGCCTCTCTCACTGTAATCAATCCACGGCTGATCGACTCACACTGGACTCCATGTTCATCACCATCATCCGGGATGTGAGCGGGTCCACATGCAGCGTGGAAACACGACAGCCAGGACCACATTGTAAAAAAAAATATGAAGGGTTTTCCTCCATCTCTGCTGCTGCAGTGATCTGCACTTATTTTATCAGATTCATCATCTTCAAATTTTTAGTCAGCTCTCTCAACTCTTTCAAAATTTTCAAACCAGATTAAATCATGATTGTACTTTAAATTATGTTGCACAAAACTTTTAAACTATCTTAAAATTAAGAAAGGTTAGATTTAAACCTCTCTTTAAACATCAATTTACTTTTACTCTAAACACAGATTAAATTTAATTCTGCCGCACCAGAACTTTAAACAAGATCCGGTATTAACTTTAAACTTACCCTTGAGGAGGTTTAACTTTAAAAGCGGCTGCCATTTTGAGATGGATCGAGCAAAATACTCTTCACAGAAAGTTAAGGGACAGACACAACCTCATTGAGTTTTTATGTCTCTCTTCTTTCTTGCAGCCTGCAGTTGCTGTTTTTATCTTCTATTATTTGGCCATACTATTTTGTTAAACTTTTTTTTTTTAAATCAAGCAAGCAAACAATATAATATTTTGTTCATGTTTTGGCCATCTAGCAAACAATGTAACATATGTTCTATCTAACCAGGAAACAATGTAATGTTTTGTTAATGTTTTAGCAAACATTGTCACATTTGGTTAACTTTTTAGCTGATTTTATTAATTTTATTAAAGCATACAGGGCAGTAGAAAGTTAACTGTTTAACCCTCTCTTTTGTATGTATGATTATATGATTTATTTTAATTTGTAAGAAACAATCTCCATATTTATTTAATTTCTATTTAAAGTTGAATTTCCCAAATGGAGTTTAGTATTTAATTGTGCAATAGACCTCTGCTTAACTTTAAACCTGGTTTTAAACACAGTTTTGCTCAGCTCTGATTAGAACTAAGATTAATCTTCTCTCCACCTTCCAGGTCTGGGTGAGACAGCTAGTTCAGTTAGGTGTTTTCTTGCCACCGTGCAGCCTCAGGTGGCTCCTGGGGGCCTCCAGGCCTCAGGGTGGCAGTGGGCCAGTGAGGTGTGGCTCCCACAGGCGACTCAAGCCCAGGCTTCAAGGCCTCCACGTTACAAACACTTTGAAAGCTCGTGATAACCAGCGAGCCAAGTGTTGCAGGGCGCTTAGACTGAACACCAGCGGGAAGACAAAGCGGAACACACCCAGGATGAAGTGATGATCATACTGGAGACTGACTGCACACTTCACTTAACTCACATGTGTGTGTGAGCAGAGTGAGAGAGATCCACCAAGCTGCTCAGCGTGTGTGTGTGTGTGTGTGTGTGTGTGTGGCCCACAGCTTGACACAGTGGATAAAGTCCGCGGATCAAAAAAAAAAAAGACTATGCAAAGGAGCTCAAATTAACTGTGCAGAGACCCGGAATACACGATCACACTGCTGGTGAAATTCAGCTTTAATCAATCAGTGATCGATACTGTTATCTGCCAACTCATCAGTGCAGACAGGCGCACGAAAGTGGACAAAACACACAATAAAAATGTAAACAAAGCGGTGCCAAACGTTAATTTTGTCATTGTAGTATTAAGTACGCAACCTGCCGGTGTTATCATGTAAATGCTCGCATACAAACAGAACACTGTTACCCATAATTCCTGCAGAAATGTCTTACCTTTCTGCCCGCAGAGAAAAAGCTGCAGCCCGCAGCACAAAGCCGACCAGCAGCGCCGTCTCCAACAAAAGTGCCTCCAAATTCACTTTCTCCAGACTCTCATCCGTCCGCAGTTTCCACGCTCGTTCATCGCCGGAGTTTGACTCGGTTCCTCCGCGTGCGCAGCCCGTGTTTGTTTGTTTGTTTGTGTGAAATTATCTCTCAAACTGAAGCACCGAAGCCGCACAATAGGCAGCGACACGCCGCAGCTCATCCCGGCTCCGCATCTGCTGTGTGGCGGAGCCCCGCTGAGCTGAGCAGAGCTGGACGTCCAGCACCGGCTGTTAGAGGGACACACACACTCCGACAAGTTAAACAGAGGACAGACGCGGCTTCCGGCGATGACTTTCAAAATAAAACGGAGCTTTTAGCACGAAACCAGCGGTCGGAGAAGTATTCAAGATGATTAACGTTAACTCAACTAAAAACTAAAATTAGGTGGGAATAAACGTTTTAGTCACCTGAAATAGAAATAAAAACTAGATTTTGGGGGAAAAAAACTAGCAGAAATGGTAGTGTGCACCTACAAAATTAACTTAAATAAATAATAATAATAAAAAAAAATACAGAGCAGCTATTAACTACCTTACCTACCTGATCAAACTTCTTAAATAACAAACAACCAAATAAATAAATTAAAAAAAACAAAAACAAATACATTTAAACAAACAAACAAATAAATACACCATTAAACAGATAAATAATAAAACTGAACACTGAACACTGAAACTAATAAAAACAGCAAAAAAACTAAACTGAAACATGCAAACTGACTCGGGAAACTGAATGAAACTAAACTGAACTGAAAATAAAAATAAAAATGAAAACTAATACAAACATAAAAAAGCTATAAGAACTGATTCAGATCTTTTACCAGTGGTGGAAAGGCTACTGATAACCTGCACTCAGGTAGAGGTGCTGTTACATTACTGAAATATTGCTCAACTACAAGTAAAACTACTGCATTTAAGTAAAAGTACAAATGATTTTTTTCTCAGAAAACTTCTCACAGTATTAGATAATTTTTAACCATTGATGATAGTCAATTGTAGATCTTCTTAGTACTCGGTTACAATTTTAAAAGTGACTGAGTAGACTGCATAGTGCAAGGCATACTGAAGTACTGAAATACTCATAAAGTACCAGTTCTCAAAAATGACTCAAAAGTGACAGTAATTTGCATACTTGTTATTCTCACCCATGTCTTTTACTGAAGTAACACAACACTGAAAATACTCCACTACAATTAAAGTATGTATTATGAGCAACATTTACTTAAGTATCCAAAGTAAAAGTACACATTGTGCACTGCAATGGTCCCTATGAGTGTTTTACTGTTGTATCTGATGTTTCTGGATTAATATTATTGTTGCATTAATGTGTATGTTGCATTTTACTGCTGTAGATCTTTAAGGTTGAGCTCATTTGACCTTCTTTATGTACTGTTGGGTAGTTTAATCCACAGCAGTGCATCATGAATTATAAGGATAAAGTTGCATAAAATGGAAATATTCAAGTAAATTGCAGCTAACTCAAATTTGTACTCAAATACAGTACTTGAGTTAATGTACTTAGTCACATTCCACCACTAAATGAAACAAACAAGCCTCTAAAACCTTTTAAAATACTTTTTAAAATCCCTCTCAGTCACCACACTCATCACAGATCAGTGGTAAATGTATTGCCTCAATTTTCTGTTGCTGTCTAAAGAGCTGTTTATAAATATTTAATTAAGTGGTTAAACCTTTTAATAATTAATGAAACATCAGTCCAAGGAGTGTAAGCAACATTTGAATGTTGTTCCTTTTTTCTAAGCAAACAGTTAAATTCAGAAAAAATGCGTAATATTTTCTCCTTCTCTCAAAATGCATTTAGAAACAAATGTTTTCTTATAGAAATATTGATCAGATTAGAGACAAAATTTAAACCTATCGACAAAAGATTATAATAACTAATGTACCCAAATTATTAATTTGCAGCAACTATCACGTGTAAATGCATCACCTAATCAGGCATTGCAGCAACAATTAATTAATTTTTATTTTGTATTTTAATTCAATTAATTAAATCAATTAGTTATCAACAATTAAAGTGATCACCAACTATTTTTAATCATCAGTCATTTGAAGTCATTCTTTAATTCTAACTCTCTAATGTCAGCTTCTCAAATGTCAATAACTGAATATCTTTTGGTTATGGACAAAAGAGAAGACATTTACTTGGGCTGATCAGTTTTTTTCACTATTTCCTGACATATTAAGGACCAAACAGCTCATCAATTAATTGAGAAAATGATTGGAAGAATAATTGGAAATAATCATTAGTTGGAGCCCAACTGTCAGGTGTACAAAATAAAAGGAAGTGAATGAAGACAGTCACTTAATGTGATTAACAGTGAAAGTCTGACATCTGTTCTTTATATATTTGCATGTGAACAGTAGAAAAAGAAAAGCAGAATCAGCCTTATCAGCCTTGGCTTAGTTATTCACGTTACAAACTTTGTGCTTTTATTTTTAAGCAGACAATAATTCACTTCCGGTCATATTCTTGCTGTCGCAACGGAACTTAACGCATTTCAGCTTCACAGAGCAGAAAACTAAATTATACCGTTTTCGCTTTTCTTTCACTATCAGAGGTAAACGGTTACATCTTTTATCTGTTACAGAGGACATTATCTGTTTTGTTTGTTTAACCACAAATATCAAATATACAGAGAGCAGGTCGCTCTTCCTCCACACTGACGCTCCTCATCCTCGGTGTTCACAATATCCAAGGATATTAAGTGTTTTCTGACATTCATGTTTGAATTCCTCTAAAATAGGTCGATTTATATGGAGACATAAAACTGCCATAAAAAATACAGAAATACATGTGGAAATATGAAGAGGAATAAATTAAAGAATTAAAAAAGTAATAAGTTAAAAAAGATGGAAATATTATGAAAAATAAATCTAAATAAATGTAAAAATATTAAGACAAATAACAAAATACATGAGAACAAGCGTCTCATCACTCAAGTATTTTGATTCCACATTTTTTATTTACTTATTTTTTTTTTTTTTTTATCTTTCTATTTCCACATTCTTGCTGATTCTTTCATTTCTTTTTAAATTTCCATATTTTTATTTACTAATGAAATCTTTATTAATTAATTAATTTTGCCACATTTATTTTCTCATTCTTCTACAGATTAATTCTTTTTTTTTATGGCACTCTTATGACCCCACAGATTTGGAGATGCAGTAGAAGTTGAATGTAGCTGCAACAACTATGAAATTTAAGCAATATGATGTATCAAAACATGTACTTCTAAAATAACATTAAACGGCAAAAACTGAACCCAAAAATCAAAGACTCACATCAGTTGTTTTCTTAATCCAGTTTTTTTTAATCTCACAAAACACATGAATCTGACACATGAGCTCTTTCCTTCCTTCTGTGCAGCTAAACAATCTCACCAATTTTAAAAACAAGGGAGAAGAAAATAATTTATACATCCTTTTTTTAATCATATCTACAAAAATAAAATCAAATACGAGGACTAAGGCTTTACAGAAAAAAATTAACATATATAAAACAAGTGGGTCTGATCTCTCTATATTACATGAGTGAACAAGATTTTTTTTTTTTTTTAAAAAGGACACAAAATAAAAAAGACAATGAGATGATAGTTAAAGACGTGTGTATGCATACAGTAGTTTGCACCGTGCAGGGAAGTTTGTGCAACATTTTTTTTTAAAAAAGGAATCAGTTATAGCTTCTTTTTTTTTTCTTTTACAGCCGGTTAGGGCCACGACGCTGATGTCAATGTACAAGATAAATGAATGAAAAAGAGAAATCATGGAAGATACAAAGAAACTGAAGTGTAGAGGTAGAAATTGGAGATGAAAAACGCTGTAGTTAGGAGAGGTGGGAGGAAAGAAGAGATGTATGGAAAGAGATTTGTTGAGGAGGAGAAGAGATCCTGATTCAAGCAGCTCAGACATGGACAACACATACGTTTTATTGTAAGCAATGACACCCAGAGTGTTAAAACTTTAAGGAGTAGTTCAGATTATTTGAAGTGGGGTTGGATGAGGTATTTTAATATGAGATGAGATGAGCTGTTAAATAAGCCAAATATTGCACCCTTCAAACCAACCAGACTGCATTAGCAAAAACAGTAATTTTACTTTGCAGAACCCAGGAGTTACTGCACTGCTGCTGCCTTGATCTTTAAGTTTTTTGTGTTACTGTGTGACTTTGGTGAATCCAAAATAACCTTTTAAAACACCAAAGTCACACAACAACACAAACAAACTAGCCAATCAAAGCAGTGGGAGGCCAGCAACTCCCGTGGCTGTCTGACAGCAAGGTAAGGCGATGAAAACATTCTAAATATAGCATTAACTTAAAATGATATTGATTTTTTTAGGTGGCTGAAATAGGTTTTGCTGCTGACCCTGTCCTCACGTGTCTCGGCTTCCTACATCTAGAATCCTGCTTCTCCGAACGATGGACGTGTCAACCACCATCTACTGTAGGTAATACACTGACTATCCACAAGTTCCTCATACAACACCACTTTAAAAAATACTTTAACTATCCCTTTATGGAAAGTTTTTTCTTGCCATGGACAAAACATGAGTCTCCTGGTCTGAGATGCTTGAAAATCAGCATCCAAAATATTGAGAAAAACAAAAAAAAAAAAAAAAATGTTTCCTTCAACACCTCCAAACAGATATTTCAATTTAGCAGAACATTTTTACATTTTAGCACAAATTTATCAAGTTCATACAGGGCCAGCTGCTTAAATCAGATCAGCAGCTCTCACTATAGGTCCCAATTATTTTTTTTTGTTCTTAATTGACAACTCCTGCTGTGTGTTTTGGCTAAAGTGTGAAAACCTTCCACCAAGTAGTAAAATATCGTTCTAATAGTAGAATCAGTGGCTGGTAGTGTGTAAATATACTTGGCTCCTGGTTTGGTGCGGTTTGATAGTATCCTGTTGGTGTACTGTCAGTTCTAAAGCTGGTAAAGAGGCTGGGTAGCTCACTAAAACGCTCCTCACTTAGTATTTGAAACCGGCTCAAATAAAATTCAGTCCAGTGTGATTCTGCCCAGCCGGATAAGAGAATGGAAGAGAAAAAAAAACATTTAAACTGGTTTACTTGTAACAGTTTAAATACGTAGCTTCTGTCTAGTGTGTGAATTAGTTTCAGAGAGATGGAGTGGGAGAAAACAAAGAAAAGCACTTGGCTTAAGTGTCAGTCTTTGCTGGTTAGACGTGCCTCAACTAAGGTGTACAAAACCTTTTCTGAACGCAGAGGACTTTCAATTGCTCCTACATATGATCAAAGATAGTTAATGGAATAATCTGACATTTTGGGAAACACACATATTCACTTTCTTGCTGAGTGTTAGATGATATCAGTACCACTATCGTGTCTGCGCGTCACGTACGGAGCTGGCGCTAGCAGCAGCTTTGCTTTGGGGGAAAAGCTAGCCTGGCATTGTCTACAGGCGTCTAAAGGTGTCAGTATCATAAGATCTTAATCGTTTAATCCCAGACATATTAATACAACACGTTGTGGTTTTACAAAGGTTAATGTACGGAACGGTGCAGTAAGATTGTATGGATGCCAAGAATGGCCATGCTTGCAATTATTTTTTAAATGCTGTTATCTCAAGACAGCAACACTTGATTTTTCTTAGTTAATCTCATTATCTCTCAAGATCAAGGACTTAATTATTTCATTATCTGGAGATAAGAAAACTTGTTTCACGATGTTGAGTTAACAACATTTTCTTCTCACAAGATAATCATTTTATTATCTTGGAATAACAAGACATAACACTTGTTTTCTTGGGGTGGATTTATCCCATAATCTTTAAGAATCACAAGATAATTATTTCATTATCTCAGGGTAACAGAACACGTTTTTTGTAGTTAATTCATCTCATTATCTTGAAGTTACTTTGTAGAACTCTGAACTTACTACACTGTTTTATAACTATGCTATTAGTTGCCTTCACCCATTCAACATTCCTGTTGATTATTTATCAAAAATCTAATTGTGTTAATAGTTTGTAAAAGCATCCCTAGAATACTGTTGCAATAATTTGATATTGAGTTATTTGGTCAAAACCATTTTGATATTTGATTTCCATATCACCCAATCCTAGCTTGAATAAAAAAATGCTTTGTATCTTAATGATAAATAATAATGAATTAATTTAATATTGTTAACATGTTTAACTATTGTCTAAGGAAAATGCACAAAATCTGCAACCCTAGTCATGACTGGCAGGGAGGATTCACAACTGAACAGTAAGTTGAATAAGATAATGAAATAATTTCCTCATGATCTCAAGATAACGACATTAGAAAAAATGATTGCAAGCAAAGCCAGGAAATTGTTTGGCACATAAACACTTGTAAAGCCACAACCACACGTGGTGGTCTGTGACTAAACAAATAAGACAGATCATGATAAGCTGTGCACTTTTGAGGTGCTGGTGGACAGATATTGAATTAAAAATAAAAATAATAGTTGCAAGCGTGGCCATTCTTGGCTTCCATAACTTCCTAACAATATAAAATTTGTTGATTTGCCACCCATTTTTGCTCTGTGCTCTGATAACAGTGGAGAAAGCTCGGTACCCCTGTCAACTTTCTCCTTTTCTTGTCACTTACTAACCAGCTAGCTAATATTAGCAAAATGCTAGATAATAGATAATGATTACAATTAGTTAACTTGAGTTCTGGTAACATTAGGCAAGTCAAGATATATCTATATGTAACTTTTACAGGTCCTCCAGAAATGTCAACTGCACTTTTCTTTTCAACTTAAATGAGCCAACCACATTTAAACATATTAAACTACAAAAAACAGGTAAGCTTTGCTCAACAGTCATTGGAGCACAGAGCAAAAAAGGGCAGGACTTAGTTAAGGTCAATCTGTGAGCTTCTGAAGTGCTGGTAGACGGAAATTATGACCTTTAGACAGAGCCAGGGTAGCTCACTCCACCGGTTTCCAGTCTTAATGCTAAGCTAAGCTAACCAGCTGCTGGACGTGGCTTCACATTTCCTGAACAGATATGACAGTGGTATCGATCTTTGCAAATAAGTGTATTCCTGTAAATGTAAAACTACTTCTTCAAATACATTTTTGCTTTGTGATCACAGAACATTGCATATAGCTCTTTTATTGTTTTACTTGAACCATGTGTGTAAACTTGAGCTTGTAAAATTGAATTTTACAAAGCTTTTCCCAGTAAATATAACTTGTTCTGTGCTGTCAGGGAGGGTCCTTTTCTGGAAAGCTACTTGGTAAAGAGCACAGTCCTTTGGATGTAGGCTAGATGGATATAAAACACTATGCATGGTACGACCATTGGATGGGCGAGGGGATACGTTGCTGGTTCACAGTATTTACCGTGGTATTTACACACACAATACACCAGAGGAAGGGCTTAAAGGATGCACACACAAATCTTAAAGTAGACAGGCAATGTCAGCGGTGATATTTGGCAGCAATTTGATTGAGTGGCAAACAGGTCTTCAGTGAAAATTCAAGTTTGAATCTGTTATTTATCCTGTTTCTTCTCACTTGTCGTCAACATTGCCTGTCTTGAACCTTAACCCCCCCTCCAAAAAAAAACATCCTGAATCTCCCAAACGTCGACCTAAACCTCTGTGAATCCACTGAGCTTGTTATTTTAAATCGCTGAGATCCCTGTATGCCTGTGAAGCAGCGCTGAAAATAAAACCTGCCAGCATTTCAGTAGTAAACAGCGCAGTAGTGTTTCTGAAGCACGTAATGATCAATATGTTGCACTGATGCTTCCAAACAGCCGCCTTGCAGCTTAAAAAGAAGGCTTAAGGATGAGTATGATCATGTCAGTGTGGCTGCAACTCTTCCCAATGACAACAACGGTAGTATGTGCAGATATGAAGGTTTGAGATGAATGATATGGTTATGTGTGTGTGTGTGTGTGTGTGAAATTAGTTTCCTTACCCAGTGCAAATAACCTGAATTATATAGACACAGTCCTTCGGCCGTGGTGGCAGGTGAACTCAGTGTAAAGCAACCAATGTAGGGGGAGGGGACCCCCGGAGGCCAGTGGCATCTCCAGTCCCTGATCCGTCCACTGTAGAGGACGTACATGACAGAGGGATGCATTGTGGGTAAAGTGCAGGGGTGATGGGTCCCTCAGATTTTTCCTTAAATTAAACATTTCAACACTTTTCTGCTCCGTTCCTTCAACCAGCTCTTTAAAGCAACACATACGACTCATTTTCCTTCACAAAATATCCAACATTTTCTCCACTTTCGATTCTTCCAACTTTTCAACGCCAGTCAACTTGCCTTCTGCCTTTTTTGTTCCTTCATACTTTTTCCTCGCTCCATCATGGTCTTTAGTAGAAGTCAGAGGTTGTGCTGACTCTTAGAAATCCCAGCGAGCCCGTCCAGCTTCCTGGTGTCCCAGGGCAACAGAAGAAAAAAATAACAACAAAAAAAAACAGCCACGGTCCTTCCTAGGCTCTGTTCCGCTGACCAGTGCATGCAGGGACGAGGGGAGGCAAGGCCGAGGTGCCGGAGTCTGACAGTGGGTACGTGTGTGTGTCTGTATGCCAACAATCGCTGCAAGTAAATCCAGTCATCATGCAGCAATGTCAGAATCCAGTCGACTGAATTTTGGGCTCTGCTGGTGTGCCCTCTTTGCCTGGTTGGGTTCAGAAACAAAGATGTTATTTGCAATAGAAAGAAGAATTGCTACTGCATTGTTGTAAAGTTTTACGATGTAAATTCAGTTTCCCCTCACCGTCTCCTGAGCCACGATCCAGAGACGGTGTTCTGGAGACGGTGGCAGAGGGACACTGTTGGTCCTCTGATTCCTGATTGACAGTTGGCTTTCTGAGGGTCTTCAAAAGCTTGTGATGGGCCTTCTCTATTTCCTGAAAAGAGGTGAAGAGACATCAACCTAACTGTGGTAGAGGTAAAAACTCTTCATAACAAATTAATCAATAAATTACTGGAAACTTCGTGGCTGTTGTCTTGCACACGCAGGTTTTTTTTCAGTGCTGCAGAAAGGTCTGGCTCATTCTGCTTCAGGTTGTTTGTATTTCTTTAAACCAATCACAACCATTTGGGTGGTGCAAAGCTCAGGATCATTTGTACATGGAGGGGTGAGCCCTGCTATTAAAATGCTGTAATGCTGGCAAAAGAAAAAGAAGCAGTTGCTAGCTTGTTTACATTCCTACCATTAGTGACCAGCATAAGTTAACTTGCTACTTTCAGCATGTAGGTTGCTAGCTCGGAGGGTGTTGTTGTGTCATGTAGCAACAGGGAATTTGAAATCAGTATCACGCAGACAGCAAAAGGCTAGGCCAGATGCCACTGCAACTCTAATCTGCAGTGGTGGAAATGTGACCCCTGTGTGTTAAATTTCCCCTGTGTGTTAAATTTCCAGTTTTAGTAAAAACTGTGTGTAAACTCACTTTCAGCTGCCTCAACTTGCTCATCAACCCCTCGATCGTAAGGAAAATTTCATCCACATTTTTGATCACGTGGCTCTGGTGTCCAGCCTGCGATTGCCCCGTTTCTTCTTCCTGTTCCAGTTGCATAGCCTCCGATTGGTCACGCTCAGGACCGCAGGCGGGCGCGTCCTCCTTCGGCCGCGTCTGTGGTGACATCATTTCCTCCAGAGAATGAGGGAAGTGGCTGGCGGTAGGGGTGGGAGGGTCGTTGGGGTCGTCAGTGACGCTCTCTCCCTGCTCTGTGGGCATAACTAAGTAGAAAGTGTTCCCTGGAGAACAGAAAAATGAGAACACAGAATGCCGGTGGGTGATTTGATTATAGATCAAGTTCTACATCTATTATCTCGATGAATATTTCATGTAAATAAAACAACGGGCTTGTCTGATAAAAACAGCACTTGACCAGTTTAGTTATCATTACCCTGCGCAGTCGCCTCGCCTCTCGGCTTGGATGATTGGTCGGAGGGGAGGGTGACATCAGTGATGTCATCAGGGACAGAAGAAGAAGAAGAAGGACCCGCAACCACAGCTATGCACAGAGGATAGATGTGTGACAGAGAAAAGTGTTTTGTACGTGAATGCAAGAAGAGTGAAAAAGAGTGAGGGAGGACGTTGATATTGGGAGAAGTGTTTTGTGTTGTGAAGAGCAAGCAGACAAAAGATAAAGTGTGTAAAAAACAAAATAATGTATCACTGAGTGCAGAGAAAACATGCAAAGCAAGGCAGCCGTCAAAGACACCCAGATTTAATCCAAAATCAGACAGAAAGCACAGTGAGCAGAATTCACTCTCAGTTCAATCAACACCCTTCTTGTTACATGTTAAATCTTTTTTGTCATATGTTTTTTTTTGTCTGGTTATACTTTTACGTAGTTTTTTTTCCTCTTGTGTCTTGTTCATATTATTTACATCTTTTATGTTGTTTTTGTTGTCTTGTATCTTTTAACGTTACATTTTTTTCTTGCTACAACCTTCTTTAACACACCTGTTCTGAAAATGTAAGAAGAAAGTACCATTTTTTTGTTAAAATGTAGTGAGCAAAAGTAAAAAGCCAGAAAATAAATACTCAAGCCACAGTACAGCAAAGAAGTATTAGTACTTAGTTAATTCTCACCTCTGTCACAACCAAATATTCATCTCAAGAGAAACAAGCTTACGGTTGATATATCTTGAAACAAAAGTTTAACATTTTTATCTGAGAAATGAATGACCGGAGAGTGATCAGCCAGCCCAGCTGAAAAAACTTAAAGATCATTTTTTAAAAGATTTTCTCAATCAGATCTGTTACCTTTCCTCACAACCTGAACACTGGACTGCTCCACGTCCGGGGGCAGAACCTCTTCAGGCTCGACCTCCCATTCATCGGTGCTAAAGTTGAGGACCGTCTCAAGAGACTCTGGCCGCTGTCGTTCAGTGAATGAACTCCTTTCATTGGTCGTCTCGTTGGTGGGCGTGTCATCTGAGTCATGACTCCAACCGTCCTCCTCCAAATCTCGTAAGATGAGCTGCCTCAGTGTTTCAACTGTAGAGACATGAAAACAACAAAAAGAAAAAAAGGGTATGCTGATTACTAAAAAGCTTTTCATGAATGTATACTTGGACAGAATTACACCTGTTACATTAAACTAATTAAAACTATCTGTCCTAAAACAAAGGCAAGATATGATCAAAATACGATCTAACAGTTTGCAGAAATGGTGCAGTTTGTTTACTCACCATCTTGTAAAGCGGCCTCTGCCACACCAGCTGCTTTTCTGTCTGATTGGTCCGAAGGTGTGTTGGCTGAGAGCACAATGTCGTCGTTGGAGGAATGAGTCTCCATGGAGTCTGACTGATCTGTCATGGAGTTGTCTGGAAGATTTTAAACAGTCTGAGGTTACAAACAAAACAAATCATTAAAGCCTTTGTTTTTTTGACAAAGGGATCAAGTGTGCAGGACTAAAGTTCAACTGAGGTTTGCTGTGACATTTGGAATCTCAGAACACTGGATTCATACTCACACACATGAATTTACAGAGAAATGTGCTCCACTCAGAGCAGGACTGAGGAAAAACTGATTTAAATTGATTTCAGACTGCATCTAAAATCTCACACTGAGTGAGTAAAATACTGTGAGAATTCCTGATTCTCCCTTTTTGATTAGATTATTGAAACTGTTAACTCATTATGATTGATTTTCAGTTTAATAATGAAATTGTGACACTTGGCCTTGAAGCTATAGTAAAATTCAAGCCGTACAGGCAGTTTAGATTTTGTTCATTCTAATGCTGACAACACAAATGGCATTCTTTTGCTTCAGGGCCAGAGCCAATATTTCTCTCTATATATTTTTTTGTTTATTTCATTACAAAATATTAATGATTATTTCACTGTTTTATATTGCCTAGCCTAAAATATGACCAATGTGTTTTGGCTGTAGCTGAAGTCGTACCTTAAAAATAAGTGAATTCCCAATATAGCAAATGTCTCGATTTTGGAAAAAATATTAATTACCAGTGGTTATTACCTGGATAGACATTACTGCCCGTGGAGACTGGAGATGCACTGCCTAGACTGGGGGACCTGAAGAAAATACAAACACATTAAGAATAAATGTATAAAAGAAGAAGAGAAGCACATGAAACACCATCTAATAGAACACAAAACACACATTCCTTTATCATTTATAGATGGAAGATTTACTCACGATATAGGCATGGATCCATGATTGATCAGGGGAGATGAACCACCTGCTGATGCAATGGTCTTTTCAAGTAAATCTTTCCAGCTGCAGAAAAAAAAACAACAGTCAACACATCCTGCAGACATACAGTACAGAAAACCAGCCATTTCTGGATGAGGAAGAAGAACACGGATGGTCACTAAGCTTTCCTGAGGTAAATACCAGCTGTAAAGAAGAACTTACGTGTTTTTCTCTGATGACGTCCCCGCCACCAGCTCGTAGATTTGCCTCTCTGTGGTGCTGATGACATAGAGGGCTTTGTTGTCTGGAGAGAAACCACAGGATGTGATCAGGACCACAAAAAAAAGAAGCTATTTTTAATTTTTGCTTTCTTGGGCGTGCCAGCATAGGTACCTGTAGCTACTGAGCGGACCAGCAGTGAGTCCAGCTTCACCAGAGGGCTGAAAGAGGTCTTGCTGTCTCCACTGCCTCCACCGCCTCCACCCAGCCAGCGGGATGGATATCTGAGCTGCAGCCGGTCATCTGGGCCTCTCTGCAGGAGGACCAGGCAGTCTGACAGTAGCAGCGCTTGAATCTCTGATGGAGGGATACACAGACATTGGATTAAAGGGGTGTGAATACTGTTATTTCATTAAGGAAAACATGTAAGATTAAAAAATAAAAGCTTAAACAACATCTTGTTATTTTTGTTGACGAAAAAGGGAGACCAAATATAGTGTTGTGACTGTTTTTTATTTATTCATTGCAGCAGTTCCATATCAGGACTACACCAGCAGCATTATGAAGGCTGTTACCACTACCACTATTGTGTAGATTAGACTGACTGCAATGTTGACTATAACCTGATGACAAAAAAAAAAACTAAAATGTCAACTGTTTTCATGTCAAGTAAATTAATTATATTTAAAGCTCAATCGAGACGTAAACTGAATCTAAGTTTCCTAAAACAAATACATTGTGAGGCCAGTTTATTTTGGAAAAAATAACTGCTACAAACCAAATTGTTCAAGTGAAGAGTGGAACTGTATCAAACTCACCAATGTGACATATGTATATTACAGTCTCTAAATTTACTCTAAATCTAATTGTTTGGTTAAAAAGAATTTGAAATTAAAAAAAGACTTACATAGTGGGTGTTTTCTTTGATTAAGTTAAGACAAAAATGACAAAACTTATAGTAGAACTAATGTATGTGTCCATACAGAGGTACTCACCTATCTGCTTGTCTTTGTTGACTTTCCATGTGAGAGGACCTTCATGAATCATCCTCTTAGTGGATAAATCCAGACTCTGTGAGACAGAAGAAAGGTAAAAAGGGAGGAAAAGCTTCCATTAGACTTGGTTGGTGTCCTTCATTACAATGAGAGCAATGTGAACAAAACAGAAAGGTTAACCAAACTTGACTTGTATTTGACCACCTTGAATTGAGGGGCAGCGTCCAGCCTGCGCTGGTATTGGCTGAGGCGTTGCCGGTGTTCAGTTTCCCTGACAATCTCGTTGACGGCCTGCAGTATCCCTCGGCAACATGCCTGGGCTTGCTGAAGTGAGGGGAGGTCCAAAGAACCAACTAAACAAAAAAGAGGCATATGTGCTTTAAAAGTCTGACTTTTTAGACTTTTTTGGGGGGGAAGTGTTCTGGTTTTGATAGTTAGAATATGAGGCATCTCCTGACTCCTCACCCTCTGTATGTTTTATGATGTTATCCAGCAGCAGGGGGTACTTGGTGAGTCTCTGCATCTCTGACACCAGCAGGTCTCTGAGCTGCAGCCTCCGACAGTGAGGACTCGCTTCACACTCCTGAACAAATGTCAAAAACAGCACATAAGGAACAAGGCTAAAAGTACTAATGCAGCTACAAGTGTGTGTGTGTGTGTGTGTGTGTGTGTGTGTGTTTATACCTGGATGATGTGAGCGAAGCGAGGGTCTTTCCGTTGTTTGTTCTTGATGAGCTCCAGGGCCTGAGACTGCTGGCTGCACAGCTGGGATGCTTGTTCCTGAAACTCATCTCCAGCTGCACCTTCAAACTACAGATAACACACCATAATTAACACAATAAACGGTGTCAATTCTGTCAACGAAAATTTTGATGAGTTTTTTTTTTTATTAGTATTCCTTGACGTCCTTTTACATCAGATGGGAAGAAAAGGAAAACAGAGAAAAGTAAAGACAGAGGAGAGATGACCTATGGACACTTAAAGATGTGCGCTGAAAACACAACCAATTTGACACCTGAAAACACACCATCCCGCAGTGTCTGCCAAGGTAAATATCAGTTATTTATTTATCAGGTGCTGTTTTATTAAAACAGAGTTCAACTGAGTGAAACATGATGCCAATTTTAACAGAAGACCTCACTAATATATAAAAACCTGTTTTATCAGGGAATAAACATGGTCGGTGTCTGATAACCAAAACTGATGCATCAATTATGACTTTTGCATTAATTCTTATGGGATATGAAAGAACGTATCAGTAACAGATTCTTAGCCTCAATGACCAAACACAGTTCAAGGTATGCTTACTTCTCATTGGAATATTTACAGACAGGAGAAATATTTTTCGACAAAATGCATTTCAGCATCATGAAACTGCCTGAGAAAATTATGACTAAAAAAAACTGACTAAAATTAAAACTGAGGCTAACTAACACTGAAACTAAATTTCAAATTCTTGTCAAAATGAACACTGACACCACATATATGCATGCAGATGAACACCTTTCACATTACAGCAGAAATGAGATGATAAAAAGTGAGATAAAATGATGGAGGTGATGATTTCACTCACCCTGGACAGCATGATGTCCCCAATGTCCTGAACAATGGGGGTTTCTCTTCGCTTCTTCATCGCCTCACACAGACTCGCTGCAACGAAATGAAACAGGAGAAACATTAAAGGAGAAATATGTCACACCCCATCTTTCAAAAGTGAGTGTTACAGTCCAAAAAGCAAGTTAAAACCATAGATGGTATATTAAATAGGTTGAATCCCTATTTGCCAGCGACTTGTTTCCCCCCCACCCCCTCCTTCCCAGACTCTAAAGCTCAGGCAGGCTGTCTGTAGGCTGCAGGGACACTGAACAAGAGCACAAGACTGAAACTGAAAAGTGACAACGAGTCCCACGTTGTACGTTGATCAGCTGTTTTTAATAGTCAGTTGTTTGTCAATGTAAAGCTAAGCCTGTTATCCTGAAAATAAAAGCCCACTGCTCTGAAAATACAAACTTGGGAGTTTGAGTTTAGTGACTGACCGTCTTACTCTATGCATGACTCAATTAAAATATTGCTCAATTTAACTGTTACAAACATATACTCCCTCTAAAAGATTAGTGATGATGTCTCATGAATGAACAAACATTTACTCAATCAGCAAACATTCAACATTAATTTGAATGGGCAACAAAAACAATTTGTGTGTAACTGGAAACGGTAACATTCATCATGAGCTCAATTATTTCAAACACTACCAATAAGGTAATCGAGAAATCTACCTAAAAAGACATAAAACTATTTGCTAGTCTAGAATGGCGCTTGTATCACACCATATACTTCCATGACCTAAATTAAAGCCGAGAACACATATTGACTCAGTAAAGCGGCAGGCTGAGGTTTCATTTAACAGTTACGACCTTTGCTTAGTATTTGCTTTCCCTATTATTTACCCAGTGACATACAGACCTGGATACATGTTGACTCAAAGCACAAATGACTTAGGTGTGCAAACAGAACCAGAGCAAAAAGCAATGACATGAAAGTTCCTCTGTTTTCCATATTTAAACATTTCAAAGTTTCTTTTTTTTAAATTGGAAAATAGCCAAAAACGACTGCGACTTTAAGACCATAAACAGCTCATATTAATCCATGGCCAAAACTTATTATTCACAGCAAATACACAAACTGTATGTACATTTCACACACACACTCACTGACCGTGGAGTTCATAGACCTGGGGCAGGTTGGGGAAGATGCAGGCCAGCTCATCAGAGTTCAGCACAGACCTCATTTTCTGAAAAAAGACCTGGTCCAGAACCCTCAATGTCCGCAGGTGGGAGGCCTCGGTGGTGAACAGTTCTGATGATGAGGAGAGGGAAGGAGGAAGCGCAGATAATTAGATAATCAAACCCCTGATCTACCATTAAAGCACAATATTTCTTATTATGACTTTGAGCATGAAGTAGTAGCGCTCGACTCGTACCATATATGACGGCCTGTCTGTCGACCTCCCTTGAACTGAGCGTGGCGAGGAGCTGAGGAGGAACTGTGTCCTGCCAGTTCTGACCATCGCACACCTCCTCCTCTAGTGCTGCAGTGTCTGGCAACAGCGCCAATGGCGAGTCTACACTCCTGTAAAGTCACATGCACACATGCATAAACACAGGTAGGAGAGATGGAGAGACATGCACACGAACAAATGGTGGAAGAAAACAGATGTTGGTAGTATCAGTTAGTAGTATACTAATGCAGCTATGATAAAAAAATGTGTTTGTTTCTTGTGAACCAAACCAAGAGTTTTGCAGGTGGGAGAGAAGTCAGCCATTTTTATCTATATTTCCTGCCAGAGAATTAGTTAAAGGAATAGTTTGGGTTATGTGAAGTGGGGTTGTATGGGGTATTATTGATAATTATCAATGCATAATCCACAATAGATGGTGGTCAGCATGTTCCCAGTTTGGAGCAGCAGCAGGAGTCCCAGTGTGGAAAGATAAGCAAGGTACTGCTGTGGGCAGGATCATCAGTTTAAGTAGAATATTTTCACCACTTTGCCTTGTTGTCAGACAGCCTTTTCTTGACAAGAAACCACAGTTATATAAACTAAATATTGCTCTCTCCAAAGTAACAAAACTCCATTGGAAAAAAAACAGTAATTTTACATGCAGAACAATGGAGATGCTGGTCTACCTCTGTCTCAAACTGATAGCTTGTGTGTTTTATTGTGTGACTATAGTGTCATAAAAGCTTAGTTCAGATTTACCAGAGTCACACAATAGCACAATCAAACTAACAGATCAAGCCAGTGGTAACCCAGAAACTCCTAAATTCTGCAGGGTAAAATGATCACTTTTGCCAAAGCAGTGTGGTTGAACAAGCAATTGATATTTGGCTTATATAACAATGATGTCCTTTTGGGAAAGGCTTTCTGATGACAACGACAGGAGTACATTGTTTAGGTTCTGTGCTGACACTCTCTCTGCTCTCTGCTAAACTGGGGGTGTGTTGACTGCCATCAACTGTAGGTAATACACACACAATCAATAAGTGCCTCATACAACCGCACCTCAAATAATCTGATATCTACAAACTGATCACCAGTCGTCTATGGGGGTGACATGGAAACTCACCTGCGTCTAGACCGAGGGGTGTATGGGGGTGTAGGGTTCTCTAGAGACCTGAGTTTGAGAGAGAGTGGAGAGAGAGATTGCATGAGGTAAAAACCTACACTTTCAGGGGTAATGTCCGGGATGTTTGGGATGTAAAGCCCTTATTAAAGGGAAACTGGTGTTTTTCAACCTGGAGGTTTTCATCCTATGTTTTTGCATCTAAGTGACTAATGGGTACAACCATTTTTTAAACTGATCCAGTATTGAGGAAGTGCACTGCACTGGCAGAAGTTAAACTAAACTAAAATCTAATCTTTATTGGTACTGATTACCAACTGGTTAAAGTGTGTCCTCTAAAATTTCTTGTTTTTGGGAAGCATTATGGAAAGGATCACTACAGAGGTAATCCTATTTTAAAGAATTAGATATGCTTTATTTAAACAGAAACAGCTGTTTCATTGCTCTCACCAAACTAACGAGACTCTTAAACTTAAACATCATCACCTTTGTTCAAACGACACGACTGAAAATAAAATAAAAATGTTGCGTTTCATCTTTCCAGTGTTCCAACAATCACCAACTTGTTTGGTCGAACTACCATTAATTCACTGGGGTAAATGTGAAAATATTCTGGTTCTAAATGCCATTTCCTTTCGATGCTTCTCTAAAGTTCAACCTCCCTCTCACTCCTTAGATGTAACATTGTGAATTCCCCATTAATCACTTAAACACAAAACATGTCCAGGGTCCAGGTTAAAAATACCAAAGTCATCCTTTTAAGGGGAGAGTTTTGATTCCTTGGAGGTTATTTAATTAGTTTTATTATTTCCCTGCCTGAATGATGCAAAAAAATATCTGTATCATCTCGATAAAATTTGAGATGATGCTGTTTCATGTGAAAACAGCCTAATCTTTACCGTGCAGAGCTGCTGGAGGCAGATGACGAGGCGCTGTGCTGCAGTGGCCTGAGACCCGGCCCCTCCCTCTCCTCCCCGCAGTCCTCCATATCCACGTCGCTACGAGAGCGAGGGACAGACTCTGTCCCTGAGGCGACACCTCGCCGACGCCCTTCTCCCTGAGCCTTCAGCGACTCGCTACGTGCCAGACGCACTGAGACCGTGGGGCTGCACGAGAGGAAACGCAGCATTTAAATCACGAAGCATCAAACATTTTCAATGACGTGCTAGATGAGACTGAATGTACTACAGGTGTTCTTCAAAGCTACCTGTCCATGCAGTCTTCTCCCAGGCTGCTGGAGGAGAGCCTCTGGGGGTCAGCGGCGTCGCCTCCCTCCTCTCCCGTCGTCTCGGTGTGATTCTCAAACTGCTGAATGATGTTTCTCACACTGCCGGGACGGACTGCACACAGATATATTAGTCAGTTTCACGGTATGATAAATCAGTGCACACGCTCAGCAGAAAGTGTTGATGTGTAGAAAATGAGGTAGAATCTTCAAACCACGAACCCAATTCCACAAAAATTTGGATGGTGGGTAAATAAAAACAGAATGTATTGATGTGGGTTAAATGGTAACGGGGGATAATATCATGATTAGTTATTAAAGGGCCATCCTGGATAGGCTCTGTTGTTCATAAGCATGGATGACGTGTGGTTCACCACTTTGTGAAAAACTGTGTGGTCCAAGATAAATGTTTCTCAACTCAAAACTTAACATAATAAACGTTTTATGCAATGTCATGTCTTTTTTGGAATTGGGGTTGTACATACATTCAAAGCAAAATTGAACTCAAGAGTAAACACAAAAAAGTGAAATGATAAAATATATATACCTTCGGTGGGTGACAACGGGACATGGAATGCTACAAAACCAAAATGAACCAAACAGAAAACAATGAAATCAGAACAAGACAATGACAATTCCATAAATCAATAAATAAACCTGAAAAAACAATAAAAGGGCAAACAGAGGACAGCGAGAAATCAATATCGTCTGACAAACATAATGAGTGTGAGCGTCACATGTTAGCATGCCTCTAATGTGTTGTGCCAGTGTTCCAGTACTGTCAGATAGATTTTATCAGTCAGATAGATTGAATGTGTGTGTTTGTATTTACTGGACTGGGATGTGGTCCGGGGTTTGCCGATGTACTTCAGGATGGGGTTTCTCTTTTTATCTTCTCCATCTTTCTCTTTCTTGGTACCACTCAGCTGTGGACGGAGGAGCCACAAAGTCATGTCAAAAAATCAATGCATTAACTTTATTTGTATTCAATGCCTTTTATTAATTTATTTTTCTTTTTGTTAGTTATAATAGTACTTTCTTCTTTGCCATTTAAATGCAATTCTTAAAGAACAAGTTTGGGTAGCATTTTGGCTACCACAAAAATATAGAAAAATTAGAAAAATAGAACAGATTCCCATGTATAAATTTGCAAGTATATTTACTACAACCTTATTTGTACAGGTGTAGTTGCACATCTTTCCCATCTATAAGATAAAAACAACTTTTCTTAAGGACAGTTGTCTCTCTTACCTTCTTCGTCTTTAAGAAAGCGAGCCACTTCTCCTTCTCCGTGCTCAGACCGGGGAAGACCTTGGAGTCTCTCAGCTTGATACCAGAATGACGCAGGTACAGGAGCACAGCCGACGCCAGAGGAGAGCTGAGGAAGAGGAATGAAGGGGCGGAGAAAAAGAGACAGGACGAACATGGTGGAGGGAAACGTGAGGAGAATAGACAACGAGGAGGGAAACAAACAAAGACAAGGCGTTGAGACAGGTACTGCTGTTAAACTACACTCCCCTCCAACAGACAAGACAAGTCTTACCTTCTGTCCTCTTCGTGCTTTGATCTGCAGCGGAAACAAAAACAGAGACATAAAAAGGCGATTAACTCCTTCCACAAGAAACAACAGGCTTTCAAAGAGATGTCCAATTTAACTCCTCAAAGTTAAATCCACTTCATTCAGGTGCAAAGAAGGATTTAAGAAGCAGACTGTGGTGCGACAGTCATGTGACAGGAATCAGCGTGTGTGTATAAAGTGAGAGAGCTAAATGTCATGTGGTTTCCAGGCTCTGCAGTGGTGGTAGTGACCTTTGTTATGATAGCTTAGGTGAGCTCCTTCTGTCGCTTTGTAATAACAATTTTATTGGGCTCCAAACCTCTGACCCTGTTGCTAGGCAAACCTGGTCCAACAGACTGAGTGTGAGTGTGTTAAAATTCACTTCATGATATAATATATAATTAATTAACAAATTAATTTAAAGCCAGAAAATCTTCAAAATGACAGTTTTGGTCTATGTTTTGACATAAGAGAAAAATGTTAACAAATTCCAGAAAAAAACAGCCTAATCCTCTCTACTTTGACATCACTTAGATAAAGGTGAGTCAACTTGTCCAGACAATGACCCCGTGCCTTCGCCGTAAACCTAAACCTTGTTGCATATTTACAGTTTTTAGCAGCAGAAATAATATGATGTAACAGCAGTATTCAAGGAAGTCGCAGACTCACAGTATTTCCCAGAGGGCGGTGACCTGTCTGTCAACCACCTGTCTTTCTTTCACCGGGTCTCCATCCAGCTGCTGCAGGTCACCTTCTCCGAACAGAGAGCCAAGACCCATCATCTGCTTGTTCCTATGAAACACAAGTTAACAGGTTACTATAAACTTTTGAATATGGCTATTAAATATGTTTTGCTGCTGTACAGTAGCAGTACAGTGTTCAGATTTCTTGCTGGTAGCCCTCTCTGCTTCTACAAACTGGAGGCGGAGATACTACTATAGATAACACACTGATGGTGGAAAAGTACCCCACACAACTTAAGTTCATATGTACCTATAGTCTTGTATCTGGTCTTGGATGTCTGGCAGCACTTGTTGCTGCAGCTCTGACAGAGGTCCTCTGATGTCCTCCTGAGCATGAAGTCGACTCTCTGAAGGAACGATGGACACGACATTATGTCAGCGGTAACCCTCCTCACAAGCTTGCATAACAATTACAGCGTGTGTGGCTCAATGTTTGAATGAAATCAGTCAAAATTCAAGTTTTCACTGGATGATTTTAGCCTTACAAGAATAAAGACTTTACAGATCTTTGACTGAAGGCATAAATAACATACAAATGCAAAACTAAACTAGGATTTGTTGTCTTACCTATATCTGTGAGATACTCCTCTCGTACTTTGATTTTCAGGGGCTGCAGGAGAAAAAAGAAACTTAATTTTTTTTTCCTGTTTCAGACACTGATACTTTAATGTCACTGCAATAAGAGTAGATGCAGGGTGCATAAACATTTCCTTTTTCTAGAAGTGTTTAACATGATATTTGGAAAAGTGGTTATCATTTACATCATGTGTTACCAAATGAAGAACCAGTATTAATACATTACACACTAGCAGTCAATACAAGGGTGAATAAAGGACCGCGAATATAAAATCAGTAAAATACGGTGGTACATACAGCATCTGGATCCAAGAAATGGGAGCAGATCTGAGGTGCAAGTGCGCGGGCATCTTTAGGGCTGGAGCCCAGGTAAGCCTCCACCGACAGGTAAAACAGCTGTTGTAGACACACACAATGGTGAATGTGCACAAGCAAATTCAGATATACATAAAACACTGAGCATTTTATCTCAGTGAAACAACTTCTTATAACTGCACAACAGTAGCAAGCGGAGATGTTCATTAGCAGACTGCAGATAATCTCAAAATTCTGTTAAAATATGTGCTACATTTGGATGGAAACCTAGTTTTAGAGACATAAAGGATGATAGAAAATGTAAGGAGCGAGACCCAAACACTTTGTTCCATTGCAGCTGTATCAATCTAACATGAAATATGATGCAGACTGACCAGAGGGTTGGGGTCCAGAAGCTGGGTGAAGACGTATCTCATGAACACGGCCATGTGTGCTGGCCGTGACTTCAATAACTCGATGTCCTGGAATGGACCATCCATCTGAGAGAAAGACGGAGACAAAGAGGAAAAATGTGAATACTTGTAAAGAGGGAGGGAACAGCAAGATGCAGCGTCTGAAATGGAGGAAATTATCATCAGAAAATCACATGAATGCAGATCAAGTTGAGTCTGCTGGATACACACGAAAACATCCAACTCACCTCATTAAACGCATAGCCGTCATCGTCTTCATCCTCTTCCTCAGGGCCAATGATCTGAGCCTTTCCGCCCTTTTAGCACAGATGCACAGATTTTAAAAAAACGCAAAGCAATTGATGACACACAAGGAAACTTGACAGTTTTGCTGACTCATTCATGTATTGTACATGCAGTGCTCCGAGCAAAAGAGTCAGTGACGTGAAATATGAATCGAGGGTTGTGGTGATAAACTGTCTTCTCAGTCTCACTGCTTGTCTCATACATTTTAAACAGACACAGTGGTGCATGACAGAAAGGGAGAGGAACAAATGAAGAGGAAAGAGCAGAGCTACATGGCATAGTGTTGATGCAAACATGATCTTTGCATAAGCTAAAAATGGACTTGTATGGAGTATTTCATGTGGATTTGTATGAGGTACTTATTAATGGTGTATTACCTGCAGTAGATATACTGCTATGGACAGAGTCAGGAGCAGAATGTATTTTAGACACTTAAAAAAAAGGCTTGCCTTAAAAATTTTAAAAAACTTTACCTTGTCATCAGTCAGCCTTTTCCAACAGGAAACTGCTGTTATAATAGCCAAATATTGCTCTCTTTAAACCAACTAGGCTCCATAAATTTGTCATTTTACCTCACAGAACACAGGAGTCGTGGTTCTATCACTACCTTGATTTATTAGTTAGTTTGTGTCATTATTTGACCTTGGTGTTTTAAAAGGTTAGTTTGGATTCACTGATGTCCCACAATAACACCAACTAACTAACAGAACGATGCAGCGGTACAAGAGCAACTGACGCGTTCTGTGAGGTAAAATTATTGACTTCACCTGTTGAGTTTGGCTGGTTTGGAAAGGGTGATATTTTGCTCATATAGCAGCAATTTCCTGTTGGAAAAGGATGTCTCATAGCAAAGTTAAGTGGTGAAACTGTTCTAAATATAGCATACACTTAAAATGATATAGATTTTTTTAGGGGGCAACATTTTTGGTCTTCAAAATTCTTTTACTATATGTCTTATATAACAGTGACTTCCTGTCACAAAGGGCTGTCTGATGGCAAGGTAAAACCATGAAAATATTCTTAATATAGTCTTCACTTAAACTAACATTGATTTTTTTCAGGTACTCCTCTCTGCTTTTCCAAACTGCGAGCGTGTTGACCACCTTCTACGGTCATATTGAAATACACTGACTATTGATGAGTATAAGTACCTCACACAGCACCATTTTAAATAATCTAAACTATCTCTTTAAAGGGTAATTTGGATGTTGACAGTTATTACCTGTAGTTACTGACTTTAGTATAAGAAAATCAAAGATGAGTATTTTATCTTTGCTTAACTGAGGTGATTAATAAGGTAGTGTACTTTTAGATTTTGTAACATTCACATGCTACGATAATGAAACAAAAAAAAATATTTTGAAAATACAATATAAGCATAAATATTCAGAGTTTTCTCTCTCTGTCTGTTCTCTGTCTCTGTTATACCAGTGTGAATGGATGCAATGACTCATAAGCTGTTTTATTTTAGTAATTTGGAAGTCAATAATCTAGTCACCCTCACTGGTGAAGAAGAAGTCACTGTCAAACTCTGATTAACTTCTGCAACTCTGAGAGCTTCTCTACATTCAGAATCACCCCAGAAGAAGGGAGTGTGTGACTATACTGTGTGTTGACACTGCATGTGAGGATCTTAATGCCAGGGACATCAACCTTAAAGTGAATGCTAGTGCGTGTGTCCATCTCACCGAATCAGACAGGGTGTGTGTGTCGGAGTTCTGCCGTCGGTGTTGGGGGGTCCTGAAGGAGAATGAAGGGGAGGAGTGGGGACTCTCAAAGGCCTGGGGAAGGAGGAGGAGCAGGAGGGAGGACGAGGGGGACGGGATGAGTGGGACCATCTCATACACAAACACAAACACACACATACAATCTCACCAGTTTATGAAAAGACAAGACTGGACAGCCTACCTCCATGTCTCCTTCGCTCGAGTCCACTGATAGTCGACCTGCAAGAGCACAGAGCAGTTAAACACCACTAATAAAGCAACTTACACCATGAAAGATGCCTGTGTTTTTAGTGTATATGGCCTTGAAGGTAAAGAACCTTGTTTATTACCTTCAAGGGATCATTTGGATTATCACAAATGGTGTTTAATGAGGTATTCATTAGTCAGTGTACTACCTACAGTAGACAGCAGCTGACACATCCCAAGTTTGGAGAAGCAGAGAGGAGTACCAGCACAGAAGATAAGCAATGTACTGCTGTGGACAGGTTCAGCAATAAAAGTTATTTTAGTCAATCAATATCAGTTTAAGTGGACACTATATTTAAAATATTTTCACCACTTTACCTTGCAGTCAAGACAGCCTTTTCCAATAGGAAAGCACACTCCATTTGCAAAATCAGTCATTTTACCAGGGAGAACACAGGGCTTGCTTATCTATTGCTGCCTTGAACTGTCAGTTTGTTTATGCTATTGTACAACTTCTGTGTTAGTTTGGATTCACCAAAGTCACACAATATCACAAACAAACCAAAAGATGGAGGCTGCAGTAGAGAACCACCTCCCGTGTTCTGCAAGGTAAAATGACTGATTTTGCAAATGGAGTTTGTTTGATTGATATCTGGCTTATATAATGGCAAATTTTTGTCAGAATAGGTCATCTGATGGCAAGCTAAAGTGGTGAAAATATCCCAAATATAGTGTGTACTTAAACTGACAGTTTTTTTTTAGGTGTCTAAAATACGTTTTGCTGCTGCTCCTGTCGACACAGCAGCAGTAAACTGCTGTGGACAGCTGTGCTGGAATACCTGCTGCTTCTCCTCTCGGGTGTCGACTACCATCTAAATTAGGTAATACACTGACTATCGATAAGTGCCTCATACAAACCTACTTTAAAGAACCCAAACAGTCCCTTAAAAATGGCTATATTATTTTTTTCTAGTGGCTTACTGTAAGTATGAAATCTTATACAAAAAAATTATGACGTCTCAATTTCTTTTACCCATTTCTGTGTATTTCTGGCTGATATGTAAACTAATTAAACCAGGAACTGTTCATGCTAAACATCAGGTCCAATGTGAAGCTTTGTCAAGTTAAACAGGTAAAATATGAAAAGTTACAAACCTTCTCCTGCAATGACGTAGCTTGTAATGGATTCTGATCGTGTTCCCTCCTAGAGAAGCAGAAAAAAAACATCTGTCATCTGATTTTCTCACGGTTTGGTTTGGTCTACATTATTAGTCTACAAATGACAGTAACTTTGCTGCTCTTGACATTGTTTTGAGTTGTTTATTGTATTAGAATAGACAGACAAGAGCAACAGTCCGTCAATTATATTCTCAATTCTCAATACTACAACTGACCAAATCTAACTTAAACTCAGAAAAAAAATGTTTTGCATCTCATTGACTATTAATTGATTAATCAACTGTTAACATGTTTAACTATTGGTTAACGAAAATGTAGAAATTGTGCAACCTTGAACTTAGCTGAATTTATCTGGTCACATGAAAACAACAGTGATTTGAATATGTGCTTTTATTTGAGTTTCTCATCAGTGTGTGACCTGGTATCACACTTTAAAATCCAATTTCCATCTTCTATGCTGGTAAAACAAAAAGTCAAAAAAAAATTGAGAGATGTTTTCTGTGAGTAAAGACAGCCTATAAAAAAATAAAAAACATCACATCTCCTCACCAGGTCCTGCTGAATCTTGACTCTGACTTGGTGAGCTCTCCTCTTGGCACTTTCAATCCGCTCCTCCAGTGATGGCGATGGGTTCTTCAACTGCTCCTCCATCAAGTCCTGTAAAATGGTCAGGTCTGGTTAGCAAAGGCAGATTTTAGCCACACAATTTCATTGTAGCCAACTATGCAGATAACATGATGCAACAAGGGGTACAACACTACAGTATATAACAATGAGAGACATTATGAATTTTTAAGTAGAAATTCTCTACTTGCTTTGGATCTACAGGAGGAAGCAGTCAAAGATCAGAACGGTACCATGAAGTGTGGAGCGTTTAAGTTCAGGGACAGCGTGTTTGTGTAAGTGTGTGTACCTGTAGTTCAGCCTCTTCCTGCTCCAGCATTTTCCTGAGTATCTGAGTGGCATGTTTCTGTACTTCTGGGTCCTAAAAAACACATTGACAACAAAAATTGCAAATCACTTATCATAACAACCCCACTTAGAAAAATCCTAATTATCCCTTTCACATTTGCTTCCCTCAGTAGTGACGCAAAATGATAGTTCTTGCCTTGTCATGCACATGAAAACAACCATTAACGTTGAACCCTGAGTCATTTCCCAGCTACCTGACTCATTTCCCAACTACTATGGGTCAGAACTCTACTTGCTCAAGGTCAATTTTTACTGTACAAATTGGCTTACTTGTTTGCAGTTATCAAATAACAGAGAGATCTGAGTAACTGTCATATTAAATCATGGGCTGCAACATTCAGAAAAAACTGAAAAATGTCCACCCCAGTTTTTCAAAGTCCAAGGTGATTTCTTAAAATGCCTTGTTTTGTCAGTCTTAAACCAAAAGGTAGTCATGAAAGTAAACAAAGTAAATCAGGAAATCTCCAAATTTGGGAGGCTGGAAACATTTTCCAACATTTTTACATGAATAATTACTTTAATGATCAATCAATTATCTAAATAGCTTAAATAGTTTAATCCTCACTGCTGAGCCCTGTGAGTGTCGACTAGGTAACATAAAGCCATTCACCTGTAGTGGTTTGGGTCCAGTGATTCTTTGGGAAGGGGTGCTGCTCAGCCCAGAGGGCAAGGGTGGAGGTGGGGGCGGTGGAGCCTCCCCACCCAGAGACGTTCTTTGATTGGGTGTGAGGTCAGTGGGGAGGGGCTCTAATGGCAAAGAGGCGGTGGAAGGAGGTGGTCCTTGTAGTGTCAGGGCTACGTACGTTCCAGCTGTGGGGCGATTGAATCAGATGAACACAGGCATAAGAACAGAAACATACCAAACATGCTTTTTTTTTTTTTTTTACAGCAAATATACAGAATAATCACACTCATTTCAAACTCACATTTAATGAGCTTCACCACCTCCTGATGGGACATGGAAGACACCAGCGAGCCGTTCACCTGAGAGACAGAGACGATGAAAGAGTGTCAAGTCAGCCGCACTAAAAATCAATAGACTGAATCCCAATGTTTGTTTACAATATCTCCTGTATAGAAAACATACATACAACCTACTGGCAGCAACATGTTGAATGTTTTCTTTTTTCATGATGTTATTAGATGTATACATCTCATTCATCTAAAATACATGTTTTATGCTTTCACTAATGTTATGTTAGAGAGCTAATTTACTGTTGGGCCAGAGACTAAAGAAAATAACAGTTTGAGTTTACCAAAAACCAGCAGTTAGACTGTGTTCAGATCAAGTCAGGTGTTGTGGCGATAACACAGGGTTGTGTGGCAATGAGGGTCAATTAAGGGGGGTTTATTTGTGCTTTGAACATAGTCATTGAGAAACAATCAGAAAACAATTTAGGCAAGAGCTTCTGATTGACTTTCCTGCCCACCTCTCCAGCTCCTCAGTCTCTACCATGTTAGACTGCCCCTTTGTATTCTTTCTCTTTCTCAAAAAACAAAAAAGAAAAAAAAACTAACACAAACCAAAGGAAGCTTCTTGCTATTTTTCAACATAAACTCCAAGCAAAGATACAACTTGGAGAGTATCATCATCTAATCCATGAACTCCGCCTGGATAGCACCCAGTTTCACAGATATTTCAGGCTGAGCTAGTCCAGCCAGCAGAAAAATGTCACTGCTGCATTGTTTATCAAAGACACGTGCCGAGTAACACAGTACTTGAAATAAACCGCAGCAGAAACAGCAGCCAGACCACCATGTTTAACACGTGTCTTCAACATTACAGTCACAGCTGAATATGGCAACAGAAATTGACACGTGTTGATTTCACATCTCACCACAATTCAAATCAATCAACCAAGAAGTCACTCTTGTTGTTAGTGCAATATCATGTTGATTCAGTCTGAAACTCTCAGATTCAGTGTCTGTGATGAAAAGTTGTAAAAACCTTTATGATTCGGTCCCCTTCTTGGACCCCGGCCTTGACTGCTGCACCACCTGTGAAAAGAAGTACAGGCATACAGTACATACAGTGTATACTATATACTATATACAAACAATATATTTACCATCATTCTCATCAACATCTTATATTATATTTGGAAAATACCCTCCGAAATAAGATGATGTTTTAGTCTTTGATTTGATTGGACCTTCAAATCCATAAAATGTGTAGTTGGTAAATTAAGACAAATATTTTCTATTTATTTTAGGTTGTGTTTAGGTTGTTTTTCCAATACCTGGGAATGTACTTTTATTTTCTAAACTGTATATGAACATTTAAACACAAGATCTGTCAATTTAAACATATTATTGTGTGAAAAATGGAGGAAAACCAACTTTTTAGGGACATTTTTTGGAGCATTTGTCTGTAAAATCAAGGAATAAGCAAGTGCCAACATTAAATACATGAGCTGTGCACGTGTCTCACCTGGTCGGACATTCTGCACAAGCTTGACTCTCTCTCCACAAACTGTGAAGCCGAAACCGAGCTGGTCCTTCTGCACGACCACACATCTCTGGACAAGCCCAGGACCTAAGAGAACAGGGCAGAGGGAGCGTAAAGGGATGTTTGGCAGGTTCTTAAACTATAAAAACATGAACAAGTTTAGGGATGTCGCAATTACCCGTACTCTCGGCAGGGATGTCAGTTGTTGGCTCCCTCTGTTGGGTTGCAGAGGATTTGCGCTCTGAGTCCCCGATGGTCAGACTGCTGAGCCTGGGTTTAAGAGATGACAGAAAGAGAAGTTTAGTATAAAACAATACTGAATAATGTGACTTAGAAACGGCTTGTTGGACTGGGAGAGGGAAGCTCTAATGGGAAAAAATGAAAAGAAGAAGGATCATTGAAAGGGTGATGAATAAAAAGTGATGGAACAGGGCAGAGAAAAAGGGATGTTTGTGACTAGAGACAGAGTAACATGAGAGGAGAATATGAGAAAATGCATAAGAGGCAGCAAGAAAGCAGTCGACAGGAAAACTCACCACGCAGCAAAGGGGCTGATAGCGAAGCATGACAGAAAAGGAGGAAAAGAAGCAGATAAGGGGAAAGGGGGGTAACAGAGAAAAGAGAAAGAAGAAATTCAGAATGAGGGCCAATCACAAAGTACAGGACACAGAGAAACTGACCAAGAATTCAAATCATCCCCACGCCCTTTATACCTTTACAGATTGTAAAAACTGAGAGCAGCCTTGGCTTGCAAGAATATATTTATTTAAGGGTGTATGACGCAAACACACACACAGTGTAAACATTGAAGTGATTTGGTGCTATTCCAGAGGTCCAACGACTGGTTGGCTTGAAGGGACAACTGACTCCAAAACAAAGTGAAACCATCCAGATAGAATAACTGTGATTTACAAAAAGCTGGAGATACTGAGCTAATGTGCCTGTAGAGCCAGTTAGTCCTGAATCAATAAGTCAATTCATGGCAAATATTGTAAAAAAAAAAATACTAAACACCCATAAATTAGACACAAGTAATCTCTTATGTCAATTGTTAAACTGCTTCTAGCTATTTTGCTATTTTTCCATACACCATCAACCTGCAAAAGACCACCTTTCAGATTGCTCTCAGAAATCATAGACATTGTGTCCTCCGGGCTAAAGAGGAAAACAACTATCCAGATTGTTACCAGCGCTAACTTCAAAAGCCAGCATCTGGTCTCGGGGTGTGTTAGTGCTAATGGTATCATGGCTAATTGTCACATCTGTGAAGGCCACATTAATGCTGAAAGGTATATACAGGTTTTGGAACAACATATATTGCCATCCAGACAATGTCTTTTTCAGAGACATTCCTGCTTATTTCAGCAAGACATTGCCAAGACAGATTCTGCATGTGTTACAGTAAAGTTACAGTATAGTAAAAAGAGTTCAGGTATTAGACTGACCTGCCTGCCAACCAGACCTGTCTCCCCTTGAAAATGTGTGGTGCATTATGAAGCCCAAAAAGCAGAATTCAGAATGTATGAATGCATATTTACAAAAAACCTACAAAGTTAATTTGTTTTAACAATAAATGTATTGTCTTTGTACTGTATTCAATTGAATATAAGCAGAATGTCACAACTTTTTTTTGGAACTGGGGTTCTACCTGCCAATATTGACACGATTAAGTAGAGCCATGATGTGACTGATCTACTGAGTTTCTTCTTCAAGGCCATTATAAAACTCAGTGTTCTTACATGACTTACATGGATTTACACGAAGTGGTACATGCTGATGTTCTACAATACAATATGAGTATCTGCAGGTCCTTCATGCTGGGTGCCTGTTGCTCCACTCCACCTACACAGTTACGTCAAGCACCCTGAAATATGCTGCCTCAGCTGTACAATCTGAAGGTGTCATTAACCCCAAACCCTGACATAAGCTCTCACTGGACAGCTGTCCTACCTGAGCAGGTGGGCGTTTTTCTTATTGGCTGCCCTGCTGTCACATGACACACACACACAGACACAGTAGTGGGCACGTGCACGAGAACAAACACAGGAAAAAAGTTGATAGCAGGAGAAACAGGAAAGACACATGAGACACAGATGCATCTAAACAGACAATCACATCACAGAATCACAGTGTGGGGCTACGTATGTGATGATGACTGACAGTAACAAACAGGATGAGCTACAGCACAACAACTTTTAGCAGAGGCAGAGCTACGTACAGCAGGTGAAGAGTCACAACACAAGACCCAGGCAACAAATACACACTGAAACTCATCATAAATAAAAGTTATGGGGATCTTTTGGAAACCTACATCTCGATCACGATTCTTGGTGTCATAATTTGATTTTGAAGCTCTTGCACCACTGGAAGGCAATTTGAAATATAGCTGGCAGTCGGGTGAAAAATTTGGTTATTTGTACACAAACCAAATGGCTAAAAAATTTACCAGCCACTCAATAGTTTAATATTGCTTTTTGGCTGATGATGAGTGAATGACATCTACCAGCCACTTGCATATTTTATCAGCATTTGGCTGGTAGTGATTTTTCTTTCTTTTTTTGACAGTAAAGCCAAGTAGTCCCAAAACATGATGAAGGTAACTTTCTAAATGATCAAGAAAATATAAAAAGAAATGTGACTGAGTGTGAATTTGGAAGTATTTTACAAGTCTTCTGTCTGTATGAAAATAATGAAATGAATGTGTAATTTACTGTCCAGTGTCACTAGTTATATATTTCGGGGTGTTTTTGTCAAAAGAGAGATTAATGCGTGTGCTGGTGTTTTTTAAAGTGCTGCAACATGAGCTGTTGTGTATTGGTAAGCAGGCGTTATATAATAAATTTATTTTGATACATTTCAATATTGTAAGCAAGACAATGTTTTTGCAGAGGGTTTTTACAACTAATTTTAGGAAAACTGTCATATTAAAATGAACACACCACCACATGCATAAAATCTGAGTAAAATAAGTTTACTTTTGTATAAATACATTTGTATTTATAACGCTCACTGTAAAATCCATATTATAGCACCACTTTTTGTGCAGTCTGAGCAAAGCTATGTGCTTATTTCTTCCTGTTTCAGTTTGAGGTTTTACGCTAGAGAGAACAAGTGAAATGGCTGAAAATCATAAATGACCTACACTTTTTTCATGCAAAGCTATTTATGAATCAGTTCAATCCAAAATGTGCCCAAATGCTTGTCTTTATTTGGAATATGAACCAAGTTCTTTTTTCATCACACCAACAAAATGTATTAACACATACATAAATTGATTTTTGAGGCATCTGTGAATCGATTCACAACCTCAGAAGCAGGGCACAAAATTAGCACCAGCCACATGCTGATAGAATATGGAAGTGGCTGGTGATTTGCTTCACTTACCAGCCCAAAAAAACAATTGTAATCTACATTCATTAGCCATTTGGCCAGTGAACAAAAAAGTTAATTTTGAATGGAGGATCAGAATCACAAGTCTTACTTGCATTTGTTTCCCTCCACCCATTATAAATACAATTGCAAAATCTTCTGTTTTAAGTTGTTTTGAGTACGACTTTTCAGGCTGCTACTATTGTGATGCATACAGTATTTTTTCTGTCTCTTCGTTCCAGAGGGCAGTTTAATCACCTCCCCGTAAACAGCCTGTCTGACTAGTATTTCCAGTGGCCAGACTGGACCTCAGCCAGATTCAGACATGTCAATTGGCTGATCTGGGAGTACTACATTTTTGAGCAAGGCGTTAAGATGTATCCTTAACAACAGAAACAGAAACTGTCCGAGTGTAGTGGAAGCAAGGCTCCTACCTGTCCAGTGTAGAGGTGGGTTGGCGGAGACTCATGTCTGCAGCCTTGTTGACACTCCTCTGCTTCCTGGTGCGGGGATCAACACTGTCACTGGGCCTCTTTTATCATCATCCCCATCATCTCTTTCCTCGTCAGTTTTCAGTCCACACAATGGGGCTCTATGTTGTGCTTTGATCAGATCTTCAAGCTACTTGGAAAATGGCTCAGATCGGACAGAGTACTCCTCATGTTCCCATCCACCCCAGTGGTTCCAGTTAGGTGTCTAAAAAGAAAGTCCTCAGTATCCCTATTCGCTAGGTTACATTAGTGGTTAAAAATAAATACTAAAGCTAACAAAAGGCTGTTAGTGGCACGATGTGGGTTCAGCTGTAGTGGAAAATGGATAAAGGACAGTCTGCTGCTTCCTCAGAGGTCATCAATCATGAATGAATGGCTGATACGTCTCGCTATGCTGCAGGAGGTCAACAACTCCCATGCCTTTCAGTGTCTGTGCAAAGCTTATTCCTGGGACATAAGTTCAAAGTGACTAGGGCTGCAACTAATTATTATTTTCATTGCCAAATAATGTGTTGATTATTTCCTTGATCAATCAATTAGTTTTTTGGTTCTTATAATGTCAGAAAGACATTAGAGAGAGAAAAAAGAATCAAACCAATTAATCTCTAAGTAAAACTGGTGTCAAGATGATTTATCGTTGCAGTTTTTGTTTATCTTGATATGATATTTAAGTTAGTGGACAGCCTGCAATGAATTAACTAACCATAACCTTACACACAGTCAGACTTGTTTACATGTTTGTGCCAACCTAAATAATCCCATTCAAACTACGCACTACCTGAATGTCTCAGTTTCTCAGTGATATGCTTGCATAGATTATGTTAACCTCTAACATGAATGCCTAGTGTGATTTTGATAGTGTTAATATCTGTATTGATGTGTCTGTGGCTGGCTAATGCAAATTATTCCACATATTAAAAAAACGTACCTCAGTTTGATAAGGATAAAAGCCAATTACCACACAACTTCAACACGCTACCAAGCTAACAGTAACTGTAACTGGCAGAAATTCACATGCTAACATAGTGTAAACAACAGCCAACCCAGACGCTACTGTTGGCTAACGAGCTAGCTAGCTAATTAGCAGATTACCCGGCGTTCGCTAACTAGCCCTGCCGTCGGGCTTATTAAGAAGAGAACACAGTGCAGAATTCAAGTAAAGGGTGCTTCTTGTGATTTATCCAATGAGCTGACTAGGGAATGATAACCACCATCTGAAGCGGCCTGCTGTATCAGGCTAGCGTTAGCTTCCTGCAGTTAGCTCTACACAAGGCCCAGTTTCAATCCGCGGCATTGCGTTGAAGCTCAAGCCGCCCAAAAGCACCGTGGGTTCGTATTAGCTGCGCCAGCGAGACGGTCCTTTAGCGGTGTCTAGCTAACCTGCTATGTCTGCAGGGTGAAAGTCCAGCATGACTTCAACTACATGCGAAAGTGGTCGAGATAGTAGTGTCAGTCCATGCAAATTCCAGCCCGATATATCCCAGAGTTCCGTTTTGGTGCAAATTCAAGGACTAAAGCTGCATGTTAGCCAGCTAGCTAAAAGGCAATACGATTCCAGTAAAGCTCCACCTCAGGTCTTTTTCCCAAAAACAAGTCACAGTGGTAAAATCCGGATTTGCTTCTCTTTCTCTCGTGGTCTGCCAGAAGACTCAAAGGGTAATCACAATCGTTGCATGTGCTTATTGCCCATTTAAAATTCCATTTTTTTTAAATAATGATCTCTGCTGTGTTGTTGTCCTGCTGTCTTGACTGGCTCCTGATCCACCACCATGTTCTCAAAAATCATACAGTACAAACATAGTAAAACAGCGCCTTCGTCTGGATGGACTGCGGTACTGCAGGTGGAGTGACGCTACTGACCACAGACACATGACGACCAGGAAGTTACAGAAAGCTGGAATATCAATAATTGTTGTACACAGCAAATTCTGGTCTTTGGAATTAACTCTCGACCATCAAATACACTTTGATCAGAGATAAATACTTTTTCCTGGGAGTTCAACTTTTTACACTATTCTGGAGGTAAAACTGAACTCTGTGGGAGTTAAAATGCTAAAAAAGACTTTACCCTATAGAGTACTCTATTACCTTTTACCCTGTAGAGTAAAATATAACTCTAACCTTTAATGTGAACTCTTTCATAGTGCTTACAGTCAACACTTGTGCAGATATTATTTCAAAAACACTAAAAAGTTAGGTGAAAATGACAAAAACACTGTTGTCTTTATTTAACGCTGTCTTCAAATCTCTATGCAGGATGGATACTTGTAGGACAAGTTACATTTTGAATAATGAGCTTTGTTGACTTTCTAGACAACTTAACAGTGTAATTACATTACTGCAAATGAACATTAATATGAAATTGACATTTAACAACATTCACAAACACCTGTATGCCCAGCTCAACAGTTGGGAAATTGTGTGGCCAAAAGAGAGAAATAACAAATTAAATCCTTATTTCAATAGAACTGTAAAAAAAAAAATAAAATAAAATAAAAATACCACATTTCTATTTAATATATAAAAGAAAATTAAGCTGTTTCGTTTAAGCAAAAATATACAAACTGACAGAAAATCCCTCACAGTGTAACAAACAGTAAAATGATTCTACCTGCCTATGAACTAAATTCAAATTATGGCTCTTTTGACACTAAAGTAAAGTTTACCAACCCCCTGTTAAAACTATTCAACATCTTCTTTCTGGGCTAAATATTTTTCAACAATAACTCAGTCATCTAAATAGAGCAGAATGTAATACACCTATAAAAGCAATGATAACAATGGCAATTTCGATTAAAGCTCTTTCCAACGCATTTTTCTGCCTTTTTGTCAGATTTTTTTTTTTTTTACATTCATAAGTCTATATCGACTGAAAATGTGCTGCAGTTCAAATCACGCCTGATTTTTGCAGAGCTGCATAGAGATATAACAATAAATCATTACCACTACTAATTTATTATCATTAGCAGGAGTTTGTCGTTAGCTAACCTTACTACTGGATGAATCAGCCAAATATTTTTTTGCCCACATTTATGACTGTATATGCTCAAGGACCTCTCATGGTTACAGTGATTCACAATTTTTACATTGCAAAACCTAAACCTGTCTGCTGACTCCTCACTGTTCTTAACTGGCTTTAAGTCATCAACAACTGCTAGGCTAAAAACAAGGTTTATACTAGTCTCTTGTAGTAGTGTATTGTCACATTTTGGCCTTTGTCATGGCACAAAAACAGACACTCATAGAAAAGGTTTGTTCCATTTCAAACCAGAGATTCAGCACATTAATTACATATAATATAAGATAAATAAATCCCTGTTTTGTTAACTTTGCAGTCATCTCTACTATGCCTCTGCACAGTCGCTATATCAGTGCGTAAAGTCAGCTAGTAAACGCATGAGAGATGTAGACTTCATGATAGATTCATTGTAACGCCCTTAATTCTGAACTGATTTTCATCAAATGTGGTTTGAAAAAACCTGAAAAATTGCTCCATGCCAAAACATTAGCCTTCTGAATAGCCATTTCATCTGGGGCTCACAGCTCCACCTAAGAAAAGTTCATTCAGTCTAACTCTTCCATAACTTCCACTATAACTCTTCCATTTGTATTTTAATATATTTGTTTAATTGTATTTTTTCCTTTTCTGTATGAGACACAAGTACAAGCAGTTGCAGGGAAAGTACAAAAAAAGATACAAAACTTTGGCAAAGGTATGTTTCCTATATGCATTCAGTATCCCAGCGTGACGGGAATTTGACACCGACGCACGGCGCGTATCTTTTTTTAAACTGACGTAATATGAAAGACTTGAGTAGAGGAATTGCTATGAGCTTACCGAGGCTGGAGAGGCTTTCAACACTTTACCAAATATGGCCTGTGCGGGGCGTGGGATCCTCTCTGCTGTGAGGTATCGGTGGATGAGAGAGAGGGGGGATGCGCCGCCGAGTACGCACCGTCTACCAGGAACTTTAAACTTATAACTGCAGCATGAAAGACACTTCTGAGACTAGAAACCGGTAAGACCAATATTCAGATTCGTATTTCTTTTCATAAAAGAGCTCGTTTAGAAGTTACCAGCTAGCGTTTATCAGGGTCTATTTTTGGTACAGTTAGGAGCTGATTGCAATGGCTCAACTCTGGGCGCGGTATGTCCGCTATTTGGGACGAAAAACCTCCTTATTGCTTGCTTAGTATGCCACGTATAGTGTGTCTTTTTGACTGAATATGCATTTAAAAGCAAAATGATCTTTCCTGGTTTCACTGTAACGCTACTGTTCCTGCGTTAAAAATTCTGAGTCATACAGAATGTATGAAGATTTCAGTTTTAAAAGCCTTTTTTTCTGTGATCAAGTGTAACATTTAAGCCATATGCATTGATGTTGATATACAGTAGCACCCAGGTTTGCTTATTTTAAGAGCCAACCTGTAGGCATGCTTGGTATGCATACTATCAACTTTAAAAAGCAAACCAAACCCTAACCCTCTGGTTTCCTGTCAGCAGCCGGGGTAAGAAGAGGCCACACACACCACAACCACATCTCTCTCTCAGTATGCTTCGAAAGACTTGGTTTTCTCTTTCAGCTCAGATATTAACCAACATTAGTCTCCCTCAGCAAAGAAACTAAATGACTAAGCATGATCAGTACATTTAAACTCACAGATTTCAGCAGAATCTTAAAAGATAATGCGATAACAAGAGATATTTTTTTTGAATAACTGAGATTTCAGCTGAAAAGAGCTGCATCTCTAAGTCTTAAACTCCAGGCTCGATTCCTGTTATGTCTGAGAAAATGATTAAGTGCTCATTTGGTTTGCTTTGCGAGCTCAGGTTCCTGTGGACGTGCCATTTGCTCCCCAGAGCTGCTTCCTGTGTATAAGTCTCATTACGCAGAACAGGAAGTATGTGGTATTAGAGTTGATGGATAAAAGATTCAATTAAACTGCACTTTTCAGGGTTTGCGCTGGAAAAAACATGAACATCCCCAGACATGTAGAGGAGCAGCAAACCGTGGGTAATATGTAACAACTGTACGTCCAGAAATGAGTGAAGCCTTCCCAACATCAACACTGATTTCAACCTGAATGGATGGGACAATAACGTATAGAAAATGCAATCCCTTGGTTTATTTCTTAGTGCATATCACGCATAACATGCACAGACATAAGACAATGTACTTTTACTTGGTTGCAGAATGTGTTTGCTTTTGCCACCTTCGCAGAGTTATGACCAACTTACCTTAAGACCTGGTTTAAGCACTTTTGGTGCAACTGGTCCCTGAGAATTATCAGATTACATCTTTTTAATGCCATACTATTATTATTATATTGTCTGACACCAAAATAAATAAAAAGCACAAGATTCTTCAGGTTTTGATCAAATTTGGCAGGGAAACACAGTCCCTGTGACCAAAGGTACATTGCCCCACTTCAGTATATTTTGTGAAAGCAGACAGAATTAGTCAGAAGCCTCCTCCTCCTCCTCCCAAAGTGCATTAAACCTGTGGAAATCCCTCCCCTATCTTCTCCTCCCCCTTTTTTTTAACCATGTAGAGTTTTTTTTGGACTTTTCCCTTATTTCACCTTATCTTGTAAATGCGTGGGAATTTGGCTCAGTCTCACCTTTAAACACCATGTGGAACAACTGGACAACTGGCACAGAAACTAAAGATAAAAATGGATCACTGAAATTTGAATGAAACATTTCTGTCTTCAGGTCTGGAAAATGATTGTACAATCAACTGTCATGTCTGTGCTATATCTGTGTTACTCTGTCTCTATGGAAAGATCCTTTATTCTCATGCACGGGGTTAGGTGAAGGGTTGTGCTCTGCATTTTATCACAGAAGATAAATATTATAGCCATCACAGTTTATTATTGGAAACAGGCAGCTGTTCCTCCCTAACAACATATTTTATTGTGATAGGAGACTGGATATCATCTTAGATATTGGATAATTACACTGTGATATCGCATAAGTGTTGACTTTTCCTGGTTTTGAAGGCTTTATTACTGTAATATGCCATTATTTAAAGTCATTTTCTGAATTTACGAGACTGTTCTAGCCTTTCTATTATTTGTCTTTACCCAGTTATTAATTATTTATCAAACATCTCTTAATTAAGTTAATATTTAGTGAAAGCACCAACAGTCATCTCTACAATATTGTCAATATTGTCGATGTTATTCATATATTTATAAGCCCAGCCTTATTGCAACACCTGCCTCACTATATCACTTCTCAAATTTAAATCTAATGCTCAGCAAATCAAATTTCAGGCCTGTTTAACTCAGGTCATGTTAGAAAATGTTTAGAAGGATAAGAGCATTTTGATGCTAAAACATAGTACCAAAAGTTGAGTGTTTGGATAAGGAACACTGCAGGGAAAATACAGAGAGATACAAATACCTAAAAAAAATAAAGAAATAAAGAAATAAAGAAATGGACCCACCCTTTAAACCTTTAACTTTGAATAAACGATTTCTAATTAGCAATAAACTGTGGATGTCTCTGAGGCTCTGTGCTCCTGTTACATCTGACTAAATCTTTATCTCAATGAGATTATCTGATTAAATAAAAGTTATCTATCAGTTTCAAGGGTCTAGATCAGGGATACTCAATTTACTTTGCTCAGGGGCGACTGGATTAACTAAATTAACTTGGTACAAGGATTGGCAGATTAATCAAATATTGTACTGCATTCAGCAATGCATATATAACATATAACAACAATACACTTCTGTGTAATGTCTGTGTCTCTTCAGTTAATAGTTTTCCTCTCCTGCGCAGCTCACTGCCTGCTTCTGCACTTTGCACAGCCTGAAAGGTTATTGCTCAAAGTTACAAACAGACTAATTTACCCCATCATACAAAACTGACAATCTGTCCCTTCTTCCTGGGAAAAACAGCTTATTTTCAGCGTGAATTAGAAAATGGTTGGAGGGACATCAGGTGCCAGATTTGGCACATGGGCCACAAGTTGAGTATCACTCTGGTAGAAGATGTCTGATTGTAAGGCTTTGAACTAAAAACACAAGCACAATTTAAACACTAGAGGGCACCATTATCAAACTGTTTACTCCCTGGAGCTACAAAAGGTGCTTCCGTTTTAGACTGAGGGACTTTCCAGCTCCTTCAAGCTTTAACAGGCAAGCTTACACTTCCTGTACCCTGCACAGGTCACAGCTTGAACAGCCAGCCGTGGTTCCTAACATGTTCATCAGCTTTACACAGCTTAAGTTTGAGACATTGCTGCAACCCATGCAACATTCATCAAAAACATTCCACATACATGAAAGACAGGGTGAGAAAATACTAAGAGTACAATAATAAAACCTAAAACCTACAACTGAAAACTATTAATTGTTAAATTATCAGCTTTGGTGTCTTGCCATTTAGCATTACAGTTTTGTTTGTCATAAAATAAGATGATCATTAATTTGGGCATTTGCGATAAGGTGAGCTTTAGAAAACTATGCAAAAAAAACAACAAAAAAAACATGACACCCTTTGCATGTTTTTGACAGTAACAGTGATGACTGCAATTAAAACTGGACCCTGTAAAACTGATAATTTCTTTGTTATGGACTGTTCATACATAAAGGATGCTTCATTAAGTTAAGGACTATAGCATTTATAAGAAAACAGAACATGTTTAATATTTATTTACAGGTACAATTCAAAAATAAATATTTTCCCCCTAACTATGAATGCCTCTAGATAGTTTTGGTGTGAGTTGCTGAGTTTTGGAGATTTCAGCTGCAAAGACGTTTGTATGTAGTAGAAAATAATTAGTTTATAAAATATACATTATATCGTAGTGAGTTTGTATCATCGTTAATGGTCAAAATTAGTTTGTGAACATCTATGAACATTTGGATGACTGTTATAAAGTTGCAACTGATTATTATAATACCTTTCGTACTTATGTATGTAACTTATATTTTATATATGTTAAATTACTAAAGTTACATTTTAATGTTAATCCAAAGCATGATCTTTCCTTAAACCTACTTAAGTAGTTTTGTGCCTTTGTTTTGACGTTGAGAGAATGAGAATGTATTGTCTATGAACATTATGTGGATATTATTGTAAAGTTGCATCTGTTGTTTATGATTCTTTGGATGTAGATAAAAAAAAATACTGTGTAGGGCATCTATAAACATTACCTTTATGTTTGTCCAAAGTAAAATGACCATAACCATTAATTAACCATTTATTAATGATGGTTATTATAAAATGTCAGGGCTACAGTATTTATAAGCACTACAGCACCATAGGATGTTTATATTTCACTGATATACTCTGGTACTACCTTGCTTGCAAGTTATATCTACACATTTCAAATCTTATCATCTCACCAGACTTTGCTTCAGTGTATTCTGATTACTCTCTTCTTTTGTCATCTTTCTGCAGAATATGTGACAAACATCAACAGACTGTGTGACAAGCAGCCAGCACAAAATCTCAGTATTAACCCTCACTGGACTACAGAAGCCACTTTCATCCCTGGACTGATTGTTATTTCCCATCATGCCACTGATCGTGTTTCCCACCTCCCAGTTGCTATGGGTGCGTGTGGCTGCCTTGCTGTTCACCTGCGTGGCGTTCAGTCTCACGGCACATGGAGCCAATCTGGACCATGGAGGCATGGCTGACTGGTGCATCTTCTGCTGGGTGTTCAGCTTCGCCTGCACCCTGTTGGTGGTTCTGGTGGAGCAGTGCGGCCTCCAGGCCCGAACCCCAGTGTCCTGGACCAACTTCCCCATCACAATTGCCTGCTACGCCGCCCTCTTCTGCCTCTCTGCCTCTGTCATCTTCCCACTTTTCTTCATCAAGGACCAGCCGATGTATGGCGAGGTTCGCACCTATCGCATCGTCTCTACTGTCTTCTCCTGCCTGGCAGCGGTGGCCTACATGGGGGAGGTGAGCCTGACTAAAGCGAGACCAGGAGAGGTGGCGGGTTACATGGCTACAGCTCCAGGCCTGCTGAAGGTGTGCCAGACCTTTGTTGCCTGTATTATCTTCATCCTGGTCAGCAAACCTGTATCGTATAACCAGTATCCAGCGCTGGAGTGGTGCATGGCTGTATACTGCATCTGCTTCATCCTCTCCATGGCTGTGGTGGTGCTGTGCGTGGGCGAGTGCACCGGCTGTCTCCCCATCCCCTTCTCCAAGTTCCTCTCAGCTTACGGGCTCCTGGCAGTTATTATGTACTTGACCGCGACCATCATCTGGCCCGTGTTCCAGTTTGACAAACATTACCGTCATGGAAATTACAATTCATCAAATCTGATCGCTGTGGCGGTGCTCACTGCTCTCAACTTCCTGCTTTACCTCGCTGACCTGGCCTATACTGCCAGACTAGTGTTTGTCACTGCCTGAGGAGGAGAGAGACGAAGAAAGGAGACATACTAAGTGATAAAGAACAGAAATAAAGGGGATAAGTGCTTGAGTGGCTTTGCAGAATCATGTAGCTGATGTTGACCTTCTGACAAAAAATACACAACTCTTCGCTTTTGGTGTAAAATTGACCCAACCTAAGTCCCACCCTTTTTTGCACTGTACTCCAATAACATTTGTGCAAACTCAGCATCCAGTCGAACCTCAGCTAACTTTCTCATTTCCTGTTTCTTGTACATAGATATGCTATGTGCAAGGTTAGTTATGCTGTAAAGCAAACAAAATTTTGAAGATGGTGTAAAGATGTTCCTGGGAGAACTATAAAAGTGACAAGTCACATCTTACTCAGCTAATATTAGCAAAATGCTAGCTAGCTAGATAGCTAAAGATTGATGCAGATTATCCAGCTAATTAGCTAGTGTTTTGGTAACATTAGCTTTCACGTGTAGCTTAACTAAGTAGCTAATGATTTATGTGACTATCTAGCTAGTTAGTTAGCATTTTGCTTACATTAGTCTATTAGCTAGTTAATGATTTTTGCTTATTATCTAGCTAGGTAGCTAGTGTTTTGCTAACATAAACTAATTTGAGAGGTGAATATAGGCTACTTCACATCACTTTTACCAGTCCCCCCGCAACATCTTTCAACCATCTGTTAACCATCTTGGTTTTCTTTTCAATATAGATGAACTAAACATGTGACATATTTACAGGGAAGGAGAAAGCTGGCCAAGGTTCCAAAAAAGGCGGGAAGTGTCAATTGCAAAATGCTGAAATGAAATGTCCTGTTGATACAAGAAAAGTCAAACAAAAACTCACAGTATCTATGTTTATATATGCCCAGATATCTGCAATGACAGTATTTAACCTTTAATGTGAAGTGGCCTGTGCTCAAATGTTAAACACAATGGTGTGACCGAAACAAAGTCAGCTTGTCGTGCTGTTAAAATAAAATGAAGTCATCACACTGGAACACAGGTGAACAGCAGAAGAGACTTTTTAAAGTGTGCAGAAATGTATTTGCTGTATCTGAGACACACAGGCACTCTGTTCGGTGATGGGGAAGCTTCTTTTACAATACTTCGACACTCTCATCACAACTTAACAGAGATTTGCTCAATATATTTTTTATTATCTTTTGTTAATAAACTTTCCTTTTGTCTTGATAAAGTATCAGCATTGAAACATTTGAAAGAAATACTTAAAGCAAGCTTTTAGTTAAACCAATAAATATTATATTTTTAAAGCACCGCTGATAGAATGTGTTTTGTGCTGTGATTGTGATTTACACCGTGTGCTGAAGCTTTCATACTGTAGTTAAAAAAACAACATGCCTTTGTTTCTCCCTGTTTCACCTTGTAATCACTAAGGAAATAAAGTGGGTGGCAAAAATGTTTTTTTTTCTGTGACATTGTGGAGTTAAAGGGATACTTTTTATTTTTTAAAGTGTTGTTGTATGAGGCACTTATTGATAGTCAGTGTATTACCTACAGCAGATACAGTGGTAGATTGGAGAAGCAGCAGGAGAACCAGTGTAGGAAGCTGAACAATGTATTGTTGTGGACAGGGTCACCAACAAAACTATGAAATATGAGCCCATACATTTTTTTTAGATAAATGTTCCAGATTCTACCTTTAAGTGTATTTTATATTTAGAATGTTTGCACTACTTTCTTATAGCCTTTTTTATAGCATTATAGACATATAAACCAAATATCACTCCCTTCAAAAGTACCAGACTGTTCAAACTAACCCATTAAAACACACAAGTTGCAGAAAAACACTAACAGATCAAGGCAAATTACTACAAACTCAATTCAAAATCCCTTAAAGCTTATTCTTTAAAGAACCAGTGTGGAGAATTTAGTGGCATCTAGTGGTGAACTTGCAAATTTCAAACACCTTATCTTCCCTTACAGGCGTATAGGAGAACCTACAGTGGCCATGAAACTAGTGAAGAATGTTACTAGACAACATCAAGAGCCAGTGTTTGGTTTGTCCATGCTGGGATACTGTAGAAACATGGTGGTGTCTATGGAAGAGAAGTCTGTCCTCTGTAGATATAAATAGCTAATTCTTAGACACACAATTAGGTGATTATACACTAATGAAAACATACTTATGAATTTTGTATTCAACTTCTGCCAGTAAATCCTTACACACTGGACCTTTAAAAGGAGTACCAGACATGCACATTAGAGAGTTTATGAACAGGGATGTCTAAATTATCAAGAGTGTTCCTGACAAGTACATGTAAAACAACCTATTATTGATTGTGATCAGGAAAATGTCAAGAGGGAGATTTGCTTGGTTTGACAAAGACTGCATCAGCAGCAGCAGCTGGTGGGCATTAGAAGCAGTCAGGAACGTCTGCTGCAGCCACTCCTGTCTGGTTTGATCATCTATGAAACAAACAGTCCCGAAATCAGACTTTGATTCATCAGACAAATATTGCTAAATTCTGATTGGTGCAGTATATGACATCTCACTTAACCTCACATATTACCTCACAAATCGTGTTATATTTCTGTTCAGTGAAGTGAGGCATGCAAAATGGATGTGCATGACAATGCCTACAATTTGACTTTATTTGGACTTTGTCCTCTGTGCAACAAGTAAGGGAGTGGAAATGCTGTCGAAGCTGTCGAGTAGATACAGGAAACATATTCACAAACGCTCTGGCAGTCTTGTCATTCCAACTGGTTGTCGCTCTCTGGTAACTTCACTTTTGACAATATGGGCGGTAAGTTCATTTCTTTCTGTTACATCTGTCAGGGCTGTACACTGCACTTTATGTTGCAAGATGCTGAAATTTAAATAATAGCTGATTTTTTGAAAATCATTTCTAACAGCAAGGAGCTGATAAACGTACATAGCTGTCATGTATCTGCTTCACTTTATAATACAGCTCATGATTTATAGTGTAATTCTGTGGTATGAATCAAGTACCAGTAAAATATTCATCGGTTCCTTCTGGCACATAAATGTAGGTACAGTGGAAGATACTACGAATATGGTGAACAAGGGAGTAACAATTGGGCATTTAAGAATTGTATGATAAAACAAAAACCATAAAGCAAAACATGGCTGCCATGTATACAGGACAAAGGCAATCTAAAGACCATAGACTAGTTGGCTAAATTGTCTCTGCAGTAGTCCAGCATTTACTGGGAAAACAAAACTGATGTGAGGGAATAATGGTGTTATCAGTGCTGATATGCAGAGCCTATAAAAGTTAAATCACACTGTAATTACCATGTGCAAAGAGCAAAAGCATTTGTTTAATTGTGCTGTAATCCAAAGTCCATAAACTGATTGAATTGTCTCTGCAAAACTGCTCTCTTGGATGCCTCTGTGGTCGACAAAACTTGACTTGAGTGGCATTCTCAGGGAGAAAACATGATGAAATACTATTATTGCCATATACAGAAGATAGAACATTTGTTGTGCCTAAAATTGTTATTATATTATTAATATTTGATAGTTCAATGTGTGTTTTTTTCAACTACAGATGTTTCGTACATCATATGCAGATGATGCCCTTTCTTTCACTAGTCTGCCACTGGTGGGCTATATATATAATGCACATGAACCAAATCAGTGTGCATCACAATAACAGAACAAAACTGACAGAAAAAACCAAAAATACACACATAAGGGACAACATTTCAATGAGGAATTAAAAAACAAGGAGAATCATAAAAATATTTTTAGATTACTTGGCACACTTATTAAAAAAAATCCTCCTGACAATATGCACTGCTGAGAGAGTGAAACTTGTGGTTGGCTGACAGTTTCAGCTCTTTGTGTTTTAGCTGCACACAGAGCCATGCAACAGCATGACAGGCTGTAGACTTTAAAAACACAGTCTCAAAATCAGTATTTTTTTTAACTTTTCTGCCTAAGACACATCAAAGGACAAGCCAAAATCTCAGGGCACACTTGTATTCATATCCATGCAAAATACCCGATAACCAATCTAACCAATGGAGACAATAAATACTAGCCAATCTCACACACACTAATTCCCACCATCAGGCAACTGCACAAATGGTGAAAACTAAGTTTCATTTTGACTGAAGGTTGTTGCCTCTGAATTGAGAAATAAGTGCATATATAATACTGATATAGTAATTTATTTAACTTTTGTATACTTTTATGCTGCGATTATAATGTATGGTTGTCAAAAATCCAAAGGCACACCTGGACTTGCCTCACAGAATCACAATCTACACACTCATCGTTGGAGGCCACTAAAATCTTCACACTGGCCTTTAATATGCCTGTGAGCCTCTTTTTACGTATTGACACCATCCTTCATTCTCTTAATATGTTAATACAATATTTTATAAGTTCTGACAACTTTCCTTTTTCATTGTGATTTTTTGACTCATGAGGATTTTTATTGTAATTGAGCTCATATCAACCAAAATACAAAATGTGCAGTATTATTGATGGACATTATTCTCTTTCAGGGTCAGAGCCAATAAGAATTGTCATTGTGGGCAAAACTGGATCTGGGAAAAGCAGCCTGGCTAATACCATATTTAGAGAGGAACGGTTCAAGGTTGGCCACACTCTCAAATCTGAAACAAGTGAATGTAAAGCAGAAACTGGATCTGTCAAAGGAAGAAGCATCACACTGATCGACACTCCTGGTTTCTTTGACACAAAAACATCCTCAGATGTTTTGAAGTGTGAGATAGTGAGGTGTATCACAGAGTGTGCTCTTGGGCCTCATGCTTTTCTCATTGTGCTTAAAGTGGAGAATTTCACAGAGCATGAGCAGGCTGTCATCGACAAAATACGCCAGTGCTTTTCTGAGGAAGCTTTCAAATATGCAACAGTTCTCCTTACTCATGGTGACCAACTCCCTGACGGACTGACAGTTGAAAAACTGATTAGCCAAAATAAGCCTTTGACTGATCTGGTGGATAAGTGTGGAGGCCGGTGCCACATCATCGATAATAAATACTGGAATGAAAAGCCAAAGAATAAATTCAGGAGCAACCAGTTCCAGGTGAAGGAGCTACTGAAGTCCATAGACAAGATGATGGAGATAAACAATGGAAGCTGCTACACCAATTACATGCTGCAAGAAGTGGAGAGAGAAATACAAGAAGAGATGGAGCTGATTAGAAAGTCATCACCAAACATGTCAAAGGAAGAGATCAGAAAGCTGGCTAGGGAGAGAATATTTGAGAGGCATTTGATGAAATGGGCAGGTTTTAGAACAGATATGTTGTTAGCACTTCTTTTTGGTGCAGCAGCATCAGGGCCACCTGCTGCACTTAACACAGTGGTCTCAGATTTTGTAAATTTTTTTACAAAACGTCAGTAGAAGACACACCACAGGAAGCAGGAAAGAGAGCAGCAGAGTTTAAAGAGAGAAGGTAACTGGAGGCCTGTCTGTTTAAGAGAAAGCAAATGATGTTTTGAACAGACTATCACAGTCAAAGTTAATACCTATATTAAATCGTGACGATTGAAGAAAGTGGAGAGAATCAATCATTAAAAAGTCATATCTCCCTTATGATTAAATAAAAATCTTGTTCTTGACAAGCTTCAGCCTGCTGATTATGTTTATTCATATGTAAAATGTACTGGGTTGTACTTCTTGTCTGAGCTGCAAAGTTTAGTCATTTTTATCTGTTTCATGACCTAAACACAGTGTTGGTTTGATGAGTTGTTTATTGTGTTTACTGTAAACCACAAATGTAAAACATTTTTAACAACAGTAATAGTGAATATCTTTTCTTTAATCATATGATTGTACACTGTTGGTTGTATTTCTGTCTCCTCTTAACATATTGATCACTGTTTCCTGCAGAAGCTGACCAGAAAATATCACTTAATATATGTATAATGTAATTTTGTTAGACAGTATCCTGCAAAAAAAATGTTCTTCTAAGTGGATTGTATTGCATGATCAAATATGAAAAATCAATCAATTAAAGCCTATGAAAACATGTTTTGTTTTGTTTTGTTTTTTTACTTTGTATGATAATCAGTTTGTGAATGGTGCACTGAGATAACTGAAATAAAAACTGAAATATGTTCATCAAAAATTATTGTACAGAGTGAAATAATATAAGAGTGTACAGCCCCGCTAGCAGCTCTGTGAGGCTGTATGGAGGCTCAGCTAATGTCAGCATGATAACATCCTCACAATGATGAATGTAATCTTAACACCTTCATTTATCTTAATTTAGTGTGTTAGCATTTGATAGTTAGTACAAAACATAAAATACAGTTGAAGCTGATGTCATTGGTCAAATGTCATTAGATTTGCAGGTATTTGGTTGTAAAGCAAACTGTTACACATTTGAATTTCAACCTGATGATGGCGCTTTATTAAAAGTCAGAGGATCATCAAAGTCATTAGTGTTTATTTTCTTGGCAACATTGATATCGTTACCAAATTTCATGGTAACTCATCCAGGAATTGACACCAAACGAGAGATCAATCTCACAGTGGAACTAGATGTAAAACTCAGTGATTGCCAAATTTCATGGAAATCCATCTGGAAGTTGTTGAAATATTGAGTTTGGACCAAATTGGTGGACTGACCTGCAGACCTACAGATCATCCCTCCATCTTTGCAGTAAATGAGAACACAAACTGTGAAATGCTTTGAGAAAATGCCTGCTAACAGTTGATGTAATGTTTGGACGTCTGATGTTAGTCTCATGTAGGGTGACCAGATGAGAATGGATGAAAATCAAGACAGGGGAGTTGGAGGTGAGCGTGTCATGTTAGAGGGATTAAAATATATAAAATCATTTAAAATTAAAATCATTGGTCTTCATTCATGTTATGTTTGAATGTCTGATGGCAGACTGTTAACTCTTGTTAAGACTCCCAAATCCCCTCACTCCTAAAATAGAAAGTGAAAGTGAAACTGGAATAAAAACTGCGTCAGAGCACAGGACAAGAGACACACAGGACTGTCAGTACATCCAGTGACTCCTCACTAATTTCTCTTTTAAGAACATGGAGGGTAAGTTAAGATTATTTCTTACCTTTATTATACTTTTATTAACACTGCTCACTGTATTTCATCTCTCTTTTGTCTGCATGCCTGAATTTTTCATCCCTAGTTTCAACTAGACTCTGTGGCAGATGGGTAAATGTGTTGGTCGGAGGTAGAAATAAATCTCTAGAAACAAAATATACACAGATTTAGTGTTTGTGAGTGTTCATCTTTGTAGGTAGAGTCATTTCTGTCAAAAATCTATGAATATCATCCATAAGTATCAGTGTTTTACTTTCAGTCATGCTCAATATTCCTTAATGGAGGTAAGGATTTCTATTCAGTGTGGCTATTAAAACATTTAAAAGTTATCCTCACAAAGATTATGATTAAGATGACTTTTTTTGACCTCTTGAACTGACACTCATCATGGAGGCCTCTTACTGTAGAGATTAGATATGAGAAATGTTCTTGATTATTAAAGGACCAGTGTGTAAAAATATGGCAGAAATGGAACATATTCATGCGTATTTTCATTAGTGTATAGGAATCACTGAGTTTTTGCTACTTCAGAATGAGCCATTTTCCACAGAGGCTGCCATGTTGCACCGCCATGTTTCTATACAGTAGCCCAGAAGGGACAAACCAAACGCTAGCTCTAGATACAGCCTTTCACAAATTTTCACAATCTACAAGCTCATGGTTAGATACCACTAAACCCTTCACACTGATCCGTTAATATGCTTGTAGGCCTCTTTTTACGTATTGACACCATCCTTCATTCTCCTAATATGTAAATACAGTATTTTATAAATTCTGACAACTTTCCTTTTTCATTGTGATTTTTTGACTCATGAGGATTTTTATTGTAATTGAGCTCATATGAAGACAACCAAAATACAAAATGTGCAGTATTATTGATGGACATTATTCTCTTTCAGGGTCAGAACCAATAAGAATTGTCATTGTGGGCAAAACTGGAGCTGGGAAAAGCAGCCTGGTTAACACCATATTTAGAGAGGAACAGTTCAAGGTTGGCCACACTGTCGAATCTGAAACAAGTGAATGTAAAGCAGAAACCAGATCTGTCAATGGAAGAAGCATCACACTGATCGACACTCCTGGTTTCTTTGACACAAAAACATCTGAGGATGTTTTGAAGGGTGAGATAGTGAGGTGTATCACAGAGTGCGCTCCTGGGCCTCATGCTTTTCTCATTGTGCTTAAAGTGGAGAAATATACAGAGCATGAGCAGGCTGTCATCAACAAAATATGTGAGTACTTTTCTGAAGAAGCTTTCAAATATGCAACAGTTCTCTTAACTCATGGTGACCAACTCCCTGAAGGATGGACAGTTGAAAAACTGATTAGCCAAAATAAGCCTTTGACTGATGTGGTGAAGAAGTGTGGAGGCCGGTGCCACATCATCGATAATAAATACTGGAATGAAAAGCCAGAGAGTGAATTCAGGAGCAACCAGTTCCAGGTGAAGGAGCTACTGAAGTCCATGGACAAGATGGTGGAGATAAACAATGGAAGCTGCTACACCAATGACATGCTGCAAGAAGTGGAGAGAGAAATACAAAAAGAGATGGAGCTCATTAGAGAGTCATCACCAAACATGTCAAAGGAAGAGATCAGAAAGCTGGCTAAGGAGAGAATATTTGTAAAGCGTTTGATGAAATGGGCAGGCTTTAGACCAAATATGTTGTTAGCACTTCTTTTTGGTGCAGCATTAGTACCTGGGCTAGGGTCAGCTATGGTGCTTTACACAGTGGGAGCGATGATATCAAGTGTTAGAAGATATTTTACATCTAAGAATGAAGATACACCACAGGAAACAGCAAAGAGTGCAGCAGAGGTTAGAAAAAGAAGGTAACTGGAGGCCTGTGTGTTTGAGAGAAAACAAATGATGTTTTGAACAGACTGTCACAGTCAAAGTTAAAACCTATCATGAGTTGTGACAAAAGAAGAAAGTGGAGAGAATCAATCATTAAAAAGTCATATCTCCCTTATGATTAAATAAAAATCTTGTTCTTGACAATCTTCAGCCTGCTGATTATGTTTATTCATATGTAAAATGTACTGGGTTGTACTTCTTGTCTGAGCTGCAAAGTTTAGTCATTTTTATCTGTTTCATGATCTAAACACAGTGTTGGTTTGATGAGTTGTTTATTGTGTTTACTGTAAACCACAAATGTAAAACATTTTTAACCACAATAATAGAGAATATCTTTTCTTTAATCATATGATTGTACACTGTTGGTTGTATTTCTGTCTCCTCTTAAAACATTGATCACCGTTTCCTGCAGAAGCTGACCAGAAAATATCACTTAATATATGTATAATATAATTTTGTTAGACAGTATCCTGCAAAAAAAATGTTCTTCTAAGTGGATTGTATTGCATGATCAAATATGAAAAATCAATAAATTGAAGCCTATGAAAACATGTTTTGTTTTTTTGTTTTTACTTTGTATGGTAATCAGTTTGTGAATGGTGCACTGAGAAAACTGAAATAAAAACTATGAGATGAGATATGTTATATCTTCATCAAAAATTACTGTAAAAAGTGAAATAAGATAATATTCTACAGTCATACTAGCAGCTCTGTGAGGCTGTATGAAGGCTCAGCTAATGTCAGCATGATAACATCCTCACAATGATGAATGTAATGTTAACATGTTCATTTATCTTAATTTAGTGTGTTAGCATTTGATAGTTAGTTAGTACAAAACAAAAAGAGGTAATAAACTCCTTGATTTTCCCAAACCCCCTGCTTCATCATCTCCATGGTGGTGGTGCTGTGTGAGAGTGAGCTGCCTCCCCATCCTCTCCTCCAAGTTCCTGTCAGTTTACAGGTTCCTGGTGGTCATCATCTACTTCACCATGACCATCATCTGGCCCATGTTACAGTTTGACAAACACTATCAGGATGTAGGTCATCAAAACTGATCACTGTGTCGGTGCTCACTGCCCTCAACTTCCTGCTTCTTGTGCAACAGATGGGCTCTCTCATCACAACCCAACAAAGATTTGTTCTTTTTTTTTCTTTGTATTTTTTGTTTGTAAGGTTTTGGGGGAAACAAAATATATACTACTTGATAGCAAAGAATCGGTGTCAGAACCATTTGACAGACAGAATCTGAGCAAACAAAGTTTTTAGTTAGACTCATATTAAATATTTTATTTTTAATATGAGTAAGTCTGCCCAGTGATGGTGATTCTAGTTCTGTCAGTTTGAGGTCTGACCAGAGGCTCCTTTGACTCTGCAACTCATTTCCAAACCAGAGACATGAATGTCATTCAGAGATAATGCTGTTCTCTGGTGATATTTAAAGAGAGGACTTTGTTTCTACTGTAGGCAGACAGGTGATGTCTTCCCACACTGAATTCCTCCAACCATGACACTATCTCCTTCACAAACAGGAATTCCAGGCAAACTCACACAGTAAGGTCAAGTTGTGACATTTCTATAACTTTATATTATGTTATTTCGCTGTTTCCTCGCTGTGACCTTCCAAGGGACTACAGAGGCAAATTGACTCATCTGTTATGGTGCATCAAATGGTGACAATTAATTTATATATATATATATATATTATTCTGTTTATGACAACTGATTTCCACGCTGCCAGCATTTTGATCCATATAAAAATGAAAATATAGTATGTGAATGTCAAAAATGATTTGATTGTACCGGCCATTTACTCTCTTCTGCAGGTTAACTTTACAGTGTTAATCTGTTGTATGAATCACGTACTAATAACATACATCAGTTCTTTCTGGCACTTAAATATAGACAGCTTTTTTTTTCAATACTGGGTACCTACAGGATACAATATGTGGAAACAAAAATGTGTTTGGGAATAATATTAAACATTTCTGCTGATCCAATACAATAATACTTAAGAGCAAAAGTATTTGTTTTGGTGTATTGTAATCCAAAGTGCATAAACTCATTGGCTAAATTGCCTGTGCATTAAATTATATTTAACCTGTTGAGGCTCCTATGAGTAAATTGTTGTACTTCATAACTGACTGAAAAATAGTATGAAAAAAACAGCAAAAGTGAAAGTAATAAAAATAAAGAAAAACCATTGAATGAGAAGGTGTGTCCAAACTTTTGACTGGTACTGTATATCAATATTAAAAAATAATATAGTGAAATAAGGTGCTTCCACACTCATAACTACCCAAAACACTATTAAACACAACAGCATGACTATTGTCCAACAAGAAGAAGTGGTCTGTTTAGAGGGAAATAGACCAAACCAGCTTTGCTGTCCTTAGAGATTTGGTTCTAGCACTACTAAAAATCAACCCTTCATCATTACAAGAAATGAGAGGAAAGCCATTACTCAAATGTGGCCAACTGCAAAAATAATATGATAATATAATATGAGTTTGAGGTCCTCTTAATCTATTAATCAGCTACAAGTTAGTCTTGACCATTTTACTTGTTCAATATTTGCATTATTCCAATTTAACATAGAACATTACTAAAGTATATCATTTATTTGTAGATTTCTTACATTTTCTTACATTAGTGTGTAGCTATCCCCACTTTTCCTTGAATAAAAGTTAAATGTATATTTTAAAACCTTTTATTTGTCCATTTCTATTTCCAAAAATTTCCACATGAACACAAATGCTGAGTAATGCTGCATGTAATTGTTCATGTTATGTTTGAATGTCTGATGGCAGACTGTTAACTCTTGTTTGATCTCAAGAGACGTAATAAGACTCTCAAAAGCTCCTCAAACAGCAAGTGAAAGTGAAGCTAGATTAAAAACTGCGTCAGAGCACAGGACAAGAGACACACAGGACAGTCAGTACATCCAGTGACTCCTCACTAATTTCTCTAACAACAACATGGACAGTAAGTTAAGATTATTTCTTATCTTTATTATACTTTTATTAACACTGCTCACTGTATTTCATCTCTGTTTTGTCTGCATGCCTGAATTTTTCATCCCTAGTTTCAACTAGACTCGGTGGCAGATGGGTAAATGTGTTGGACGGGGGTAGAAAAAAATCTCTCTAGAAATAAAATATACACAAATTTAGTGTTTGTGAGTAAATGTATTTGATGAAAAAGAGTCATAAATGTGTTGCTATGTTCTCATAATGAGATTTTTATTAAAATTAAAACATGTGATTGAATATTTCTGTAATCGTGGTTATACCATGAGACAAAATGGACGTGTGAAAACATGCACAGTTTTTTTTTTTTTTGCATTGTGTGCAGAGAGGAAGTTAATGTGTTTTTTTGTTTGTTTTTTTTTTTAACTCAGAGACTATACAGGAAACACATTCACAAACACTAATTTACATCACAACATTAAATAAAATACATTAACCAAAAACAATGACAAATATTGTCCAGAAGTCTTCAAAGGCACTGCCTTAGGCATAAAAAATATTCTCAAATAACATGAAATAAAATAAACACAGATTTAGTGTTTGTGAGTGTTCATCTTTGTGAGTAGAGTCATTTCTGTCATATAAAGTTAATCTGTAATCTGGGCACACATTCAGGCTAAATTTCAGTCCATGACACTGGCTGATCATAAGTTGGCCTACATATAATTTTATCTGATCATTCCAACATTTGGTTAATGTTCAGCCTAAAGAAACATGAAAACAGCACAAATCAAGAGAAAGAGAGACAGGGAGGAGCCGAGACAGAAAGAGAGGGTGAGACAGAGCGACTTCACAGAAATGGAAACCTAAATGACCAAAAAACACAACACAACTCTGCACTATATGTCAGCAGCCTCTAGATGGCGGCACAGAACAGCATTAGTTGGAAGAGAAATCATGGCCACACGACAATATTATATTTCCTTTAACAACAGATGAGAGTAGAGCAAAGGAAATGCAGCTGAGGAGATGTGAAGGTGGAAAAATCTGTGAATCTCATCCATAAGTATCAGTGTTTTACTTTCAGTCATGCTCACTATTCTTTAATGGAGCTACAGATTTCTATTCAGTGTGTCCATGATCATTATTTTCATGATGTTAAGCTTTACAGCAAGGCCTGTAAACGTATTTGATGAAAAAGAGTCATTAATGTGTTGCTATGTTCTCATAATGAGGTTTTTTATTAAAATTAAAACATGTGATTGAATATTTCTGTAATGGTGGTTATACCATGAGACAAAATGGACAAAAACATGCACAGTTTGTTTTATATATATATATATATGTATATATACATATGTATATATATATATATATATATATATATATATATATATATATATATATATATATATATATATATATATATATATTTATATATATACATATATATATATATATATATATATATATATATATATATATATATATATATATATTTATATATATATATGTATATGGATATATATACGAAAACGAATGCAAAAGGAAAATGCTGCAAATACAGACATGCGCTAAGTATGTTACATATACAGAAACATGTTGCAAATAGGAAAAATGCAAAAGGAAAACGCTACAAATTTAGTCACACAATGGAAGTGCTCCAGGCCTCTAGGGGCAGTGCTGAGCTTCCACCTGACAGACAGACAACAGAGTATATGGCCTCTCCGGACTCCAGCTTTCTTCTTCTTCTTCTTCTTCTTCTTCTTTTTAATTATAAATACACAAAACAAATATGGCATCGGTTATCTTTTTTTTACATATGTCACACAATACCATTGCCAGAGGAGATTTTAACAAATTCAAAACATTGAATGTGGATGTGAATTCTTTCACTCAGAAAGCCTGAGACTGCTTATGTGAATTGTGATCCACTCATAATTAAAAGCTGTGATGTCCTGAGCTGATCCTAAGTGTTGTATGGGTTAAAGCAAAGTCTTATGCTTTATTCACTCTACTGTCCATCTCGACCTGTTAGTGATAAATGTATTCCTGTTTTAATTACTCACTTGATTTGCACCTCCTGACTACTGGAAGTGAACCCTTGGTAACACATAGTTTATCATATGTATATTTTGAATTTGATTGTAACTAAGGTTTTGTATCTTTTTGCATATGAAAACAACCAAAGGACAAATGTACAATATTATTGAGAGATATTTTTCTCTTTCAGTGCCAAACAGAAGAATTGTTATCTTGGGAAAAACTGGAGTTGGGAAAAGCAGCCTGGCTAACATCATATTTGGAGAGAAACTATTCAATATCGGCCGTACTGCCAACTCTGAAACAGAAAAATGTAAAGCAGAAACCAAATCTGTCAACGGAAGAAGCATCACATTGATCGACACTCCTGGTTTCTTTGACACAAAGAGATCTGAGAAGGAGATGAAGGCTGAGTTAGTGAGGTGTATCACAGAGTGCTCTCCTGGGCCTCATGCTTTTCTCATTGTGCTTAAAGTGGAGAGATTCACAGAGCAGGAGCAGGCCGTCATCAACAAAATAAAAGAATACTTTTCTGAAGAGGCTTTCAAATATGCAGTAATTCTCTTCACCCATGGTGATGACCTTGAAGAAGATCAGAAAATTCACAACTTTGTCTCCAGTAATAAGCTTGCGGATGATCTGGTGAAGAAGTGTGGAGGTCGGTGCCACGTCATTGATAATAAACGCTGGAACGAAAGCTCAGAGGATGAATACAGGAGCAACAAATTCCAGGTGGAGGAGCTACTGAAGTCAGTGGACAAGATGTTGAGGGAAAACAAAGAAGAGTGCTACACCAACGAGTTGCTACAAGCAGTGGGAAAACAAATACAACAAAAAATGGAGGACATCAGACAGACACGGGCAATCATGTCAGCGACAGACGCCAGCGTCCAGGCTAGGGACATTGTACACGCCGAGCTTGTGGCCAAATTTCATGATACAACAATACATCAATTGTTGAAGGGATTCTTTGGTTCACTGTCACCATATGAAAAAGTTGCACTGGTAGCACTGGTAGGTGGTGTAGTGCTAGCTCCTGTAGCTGGACTTGCTGCAGTAGCGTTAGGTGGTGCAGTGGCAGCTGGTGCATTGGCAGCTGATGTATTGACACGTCGCTAAAATCAATCATTAAAAAGTCATATCTCCCTGTAGATTAAAAGAAAATCTTCTATACAATATCCAGCCATTGAGCTGATTTTTTTATTCATATGTAAAATGTAATGGGTTGTACTTCTTGTCTGAGCTACAAAGTTTAGTCACTTCTACCTGTTTCATGAGCTAAACAGTGTCTGTTTTATGAGTTGTTTCTAGAGATTTATATTGTTTATATTGTAGAGAGTTGTTTATATTGTACACCACAAACATAAAACATTTTTAACAACAATAATAGATGAGATCTTTTTTGAAAATCAAACAAGTGTACACTGTAAACTGCATTTCTGTCTTTCTCCGATCACTGTTTCTTGTTGCAGAGGCTGATCAGAAAATATCACTTAATATATGTATAATGTAATTTTGTTAGACAGTGTCCTGCGAAAATAGTTGTCGCACTATGTGTATTGTATTGCATGATCAAAAAATATAATAAGTCGTGACGATTGAAGAAAGTGGAGAGAATCAATCATTAAAAAGTCATATCTCCCTTTTGATTAAATAAAAATCTTGTTCTTGACAATCTTCAGCCTGCTGATTATGTTTATTCATATGTAAAATGTACTGGGTTGTACTTCTTGTCTGAGCTGCAAAGTTTAGTCATTTTTATCTGATTCATGACCTAAACACAGTGTTGGTTTGATGAGTTGTTTATTGTGTTTACTGTAAACCACAAATGTAAAACATTTTAACCGCAATAATAGAGAATATCTTTTCTTTAATCATATGATTGTACACTGTTGGTTGTATTTCTGTCTCCTCTTAAAACATTGATCACTGTTTCCTGCAGAAGCTGACCAGAAAATATCACTTAATATATGTATAATGTAATTTTGATAGACAGTATCCTGCAAAAAAAATGTTCTTCTAAGTGGATTGTATTGCATGATCAAATATAAAAAATCAATAAATTGAAGCCTATGAAAACATGTTTTGTTTTGTTTTTTTTACTTTGTATGATAATCAGTTTATGAATGGTGGACTGAGATAACTGAAATAAAAGTTGAAATATTTTTCATCAAAAATTACTGTACAGAGTGAAATAATATAAGAGTGTACAGCCCTGCTAGCAGCTCTGTGAGGCTGTATGAAGGCTCAGCTAATGTCAGCATGATAACATCCTCACAATAATGAATGTAATGTTAACATGTTCATTTATCTTAATTTAGTGTGTTAGCATTTGATAGTTAATACAAAACATAAAATACAGTTGAAGACTGTTAACTCTTGTTTGATCTCAAGAGATGTAATAAGACTCCCAAATCCCCTCAGTCCTAAAATAGAAAGTGAAAGTGAAACTAGAATAAAAGCTGCGTCAGAGCACAGGACAAGAGACACACAGACACACATCCAGTGACTCCTCACTAATTTCTCTTTTAAGAACATGGGCGGTAAGTTAAGATAATTTCTTACCTTTATTATACTTTTATTAACACTGCTCACTGTATTTCATCTCTCTTTTGTCTGCATGCCTGAATTTTTCATCCCTAGTTTCAACTAGACTTGGTGGCAGATGGGTAAATGTGTTGGACGGGGATAGAAATAAATCTCTCCAGAAACAAAATAAACACAGATTTAGTGTTTGTGAGTGTTCATCTTTGTGGGTAGAGTGATTTCTGTCATATAAAATGAATCTGTAATCTGGGCACACATTCAGGCTAAATTTCAATCCATGTTGACACTGGCTGATCATAAGTTGGCCTACGTATAATTTTATCTGATCATTCCAACATTTGGTTAATGTTCAGCCTAAAGAGACATGAAAACAGCACAAGACAAGAGAAAGAGAGACAGGGAGGAGCCCAGACAGAGAGAGAGAGTGAGACAGAGCGACTTCACGGAAATGGAAACCTAAATGACCAAAAAAACACAACACAACACTGCACTATATGTCAGCAGCCTCTAGATGGCGGCACAGAACAGCATTAGTTGGAAAAGAAATCATGGCCACATGACAATATTATATTTCCTTTAACAACTGATGAGAGTAGAGCAAAAGAAATGCAGCTGCAGAATCTCATCCATAGGTGTCAATATTTTACTTTCAGTCATGCTCACTATTCAGTGTGGCTATTAAAACATTTAAAAGTGATCCTCACTAAGATTATGATTAAGATGACTTTTTTTGACCTCTGAACTGACACTCATCATGGAGGCCTCTTACCTGGACTCCTTTATACCTTTCTATTGCTACTTATTTAAAGATGGTCAATTAACTGGTGTACTGTTATGAATAGAAATACCTAATTTGCATTTTTGTCTTTTATTTATAACTAAGATTAGGACAACACAGATGCATATGGGGTCTATCATGTCAAATTCTCTGACTGTATGGTACCAAACCAGAAAATATTTACAGTGCAGTCGCTGTAGGTTTCATTCCATTTGACTGGCTTCATGCCTTTTCACTTCCCCCAATGGGCAAACCATGGTGTTTATGTCCTCAGTGACATTTTTGTCCAACAGAGCGAATAAAATTTAAATCACACTGTAACTACCATGTGCAAAGAGCAAAAGCATTTGTTCTATTGTGCTGTAATCCAAAGTCCATAAACTCATTAAATTGTCTCTGCAAAACTGCTCTCTTGGATGCCTCTGTGGTCGACAAAACTTGACTTGGGTGGTATTCTCAGGGAGAAAACATGATGAAGTACTATTATTGCCATACATATAAAATTTGTTGTGCCTAAAATGGACAACATTAAAATATGAAGTAGACTAAATCATGAGACTCGTGTAGGTTGATGTATGAATTCAGTGTTGTGCTGATTTGAAAACAAACCAGCCAACAAACAAACAAATAAACAAGCCAAATCTGATTCAAGTGAGTCATGTGCAGCTCTAATCATGTGAACTGTGATGTGCTCATTTTTAAAAGCTAATGATGTTCCAGGCTGATCCTAAGTTTTATATTAGTTACAATCAAGCAGATCAAAATCTTTTGCTTTATTTACTTTGTAAAACAACAGTGATTGTTGTTACTGTTTGTAGAGATTAGATATGAGAAATGTTCTTGATTATTAAAGGACCAGTGTGTAACAATATGGCAGAAATGGAACATATTCATATTCATACGTATTTTCATTAGTGTATAGGAATCACTGAGTTTTTGCTACTTCAGAATGAGCCGTTTTGGACGGGGGTTGGGGGGGGGGGGGCACAATCTACACGCTCATCGTTAGAGGCCACTAAACCCTTCATATTGGTCCTTTAATATGACTGTGGGCCTCTTTTCATTGACACCATCCTTCATTCTCTTAATATGTTAATGCAGCTCATGAGTCAAAAAATCCCAATGAAAAACACTGTGATTTTTTGACTCATGAGGATTTTTACGGTAATTGAGCTCATATGAAGACAACCAAAATACAAAATGTGCAGTATTATTAATGGACAATATTCTGTTTCAGGGTCAGAGCCAATAAGGATTGTTGTCGTGGGCAAAACTGGAGCTGGGAAAAGCAGCCTGGCTAATACCATATTTAAAGAGGAACGGTTCAAGGTTGGCCACACTCTCAACTCTGAAACAAGTGAATGTAAAGCAGAAACCAGATCTGTCAATGGAAGAAGCATCACACTGATCGACACTCCTGGTTTCTTTGACACAAAAACATCTGAGGATGTTATGAAGGGTGAGATAGTGAGGTGTATCACAGAGTGCGCTCCTGGGCCTCATGCTTTTCTCATTGTGCTTAAAGTGGAGAATTTCACAGAGCAGGAGCAGGCTGTCATCGACAAAATACGCCAGTGTTTTTCTGAAGAAGCTTTCAAATATGCAACAGTTCTCTTCACTCATGGTGACCAACTACCTGACGGATGGACAGTCGAAAATCTAATTAGCCAAAATAAGCCTTTGACTGACCTGGTGGATAAGTGTGGAGGCCGGTGCCACATCATCGATAATAAATACTGGAAAGAAAAGCCAGAGAGTGAATACAGGAGCAACCAGTTCCAGGTGAAGGAGCTACTGAAGTCCATAGACAAGATGATGGGGACAAATAATAGAAGCTGCTACACCAATGACATGCTGCAAGAAGCGGAGAGAGAAATACAAAAAGAGATGGAGCTCATTAGAAAGTCATCACCAAACATGTCAAAGGAAGAGATCAGAAAGCTGGCTAAGGAGAGAATAGTTAAGAGGTTTAGGATGAAATGGGCAGGTGTTGGAATAGGTGTATTGTTAGCACTTCTTTTTGGTACAGCAGCAGTTGCATCTTTCGGGCCAGCTCCTGTGCTTGCCGCTGTGGGAGCAGCGATGTCAAGATTTAAGATGTAAGATTTTTAATATGTAGGTAGAAGACATACCACAGGAAGCAGGAAAGAGTGCAGCAGAGATTAAAAAAAGATGAGGAAATTTTTTGTATGTATTATGCAAATATGGAATCTTTGTAAAAACGTGGGTCTGCCAACAATTTATTCTTTCTTTTGTAAAAGGTCCTAACAGTCCAAGAATAGTACCAGTGGCAATATATGAGAATGTCTCTTTATTATCAAGCATTGTTTGCATGTGTGTAGACTGAGATTTAACATGTGCTCTGTTAAATTTACAGGCAAAGTGCTGGTTGCTGTTTACAACATATTCTATGTTACTTATTTGTATTTTGTTCATTGCGTTTTAGTAGTTTGAGTATATGTTTAATCTACAGTTTTATTTTTTGTTTTAGTGCTGCAGTTGGTGTTGGCCTTTGGTCACAGGAGCAGCTGGTGCAGTGGGGGTTCACCTGTTGATTTGTGGTGTTATCATCTTAAGGTTTGCTGTGGCACTGGTATTGGAGGGTTTATTTTGTTTTGCTGCTTTGGTATTTAATTATTTCTTTATGTTTTGGTACCCCCCCGCAGCGAGACATTCTACTTTTTAACCTTTTTAATTGATGTTAGTGACCCTTTGTTGTAATAAAACAGCCTGTTATGGCATTTTGACCCACACTGACTGTTGGCTTCGTTACTGACATTCACCTGTATGCATTTTTAGAGCTTAGCTGGGTGTCACATAATGTTTGGACGTCTGATGTTAGTCTCATGTTGGGTGATCAGATGAGAATGGGTGAAAATCAAGACAGGGGAGTTGGAGGTGAGCGCGTCATGTTAGAGGGATTAAAATATATAAAATCATTTAGAGTAACATCAGACTGTAACTCTGATCATTTGCTATTAATATTATGAAGCACAGAGTTCTAACAAGACACATTAACCATTACATGCAGGTGACAGGTGTGTTCCTGTCATTTTAAATGTCTTTTCGGCTGATAAGATTGTCATTAAGTTGTAGGAGCTACAAACATTAAAACATTTCCGTATTTTATCGCAAATTCCTTCTACGGTGGGTCAAATTACATCAATCTGTTATTTATGATAGTTTAATCAGTGCAACAGAGAAGTGAAAGTACATCAGTAATACTGACATAATTTACAAAAAAGAACAGGACATTGTAATGACTAAAATCAGGAATGATAACCTACATAAGTATTTTGATACAGTATACAGAGAAATTTTGGGACAAACAGAACAGGATTCAGGACAGCTGCTCAAAATTTGGAAATATCCTGATTTTTTCAGGATACCTGGTCATAGTCTCATGTGAACCCTTGTTTGGCCAAAAAAAGAGGTAATAAACTCCTTGATTTTCCCAAACCCCCTGCTTCATCCTCTCCATGGTGGTGGTGCTGTGTGAGAGTGAGCTGTCTCCCCATCCTCTTCTCCAAGTTCCTGTCAGTTTGAGGTCTGACCAGAGGCTCCATTGATTATACAACTCATTTCCAAACCAGAGACATGAATGTCATTCAGAGATAATGCTGTTCTCTGAGGAGAAGGAGAAGGAGAAGGAGAAGGAGAAGGCTTTGTTTCTACTGTAGGCAGACAGGTGATATCCTCCCACACTGAATTCCTGCAACCGTGACACTAGCTCCTTCACAAACAGGAATTCCAGGTAAACTCACACAGTAAGGTCAAGTTGTGACATTTCTATAACTTTATGTAATGTTTTTTTGCTGTTTCTTTGCTGTGACCTTCCAAGAGACTACAGGTGAATTGACTTTAAGATATCATCTGTAGGGTGCATCAAATGGTGACACGCAAGTTTTAAAATGTAACCATTTTAAATAAAAATACATCAATAAAACACAGTGAACCTAAACCAGTGATTAGTTCAGGGTAGAGCTCCACTTTCTGTTGTTTTTTACATAAACTTTCCACTAAAACCAACATTCATCACTGTACTGTTTAGTATTTCCCCACGGGAAAACTTAGTTCTCCACACCCTTAATCTTTCTGTTTGACTGAGCAGTGAGTTTCATGATGGTGAATGATGTCAAAACAACTTGTCCTGTTTATCCTGTGCAAAGACAAATAAAACAATGTAAAAACACTGCAGAACCATACAGATACAGGATACAGGAAACATATCCTCATACACTGGCAGTCTCATCCCTCTGATTGTCTCCACAATTACTTTACTTTCAACAACATGGATGGTGAGTTAACTTCTTTCACTTATTACTGAAGAATGCAAATCAAATTGCAAGATATATAAATTAAAATTTTAAATATAAATTTTCTTTGTATCTTCTTTGTGTTCTTCTTTGTCCAGGTGACAAAAATCCCAAGGCTTTGTCTGCTCTGAGGGGGTCAAAAAATTCCACATGAACTTAAAACACAATTTAAAAGTCTGTCTGCTGTTGGATTGTTAAAAAAAAAAAAGTTAAGGCAAATATAACTGATGAATTTAATTTTTGACAATAAAGCTTTGGAATGAATCACTTTTTCTTTTGGGGTGTTGTGGGCTCTTTGGACAGAAGTAGGGGGGGAAACAGTTCGGGAACCACTGCTTAACAACACTGATAACAAACCCTGCAGCCTCCTTTTTAAATCAATCCCACCTTGATGTATTAAGCAGAGGGCTCAGTGATAAGTATTGCCTGGTGTGAGTGTTGGGCAAGCGGTTAAAACAAAAAACAAAAAAAATATTAACTATTCTGTTAATTGATTAAGGGTAATTTTTCATGCAAAAATGGCAGAAAATACTTTTTTCAGCCTTTCAAATATGGAGATTTCCTACTTTCCTTCATTTATTATCATATTAAATCAAATATCTTTGGATTTTTAGACTTATAAAACGAGACATTTAAAGACATCACGTTAGACTATGAAAATCAGGGATGAACGCTCTGACATTTGGCCTTACCGGTCTTATTGTTTTCGGTCTGCATTCCAGTACAGCTGATTCCCAGCAGTTGGGCATGGCATAAAAACTAATTAAAAAATTCTTTCAAGTTGTTGTTTGACCCACAGACAAAGCATTCCACCTTAAAAAGGTATGAAAGGGTGCAGCAACATGTCGATTGTATTTCCTTGTTGCATTTACTTGTTGCCAATAATTTTCTTTACACTGAACACAATATGTGCCATGACTGACCTGCACTGTCAGGACGGCTGGAGTACCCAACTGTTGTCCACATCAGTTAATCTCATGTAATTGTGATTCCACAGCCTCTTAATACTCTTTTCCATTAATAAGCCCATTAAAACAACATTCTTTACCAGCCACGGTCACCACCCTGAAACCTATCAAAGGTACAGCCATCACCTGACACATTCTTCAATCCCAGCCAAAACTTGAGTCAGAATTTCAAAGATGAAGAAACGAAAGCAAGCAGCTGCAGTTCTTGAAGGTGGACTGTTTGTCGAACTACTTGACCTTTTAATTGTTCTTTTATAACCAGTTTCACTGAATTCTGTTTTGTGAAGTCATTTTCCTGTTGTGCACAATAAAAATCAATTAAACACAATGATAGAGTTCTCATCTTTGGAGAGAACTCATTTTGGGAGGAAGTGGTTAAAAGGAATGAATAAAAGTAGCATAGTGTACCTTTCATTAATCTCTATAGAGATTAATTAGGGATGAACAATAAATATTGTATTTTCTATTGCCTTGCCTTTTGTCATGTTGTATTATCATTTTACAAACTTCAGCAACTTCTTTGTTTTTACCTGAGCCTGATGTAATGTGTTGAAATAAAACACCATTCTTTGCATTAAAAAAGAAGTTGATTAAATGTTATTTTAATGTGTGATGTGTTTTTTGCTTAGACTTATGAGACACGTTTTGTATAAGCGAAAGTCTGCATCAGGAATTTTATGTGACACTCACTCCATTGTTGAGGTGCAGCCAAACAAGTCAAACTGGTAGAAAACGAAAGTAAGTCAAACCACAACAAGAACACAAGAGGAAAAACACATAGTTAGGAGATCAAACAGTCACAGTGACTACAGTCATTTCTTTTTGGACATCATGGACGGTGAGTTGACTTTGTTTCATATCTCTGCAGTGCTGGAGGAAGTTTTTAGATTCTTTATGTAGTAAAATCAGCAACACCACATGGTGCAAGTAAATGTTACTCAAGTTAAAGTATTAAAGTGTTATTAGCAAAATGTAAAGTATCAAGTGAAAGAAAATTGCCCACTTTTATTATTATATTATATTGGTAATCCAGGAATATGTAGAATATTAGTGCTGTGGCTGACACAGATACTTTAACAGTGCATCACATTTCCATCCTATGTTTTGTATAAACCATCTTGGTAATGTAACTATTAACTATATCTCAGATAGATGTGAGTATAAAATACAATATAAAGGAGAAAGAAAGGAGAATAACATGGAAATACTTAAATTCAAGTACCATGAATTTGTATTTAAGTATAGTACTTGAATAAATGGACTTCCTGCTGTACATGACTGTACAGCACACTGTATTGAAACAACTGACATAATGTATTGGATGAAATTCCATTGAATCACTTTGGTGATCCCTTAACTTGTCATCTGGTGCCACCATCGGGCCAAAGAATTATTTGTTCCATATTTGCAATACTTTTTTTTACAAACAAGTACTTTGAAACTAAATGACATTCATATCAGCCTGAGCTGCACAGTGGAATGTTTGAAATTCCCAAATAAAAACCACTCAAAAAAGAAAACAGGTGAAATATAACACACATTGTTATATGCATTTCCTTTGTATGTATTTATAGAGACATAAAGCTTAATAACTGTCCTTAAATATGTTTTTCATCTAATTATAACACAGTAAATGCACATTATAACACAGGGGAGTTGGAGGTGAGCGTGTCATGTTAGAGGGATTAAAATATATAAAATCATTTAGAGTAACATCAGACTGTAACTCTGATCATTTGCTATTAATATCATGAAGCACAGAGTCCTAACAAGACACATTAACCATTACATGCAGGTGACAGGTGTGTTACCTTCATTATAAACATCTTTTCAGCAGATAAAATTGTCATTAAAGGGAAAGTTCACCCAAAAATCAAAATTTGGTCATTATCTACTCAATCTTATGCTAATCGAAGGTCTGGTTTAGTTTTTTAGTCAACAAAACACTGCTGGAGGCTCACAGGAAAATAACGTTGGACAATATCCCAAATAATATCAGTGAATGGTGACCAGTAAATAACCACTAAAATAAATAAAACAATATATAAAATAAAATACCTCTATTCTGCTTGACCTGTGTAATCCAAGTCTCCTACAAATAGTAACAAGAATTTGAACCTTACACAAAGAAAGGAAGTAAAATAACAGCCTCTCTCCTTAATTTGTGCATGTGTAACTTTAGGTACACCATCACTGAGATTCTTTTCTGATGTATTTTCACCTACTGGCAAATCAGCACACATGTCATTTATGCAGTAAGCTCATTAACTTGTGTTAAAGTACAGATGTATATGTATTGACTGGCTGACACAACACTAGCACTTTTACAGCAAGTGTTTTCACTTCAACTTAAGGTCCACTTACGATTGTTAAATAATTTATGACGTCCACCATCCCACATAAATGGGAAAAAACATATCATGACAAAGAAAGGAGAAAAAATAAACTGGGCTCTAGCAAAATTTCACCACATTCAAAACACTGAATGTAGATGTGAATTCTTGATGACATTTAGATATAAAAATAACGACCCTTGGAAATTACCCAATAATAATAAATCAATAAGTATTTTAATCTAACCACTTGGCAGAACCACTGCCTCTGCTGCCTGAGACTGCTTCTGTGAATTGTGACGCTCTCATAATTAAAAGCTGTGATGTCCTGAGCTGATTCTAAATGTTGTATGAGTTAAAGAAAAGTACTATGCTTTATTTACTCTACTGTGTTTTATCCACTTCAGCCTGTTGGTGATAAATGTATTCCTGTTTTCTGTTTCGTTACAGTGTCAAATGATCAGAGACCACTGATGCAGAGCAGCAGTTGTGGATTGGTGTCATCTCACAGTGAGTTAAACTGACCTGAGTCAGAATTATTCTTCTATATTTTAACATCAAGTGTTTGTAGGTGGTGGGTAAAGACTCATATTATATTAGGGTGGAGACGATGTTGCGAGGACCCTGTATGCAAAGACATTCTATTCGTAAATGAATTGAATTTAATTGTGCTTGAAAACTAAATAAAAACCAAAATGACTCCATAGCAGCTCCTATAAAATTCAAATTTGAAGCCCCGAACTTTAGATTTCACCAAGATGAAAAGCTTTGCAGTTTTTTGCTGTTTACAGCTGTTCTGCTTCAATTATTATTTGAACAGCAATTGGTTCTGTTAGAAAAGATTGGATACACAAGATGTTCTTGATCATTGAAATGCTGTTGAGCCTCTTTTTTATGTATTGGCACCATTCTTCATTGCCTGATTAGGATAATGTATCTATTAAATAAATATAAATAGCTTATTGTGATTTTTAAACAATGGGAATTTTAATTGTAACTGAGCATGTGTGTATTTTTAATGTGAGAACATCCACAAGACAAATGTAAAGTATTATTGAGGGATATTTTTCTCTTTCAGTGTCAGACAGAAGAATTGTCATCTTGGGAAAAACTGGATCTGGGAAAAGCAGCCTGGTTAACACCATATTTGGAGAGAAACTGTTCAAGACTAACCATACTCCCAACTCCGAAACAAGTAAATGTCAGGCAAAATCCAAATCAGTAAATGGAAGAAGCATCACTTTGATCGACACTCCTGGTTTCTTTGACACACACAGATCTGAGGATGAGCTGAAGCCTGAGATAGTGAGGTGTATCACAGAGTGCTCTCCTGGGCCTCATGCTTTTCTCATTGTGCTTGAAGTGAAGAAATTCACAAAGCAAGAGCAGGATGTCATCGACAAAATAAATGAATACTTTTCTGAACAAGTCTTAAAATATGCAATAGTTGTTTTTACTCATGGTGACCAGCTCTGTGATGAATCTAAAGTCAGTGATTTCGTCCGCGAGAGTGAGCCTTTGAGTGATCTGGTGAAGAAGTGTGAAGGTCGGTGCCACGTCATTGATAATAAATATTGGAACGAAAACCCAACATGTGAATACAGGAGCAACAAATTCCAGGTGGAGGAGCTGCTGAAGTCAGTAGACAGGATGATAGAAAACAATGGAAGCTGCTACACCAATGAGATGCTACAAGCAGTGGAGAAACAAATACAACAAAACATGGAGGGCATTAGACAGTCATCACCAAACATGCCAGAGGAAGAGGTTCGAGAGCAGGCTAAGGAGAGAGTATTTAAGAAATGTATGGTAAAACTGGCAGGTACTGCAACAGGTGTATTGCTTGGAGCTTTTTTTGGTTTAGGAGTGATGGTTTCAGCAGTTTTAAAGGTTCTTAGAAAAGTAGTCGAAACAGCAGCAGTAGGAGGAACAGCAGCAGAAGGAGGTGCAGCAGCAGAAGGAGGTGCAGCAGCTGTTGCAGGAGCAGCAGCAGCAGCAGGAGCAGCAGCAGCAGAAGGAGGAGCAACAGCTGTTGCAGGAGCAGCAGCAGTAGGAGGTGCAGCAGCAGAAGGAGGAGCAGCAGCAGTAGGAGGAGCAGCAGCAGAAGGAGGTGCAGCAGCTGTTGCAGGAGGAGCACAGATAGCTGGAATAGTAGTTGGCACAGTTGCAGCAGTAGCTGCTGTAGCGGGAGGAGTGATAGGTGGTAACAAAGGATATCATGCAGCTGAGGAAGCAGACACACTATGGAAAGCAGTAAAGAGAGCAGCAGAGGCTGTCAAGGATGAAGCTGAATCTGTTTTAGATAAAACACAGGATGTTTTGGACGGACTGTCGCTTCGAAACAATTATCAAAGACTCTTAAGTACTGACTCTTGAAGAGGGTGGGTGGTGGGCTGGAGAGGAGACATATAATTAAAGATTAATAAAAGGTCACTGCAGATTTAATGAAAATCTTGTTCTAGACATCTTTTTTTTTTTACCATTGAGCTTTTTATGTTTATTCATATATTATATGTAATAGGTTGTATTTCCTGTCTGTGCTTCAAACTTTCTTGATTTCTGTTTCATGAGCTAAACACAGATTGTTAGCTTGATGTACTGTATATTGCATGTACTGTAACACAAACCAGAAGGATAAAATGTTTTGAACAGACCTTTTTTTTAAAACATCAAGTGTACACTGTCGTTATAGGCTTCTGATGTTCCTGCTAAAATAGATGTGGTTCTGTTTTGATTACAATGTATCATCAAGGCAAACAATGAATAAATTGAAATCTATGAAAAAAAGTCTTTTGAGCAAATAAAGTTTTAGCTTGGTACAGTAATCAATTTATGAATGGTGCATTGGGATAATTAAATCAATTTAATAACAGAGGAGGGCAAATAAGGCCGAGTGTAGCAGCTAATGTCACCATGTTAGCATGATCTTAGTTTAGCATGTTAGCATTTGATAGTTACCACAGAACATGAAGTGCAGTGTAAAGTGCAGGCTGATGTCATTGGTTGGATATAATTAGTTTTGCAGGTATTTGGTAAACCAATGAATCAAACAAATTGAAATTATGACTCAATGTTAGACAAACAGTCAGGAGATGACCGAAGTCTAGCAGATTTTAGTTTGATATTTTATAGTTATTCATCCTCTGGGCTCCATTGATATATTTACCAAGTTTAATGACAACCCATCTGATACCTGTCAAGCTATTTCACAAAAAGCCCAGAACATCAACCTCATAAGGCCTTTTCTTACTAGTTTATTGATAGGCAGCAACCTCTGGTTGCCACAATAATTATGACAGGAGCAGTATAATGAGCAAGAAAGTTTGTAAAAGGAGGAGGTATTAAATAATTTTAGTTATGTAACCTCATGTGACATAATGGATTTATTTTTACCCAAACCATGATCTTTTCCTAATCAAGTGGTTTTGTGGCCTAACCCCAACCAAACTTTGTCTGTTAACCAGACAAATCTGTGCGTTTATACATCATTCGCTCTGTTAGACATGTCTGGCCTCCTTCTTGTGACTTCCATCTGTCCTGCTCTTGTCAGGCCAATCAAAATATGTCACACGTTTGAAACACTGTCAACTTGACGTGATGATCAAATATAAATCAAGATTTTGTTACTGTCTTTTTGAGAAACACATATCAGTTGGCTGTTTAGCTGTAATTTTAGAAAGTTTGTGACCAAGCTGACATTTTTATCCTGCTTGAAAATGGAACAAGCACTGGTGTCACTCAGTTTATCATATTGTGTCCAATATGTTTTACTGAAATATGTAAAAAGAAAAAAATCAAATTTTGTAAATTTTATCATCATCATCATACATAAAATATTAGTAATACTAAATTAATATTTGACTAGTGTTTTTGATCTCATGGTGGTTTACATGGGTTGTAACATGTGAAGTGAAACAAGTAAAAACTATGGCTGAAAAGATTTTTGTTGTTTGATGCAACAGCTTAAATAAAATACAGTACATTACTCTATTTTAAATAGGTCATTTCTTATTTCATTACTTTATTTCTATTTCATTCTCCACCTAGTTTTAGTGTTTACTCACAAACTACTTTAATCTGCTGACCTCACACATACCTACACCTCTGCAGGTCTCTAACTCTCTCACACACCATCTTGCTCCACTTCTCTCTGTTTCTCTTTCTCTGTACAGTTTGTGTCTGATCTGTTGACTTTCTTTATCAGCAGGGTGTTTTATAAAGTTGCCCAGATAACACCTGCGATTCAGTTTTCACAGCAGCAAATAAAATGTGTGTGGAGAAGACTTGTTGTAACTCTTGTAGCAGAGCAAACAGGTACAGAAGGGGCAGAAAGGGGGAGATGGCCCACTACTTAATCAATCGCAGAGGGAGGAGGGCGTCATTCTCTCACACAGATAATAAGAATAAAAATAAAAATGCTAAAATGGGTCTCTGACTGTTGATATATATGGCTGCTTGCGCAAGTGAAGTCTGTGTGTGGGAAACATGCAACAATTCATCTCACACACAAACAACTTGTGGGAGTGTTAGTGGGTGTTTACATGGGTGTGTTTAAGGCTATCTCGAAGCATATAAGCGAGTGTTGTGAGCATTGAATTTTACCTTTCTTTTTCATCATGGCGGCAAAGGACTCTCATCGCAAGCTATCAAGCAAGAAAGCAACCAAATGTATGGATCGCTCCGTAGCTGATGATGCTATAGGTATGTCTACTGGAGCTAGGCCGTTCGATGTAGCTGTGGATGGGGCTCCTCACACAGACAGGTGTAGCACAGGCGTCCTTACTGCTAACTCTGTGAGGTTAAAGTTGGAGTATGAGGGAGTCAATGGGTACATGTATTCTGTTGAATATAGTGGCGGACAGGTTTCGCTGAGTGTATTACATTACATCACTCTTGAAAGTTTGTTTGTTTGTTAATGTCTTTTTAAACTGTGTATATCTACTTTGTGTGCGTGTCAATAAAATCTATAAAATGTTTCTTGATTCTCTGTCTTATTCTTTTGGGTCATTAAATACTAACACTGAAGTCTGGGTTTTTGCTACAACTAACTTGCCCAGAGAAAGAAACAAATAAAAAGATGGTGTAACCAACATGTCGGGTCATTTATGTCACAACTAAATAAGGACAATGAGAAAACAGTCTTTAACAGCTTGTGCAAAATGAAACTGAGGAAGACGGCGACTTTTAAATTTAATGTGAGAATATCAAAACTGCGGGGTGTGTTTACAAAGGGCTACGAACAGACTTACACAGATGAGATTTTTACAATAACGGAGCGAATTGCCCGAGACCCTCCCCTTCATAGACTGACTGACTTTGCTGGCAAAGCAGTGAAAGGCACGTTTTACGAGCCGGAGTGACAATTAGTAATTATTGATAAAAACAAGTAATTTAAAATAGGAAAAATATTGGCCAGAAAGAGATCAGGGTGTAAAAATCTAGTCCTGGTCAAATGGTTGGGTTGGCCCGAGAAATTTAACTCATGGCTGTCTGAAAAAGATATTGTCGACGTGTGATAAAAGGCTCCTGCTCTCTACTTTTGCGCTCACTGCTAAATTCGGGCATATTCGCATCACAACAATGCAGAAGAGCACTCCAAGGTGTCGCCCAAGGTACAGTTGTATAATAAGCGAAAACCCTTATTACTACTATATACTGGATAGTTGTAAAGATTATGTCATCATGTTAATAGTAAAAATAATATAGCGATGTAAGGTCCTTCTACACTCATTAACTACCCAAAACACAATTAAACACAACAGCATGACTATTGTCCAACAAGAAGAAGTGTTCTGTTTAGAGGGAAATAGACCAAACCAGCTTTGCTGTCCTTAGAGCTTTGGTTCTAGCACTACTAAAAATCAACCCTCCATCATTACAGGAGATGAGAGGAAAGTATCATCATTCAAATGTGGCCAACCCAAAATAATTTGATATTATGATATGAGTTTGTGGGCCTCTAAATCTATTAATAATCTAACAAGTTAGTCTTTACCATTTACCTTGTTTAATATTTGCATTATTCCAATTTAACATAAAATATTACCAAAGTATATAATTTATTTGTAGTTTTCTTACATTTCCTTGCATCAGTATCCCCACTTTTCCTTGAATAAAAGTTAAATGTATATTTTAAAACCTTTTATTGGTCCGTTTCTATTAGCTATAGTATATATCTATAGTATATATATCTATATATCTATGGTAATGCTTTGACAAAATCCTTTGTTATTGTTCATGTTATGTTTGAATGTCTGAAGGCAGACTGTTAACTCTTGTTTGATCTCAAGAGATGTAATAAGACTCCCAAATCCCCTCACTCCTAAAATAGAAAGTGAAAGTGAAACTAGAATAAAAGCTGCGTCAGAGCACAGGACAAGAGACACACAGACTGTCAGTACATCCAGTGACTCCTCACGAATTCTAACAACATGGACAGTAAGTTAAGATTATTTCTTACCTTTATTATACTTTTATTAACACTGCTCACTGTATTTCATCTCTGTTTTGTCTGCATGCCTGAATTTCTCATCCGTAGTTTCAACTAGACTCGGTGGCAGATGGGTAAATGTGTTGGTCGGAGGTAGAAATAAATCTCTCTAGAAACAAAATAAACACAAATTTAGCGTTTGTGAGTGTTCATCTTTGTTGGTAGAGTCATTTCTGTCAAATAAAATGAATCTGTAATCTGGGCACACATTCAGGCTAAATTTCAGTCCATGTTGATAACTGACACTGTCACTGAGGAATAAATAGACTAATCATGAGTTTTTTTTTATCTGATCATTCCGTTATTATTATTGTTCAGCCTAAAGAAACATGAAAACAGCAGAAAAAGAGAGACAGGGAGGGGTCGAGACAGAAAGAGAGGGTGAGAGAGCGACTTAACGGAAATGGAAACCTAAATGACAAAAAAAACACGACGCAACACTGCACTATATGTCAGCAGCCTCTAGATGGCGGCACAGAACAGCATTAGTTGGAAGAGAAATCATGACCACATGACAATATTTTATTTCCTTTAACAACTGATGAGAGTAGAGCAAAGGAAATGCAGCTGAGGAGACGTGAAGGTGGTAAAATATGTCAGCCATGCTCACTATTCTTTAATGGAAGTAAGAATTTCTATTCAGTGTAGCTATTAAAACATTTAAAAGTTATACTCACTAAGATTATGGAAGTATTGAAATTGTCACAAAGTTTTTTTTAGTGAAGGAGTGTGATCAAAGGATGTGATGTGAATGATCTTTGGACTTATGTCTGCGAATATGACATACAGTATATATACCGCACAGCAGATTACCAAAAATATAATAGTTAATAATAGTTCCTTTTATTTTCAGTATTTATCACCACTAAATGACTGTACAGAGTCTACAGCCATGCATACACTTATGCTGTACACTGCAGTGTGGTCTTTGTGACAGGTGTTCCCACTCTACAAAAGGAACCTTTAGGCTCAGGAGCAAATATCCACGGTATGTGGTGCCTCAGCATCTTAGGATGACATTGGCAGTGTTGAGGCTGAGGCATCTGAATCTGTTACACTAAAAGCATTACAGTCCAGATTCAAGCCTCCCAGAGGGTGGATAGCCCGATCTAAGGAAATATGCGGAAAGCAAACAGAGGAATTTTTTGATGGGAGCCTTTCTCCCATTCTGCATTACAGCAAGAATGTGGATAGAGTTTTTTGTGTAGCTTTTTTTTTTTGCTTGCATGATTTTCTCATCAAGAGATATGATTGTGAGAACAGGGGCACTAAGTGACTGGAGCAGTTCAAAGGAAATATTTTCGAAACACTTGGCAACACCGGCTCATATTGTTTTGGGAACGAGCCAGTCACCTGTTCCAGTCGTGATGATATTGGAATTGATGTGGAGGCCAATCTGCAAGAGTTTAATGCAACAGGGGATGCAGAATGAATTTCAAATAGGTAGGAATACTACTTAATTTTCTCATCTGGCCTTTTAATTGTTTATTGTAGCAGCTTGGTTTGGGCTTGGTGTTTTTATGCTGAACTGTTGATGTTGAATAGTTCAACACCTGAGACACTGTCCTCCTGGTCTCATGCTCTTACTTATATCCCCAGGTTGTTTTAACACATGGTAATGGTGCCCTTCAATCGGTAAATTCATATACATTATTGTGGGTTTATCGTTTCATTGTAGCAGACTGATGTTTATTTCATATGCAGTTCTGATCATAGACTCTGGAGGAGCAATGGGATGGTTTTTGTAGCCATAGATTCCCACTGTTGGGGCGTAGGCCCCCTCAGGGTTCCTTCGCCGCCTGGTTGGGACTTGTTCCATTATGCTGACCTGTTCACTTACAGTGTTGAATTATTTGCCACGACTGAGCCTTTGGTGGATGCCCCTTCAATACCCAACCATGACACTATCACCTGTTATTAATTAACCTGTTTAGCATTAGAATACTCTAAACTGTGTTTTTTAAGAGTTCCACAACTTTTTTAGTTTTTGTTGCCCCTGACCCAACTTTTTCTAAACATGTTGCAGGCATCAAATTAAGAATGATTGTACAATTACAAAAATGTCATCAGTTTGAACATTAGATATTTTGACCATATACTGTATTCAGTTAAATAGAAGTCAAAAAGGATTTGCAAATCATTGCATTCTGTTTTTAAGTTTCACACAGCATCACAGCTTATTTTTTAGAATTGGTGTTGTATGAAACCAACCAAAATAAAATGTGTGGTATTATTGATGGACATTATTCTCTTTCAGAGTCAAAGAGAATTGTCCTCTTGGGAAAAACTGGATCTGGGAAAAGCAGCCTGGCTAACACCATATTTGGAGAGAATGTCTTCAAGGTTGACCATACTCTCAACTCTGAAACAAGAAGATTTCAAGAAGAAACCAAATCTGTCAACGGAAGAAGCATCACCTTGATCGACACCCCTGGTTTCTACATCACAGGCATATCTGAAGAGCAGCTGAAGCCTGAAATATTGAGGTGTATTTGTGCTCCTGGGCCTCATGCTTTTCTCATTGTGCTTAAAGTGGAGAAAGTCACAGAACAGGAGAAAGCTATCATCAACAAAATGTTCGAACATTTCTCTCAAGATGCTCTAAAATATGGTGTAGTTGTCTTCACTCATGGTGATGACCTCCCTAAAGGGATGAAAATTGAGGAGTTTGTCCGTCAGAATCAGAATCTGAGTAATCTGGTGAAGATGTGTGGTGATCGGTGCCACGTTGTTGATAATAAATACTGGAAGAACAAGCAACAGGATGAATACAGGAGCAACCAGGTCCATGTGGCAGAGCTGCTCAACACCATAGAGAAGATGGTGAAGGAGAACAATGGAAGGTACTACACCGATGAAAGGATACAAGCAGTGGAGAGAGAAATACAGGAAGAGGAGGAGCGCATTCAAAGTTCATCAGAAAACATGTCACAGGAGGAGATCAGGAAACAGGCTAAAAACAACATCTGTAAGAAGCAGGTGAACAATTCATCATGGATAAGACGTTTAGTCTCCACCGTGATGAATTGTTCACCCGTGCGTTTCATAGTCATACCTGGATTACTCATGGTCTTTGCTGTGTGGATCAATTCAAGATATAGACAGAGAATGTTAACAGAAAACACAAAATATTAACAGAAGCACCACCTGACAAAAAATGAAGGGCCACACCAGTTATAGCAGTGGTCAAAGGACCAGTAGTTGATCTGAACAGCTGAACATGTCTTTTGTAGCTCTAGAGGAGATTTCTGGAAGTGTTGGGTTTGAATGAAGTGGACATTTAGAAGGAGAGTCTATAATGAAATGAGAATTTGTAATTTTTGAGCTTGATTCATACTATATTCACCGCTGTTTATTAATCTGTCACTTGTGAGTCCCCCTGCTTTATGTCAATGCAATTCTAAATCACCGGTTTCAATATATTTAATTGTATCGCTTTGTTATAAACATATTATGCAACAATAAAACAGCTGACTGGTCACATGTCTTTTCAGTTGTGTCTTTTTTTCACATATATGATGATTGTTATGGTGGTCAAAGGTGAAAGTTTAGTTTCACCATCATGTCTGTTCCATCCATGTGAACATAATATTGTAAGAGTGCCCTGACAGATTTTCTTCAAATTTGTATTAGAATTTGGAGGTCAAAGGTCACTGTGACCTCAAGTATGTCCCATTTTGTGAACATGATATCACAGGAATACCTGGATGGAATTTCATCAGCACCCACCTCGACCCAAGGATGAATGATTACAGTTAACCTCACAAATTACCACAGAAGTGGTGCTTTTGGCCATAACTCAGAGGCTGTAGGATCTATATAATAGTATAGTTGTAACCGAGAATCCTGGGTTCATCTAACTGTATAAACTTAGTAAGGACACAATAAATGGGATAACAAGTTCAAACTTCTCAATTTTAACATTGGTATTTATTTATTTGTTATTTATTTAGAACATCACAAGCACTACTATATATACATATCTATCTATCTATATATATATATATATATATATATATATATATATATATCTACATATATATATATATGCACCCTTGAATCCACATAGAACTTGAGCTGCACTAACTTTTAGTTCTAAAAGGGACTTAAAGGGATAGTTCACCCAAACGTGACAATTCAGTCATTGTCTACTCACCCTCAATGTTTTGTGGGCTAACAAAATAAAAAAACTCACTCTCAGTTGGAATGATGGTGAGTAACTAATGACTGAATTTTCATTTCTGGGTGACCTATCCCTTTACCATACATGTTATCAAATCAGCCAACTTATTTATCCGACGTATACCTCAGCAGACTCTGTGTTTTCAGGTGTCTTTTGTCTTTTTTTCTGCATATCTATAATCCGCAAGGCATCGTAACCGGGAACAATAAACTCAGCCTTACCTTCGGCTGACAGGCTGCTGGTGAAGATGAGGCTCACACCAGATTTATTTGTGCTTTGAGATGGTTGATTAACGTGATCTAATTCGATCGAAACAACAGACCCAACTACTCCGTCTTGACTTTATTTATCGAGCAGAATGACATATTGTCGTCATTTTTGTGGTCAATGTTTTTTTTCATTTATGTCGTCTTCACAATTTAGTCATGAAATAAAAGGAACTAGGAACTTATCACTAAAATTTTACAAAATTAACAATGTGCTGCTGACTTTAGACCAGGCTTTTGTTGGTCAGTGGTGGAATCACTTTCAGCTAAGAAATTAGGTAGATTAGATGTTCTTGATCACTTAAATGCTCATGTGTGTCTTTCTGTGTTAACACCATTAACTACTTTATGATCATAATACAGCCATTTTATAGACAAAGTACTAAATGCTTTCTCTGTGATTATAAACCAATGATTTTTTTTGTAACTGAGCTCATGTGTATCTTTTTATGTGTGAAAAAAATTATTCACTTTTGACGAACATTGATATATCCACATTGATGATGATTTTTCTTTTTCAGCGTCAGACCCAGTGAGAATTGTCATTGTGGGGAAAACTGGATCTGGGAAAAGCAGCCTGGCTAACACCATATTTGGAGAGGAACTGTTCGAGACCGGCCACACTTTTAACTCTCATACAAGTGTATGTCAAGCTGAAACCAAATCCGTCAGTGGAAGAAACATGACTTTGATTGACCCCCCTGGTTTCTTTGACACAGAGAGATCTGAGGAGGAGCTAAAGCGTGAGTTAGTGAGGTGTATCACAGAGTGCGCTCCTGGGCCTCATGCTTTCCTCACTGTGCTGAAAGTGGAGAAATACACAAAGCAAGAGGAAGCTGTCATCAAAGGAATACAGCAACAATTTTCTGAAGAAGCTTTGAAGTATGCAACTCTCCTCTTCACTCATGGTGACCAGCTTCCTGAAGGAACGAAAATTGAGGAGTTGGTCTGCCAGAGTAAGACTTTGAGTGCTCTGGTGAAGGAGTGTGGAGACCGGTGCCACGTCGTTGATAATAAATACTGGAAAGAAAATCCAACGGATGAATACAGGAACAACCAGGTCCAGGTGGAGGAGCTACTGAAGTCAATAGGAAAGATGATGAGGAAAAACACAGGAGGCTACTACACCAATGAGAAGCTACAAGAAGTGGAGAAAGAAATACAACATCAGATGGAGCTCATTAAACAGTCATCACCAGAACTATCAGAGACTGAGATCAGAGAGCAGGCTAAGGTCAAAGCATTTGAAAAGCTTTGGAATAAATGGGAATCTAATACATTGTTGGAATTATTAACATATCTTTTTGGTGTAGTGACTGGGGCATTTAGCTCTTGCAACATATGTTAGGGTTTAGGGAGCAGATACACCAGAGGAGACAGCAAGGATGGCAGCAGAGGTTGAAAAGAATAAAGTTAAAATCTGTTAAAGATGAATCAGTCAATAAGACCACAGGTGATCACAGCTAAAGTTGAAATAGACTTAAAATGTATATAATGAGTCATATATCCCCCACGTCCTGCAATTATTAGCAATCATTAACAGTTAATAGTTTGGGAAGCAAAGCATTCAGATTGTATTTTAGTGAAATAAAGGTCAATCTGACAGCTTAATAGTTTGGAAACCAATGATCTAAACAACTGAGCTGATTGTTTATTCATATGTAATATATAATAGGTTGTACTTCTTGTATGAACTTTAAACTTGAGTCATTTATTCCTTTTTCTTCATGAGTTAATCTTAGAGTGTTGGTTTGATGAGTTGATCAATGCATGTACAGTACAATATATAACCAATAATATATTAAATCTATCAATCAACTACAGCCTGTTTGGATGTTAAGTGTGATATTTCCTTTATTCAAATGTAACATTGTTGAACTTCATATTTTGTTTTCTCATGTGTTGTTGCTGCAGTGTTCACCTACTATCACTGTTTCCTGTTGCAAAAGCAAACCAGAAAGTACCAGTTACTGCTAAAATGTTTTGGTTCTATGTGTTTTGCAGTTTATCATCAAATATGAACAATAAATAAATTGAAATAAACCTGGCCTTAACTGCTAAGTCAGTCTGTGTTGTTGTTCCTCACTTGCATCAACCAAACTTAAGACTAGTTGCTATGATACATTATTAACAATCTCCTGCTGTCCCTTTAATTTGTAGCCAGTGATTATAATTTATGGAAACTTTAAATATGGAGGATCACAGGAAAAGGACGGGGAACTTCACAGACATCAAGATCTGAAAAACAAAACAAAAAACCCCAAAAACAAACAAACAAAAAACATTTCACTGCTGGGGGAGACAAAACACACAATCATCATCATCAGTGTGTAGCTATCCCCACTTTTCCTTGAATAAAAGTTAATTGCATATTTTAAAACCTTTTGTCGGTCCATTTCTATTTCCAAAATTTCCACATGAACACAAATTATGTGAAATGCTGCAAGAAAATCCTTTGTAACTGTTAATGCTATGTTTGCATGTCTGATGGCAGACTGTTAACTCTTGTTTGATCTCAAGAGACATAATAAACTCTCAAAATCCCCTCACTCCTAAAATAGCAAGTGAAAGTGAAACTAGAATAAAAGCTGCATCAGAGCACAGGACAAGAGACACACAGACTGTCAGTACATCCAGTGACTCCTCACGAATTCTAACAACATGGACAGTAAGTTAAGATTATTTCTTACCTTTATTATACTTTTATTAACACTGCTCACTGTATTTCATCTCTCTTTTGTCTGCATGACTGAATTTCTCATCCGTAGTTTCAACTAGACTCGGTGGCAGATGGGTAAATGTGTTGGTTGGGGGTAGAAATAAATCTCTCTAGAAACAAAATATACACAAATTTAGCGTTTGTGAGTGTTCATCTTTGTGGGTAGAGACATTTCTGTCAAATAAAATGTATCTGTAATCTGGGCACACATTTAGGCTAAATCTCAACCAATGCTGATAACTGACACTGTCACTGAATAAAAAGGCTAATCATGAGTAGGCTTATATATCATTTTACCAAGTATTACAACATTTGGTTATTGTTCAGCCTAAAGAGACATAAAAATAGCAGAATTAAAAGTGAAAGAGAGACAAGGAGGGGCTGATACAGAGGGAGAGGCTGAGATAGAGCGACAAAACAGAAACAGAAATCTAAAACACCAAAAAACACAATGCAACACTGCACTATATTCAGCAGCCTCTAGATGGTGACACAGAACAGCATTAGTTGGAAGAGAAATCATGGCCTCTGATCAATGGATGTGATGTGGATTAAAAGCTTTGGCCTGTGTATACAACATACAGTACTTATATGATGCAGCAGATTGCACTTTCTCAGCATTTTTTATCACCACTAAATGACTGTAGGTGTGACTGTTTTGTGTTATATCTTACACTTTTCAGCAATGTTACATAATGAATGTTGATGGTGTAAGGAGTTTTGAAAACATGCCAAAAAATTCAATTTTGTGCATGTATTTACACCAAAATTAGCGCATATACGCAGGGTTTTTAAATGCAGCTAAACCCACTAAAATAGGTTTTAACCCTTTTCTACTGCCAGTAGACCTATTTATGTTATATATATATGCAGTGATGTGTCTGTTCTGCCTTTTTGTTTCTACTTTCAGGTATCTGCTTTATTTTACTGTTTCATATCTGCTTGCAAGTGGGATTCATGCTACTGTTATTAAAGTTACCCAGCATTTCCTTATTTTGCTGCTTCATAATATAAGCTTTTAGACGACAAAATAACAGGGGACGTTTATTCTGAAGAATTTGTCAGAAATAAAATATTTATACACCATTTTTTAAAGATGCTTCACTAAAGACGAGCACCAATCAGTTAAATACTCATCTTCAAGCTGGTGCAGACTCTGCCTTGCTGTACTGATGAGCTGAATCAAACCAAGTCAAGCAAAGCAGGAAACGCATATGGAAATACAAGCTAAAGAGTCACAGAAAAGGGGGTGAAAATTAGTGTGTCCACTGGGGTATCATGTCATAATAGCCCTGCTTTAAGTAGCATTAATTTAATAGCATTAAGTATTAATCATACAACATACATTTCCATTTGTCTCCTCTAGTGCTGCCAACAAGGAGGATCGTTCTGCTGGGAAAAAAAGGAGCAGGGAAAAGTAGCCTGGCTAACACTATATTTGGAGAGACTGTCATCAAGATAAACCGTTTCTCCTCAACAAGTACATGTCAAACAGTAACAAAGTCTGTCAATGGAAGAAGCATCACTTTGGTCGACACTCCTGGTTTCTTTGAACCAAGAAGGTCAAAGGTGATGAAGACTGAGATGATGAAGTGTATCACAGAGTGCTCTCCTGGGCCTCACGCTTTTCTCATAGTGCTCAAAGTGAAGAAATACACAGAGCAGGAGCAGGCGGTCATCAAGAATATACTTCAGTGTTTCTCTGAAGCAGCTTTCAGATATTCTGCAGTTGTCTTCACTCATGGTGATGACCTCCCTGAAGGGATGAAGATTGAGGAGTTTGTCAGTCAGAATAAGAATCTGAGTTACCTGGTGAAGAAGTGCGGTGATCGGTGCCACGTTGTTGATAATAAAAACTGGAAGAATGAGCAACAGGATGAATACAGGAGCAACCAGGTCCATGTGGCAGAGATGCTCAACACCATAGAGAAGATGGTGAAGGAAAACAAAGGAGGCTACTACACCAATGAAATGCTACAAGCAGTTAAGAAACAAATGCATGAAGAGTGCGATAGTCAGTCAGCAGGACATATATTAGAGGAAGAGACCACCAAAAAACCCATTAACGCTGTCTCTAAGAACGTGTGGATCAAACTGACAGGGCCTGCGGCAGAATCAATGGCGAAAGCTTTCTCTGGACCAGCTGATGTAGCTGTGCAGGAAAACAAGGAAGCAACAAGAGGAGCAGAGGAGGGAAAAGCAGAAGAAGAATCAGCAGCAGGAGTCAAAGCAGTGTCGGGTAAGTGGTCACATTGGAGGAAAAATAACAATGGGAGCATTTATTCAGGGCAAAGTATGAGAGAGTAGGAGAATGAGTTTGAGAGACCCTCAAGTTGACTAATGGCTTTAACTCACAACTATTGGTTGATAGGAAGTTCAGTGTTATCAGTGAAGACTGGCCTCTGTTTTCAAAATGATTAAGTGATGTTGATGAAATGCATTTTTTGAAAAAGTCACTTCTGTGACTAATTAGCAGTGTAACTAAGCCTGCATTATGTAGGCATTTGCTGTGACAGCATAAATGAATGGTCAAACTGCTTCTAAAAACAAGAGGACAGAGTACAAGATGATGCCAAAAGCAAAGAGTCTGTTCAGTATTAGTTATTCTTGATCATTTCGTTCTCATAGGGCCACCATCAAGGATTGTCATCGCAGGAGCAGCGGGAGCTGGAAAAAGAATCAGAGGTAAAAACGTATTTGAAAAGATAAATTAATTGCTCCCTGTATGTACCTTTCAGCAGTAATGGGGCCTTCACAGATGTAAAACTTACCCATAATGCCATGGGAACTAACGCACAGCCATGAGTGTTTCTTTACAAAAAACAATAAAGTTAATCAGTTTAAACATTAAATATCTTGTCTTACTGTATGCAACTGAATAGAAGTTAAAAATGATTTCAAGCATTCAAGGTTATTTATTGTCATGCTAATTATTTGCAAATCATTGTATTGTATTGTATGTATTTACATTTTACACAATGTCCCCAATCTTTTGGAATTGGGATTAGTGGCTGGTAAACAAATTACCACTTTATGTGTGGAGATGGTGTACATATGGCCCACATATGAATAGTTCCCTCCAGTTGCTTCATTTTCACTGTAATCAGGGTATTAATGTGCCAAAGAGCTACCTTTCACTTAGGCCTACAGTATATACACACAAAATAATTGAGCCTTTAACAGTAATATTACCAGGTTACTGTTATCAGCAGTCCTTCTTCCTTGTAATTATAATTTTATTGTACTGTCATATTTCTATGTTTACATTTTTTAACCAAAAACATTTTCAGACTCCTAGTGGGAAGTTAAGAAAACATACCAAACACAAATGCACAGTATTAATTTTATTTATTTATATCATAATTCTCTTCTAGTACTAAAATACTACAGGATCGTCCTGCTAGGAAAAACTGGAGCTGGGAAGAGCAGTCTAGCAAACACCATATTTGGAGAGGATGTGTTCAAAATAAAGCATGCACCCATCTGTGGAACAAGTGAATGTCAGACAGTGTCCAAATCTGTTGAAGGAAGAAGAATTACTCTGATCGACACTCCTGGTTTCTTTGACTCCAGCACCACTGAGGAGGAGCTGCAGTGTGAGATAGTGAGGTGCTTCTCAGAGTGCACCCCTGGGCCTCATGCTTTTTTCATTGTGCTGAAAGTTGAGAAATTCACAGAGCAGGAGAAGGCTGTTGTCATGAAAATATTTCAATATTTTTCTGAGGAAGCTTTGAAATATACTGCTGTTGTCTTCACTCATGGAGACCAACTCCCAGAAGGGATGAAAATTGAGGAGTTTGTTGATCGTAATAAATTTCTCAGTGATCTAGTGAAGAAGTGTGGTGGCCGCTGCCATGTTGTTGATAACAGATACTGGAAGGACAACCAACGTGATGAATACAGGAGCAACAGATTCCAGGTGGCAGAGCTGCTCAACACAACAGACAAGATAGTGATGGAAAACAAAGGCTGCTACACCAGTGAGATGCTACAAGCAGTGGAGAGAGAAGAGAGCAACAGAACATCAGTAGGGAAAATGACACAAGGAAACACCAGCAGTATGGCTGTGAACAGTGTCTCCAAGAATGTGTGGATCAAATTAACAGGTCCTGCAGCAAAACCACTGGCAGAAGCTTTCTTCAGGCCAGCTGTTGTAGTTTTGCAGGAGGCAAAGGAAGATGTAGCTGGAGAAGCAGAGGAAGAACAGGCAGCAACAGAAGCAGAGGAGGAAGGAGATGAAGAAGAAATAAAAGAACATGATGCCGAAGAAGCAGCAGAAACAGGGGAGGATGCATTAGAGGAAGAAACAGCAACAGAGGCAGAAGAAGAGGCAGCAACAGAAGAGGAAGATAAAGAAGAAATAGAACAACATGATGAAGAAGAAGCAGAAGGAGAGGAGGACAAATCAGAGGAGGAAACAGAGGCAGAAGAAGAGGCAGCAACAAAAGAGGAAGATGAAGAAGAAATAAAAGAGCATGATAAAGAAGAAGAAGCAGAAGAGGAGGACAAATCAGAGGAGAAAAAGGAAACACAGGCAGAAGAAGAGGCAGTAACAGATGCAGAAGAGGGAGAAGATGAAGAAGAAATAAAAGAACATAATGAAGAAGAAGCAGCAGAAAGAAAGAAAAGCGCAGTAGAGAAGAAAACAGCAACAGAGGCAGAGGAAAAGGCAGCAACAAAAGAGGAAGGTGAAGAAGAAAGAGAAGCAGCGGAGGGAAAAGATCCAGGAAAAGAAACAGAAGAAGAAACAGAGGCAACAAGAACAGAGGAAGAAGCAAAAAGAGGAAAAGAAGAACAAAGAGAATTGGAAACAGCAGAACAAAAAGGAGAAATAGAAGAAGTAGCAACAGGGACAGGAAAAGACACACAAGCAAAACCAAAACAAGGAGGACAAGCAGCAGGAGGTGGCGGAAAAGGAAATTTTCTAGGTTGCCTCTTCGAAGTTGCAACAGGAGTAGCAGCAGCAGGTGCAGCAGCAGCCGGGGCAGCAGCAGCAGCAGGTGCAGCAGCAGCCGGGGCAGGGGCAGCAGGAGCATCAAGTGCAGCAGGAGCATCAAGTGCAGCAGGAGCATCAGGTGCAGCAGGAGCATCAAGTGCAGCAGGAGCATCAGGTGCAGCAGGAGCATCAAGTGCAGCAGGAGCATCAGGTGCAGCAGGAGCATCAAGTGCAGCAGGAGCATCAGGTGCAGCAGGAGCATCAGGTGCAGCAGGAGCATCAGGTGCAGCAGGAGCATCAAGTGCAGCAGGAGCATCAGGTGCAGCAGGAGCATCAGGTGCAGCAGGAGCATCAAGTGCAGCAGGAGCATTAGGTGCAGCAGGAGCATCAGGTGCAGCAGGAGCATCAAGTGCAGCAGGAGCATCAGGTGCAGCAGGAGCATCAAGTGCAGCAGGAGCATCAAGTACAGTAGGAACAGCACTTAAGTCAGTTTTAACTCTGGGGGCAGTAGGAGGAGGAGTATGGGGAATCGTTGCAGCAATAAAATGGGTATTACAAATAATTGATAAAATTAAAGATTTTTTGAAGGATCTGCCACAACATATTGGAATCATATTGCTGGTGGTTGCCTTCTACTCATTGCTACTGTTATCATTTTGTGCCCAAGTACAAATCATAGGGACCCCGTTCTTTTTGTTTGGAGCATCATTATTGCTTTCGTTGTTAGTGTTTTTATTCCTGCTATTATAGAAGTATGTATTCTATAAGATTTACAAAAACCCAACTCCTATGAATGGTAAAGTAAGCAATTAATTTAGGAGGAAAACAAAAGAACCCTGAATTCTTTTGTTTAACCTTGGCTTGATTGTGTTGCTGTCACTACAAACTTTACCATTTCTTCTATAACTTTTGAGCCTTGGAGCCACATAGCTATCGTAACACGCCAATGTTGACATAAACCTTTCACCTGACACAAAGTTTCCTTTTCATGTATGTGCTAATTTTAATTTGGAGCATATTTTTGTTGGTATTATTTTGCAGCATATGGATTTTTGTCAGGATAATTTTAATTTAATGTATCAGAACCCCAGTTCCAAAAAAGGTGGATGCAGTGTGAAACATGAATGACAACAATGCAATGATTTCCAAATCCTTTTTGACCTATATTCAACAAGACAAGTTCTAACTCATCAAACTTTATTGCTGCTTTGGAAATACACACTCAGAATGAATTACATTCCTGCAACATCCTCTAAAAATGTTGGGACAGGGGCCTTTATACCACTGTGTTATATCACTTTTTCTTTTGACAACACTCAGTAAGTACTAAGGACACTAATTATTGAGGTTTTGAAAGCTTCAGTTGCTCAACAGTCTGGTGTCGCCTCGTATTTTGCACTTCATAATGCGCCCCACATTTTCGATGGGAGACTGTAGACAAGCCTGCATGTATTCAAATGAATACAAGCAAATTATTTGCAATCATTCTGTTTTTATTACCGTTTTACACAACCTTACAACTTTTTTGGAACTGGGTTTGTCTGTATTATAATTATTACTTGACATGCTTGTATTAAACTATGTTTTATATTATTCAAGCTTTTGAAAATTAAAGAAAACTATGACGTTTTTCTTCTCCAATGTAATTTTAGTTCTGTAGCTTTTTTCTTTTTTTTTTTTTTAAATCAGTAGAGCCTGTGCCGATTATGTACTGTGATTTTGGAGTATTGTGCTCACTGATGCTACAGCATATCTAATTATATGTTACTGTGAAATTTTGACTAAAATAGATGTCTGACTGTGCACAGAAACATGATTAATTAAGGAGGGAGATGAAAACAACAGCTAAAATGAAACTGTTGGCTAAAGACTTGTGATGTGTCAGAGAATCACTTTCTATTTTATCTTTTTAAACTTTTGTATTCTGAAAATGTTGAATCTACTGTAAAAATCATAATAAAACAATAAAGCTATGGATTATACATAAGTCCTCTGGAAGTTTTGCCCCCTGATCCTTAATTCATCGACCTAACAGTCTCATCAAGGATTATGAATGGAGGCACTGAACTTTTATGTAAATTGGGAGTATTAATCTGTCTATGAAGACATCAGGACTGAACAAAACAAACATAAAAACTGTAAATAGTGCAATTACATTACCTACCCACTAGAGAGCAGTTTTATTGTAATGATTTAAGGTAGTGGCATTTGGAGTTAAATGACATGTCACATGATTTCACATTCTGCAGGTCTATCATTGAAATACTACCTTTTACATTATCTGTTTAAGAAAAATTACTAAAACACACTGTATCTTCTCAGTTTTATGAGAAAATTAATGCAAGAATACAATATTTTAGTTGAAACCTACATTTTATAACATTTATCATCTAACCCTAAATTCCTGAGGTTCCCAACAACAACATCATGCTGTAATATATAACTGAGTACATTTACTATCATGGACAAACACAACTAATTGGCCAACTTCAGCTGAGGCCTTCATTTCATGAACTGTTAATATAGTGTGACGCTACTGTCACAAATAAAACAATCATAAAATAACATCCCTGCCCACCATTGTCCTACAGAGAAAACACTCCACCCTAAAGTGGTATGAAAAGACAAAGCTGCCATAATCTGTTTTGACCCAGAAAAATAAGGAACAAGTACACCAGTACCATGTGATGCTGTTCTTGATTAGGTTCTGCGTTTTAATATAACAAATCTGCAACAGTCTGAGACATCTAAAAACAAAAATAGTAAGTGTTTATATTGAACAAAACCTTTTTGACATTACTTTACAGGAATCTAGATTTCTTTCTTAACTTAATCCAAATTAAAGACTGTATCTTCTGTAAATTAAAATGTAATAAAATAAAAAATTAAATGAAATAAAACAAATTGCATTAGTTGAGTGTGGTGACGAATACACAAGTTATGCAAATTTTACAAATACTTTTTTTCAGCTGCAAATAATTGCTGGATAAATGTAATGAAATTTGTTTATGAAAGCATATGACATAATTTGATTACGAAGAAACGTTTTTCTTGTATTCAGTCTTAAGTTCTGCAGCTCTTTGACATACAACAGGGCTTGTGCTTATTATTAATGAGCACACTTGTATAAAAACAGACGTGTACTGTGTGATGTGTTCATTTCTTTAGCCCGCTGTCGAGAAACAAGTCAAGACAACATTCTCAAGGTCTGAATCATCTTTTAATTCACCACTGATCTCTGTTTTGAAAACATGAGCGGTAAGTTATAGTAACCTTTTCTTAGTTATTTTACATGCACAGAAAATTCATATATAAATTTTATTTCTCATGATACCTAAATGACATTAGGAATTAGTGCTTTTTCAATTTATTACTGATATTTGTTTTACTTATTGTCATTTCACCTGCTGCACTACACTTAAAGTAAATTACTGTAAAAATATGATATTATTTAAATGTACATTCATGATGCAACTTGTTATTATGGCAGCATATTGTTGTCGTGGCAGAAAAAAAAATTAAAATTTTCAAAAATATTTTCACATTTTTATGACATACAAACTTATCACTTTATGAGAAGAAACTTTTCTTGGCATGTCAATAAACTATTTATCTTGTTAAAAATATGCATGGTATAACAACTTGTTGACAACTTATTGCTGTAACGTGAAAGTTATCAAAATATAACATAAAAACAGTAAGATAGATAAACTGTTATAATAAAGTAATAAAAGTTCCTCATATAATGTGACACTGATCTGTCTTTCTTTTTCTGCTGTGGCAGCAATTTGCTGCCATAAATAATAGTACTAATAAATAATAGTTTTAAATATTTGACAGTGGTTTGCTTACAGAATGTGCCAGTTAAAACATTATTGTTGCATTTTCCAACACGTGTGTCAGTGTCCATTTAAAATACCTTGTTACAACTTTGCACAAAAAACTCCTTTGCAAAAATAGAATGTCTCTATTATTTCTATTATTTCTGTATTGCATTTAAAATGGTAAAGAAAACAATCTATTCAATAGTCCAACAGTTTGAGAAAATCATTTCTCAACACAAAACTTCAAGAAGTTTAGGGATTTCACCATCTACAATCATTAAAAGATTCAGAGAATGTGGAAAAATCTCTGTATGCAAAGAGCAAAGTTGAAAATCAGCATTGAATTCCTGTGACCTTTGACCCCTGTAAGTGTTACAATAGACCTGTCTCCCATTGAAAATGGTGGTGTGGAGCATTACAAAATGCAAAATATGACATCAGAGACCATAGACTGTTGAGCACTTCAGAATACATATATTTACAAAAACAATGAAGTTTATGAGTTTGAACATGAAATATCTTGTCTTTGAGAAGTTTGAAAATGTGTTACACAACGTTCCAACAATTTTGTAATTTGGGTTCGTAGATGTAAGATTAATTGGAACACTTACAGGCTTGTAAGCAGTTGCCAGTTTTAGTTACTTTCAGAGCAAAGCAGTTCATCGTGTGCCAGTTATGGTACGCTAGCAAGCTGATTTTATTGGAAAAGTTTCATTACTTCTGAGCTGCTTTTTACACTATACGTTTCCTGCAACCCCAAAGACAAACTACAGTAATAGAATAGAATAGAATAGAATAGAATAGAATAGATTGCCTCTATTGTCATTGCACAGCTGTATAACAAAATTTTGTGCATCCACAAGTGCTACATATAATAAATGACAAAACATTTTAACAGATTAACACACAGTTGAGCACTGCATATGTGACTACACTATACATAAGTATATATAAGAAAACAGATGCAAAAGGAAATCGCTGCAAATACAGAAACGCGCTGCATAAACAGAAACGTACTGCAAATACAGAAACACGCTGCATATAGGAAAACAGATGCAAAACGAAAACGCTGCAAATACAGAAACGTGCTGCAAATGAGAAAACAAATGCAAAAAGAAAACGCCGCATATACAGAAACGCGCTGCAAATGAGAAAACAAATGCAAAACGAAAATGCCGCATATACAGTCACACAACGGAAGTGCTCCAGGCCTATAGGGGCAGTGCTGAGCTTTCCCCCGAGAGACAGACAACGGACGAATCAACCTGCGGAGGAATTAATAGCTAATTAATTAATAGTAGCACCAACAGTCGTCCCAACAATATCACAGCACTAGCGATATTGAGGTTTTGGTCAGAATAACATGATATTTGATTTAGTTTATGTTGCCCTGCAACACTAATGTACAAATAAATAAATGTACATATATTCTCTGAGATCATCAAAGGTTAATTAGCAACATCCTCCAAAGACTCAGTCACACCAACACAGAATGTCTGTGACCTTTGACCCCTCAGGCAGAACTGGATTAATAACTGCATTAAAAACCCACATAATTGTCTAAAGGATATTACATAGGCTAAGGAACACTTTGGAAAGACATTTGTTGTTGCATTGACAAATGTACACAGATTCTACCTTACACAGCAAAGGCCATAAATCAAAAACATCCAGAGACTCTGCAGACTTCTCTGGGCTCGAACTCATCTGAGATGGACTGACGCAAAGACTGAATCCAAACAATAACAAGAAGAGTGGGCTAAATAACAAAAACACCTAAGCACTAAGCTATATGATTAATTTTAACTTTATATCTCATGATTTTAGCTTTCTATTTCATAATAATGACTTTTTTTCCCTCATAATTTGGACTGTTAACCTCATAATTTTGTTTTACGATCACATAATTTTAACTTTTTATCTCATAATGTCAACCTTTTTATGACTACTTTTCTCATAATTTTGACATTTTATCTAATAAGTTCCTATGTATATCTGATATTGCTGGCTTTACATATCATAATAATGATTTTATCTCATAATGTTGAGTTTTATGACTTTTTGTCTCAGCCTTACCTCATATTTTCACGTTTTGTGTCATAAGTCCGACTTTTTATGACTTTTTTCAAATCTCAGCCTTTTAATTTCAATTTTAATATCATAATCTTGACTCTGTGACCATTTTTCTCACAGTCTCAAAATTTTAACGTTTTATCTCACAGCTTTTAGCTCATAATTTAGACTTTTTACTTTATGTTTATGACTTCTTTTTTTTTTTTTTTTGGTTTACAATAAACTGTAGCTTGATACACCTGCCCATCTAGCTAACTGAAACTCACTATAAATAGGCAGCTGAACATGAGAGTAAATGATTTACCCTGATGACGTTAAAGATGGCTTCTCCTTTAAAGCCCCGCCTCAGTGGGAAGAAACCACAACAACTTCTCTCTTCAGGAAAAACGAAACTAAGGGTGCTTATCTCTCTCTGGATGACTGGCACTCCTCAAAATGGCTGAGCTGTTTTACAAAAGCAACGACGACCCGGAGCAGGATGAGTTGTGCTGTTCAGTGTGTCTGGAGCTGCTGAAAGACCCAGTCACCATTCCCTGTGGACACAATTACTGCAGAAGCTGCATCGAGGGATGCTGGACTCAGGCCAAGAGGAAGAAGAACTACAGCTGCCCTCAGTGCAGGATGAGCTTCAATCCGAGGCCTGTCCTCAAGACCAACAGTTTGCTGGCTGAGGTGAGGGCAGGAAAAATACTACAGTATTTACAGTATTTAGTAGGGATTCACAATTACTTACAGTCACAATAAAATCACAATATGGCCAAGTGCAATGTTCAAAATGTGTGAAAAAGCAGCATTATAATGAGGTAGAGTAGTGCTACAAAGACCTGGCCTAAAAATCTTGTTCTCCAGATGAAAGGAAATATGTTTGTTTGGTATAGACCTCAATAAATTTCATATTTTTATTTTATTTTATTTATTATTTATTTTATTCATAACTGATCGTTTCCACTAATCATGTGGTCGCAATTTCAGACAAAATAAGGGCAATATGACTTTTTACGAAGTCGTGCAGACCTAATATTTTAGGGTGACATTTTTCACAACTTAGACTTCAGCAACTTACTTATTTTCATATCCACTGTCCACTGGATCACAGTTATCAGCTCGTCTTTAACAGATCGGTCAGTAGACGGATGGAGGAGCTTAAGTGTTTGTGTCTGTGTGTTTATTGGGATCCAGAAAAACAAGGATTAAACAATTCTGATCTAAATCATACAAAATGAACAAGATTTTATATCTGACCACAAGACTGGCCTGACTCAGGGAGAAAAAGGTATGTCTGCTTCTGTCAGATCCTGGCACCCGTTATCAAATTCCAGAAACACCTTGAATTATAAAACACAAGGTAATTTCAAGGTGCTTCAGTGTAAAACATAACCAGTTACGTATCTGCATGACAATTATGGTTCATATATTGTATTACTTATTGCAGATGTTAATGTAAAATAAAGTATTTACACATTAAACCTGCTTTTGGAGGCACCCTGCCTTACCCTGTTTTACTTTTGTCCTGTTTGTCATGTAATGTACAGCACTTCTCACCATCCTTTATTTTATCAATATTAGGCTGTTGGGAAGCTGAAGAAGTCAAGCACCCAGCAGATTTCTCCCCCCGCTGCTGTGGCCTGTGCCATTCCAGCAGATGTTGCCTGTGATTTCTGCAGCGGGACCAAACCCAACAAAGCCACGATGTCTTGCCTGACATGTTTGGCATCTTACTGCTCAACTCACCTCGAGCCTCACTACAGTGTTCCTGTGTTGAAGAAGCACCAGCTCGTCTCAGCTACAATCTCACTAGAAGAAAAGATGTGTGTGAAGCACAACAAGCTGATGGAGATCTACTGCCAGACAGACAAGAAGTGCATCTGCTATCTGTGTGTTATAGATGAGCATAAGAACCACGAAACGGTGTCAACTGCAGCAGAGAGAGCCGAGGAACAGGTAGAAATAAAAACACAATAAACAAACACTGACATGTAATTATTAATAATTGCCAGGAACACACAAATGTGTTTCAAATTCTAGAAAACATAAGAATTATATTAATAAAGTTCTTTATAATGAGGCATTTGCTGTTGCTCAAAAAATTATTTCAGAAACAGCTGACTGGGAGTCAAAAGAAAGTCCAGAGTCGATGCCAGGAGCGAGAAAAGGAGGTGAATGAGGTGGTCCAAGCTCTCAAGAAATTCAAGGTGTGGAAGTTAGACTTCATTATTTCATCTTTTTCAGGTTTGTCATGGTGCTGATGAAATAGATTGATCAGTTTTATTGATGTAAATAAACATTCAGCAGGTTTAGTTAGTTTAATTACTTGAAACTCATTTACTATTGTCTTCTAATTCTATATTTTCAGTTTTGATACATTTTTAACCGGTATAGTATATAATTTTCATGAACTTAACAACTACTACAGATGCATGTGTTTACTTCTTGATTCAGTTTGTCATTAAAGTGGGTTAATTAAAAGGGAAAGGGGGTCAAATGTATGGGGTCCAACATGAAATAGTGCTGGAATTGTTAGATTTTGTCTGAGATGATAGCAGCTTGCTGGGATATTATCATCCAGAGCATCCATAAAATCAAATAATGTCTAATGTCATTACCACTGAGTAACTAACACCATATTGTGTCAAAAATACAGAGCCTTGTCACAAAGAGCATATTTTTAAAAGAAAAATTTGGTTTCTTTTTTTCTCTGAACAGAGTTGCAGTGAGACTGCAGTGGAGACCAGTGATAAGATCTATGATGCGCTGATCTCCTCCATAAAGAAAAAACAGACTTCGGCGAGGCAGCTGATCAAAGCGCAGGAGAAAACTGCTGTCGCTCAGGCTGAGGAGCTGCAGCTGAGGCTGGAGGAGGAGATCACCGAGCTGAGAAGGAGCAACACCAAACTGGAACAGCTTTGTCATGTGGACGACCACATCCATTTCATTCAGGCAGGTTCACTGACGCTTGTCAAATGTTGTGTAGAGAAACTTTCTCTGTCTGTTTTTTAGTGTGTCTGTGCCTGTGTATAAATCATTTAATTCCACATGACTGAATAATCAGTGCTGTACAGTGTCTGTAACATGCAAAATTCAGGTTACAGGTGACATCTGCTGGCCAAATTTAACAGTGCAGCACATGATGAAAGGAATATCAAGTTTGATTTTGTTGTAATTTAAGTAAAAGGTAACTGGTCATCTCTTACTATTTTGACCAAAAGCAGGACAAATGTAGAACAAGTGCAGAATAATTCACATTGTTTTAATGGAATTACCATCAACTACAGTACATTGTGTGTGTTTTTATTGTAAATACAACCCCAATTCCAAAAAGTTTGAACACTGTGTACAGCAATTTGTAAAAAAAAATGTTGTTGTTGTCACACTGTTGTAACACAACCCCAATACAATCACAGATGCTGGCTTTTGAAATTATTATTTTTCTAATTTCTCCGTTTTGTTTTGTTTTTTTATTTAACTTTTTCAGACTTTCCAGTCTTTGTCTACCTCCTGTGAATCTCCAGACGTGCCTCGGGGACCTGTCCTGTGTCCTCAACGGTCATTCAAAACTGTGATCGACTATATAACAAAGCTGAAGGATGACATAGAGAGACTCCTGAATGACACATGGCCCCAGATCTCTGACACAGGTACCTGATAGAAATATACAAATCCAAAGTTATATGGTGGTTTTATTTAAGTCTAGTCATATTTTGGATTTTTTTGTTGTTGTTAGTGTCTACTATAGGTGTTGTGGTGCCACCTGAGCCAAGGACCAGAGAAGAGTTTATGCGCTGTGAGTGAAACAACAGACAACATCATCAGATTTTTTGCAGTTGCAAAACATACATACCTTTTCATTATATATGAAGTGAATATAAAGGCTAAGGTTTTATTGCATTTTTTCCTGCTTTGTTCTTCTGTCAGATTGCTGTCCTCTAACCCTGGATGGGAATTCCGTCTCCAACAGCTTGTCCATTTCACAAGAATACCGCCGTGTGATGAGTAACACCCATAATTCATATAATTATGGTTATGGTTATAATTCATACTCAGGCAACAGGATTCAGCAGGTGTTGTGTAGAGAGGGTCTGTCAAAACGATGCTACTGGGAGGTCAGTTGCAGTGGTGGTTCTTGGTCTGTGGCAGTGTCGTACAACTTCGACAGATCATTGATGCATAAATCAGAATTTGGAAATGATAATCAGTCGTGGAGTTTACAGTGCTCCCCACATGGTTTCTCTTTCCAACACAACAGAAAAAACACGCCGGTGTCAGGCCCTCAATCCTTCCACATCGGAGTGTTCCTGGATTATGAGGCAGGTACTCTGTCCTTTTACAGCATCTCTGACACCATGACTCTGCTCCACAAAGAACACACCACATTCATTCAGGCGGTCCACCCCGGCCTTGGGCTGAGGGATCAAGGATCAAGCAGTCAGTATGCAGAACTGGTCAAGTTATGGTGATGAAATGTATATCGGCGTGGTTCATGTGTGCCACTCTAACTGTTCCTCCAGTATAACAACTGATAGATGAAAGAGGATGTGATTTTACAAGGACAGGGAATTATAAAAATTAACACTGATTCTTTCCTTGCTGACATTTTAAGGTTTTGCCAAGATAAGTCTTGCAGAATCAGTGAGCAGCAGATATTTTATATGTTCTATATATTATTTAATATATGTATATGTGTTATTTTTTGCAGTCATCCATGATGTATCCCTAATTTAGGGATACCATGCCATTTGTTTTATATATAATGGTATTTTTATTGTTTTATTTTTATTTTTTTCCACTTTTGTGGTCTGACTGTACAGAGTTGATTAAACTGTGTAAAAGGGTCACAGACATCTACATAAGCTACTGTTAGGACATAAGACATAATTTCACCCCTACTGTTCAAAAGATCATTTATATACAAAAGATCATTTAGATTATATTCATTTAATTCACTGTGTTCCTGGGAGGCAGACCATTAAATTAATCAAATAAAATTATGTAAATACCCCCCCCCCCCCCCCCAAAAAAAAAAAAAGATGTTGCCCAAGCATGTTGGTGTTCTGTGTTGAAAACATGTTTTGTTAAATTGAGTTCTTTCATTCTGCTTTTCCCTGAAACAAACAAATTACTCATTGGGTTGTTTTATTTGTCTATGCTGAAGATTTGTCTAATAATGATTTTTGAAAAATGTTTAAAAAAAAACATGCTAAACATACAACACTTTTAATATGTCTCAGAGTGCTGCGGCCCTCAATGCTTATGGTCGACTTGGCCGTTGTTTGTAAAATTTATTGCCATCTGGAATACTTATTTGTATAAAAAGCTTTTCAGAAATGTTGACGTACCACCTCACTTATATTTGTTTCAGTGTATTCAGAGTCTCCTATGTGACTTTTTTCATGTGATACATTATTTGTTATTATTGTTTATTTTCAGTTATTTACATTATCTACCACACTGGAGCATATATGAAGAGTAGAGAGCTTTAGATCATTATGAAGAAATAAATGAATAAATAAATGCATTCTCCCAGCCCATTGTGTCTGATTTTCATTTGTCCCTTGGCAGACCCCTTACAAATGAGTCTAAACAAAACAGTGTTATTTGAATGGTTAAAAAATGCATCTACAATATATTTAATAGCTTAGTGTGTTTGACAAAGTTACAATCATGTGGCTTCTGGAGAAAATTTGTGTGTCAGGAATCACTGAATAATTTCCACTAAACCAGGGGCAATTTTAAGTTTTTTCAGCAAAGGGACCCTTAAAAGATGATGTGACCTTTTTCACACTTTTACTTAGTATTGTGAAAGAAAAACACAACAGAAATGTATTATAAAGATACTGGATGTTTTAAAAATATGTTCACAATGTCAACACAGAATACATACATAACATAACCTACAACACACATCAAGAGAGTGTGTTTCATTCTTAGTGCACATATAAAATACGGATTCTGATTATATAACATATACAAAATCATAGAAAATATAAAATAGGCATAATAAAAAACATAAAAAGAATAATAATAGGCCTTTACTGAGCCTTTGTATAAGGCTGTGATTGGAGAGGTGCCATATCTGAACCATGTGACGCTCTACAGTGTTTACTGTCAGCAAAGTGCATCAGAGTTTATCTGTAATAAAACAAAACAACTGCTGCTCAACAACAGGACTTTGTTCCTCAACCCATCATAACCAGCGGGTCAGCCAGTTGAAACATTAAGACGGTAAATGGTTACTTTGGTTATGTGGTCAATAAATATATGCACCATAAATATCTGCTCAAAATATGATGTTCTGTCTCATGAAACATGCGTAACATTGGTTAATTCCCTTGATACCTCATGACTTTTTACATTTTTATGAGAAATGCTTTCAAACATGGTTTTAAACTGATGACGTGTTTCTGAAGTCACATACAAAAAATCTGTTTTACAATGCATCATCATCTGCCAGTGCTCTTCTGTAAAAACAATAATGAGTTAAAAACTAAAAATTATGAGATAAGAAGTTAATTATGAGATTCTTAGCTAAAAAATGTTGAAATAATGAGATAAAAAGGCAAAAATATACAATAAGTCAAATTATGAAATAGAAAGTTGAAATTATAGCATCAAAAGTAGGATTCATAAAAAAATTGATATCATGAAAAAAGTAGAAATTCGATAGAGATAAAAAAGGGCGAAATTATGCGATAAAAAAGACAAAATTATATGATTAAAAAGCTAATTTATGAGAGTAAAAATATGAGAAAAAAAAATGTAATTATGAGATAAAAAGTTGAAATTCTGAGATAAAAGTCAGAATTTAGTTGAAAATCAGACAAAAAGTCGTCAATATGAGACAAACGTCATAATTATAATTCTATCATAATTTTGACTGTTTAATTCATTATTATAATTTATCTTGGGGATGTATATTTTTCTTTTACTGGCGGTAATGGTCTTCCATACGGTGGTGACATGTGATTTCTCTCTGCAGACACGCCTGCATGAAGCCGCTCTGTCAGGCGACACTGCGCTTTTCACGCAGCCTACAGGTTTCTGTCTTTATTCATGTCTTCACAGGAGACGCACTATGGGTGACATTTATCGATATCCCGTTTTCTTTGAGTGCCACGTCCTGCGCCGCGAGCAGATCAAGAAAATAGAAAAATATTTCCTTATTCGCCGCAAATCAGGCGGAGGAGACTGCGGACCAGTGAGGAGGGAACACGATCAAATCTACAGCGTTGCTTTCAAAAATCACAAAGGTAGGCCATAAAAAAACATGTTTTAATGATAAACATTTTAATATAAATATGCTTATATGTAAAATGCATTGCCTTGTAATGCAGGTATAATGAGTGTCATATATTCGAGCTGTTAATGCATCTACTAATATATTTATTTACATTTTATTTGACTATAGAACAAAATTGTATAGCCTACTATTAAATTAAAACGTTGGCCGGTCACTAATTCAACGGGGATGTTGTGAGATTGGATCCTAAACGGTAAAATCCTTAAGTTTCGCTTTCCTGGGAAAGAGAAACTGGTTTCAACTAGTTGCCCAATGTTTGGAGTTTCGTATTAAAGTGATAAATATAAGTATACACTAAAGAAATATCAATAGTAATTACCAATTATAACAATTTTAACACTGAAGGAATAAGTCATATTACCCCACTGTGTCTCAAGTAAAAACACACATTAAAGTAATCACATTACTTTTTTTTTCAGAGGACAACAGTTCGAGTAGATTTTAATTGTTTGAACTGAGTTAAAAGTTATGCCACATTTAAATTTAGTGAAATATTTTCATTTTCTGCCAGGAAAGTGTTTCAACACAGACAAATATGGTGCTTACATTGCTAAATTATATGTTTCTATCCTAACACTTTTAACTACGTTGTATTCTGTTGGGTGGTTTAATCTACAGCAATGCATCATATTCTATAAAATCATTATATCTTTGTAGTGTTTCTGTCTTGCGAGGATCAAGTGTCTCTAAAAGGTAAACTTTTCATGGTGCCAGAAAAACAGCCTGTTTTCAGCTTCCTGATATCATATTTTATTTCCAGCTAAGATATGTGATGTCACTACAGCAACCTTTTCTACTGGAAAACTAATGTCAAGATGAATGATGAACAATCTTTACATTTGTTGTACGTTCTTAGAAATCTCAGGGGAATGTTTACCCCAGAAAATGTTACTTCATATGATTATAAGAATGATTAGGAAATTTTACATTGAACAGAGATATTTGCATAGTGTTCTTACGATGTCGTGGCAGGGTTACCAAACAGAAACCAGGAAGTTATTACCAGTAATGTGAATGTTTTGTGTTAGCTATGACAACAATGACTTGGTCTCACCTTTTGGTAACTAGTGACTCCAGCTGTCAGATGAATGTGGGAGTGAAATGTAGTAGAATAAAAGTATAAAGTAGCATAAAACTCAAAGTAAACTGCTTGAGTAAGTGTACAGGTGCACATGGGGAGGCCCACTGACATGAATAGAGGGAAGATAATGAGGAGAGAAGTAAGAAAATAAGGAAATACAAAGGATGAAACAAACTTATGTTGCTCTACATAAGGTTTTATCCCCTGCCCCTCCTTATTTTCTAATAAGAAGTGTCAGAAAAAGAAAGTCTCATCTATTTAAATAAGCCTCTGGTTTGTGTCAAAGCAGCAATTCCCTTATTTACTCACTAATGTAACTTACTCTGTTTTAGATCAGCAGGCAGTCCTGCAGAGATCCAAGCATGCTGTGGATGGTCTGGAGTTCACTGTCCGAGGCAGCCTGGACCCTCACACTTCCTCAAACATCAGCACCTCCACTGCAAGCCAGGATTTTACAGCTCCAGCACAGGTTAGCACAATATTTCCATTCACAGTTCCTCATTTCAATTAAAAAAAAAAAATGTTGTGTAAAACGTAAAACAGAGTGCAAAGTGGCTCATCCCTAATTCAGAATAAGTGTATTTTAGCTGAATGTTGTTATTATTATTTGGATATCTCTTTTCAACACAGAGTCCACAGCTCATTCCTGCCTCAACACCGCCACCAAGTGATGAAGAATATGAACAACAACTTGATGCATACCCCCGTCAAGACTTAGAGGAGTGTCCCAATGCTGAGAGAGAGCTAGAAAAAGTGGTCTGCTCTGCCCAGCTTTACCCAGAGGAAAGCAGGGTTCTGGATGACACAGAAAATGCCGTCAAAGGTGAGATCAGGGAAGTCAAGATGCATGTTCCAAACTGCTCTGCTGTGCCATCTGAGCTTCAGGAAAAGCTCAAGTTCATGGCAGATGAGCTGAACCAAGGGCAATGTAGGATTCAGGTTGCGTTTGGCTCAGACAGCACGGTCTGCTTACTGGGCCACACCAAAGAGGTTGAAGAGCTGAGTGAAGCTGTAACACAGTTTAGTTTGGACCAGTCTAGTGAGCAAAACATAGTTCACCTTCCTTTCCCAGAGTTAGAACAAGAGTTACCTGAATTGCTGCAGCTGCATGGTTTTGATTATTCAGGGGTTACCTTCCATCCTTTAACATCTTCCTCTGAGCCCATGGTGCGGCTGGAAGGTCCACCCAGCAAAGTAACTGAAGTCAGGAACAGGCTGGGTCCATTTCTGGATTCGCTTATTCAGGACAGAGTTATTACTGGCCCGTTAGGGGAAGTAAGATATTTCCGAAGTCCCACTGGGAAAGAAGGGCTCTTAAACGTTGCACGGGATCTGGCATCTTTGAGTTTGAGCGATGTAAACACGACAGTTGTTAGCTACAGCTTTCGTGATGGGCTCCAGGTGCTGGTCTGTCACGGTGACATCACCAAACAGCAGGCTGATGCCCTGGTGAATGCTGCCAATGAAGATCTGGACCATGGTGGAGGTGTTGCTGCTGCACTGAGTGAAGCAGGCGGCCCTGAAGTACAGAGGGAGAGCGATGCCTTAGTGAAGTCCATTGGGAAGATTCCTACAGGTGATGTGGTAATGACCACAGGGGGGGACTTAAAATGTAAGAAACTGCTGCATGCTGTTGGACCTGTAGGTGGAGATGCAGATGGCAGAGAGAGGATCATACTGGAAAAAACAGTGCATTCTGCTCTGAATTTATCAGAAATCATGGGTTTCCAGTCCGTAGCCATGCCTTGTATCAGCTCAGGGGTGTTCGGTGTTCCTGTTGATGTTTGTTCTGAGGCCATTGTAACTGCTATAAAAGAGTTTGGCAGTCAGGGAGGGCGAAGTCTGAGCAGAATTATCCTTATAGATAACAGGGAGGAGGTGGTGAGGGCCATGCACAAAGCATGTGACAGGCTTCTCAGAGGGACAGAAAACAGCACACCAGCTGATATGGAGTTCCTGATGGATGCTTCTGCCACAGACGCTGCACCAGCAGGAGCCACGGCTGGAGATCGAAGAGATGGTGTCCGTCTAGAGATCATTCAGGGAACCATCGAGGCCCAGCAGGTGAGAAATGTTTCTGACACTTCAAACACGTTAGGACTGGAGATTTTCATAATTTCTCAGTAATTATATTGGAGGAAGCAAAACTCTGATTGATTAATGTTTGGGATACTTGCATGCGTGCTTTTCCATAGACATAAATTACATTATAAAATGGATTTGCTTACCTTAATAATTTCCTGACAAGGCATTCCATAATAGATACAGAGAATTCTTTCACTGATTTCAACTGATTTATTGTAAGCAAACACCAGGAGTTAAAATGTGAGGGATTGAGAAATTTACATAAAACTGTGGAGTACTCAGCCCCCAACACATCTCCCGTTCTCCTCCTAGGTAGATGCCCTGGTATCACCCATGGTTGGCCATGACCCTCTCTCTACCCGCGTTGGAAACATTTTGTCCAACATGGTTGGACCTCAGCTGACTGCAAGGTTCAGAAAGGAAGCAGGAGGTGACATGCCTGGTGATGCAGTCTTGGTGGAGGACTTGCCTGGACTTCCATCTAATGCAGTGTTCTTCCTGAACCTCATTCCCTGGGATGACGACCAAGACGGAGCTGCAATTCAGGTGAAATAGAAGAGGCGTGTTTTCAGCTGTGTCTCTGTTTCTTCTTCTGTTGTCAGGGTGTAGAGAACTGGAAAACAGCTTCTGACAAAGTATTCTCACACATTTTTCAGGTTCTGAGACTGGGCATCAACAACATCCTAACTTCCTGTGTGAATAGAGGGTTTACATCAGTTGCTCTCCCTGTACTTGGGACTGGGATTGCCCTGCGTTTTCCTGGCAGTGTGGTTGCCAGGGTTCTGCTGGAGGAAGTTCATGAGTTCAGTCAGAACAGAGACAGCAGAGCACCATTGCTGGTCCACGTCATCATTCATCCCAGTGACGACGAGTCTACTGAGGTAATGTAAATACATTGTACCTTAAACATTGACTACACACAGTGGGCCTCATGCATGAATGTGCTGTTACTTTTTCTCTCGTATTTGTTCTTAAACAAAGCAGGAGTAGAAAAAAAAAAAAGAAAATCCTACACGGGATTCATGAAACATGCGCTGATAGCAGAGTCTTTTCTGAGTGTGTTGGTGAATCGAGTTTGATCTTAAATTGGATGAAGGTTTGCACTCAGCATAAAGAAATGCCCTGATGTGGAGATAGCGCCTTGATGTGCACACAAGTACAGGCTACTTATCTGGTCTGCTGAGAGCGGTATGAAATTGTTCACACAACAATCTAAGATCAAATCTGAGTTTATGCACGACTCATGCATGAGGCCCAATGAAACTGTGTGTTCAAGTTGCGTAATATAAGAAGCTGTAGAAAATATGTGTTTTCCAAATTAATGTGATTTTTTTTTTAGTGCAACAGGCAGCCCGGTATAACTCAGACACATCCAGGCTGAAAATTTTAAATGCCCAATAGGCTTAGGCATCTATGTTTTCATACTCTCATACCTTCCTACATTTCACAAGGAATTATTACATTACTTTGTTAAATACTTTATTCTGATTCACAACATTTTAAGGTTTGTTATTTTGTAGTAGACTGTTCCTATGAACCATGTAGTACGTGGAATAATGTACAGTGAGCAGGTCATTATTGTGGAATAAAACCTTTCAAGATGATGCAAGATCTCGTTTTGTATTGGGGTCTTTCACCACCCTGTCAAGGTTGATTTTGTAATGATGACATGCTCACTGTACATTATCCATTAAAAAGTTGCCGCTAGGCAGGAGTTGGCATCACCTCCATGTCAGTTCAATAGAAAGAAGAGCATATGTATTTTTTGACAGTATTGAAATTTATACCTTTGAGATTTTTAAATACCCTTGTACGCAATAATACTTTGATACTACCCAAGCCTGATGTGTAAATATCATTGGTAATGATATTGAGCTTGATTCACATAGTGTTCCTTGATACAGGCAGTCAATAAACACTACTATTTTATAAATGCCACATCTGTTTAAACAAAATGATTACCACCTTAAATGTTAAATCTCACAGTCAATATCATGGTTTAAATAATTAACCAGTATAATCTGTTGTATTTTAAAACTGTTGAGCGAAAGGCATCAGCTGAGTACTAGAATTGGTATTAAACCCTACCTATACTTCCCTGTCTCTGTAGGCCTTCAAGTCTGCCCAGGACACTTTACAACTGAAAGACTTAACAGACGATGTTCACCAACCAGACGAAGGTGAGTAAGAATCGGAAGATGGTCTGGTGGCACAAATTTTTCATGTTTTTTAGGTGCATTTGATGCTTATTTAACACATGCATTTGATTTGGCTATAAAACAGTAAATGCGTAATTCATGTTTGTGTTGAACTGTCAAAGTATTGCTTAGGTGAATAATAGAAGCTTTCTTTACTAGTTAGTGTTTTAAACGTTTGTTTCTTTGATTTTCAGCCAAATTATCCATTTCCTCCTGTTCGCCTAACACCATTGCATTCATTTGCCAGATATGAGCATGCTAATGCTATCATGGAGGAGTGCTTCTTTGTCTTCACTATGTATGGGTCACTGTTTCCAAAAAAACATGAGAAAAAAAGGATAACTTTACATGCCCAGATTGTTATTCTAAGTGTCTGACAACATTATAGAAAGGATCACTACAGAAACCTTTTTTTAAAAAGTAAGGTGTGTCTTGTTCAATCAGACTGTTTTATAGCTCTCGCTGTCAGTGGCAAAACAAGCACATTTAATGGACGTATTTTGACAGTGTGTAGTTGCCCAGAAGAGATTAAATTACAGAGCTCTCACTCAATACTGGATCAGTTTAAAAGATTGTGGTCCCTCCCGCAAAACACTGTGTCAAGGTTGAGAAATATCAAGGCTAACCTCAAAAAAACTAACGGCAACAAACAAGAAAATGTATGAATGTACTTAACAATGTCATTATTCTCTTCTAGCATCGACTACAAAGAGGATCGTCCTGCTGGGAAAAACTGGATCTGGGAAGAGCAACCTGGCTAACACTATATTTGGAGAGAAATTATTCACCACAAACGATTCTCCCAACTCTGGAACAAGTGTTTGTCAAGCAGAAACCAAACTTGTCAACGGAAGAAGCGTCACTTTGATCGACACCCCTGGTTTCTTTGACGCCTGCAGGTCCGAGGAGGAGCTGAAGCCTGAGATATTGAGCTGTATCACAGAGTGCTCTCCTGGGCCTCACGCCTTTCTCATTGTGCTTAAAGTGGAGAAATTCACAGAGCATGAGCAGGCCGTCATCACTAAAATATGCCAGTATTTCTCTGAAGATGCTCTAAAATATGCCGTGATTGTCTTCACTCATGGCGAGCAGCTCCCGAAAGGCATGAAGGTTGAAGAGTTTGTGAGTCAGAATAAGAATCTGAGAGACCTGGTGGAGAAGTGCGGAGGCCGATGCCACGTCTTTGATAATAAATACTGGAAGAACAAACAGCAGAATAACTATAAGAGCAACCAGTTCCAGGTGGAGGAGCTACTCAACACAATAGACAAGATGGTGATGGAAAACAGTGGGGGCTACTACAACAATAAGGTGTTTCAGGCTGTGGAGGAAGAAATACAGAAAGAAGAAGAGCAGATAAGGAAGTCATCAGTCAACATGCCAGAGGAAGAGATCAGAAAACAGGCTAAAACCAGAGTGTCTGAGAGGTTTCTGATCCAACTGGCAGGTACTGCCACAGGAGCATTGTTGGGAGCTTTCTTTGGTGTGGCAGCCATGGTTGGACTGGTTATCACAGCTCTGAATAACGTAGCGTTAATGAAAGTGGTGAAAAGTCCAGCAGTGCGAGGTGTAGCCGCAGCAGCAGCAGGTGGAGGAGAAGTAGCAGGAATGGCAGCTGTAGGAGTGGCACTCGGTGTGGTTACAGCAAGCTTGGCTGCAACAGGAGGAGTAATAGGGGGTATTATTGGTCATGATGCGGCTGAGGAGGCAAAAACACCGTGGGACGCAGCAGAGAGGGCAGCTCATGCTGTCATTGACAAAGGAAAAGCTAAATTAAAGCTCCCATGAAGTTTCAGTATAAACACAGATGTATTGCACTATAATCACCTAAACGTCAGTTAATGGCACAACAATGCAGAAAAGTTGTTTTGTAGGTCTTCTTGGGTATTCTTGGTACTTCTTGGTATGGTAACCTATTTTTGAGTTTTTAATTTCCTGGAAAACAATTTAAAAAAAATTATGACTCATCGTGTACTCAGGGACGTATTCTAAATTTGTGTCAAATGAAGCACTTTTTTCGCCGCTGGAGCATGCTCGTGTCTAGAAGGGAACCCCAGGGTTGTGAAAGATCTTGCACGAAATCATTTTAAACCCAAAGTTTGTCTTGTGATACCAGATGATTAGAGGTCTCGCCACTGACTGATCATCTGGGGATTTCTAAACAGTTGCTCAAACATCAGCTAGAACAGCTTCTTACATCTTTCAAGGACATGACTTAGAAGACACGACACTCTCACCTCATTCACCTCACTGATAGGCACACGACTTCTGCAGGTCACTGCCCCGATATGAAGGGCTGCCCTAAAGACCTTGGATTGTTTCTGCAGGGCAGGTGTGTTTTAAACTCTTAATGCTTTCCAGTCTTAGCAACAAAGGCTGTGAGATGTCCTCAGTCTTTACTGAGTGGACCATTAGTGAACTGAGTCTAACCCTAACCTGATGTTTTTTTTGTCCTAAACCTACCCATACCCATATAACCAAAGCTTGTCACATTAAAAAACAAATATAGTTTACGAGTACAACTCTCGTGAGAGTTTTGCAAATCTCAGGTTCCCTTCTAGACATGACCTGGGAGCATGGATGTATAAGGAGAATGCATCCTTGTGCCAGAGAGCATGTTTCTGGGGGCTGGGCCTTACTGAACAAAAGCACTTTATTAATTTATTCTTTTATTAGGGTGAAATTTAATCATATTTTATGGAGGAAACTATCCTGTATTTCCCTCTGTTATCCTCTGGCTTCTCAGCCTTAACTCATCTCAGCTTACTTGCTGCTAAAGTAACTAATTGTGACTGGCATTTGTGGGCAAGGGAACCAAGGAGACTGGCAGAAAGTGCAGTACTGAGATCATTTACGCAGTTTTTTGATGGAAAGATATATGTATTTGTATTTGCTGCTAAAGTAAGTCAAGTCAAGTTTTATACACCCTGTCTTTCAGACCCTCGATCGAATAAGGAAACTCCCCCCAAAAAATCTTAGAACGGGAAAAAAAAATGGAAGAAATGCCAAGGGAGAGCTACAGAGGATGGATCTCCCTGCGAGGATGAACAAGTAACTTAGCAAACTGCTAGCTGCTGTTGGCTCACTTAGTCGTGACTCAGCCCCGGGGTGCAAGAAGCCAAACGTGTGAAAAAAAACAAACCTACCTCTGCTATACTGCAGCCTTTTCCTTGTCGTCAAACTGGCCTGGAGGCCATCATCCTGCTCTGGCCGCGTTCACTGGGAGATCTCAGTCCTGGAAGAGTTTCACTGCGTTCCTACATCCACAACTTACTATATCTGTATGGCAGGGGGTGGGTGTAATGCACATTCAGCGCTGTTGGCCGGCAATGACTGCGAGAAGCTTCCTGTTTTTACAGGAAACACACGTCTTAGCAATAGCTGTTTAATGGGAACTATAAAGCTGCATTTTTTAGCCACACGGGGGCAGCAGAACAACAGGAAAACATTACTGTCAGACTGAGCAACATCAGCATTCATGTGGAGTTGTTTTTGTCCACCGACTCTGGAGCAAAGTATCTGCTCTGTAGCTGCTAAACGTTCCACTATGTTCACCAGCTAGCCACTAATTTAGCTGTTTGCTACAGAGCAGGTTGTGTACAGAGGAATTATCAGAGCTTTCTGCTGAAAACAACAGCCGCCTGCAGAGGCAAGAAACATGACTGATGAGAGTTTGTTGGACAGAAACCAAAAACGAGTTTAAAGCAGTTAAAAAGATTTGATAGAGGTGATGGAAACTGCAGGGTCGGATGATTTGTCTGTGGATTTCACACTACGAGTGACAATGTTCACAAAACAAGTAGTTACTTGCATGTAAAACAAGAGAAGCAATAACTCTAAAAAAGGTGGTGGAAAATTGTGAAAAGGATGCATTGCTGTTGTTACTCATATGTCAATCACTTGTAAATCATGTAATAAGCATTAAAAGATAAGAACAATTGGCGTGTACCTTCATCTGTTGGTAATGTAGAAAATAAATGAATGACTTAAGTGATTAATGTTTGATATTTCATTCTTTGATTTACTTTGTGTATTTATTATAAATTAGTTTTTCAACAATAAAAGCATTGATTGCTCTCAAGGTTTCTCATTTTTTCCATCTTGTTTAATTATTTCAACTGGATGTTTTGACTAGTTTTTCTTAGGCTGCACCCGCAAGTTCTGATCAGTAGGGGGCTCCCCGAAGCAAGCCTTCCACAGGGACACTGGACGTCAAGTTCCAGTGCCGACACGCCTCTGTTACAGCTGCATCTCAAATCTTGGATGTTTGTTGGGTGTTTGTTGCCATAGAGAATTTGATTTCAAATTGTGGTTCAGTATAAATGACCTGAATCACAATGTTTTTTTTATCTAATTTAGTTGTAGTTTAAAGGTGTAATATGCAACAGTTTACAGACTTGGAAGCATAATCTCTGCCCCCTGGCTGTATTTCTCAACAAACTCTGTATCAGAGCAAAAGGCAGAGACAGAGGTATAAAACATTCATTTATCTGTCTACATTCCCTTTCAAAGTCAAGTGCTTCCAAAGTACATGTGGCCAGAAAACATACTCATTAATAATTAGCAAGTATTTTCATGTTTGCCAAACTCTGAGCTTGTCCTTCCATGTCAAATAGAAAAGAATACAATTTGAATGTAGTTTTAATTGTTGTAGTTTAGTATGAACTCGTCCAGTCTCACGAGATAGCATCATGCTTTCTTCCTTCCAGAAACATCTGGTTTCAAGTAAAAAAAAAAGACACGTGTAGGGGTATATTAGTCTGTGTGTCTGTAATAGGGCCCCATGCTTTTAAAAAAACTGTAATCATTTATATACCTTATGACTGATTCTGAGAATAATCTGAACATGAATAATATGTTTCCCCTGAGCACTGCATTATTAGTCAGAATCATAAGATAAATAATATATAAAATAAATGGGCATAATATAGAAGACAGGTTTCCTAAGTTTGCACAGGTGCTATGCAGAGAGGGTTTGTCAGAACGAAGTTACTGGCACTCTGTCTGCAGCAGTGGTGTACAAAAACATCAACTGAGCGTCAGATGAGTCACAGTTTGGACGAAATGACAAGTCTTGGAGTTTAGAGTTCACAGCATCTGGTTACTCATTCTGTCACAATAATGTGGAAACCATGCTAACAGGCCCTCGCTCCAACAAGATCGGAGTGTATCTGGATCACAAAGCAGGCATTCTGTGTTTTTGTCACGCCTCTGACCCGATGCTTCTGTTCCACAAAGTCCACACCACCGTCATCCGGCCTCTTTATCCTGGACTCGGTCTGAGCTCTGAATGGTATGATGTCTGAGTGTTTGCACAGCTGGTCAAGTTATGGTAGTAAAAGGGTGTGTAGTACACTGTAGAAGAAAAAGCTTGGGACAACTCTAAATGCTCAACTTACTGCAATATATTTTTGAGCTTTGAATGAAACTCAGACTCTCAAGTTTTAAAATAAACAAAGTTTTGCTGACTTATAATCATTGGTTGGATAAACTTGAATATTTGAGTTTTAGAGACTTTTTTTAGAGGTCAAAAATTGGTCAAAGTGAGCTGTGATCTTTATATATCATTATTTAGGTACTTGAAAAATTATTTTTTTAATTGAAAATATTAAAATACTAACTATTAGTCACTTTCACTTTAATTTAGTTTATAATTTTTTGGAAAAAAAAGGTTTTGTTTTTAAAACTCAAAGTTTTAAGTTTCTTTAAAGAAAAAAAGCAAATTATCTCAGCAAAAGATTGTCAGAAGTCTGAGCTGGGCTCAAAACTCAAAAATCTGTTAAATTTGCCCTAAAATCTCAAGGTTTTACAGTGTAGGGGTATTTTTGGGGACAATAACAAAATTATTGCAGTGATCCCTCAGATGTGGTTATCAAAAACTTCATGAGGGCACTGAAACAGCAAAGTTTCACCAGTATTTTTAATAGTTATTAATCACTGTAAATACAAAACACATATATAGACATAGGCCATTTTGGCCAATCGATATATTGATGCGGTTCTTCTATTTAATTGCAAGTTTTTCTGTGCTGCAGCATAAATTCTTACTGACAGTCCCAACAGTCCCAAACAACTAAAAATAAACAAAAAATACTGCAAATATTCAGCAAATAGCTCCAAATGAGAAAGAGAAGAAAACCTTAGAAGTGAAAGCAGAGCAAAAGAAAAAAAAAAAACCAAATCTACTTCTGCATTCTCTGGGGGAAAAAAAATGCTCAGAAAAACTTGCTTTGTACCACAAAATATTTAGCTTCCTCTTTTGTCCACTTCACTGGTGCAGAGAGTAAATCTGTTATCCACTCTAACACGTTTCTGCAAAAACAGATTATTCTTCCAGGGCTTTGTAATGGAGTGATATAAACTCTGAGTTAATTAAATCCACACAAGTTCATACGGTGTCTGTCTTCTTAAGAAAATGCTTAGTTTGCTTTTCGTTGGTGGTGGTGACTGGTGATGGGTTATTCAGAGGATTTTCATCCCTGGCAAGAAAAAACAGCAAGTTATTACAAGTTATTATCAGGAATTGGTTCTGAATATGTGGAAATTTTACTTGGAAAGTAGACAACCTCAGTAAAAATGATCAGATATGGTCAGTTTCCGTCCGGCACACTGTTTACACTGTGAATGTTTGTGATGATTATTGAATGCATTGTAATACCTTGGACTGTGACTTAAAAAATAAACTTGGCCTTGTTTGTATGGATGATTAAATCTGGTTTATTTTCATGCAGTAGCTAATTGTTAGTAAAAGTATTAAGTTTCTAGTTTTATCACATTCTTTCCACTGGAAGGGCACCCTTAAAGACACTTTATGGCACCCTAGAGGACACTTTATCACGGTTTTTCCACTGGAGAGTGCACTCGAGGGCACTTTATTACATTGTGTTGGATGTTGGGTCACACTAAAGGGTATTGTACCACTTATGTTGTCTGTTTTTACATATTTTATGCTTTATTTTGTACTTTACTGATGTATATTCATGCACCCACTTCTCACATTAGTATTAGCATGTGTAGTATCTTTATTCTTTTCTCTTAATTCCATTGCCTCTCCTCTCCTTTTTTAATCATCATTTTACCTATTTCATACATACTTTATAGTTGCTGTTGTGAGACTGAAATTGCCCCACATGGATAAATAAGGAGCCTGCCTACCTACATTGCTCAACTGCTATTGGAACACAGAGCAAGAAGGGGCGGGACTTAGGGCCAACTGGATTTTTGTGTCCCAAGGTTTTGACATATTTGCCACCAAAATGTCAACACGAGTGGACATGATTTTGTTTGTGGATGCTCCAAGCAGTGATCTGCGTGGCTAAATACCATTAGGGAAAAATCGCTGTGCACTTTAGGTGAACAGGCCCTTTAAGCCGACACTACATGGATGGAATTCCTCGCTCGACATGTGAGGATGTTGACAGGCCGCCAAGGCTGAGGCCTGCCAGGTAATGGGGGACACACCTTCACCTCTCACTACGCAACATGTTACAGCAAGCACGACAAATCAATCAATGGCGAGCGACAGAGAGGGAGAGAGAGAAAGATAGCGTGGGTGGGAGGAAGACGTGGGAAGAAGCAGGTAAAAAGAAAAGGAAGAAAATGTAACATCTACACCAGATTCAGACTTCTATTACAGCTCTTGGTGTCTTCTTTCTTCTGCTGCAATTTACAGCTGATGACTTGGTGAGTCTGTGGCATTTTCTCGTCTGTCAGTCATGAGTGTTGGTTTCAGTCAGCAGCAACACTGCGGTTACAACTGAAAACAAATCACTGCAATCAACCATAGTTGCTGCTACCACTGCAGGAGTAACTAAGAACATTTCTGGTCTTTTTGAGGAGTCACAGGAGCTCCCTTGCAATTCTTTGCTGTTTATTTTGGGGGATACATAAAAAGTTTTGATGTGATCTAACTCTGACATTATTATTAATTTAACAGTAGCAGTGATTTGTGCAAACTTGAGCAACAGTTTGTCAATTTGTGTGACTAAATCTGTTATGCTCTTGATCGAACAGTTTCTATATGTAAGCTTTTTCTTTGTAGGCATAACAGGTGTGTTTAGAAAGTATGTGTGAGTCACACGGCACAGAAACACACCTTTCAAGTCAGTCAGTCAGGTTTTATACTTTGTGATGTGGTTACTTTTTTTTACACGGAGCTTTATTTGTACAGATGATGATAAAAAGCTAAATATAAGAAAGGAAAACAAATGAAAATTTTCTCTAATATAAGAAACCACAAGAGACATGGAAATAGAAAAGACTCAACTTAACAATGACGCACACTAGCTGTTTATAGTTGGTATAATGACTCTTTGTTTGGCCTTTGCACAATGTGACACAGTTTCACCGGCTGCTGCTGCTTTGATGTCACTGTCGCTGTGGTTTGACCAGCTTTCGGTAAACACTGAGACATGATGTCACATTTCTTTGTCTCTCTGTTCTTCTGAAACCTGGACATGTCGAAATGCTTTTATCCAGTAATATTGTAGCAGGTACTCCAGAGGCAAATGAAAAAAAAGATTAATTGCTGCATCATCAGCAAAAAAAAAATATGTTTTTAAGAACAATATAAATCTTTAGTGCTGTCATTATTTTTCAATGTTTTCATATTTTGTTCAAAAAATATAGGGTTTTGCTTTTCTACATTGTAAAAAAAAACAGGAATCTAATGGAATCAACTAAGCTCTAATGTGAATTCTTCAAACTTGAAATGAAGAGTACAGAGTTCAGTCAACTCATTGAATTAAGTTTCTAAAGAAACAGAGTTAAAACTCTCCCGAAAGCCTTCTTTTTCATAGTTTGATAAAAGGTTACTTGTTTTCACAATAAAGACAATTTAATAAATTCACTTGGAGCAGCTGCAAGTTCTTTGAAGAAGACACTCTTCAAACAAAAAAAACAAGAGAAATCAAATTTATTTGTTATATTCATTAGTGTGACTGAAGAGTTGTCATTTCCATTTAATATGCTAAGATTATTCAGCATGTTTTCTCAAATACAATTGTATTAATATCAAGTTTATTTGACTAGAAAAGTTTATTTTTTTTAAATTATTACAAAATTACCTCAATGTGTCTTTTCCAGTTCAGTCAACTTAAAATTTTAAGGCAGCCTGAACACTTACTTTTTCAAGTCAAAACAAATATTTATTTGTTTTGTTTTTATAGTGGTTTGCGTTTTGTACCTATTCATTCACCAGAGATGAGACCAAGTCATTGTTTTTCAGGTCACAAGTAAGTCTCAAGTCTTTGCACTCAAGTCCTGAGTCTGAACTTTGAGTTTTGAGTCAGGAGTCAATAATGTTGAAATTCAGGTTCAGTTGCAAGTCTTTTTTTGATTTTGTTGAGTGAAGTTGTTATTTACTAATTTTCCTATTAATGTGTTTTCATGATCTAATTGAAATTCTAAAGCACATTTGTAAATGTGGTCTTTAAATGAATTGACATAACTTTAATTAGTCTGATTAAACAAAATTAATTAAACAAAAAAACAAACAAGAAACAAGGATATACAGCGAAGTGTCAAATATGAACTAATAATTAACTTATCTCTCTAATTTATTTAATTTAGTTTGAATGACACTTTTTTAAAGCAAGAAGTAAGTGTTTAAGGTCCCACCTCCTTAGTTGTGATAGAAATTAAATGCTTAAGGCATCCTCTTTACTGCAAAAGTGTATATTATATGCACTGGTGCTCAGTGTTTGTACCTATAATATGTGCCTCAACACTATAGCAAATTACACACTGATTTACTCTCTAATAATCCATAATTACTGCACATGTTGCCTGGAAATACCGAACAGGTTTGGTTAGCAGATGTGGGTGTGAATATTTGATTGTATGCACTGGAGTACAGACGCTGCATAGTTTGAGTGTCAGCAGTGAAGGGCGTGCTCCTCTGAAACTAATTGTCAAGATATGTCAAACAAGTGATGACATGTCAGTTTTCAAAAACGTCTTTCCAGTAGCATGAAATAGTTATAATACATATGTTGCCTGGCAGGAGCTTATAGGATACATGCAAAAGTGTTATTTGTTGTATGCACAAGTTTAATTATCTCCAGTAACTGACTGCTGACAGATCGCTCAGATTTCTGAACTAAGCCCACTCCTCTTCATAAAGATTTATATTGATTTACAGCTATTTAAAACATATTTTAAAGTGCTGCTACTTGTTTAAAAATCTCTTTAAATATAAGGCTGGTGATATTTTCCTTTTTTTTATTGTCTCTCAATACTTTTCTAATTTCCTAGTTGGCCTGTTGCACTCATCCTCAAGCCTCAAAAACAGTGAGTGAATTTGTTTGGTTTGAAAGTGAATATACACACACTTAGAAATAAAGATGCTAACTAGAACCAAAAAGGGTTCTTTGGCTTTGACGAGAACACTTTTATATTCCGAGGGTTTTATCTAAAATCCACCGAGGGGGTTCTACTGAGAACCCTTTTATATCCCACTGGTTTCATCTGCAATTCACCAGGGGGTTTTCCCCAAGAACTATTTTATAGGTTTTATCTAGAGTGGCCCTGGTGGGTTCTTCTGAGAACCATCTTATTTAAATTGTACAAAGAACCCTTGATGAAAGAGTTCTTTAAGGATTTCAATAACTTTATGTTATTGATAATATGAAGCTAATATATTCACTCACATGGCTGTCTTCATCATCTTCATCAATGAATCACACACCAAAACACTACTATTCTTCTTCAGCTCCTCTCTTCTGAAGATCATTGCGACTCTTGCTTCTAAAAAGGGTTCTTTTGGGTTCTTGACAACCCCCTTTTTGGAAGAAGGAAGAACCCTTTTGGAACCTTTATTTCTAAATGTATGGTAGCTAACAGTATTTCACTCAAATCAAACTTTAGTGCGCGTGTTCAAGTTGAAGGAACATGTCATCCAGTGCAACAGTAGCGTTCACTGATGTGTTTTTAATTGTTTTTATAACATGATATAAACCTCTTAGGTTCCTCATACTTTGAGGAAGCAGCCAGGTTGCGGTACCTGAGTCAGAGCCAAACATTATTTAGTGTGTTTATTATGCTACTTACAGATGGAACTGACTTCCTGATGCAGTTAAATTAGTTACTTCTAAATCCAAACTTTTTTCGCTGTGGGGCAACACATCACTGCACTGGCTGCAATGATTATGCTACCATTTATATACAAGTTCAAAAAAATCTAAATTAAAAACTTTGTGCAACAGAATGGCCCCTGTCAGAGCTATATTACCATATAAATATGTGACACAGATGCATTTAAATTACTCATTCTGATGCATAAACATGGAGTCTGTACTAGTGCATCATATTTTAAAAAGTGATCATGTTTCATGTGCAAAATCTCAATCTCCACAGTAATCAACTACAGCTGTAACGTAGTAAAGATTACTACATTTCTCTGTGAAATATAGCAGAGTGAAAGTAACAGGGGTGGAACAGAGGTAAGTGCTGATATTATCAATCTGAAGTCTGATTAGAGCATCAATACTACTGTCGGTAGGATCAATAAAAAAAAGGATTAATCATGTTGTTATGACATCCTGGGTACATTAACATTCTTCTTGGTTTTGCAATATTTCCATCTCTGCTGCTGTTGAGTGCAGTAATCATTTCCTTAATGAATATTTCTTTATTTACAATTAAAACTATGTTTAATGCATGTAATTAAGTAATTAACAGTAAAAGCAAATGTCCCATATTTGACAAATTATTTTTTTAATACTGGATAATCAGCACAATATTTGGAAATTATGACATAGTTGCATTACAGTGTATTACATGATACTACAATAGCTGATTTAACAATACATTTTATTAATGTCCTCATTTATATTGATGATCCTAGCCCTGGTATTAATTGGTATCAGATCAAAACCCAATTTTGTGGTATTTCCTATCCCTAAGTATAGTGGAAATACATAAGTGAAGTACAAGGTGAGAGGGTGAGGTGTGTTTTGGTCAAAAAGAGAGTATTTTTTTATTTTTTATTTTTGGTGTATTCGTATTTCATTTAATCTTACTCAACCTTTTTTGGCTCAACCTTTTCTCTTAGTAACATTTTTCTAAATATTCTTATGTATTTCATTGTCTTCTGTGAAGGATTTACATGAACTGATCTTGTGTTTGAATGGCACAGCACGTACACTCAGAAAGAGAGAGACTGTAAACCTCAGAAAGAATCATTGCTCAAATATTGACACCAACACAGTGACTGTTGCTCTCGACTCATGTCTGGTCTCGTCGTTCAGGAATTAAGAATCCCCGTTAAAACCTGTTACGCTTGCGCCACACTCCCACACTTTTCTGCATAAATACATACCTGTATCATCAAACTGAGGCCTGTGCCAGATAAAACACGGAGTAGGAATCAGAGATGAGGCCGTTTATTAGTCAGATAATCTCTGAGAGTCAGTTTTTTGATAACAGAGCTTGTGTCACGTTTAGTGAATCTACAGCTGCCCTACAAGTACTGTCTCATATTGATTAATAATCATTTTGAAAATCACACTTTTGAGGTTTGTTTTGTTAGCATTTGGATAATTGAAGATTTGTGTTTGTATTTAATGTCCCTTAAAAGCAGTGGTGGCAAAAACACACACATTCTTTTCTAGAGAAGCAGAAATAGAAGTTCAGATACTAGTACAAGCACTGAAATGTACTCAGAGTATAAAAGCAAAGCGTAACTCTCTGTAGAACATTTCTACCAGTTGTTTGTGCACAAAGATAACTGAACCTCATCTTTCCTTTGTGGCCAAGTTTCCTCCTGCTCCTGTTTTATCTTGTTAGGCTTTGTTTTGTTAAGTCATTTCATCCTGTTATGTCTTTTTTGTTTTGTTAAGACTTTTCGGCCGTTATGCCTTTTACATTGTGTTTGTTTTTTTGTCTTGTTACATTACTTACGACTTGTTACGTCTTTTACATGGTTTTCATCTTGTTACGTCTTCTACGTTGTTTTCACATTGTTCCGTTTTTTGTCTTGTTACATCTTTTATGCCATTTCCATTGTAATGTCTTTTACATCTTTCACGTTATTTTAGCCTTGTAACGCTGTTTTAGTCTTGTTACATTGTTTATTTCTTGTTACGTCTTTTACATTTTTTTCTTGTTGCGTCGTTTATGTTGTTTCCTTCTCGTCACAACTTGCTACATTGTTTTTGTTTTATGTTTTTTACTTGTTTTCATCCTATGTTGTTTTTGTCTTGCTATGTCTTATTTGTCTTGTTAAAGTCTCTTATGTATTTTTCGTTTTATTTATTATTTACTGTATATTGTTTTTGTCCTGTCATGTTTTTTTTTGTCTTGTCATAGCTTTCACAGCTTTTTGTGTTGTTATATCTTTTATATTGTTTTCTCCTTGTTATGTGATTTTTGTCTTATGTCTTTTACATTGTTTCCACCTTTTTATGTTGTTTTTATCTGTGTTACCTCTTGTTACATTGTTTTTGTTGATATGTCTTTTATGTGGGTTTTGTCTTGTTATGTCTTGTTAAATCTTGTTACACTGTTTCTATTTTGATAAATCTTTTAGGTGATTTTCGTCTTGTTAAATTTTGTTAAGTCTTTTTGCATTGTTTTTGTCTCGTTATGTCTTCTTAAGTTGTTTACGTCTTGTTATTCTGTTGTATATGCACTGATGGATACACTAAGGTATCTTCTTTTCTACGTGTTACCATTCCATCCTTTGAGGTTGAAATCAGCCTTGATGCTGGCGAGGTTCTGTGCAATAATGCAAAAATAGAAATAATCAGTGATGAAATGCATTGTAACTAGTCATGGGCCTGCTTTGAAAATGTAAGAAGAAGAAAGTACAGAGTGTTAAAATGTGGGGAGTAAAAAAATGTCAGTAAAAGAAATAATAAAGTAAAATACAGATACCTGAAAAATCTACTTATGTACAATAATGAAGTATTTGTACTTACCACATCTGCTTAAAAGGTGTAGACATGAAGGTACTGAGTCAAATCTTTGATGAAAATCATTCACCAATATTTTATCTTTGGCAGGTAACAAAAATGGACCTGGGTAACAACACAAAGTTTCCCGATGAGACCATTGTGGATAACCCAACTGGCACCACTCTGGGCGCCTTAATCCTGAGCCTTGTCTTTCTACTGGGCTTTCCTGGAAACCTGTTCGTCATCTGGAGCATCCTGGCACGTGCCCGAAAGCAGTCTGTCACAACCCTACTCATCCTCAACCTCGCCATCGCCGATGGCTCTCTGATGGCTCTCACGCCGTTCTTTATCGTCTACCTCGTGATGAAGAAGTGGGTGTTTGGGAATGTGTTGTGTAAGGTCCTCTTCTACCTGTGTCTGCTCAACATGTATGCCTCCATCCAGCTCATCATGCTCATGAGCGTCTACAGGCTGGTGGCGGTGCTGTGGCCGCAGCGCCTCAGTCGCATCACCGGCCACAAGACTGTGCTGCGGGTGCTGGCGGTGGTGTGGGTGCTGGTGATGGTCGCCTCTGTTCCTGCAATGATCTTCAGAAGAGTGGAGCCGAAGAAGAATAGTAGTGTTTTAGTGTGCGATTCATTCCACGATGAAGACAGCCACGTGAGTGAATATATTATCCTCATATCATCACTAACATATAAAAGGATAGTTTGAGGTTTTGAGATGGGGTTGTGTCTATTACCTACGCTAGATAGTGGTCATACCAGCATTCATTCTGAATGAGCATCAACACACATGCTGATTTGCAGTCATATTGATTTTTGAAGAATGCTTTACCTCTGGGAAAATTAGAGACACCGTGATGAATTGAACAAAATTGAAACTGAGTCAGAGTTATTACCACAGTTGTAGCTCTGGGACATATAATCATGCACACGACCTGGAGATGAGAGAAGGCGGTTAGCCCCGTCACATGAGTCACAACTCATAGTGGTTTTAAAGGGACTGTTACCTCCAAAATCAAAGCTTACATACTTTACACAACATACTACATACTATAGAGTTTTCAAGATGCAGACCGAAGAGATGTGTCCATTCTGTCTGTATGTGCAGCAGAGCGATGTGTAAAAGGGCTGGGTGATTGTGAATATAGATCAGCAGCTCTTGTGATTATTAATAATTACTTTGCTGCTGTTCACAATGCTGGTTTCATCGCTGTGACACAGTTCTTCCAAGATAGTCGCACGTGAAAGCAACAGTTCAGCAATATAAAGAAATTTAAGTCAGCATGGTGTCAGTGGAGACTTATTTACTGTCTTTTCTGCTGAACTACATGTTATGCAGCGCCCTCTACTGGCCCGAATGAACTGCAGTGGAAAAATCATTTGACCTTTTTCAATAATCTCTGATGAAAAATAATTTGACAGTTTCTCTTCACATGCTGGTGAATCCATCATTCTGTTCAAGTATGAAAAAATATGGTGTATTTGAAGAATAAAGATGGTTCTCCCCCCCTTCTGCATCCTCCTGGCAGATTTTAACCGGTCCTGCCAACGTGATGCAATCGAGACTGTTCAGTTAAACAAAACTGTGTTTTTTATTTATTCCTGGAGTGGACCAATCACTAGCCTCCACCTGCTCATCAATACACACAAACTGAAAGAGAAAGACAGAAAGAGAGATCATCACACCTGCTGAGGGGAGGAGAGAGGGAGCTGCAGCAAATGACAAATATCAATCAACAAATGACTCAGGGCCGTAACACCAGGATTATGTCGCAATATGAAGATTAAAAAAGAAACAATTTCGTAACATGTTGAATAAAACACAGGTTAAACCTGATTTTTACAGTTTTGACCGACTGAGCTGAGGTTGTTGCAGGTTTAAAAATTCTTCATTATATAGATCATGTGTTTCTCCTGCTTTAATGTTATTTCTATGTTAAGTTTCAGATTTAACTAAGTAAATGGTCATGTGTGTATCCATGGCAGCCCCCCACTGCTGAAAATACGTTCCTTTATACGCAGCCATAGTCAGTTCTTGAATTGTACCTGTCGGTGTGCTAAGCACTAACATAATTGTTCCTGATTTATCATTTTAAAGTGTAATAATGTAATTAAATATATGATTTTTATTCATCATGATGAAAATGCATGTAGTGCGTGCATCATATGTGTGTGTGTGTGCATGACTGTGCAGAAGACTAAAGTGTCACAATTTGGTGGTTTGAAAATATGGTCACTGTATTCTTACCACAGCTATTTCTGTCACTATAAATGTCTAGACATTAAAGGAGAGACTGTCTAAAAAATGTGTGTTGTTGTGCACATATTCAAACAGTAGCACTTTTCCATCTCTCTATGATAGCTGGCTTTTCACTCTTCCTTCGAGTGTTTGAAACACCTATAAACACAACAAACAAAGGTGTTTTCATCAAGCATCATAACCGAAGCCCTTAGATTGCTCCTCCTCATCTCTGTTTGAGGCTGGTGGCTTGAGGATATTTAGCCACCAGAGTCCCAACAGGACCAGTTTTGCAATCCTGCATTTCAGTCAAATTAATATAAATTGTGTTAAAGTGTTTCCTTAGCAACAATATGCCTAGCTTGCAGCTATCAAAAGCTACTTACATTATTCTCACAATCTCTGATCACATCAAATTTCAAATTTCTTTGCCTTTGACACTGTATTGCCCCCAATTTTGCATCGACTGCAGGCTAGTTTTGCCCTTATGTCATCCTTTTTGATGTATAACAACACATCACAATCAGCAACATTAAACGTCTCACATTGCATTAGTATATGGGTTTCTTGCTGCCTTTTAATGTGATTTCACATAATGTCCTCTCCCCTGCATAGGTGGTCCTCCAGTACACGTTGGAGCTCGTGTTGGGGTTTTTAATCCCATATGGGGTCATTGTAGTCAGCTACATACGCATCTTACGGCGGATCCGACAGACCAAGTTCGGCCGTCGCATTCGTAGCGAGAAGCTCATCCTGGCCATCGTGGTGACCTTCTGCCTCTTTTGGTTGCCCTACCACATCATCAACATGGTGCAAGTATGTCACATGCCCTGTTTGTACAATCCACACATTCTACAGAGTATAATGATGTAGGATTTAGAGCCTTTAAATGTATTGTGTAAAAACTGATACTGAGTTTTCATTGTTAACGAACCGTTTTCATGTTGTTGTCAGGTTACCTGGGCTTTGTGTCCAACGGGTCAAGTAAAACAAATGTAAGTGATTAAGGCATCTTATTTTTATGGCCAATATTAAAATTAATCGACAAACTAATCATCAATGCTGCTATTCTATTGTGTACATCTAGGAAGAAGAATTAGTCAGGTGCAGTTATTTTAAAATTAAATTGGTCATTTAATGCTCAACATTTTAGAGCAAAGAGCCAGGAGATTATTTTCTTAGTTAAGTATAATGGGCAACACCAAACTATGCATTAATTCATGAGTTTTAACAGTGCCAGAGGGAGTATTTTTTAAAGGCAAGATAGTGAATTGAGTGAAAATTTTAAGGGTAGAATAAGTAGCGTTGTTGATGTTTCACCAAATTCTCGCTGAAGTGAAGTGAGTTGGAGTTCCCATAATGCAATTTCTTTAAATATAATTTAAAATGTAGTATTATTGTAGTATTGCAGTGTACAGTGCTTACAGATTCGCAATTTGTGACTTGATACTCTGATAAAAATCACACAAGTCAACAGCGTTTATCTGTCATTTGTTTCTAATAAAATGCTCTGCTCATTTTCCCACCAGGTTGAATACAATATGGCACAGAAGCCGCGCTGTCACCTCCTCCATCGCCTTCATGAGCAGCTGTGCCAACCCAGTGCTCTACTTCTTCGCAGGGAAGTCCTACATCCGGCGAGAGGGGCTAGAGTTCATGGCCCGCTTGTTTGAGGGCACGGCTTTGGACTCGGCCAACAGGAAGAGCCGACAGAACAGCCAGAACAGCCGCGACAAGGACAAAGATGCAGATGCCGTCATGCTAAATAATAAAGATCGAGACTCTGTTACCAACTCAAGCTCTAATGTTAAACCAGCGAAGAACGGTAAGTAGGGGACACAAGACGCAGCAGGCATGAAGCTGGTGTAAATCCTCTGGAGGGGAAAATTAAACCACTCGGGCCTTCAAATCTCCTTCCAGTCACCAAATTTGGAGCAAAAATGAAAAGTTCATCACGCACAGCTGGTTCCAGCCAATCAAGACGAGAATCAGCAGCACTTCACATTCTGCTGCTGCATATCGTGAATCCTTCCTACAAATGAGACTGTTACAAACTGAGCACACCGATGCTGGAACAGCTTGCTGCCTGATGCATAAAGCGACACATCACTGTGTTTGAGATGGTGCTTAAATCACAAAACACATCAGAACTGTATGTTTGGTGATACATGAGCCTCGCTCTTCTCTAAACTGTTTCATAAAGATAAACTGTGGAGCGGACACTCGTCACCAACCCAAAAATCCTGTTTAATTCAAGATACATCTCTCAAAGAGAGGTGGTGTTTTTAGTGTTACTGTACATGTTTTTTGTAACTGTTGACTGCAGTTTTATCTTTTTTTTTGCAAGCTTTATCTGTGCCACTTTGTTTATGCAATATTTTATTTGTCAAAATGTCTGATGGAAGCACATAAATGTCAAATTGGACTGAAACAGTGAATTTTGTTTTATGTCAGTGACAAGCACAAATTGAGAGTTTGATGGGGGTACTTGATTTTGTTTTTCACACAGACTTGTTTGCTTTGTGGGCTTCTCTTTTAGGGCTTTTCCATTGGCACACTGAGTCAAAAGTATCATGCTGATTTGCATTTCCATTACCATTCAACCGCCTCTAAGTGGGTTGTGGAGACATCTTGTCCATTGCAGCCAACCTGTGTCGATCCCCCTGTCCTGCCTCAAACAGGCATGTCTCACAGGACTCACCTCATGTACTTTGTAGTTTGTAGAACCATGAAGAATTAACTTTACCTTGTTGAAAGCCAGTTGGAAAAAATGTTGTAATTTTGTTCCCATACCAAATCTATTTGATGATCAACAAAATACAAATTACAGTATGCAAAAGTGCGGGTTAAAAATTGTAGATGGACACGAAAAAACTTTATTCATCATTTGAAGTTACACAAAGAACTTTATGTTGAGGCTAATATTAACATAGTTAGCATGCCAATGCTTAGCTAATATTTAATTTAGATTAAACTCAAAGTTTAGGATGTAGACTTGACTTGGGAATCTCTGTGATTTGAAGTTTTTTTTTTCTTTCCTGTGCTGCTGTCTGTACTTGCTTGCTTGCTTTATCTTACTGCTTCATGTTTCAGCTGTGCAGGAGTTATGTTAAGTTATTGCTGATGAGAGCCCAATATTTGCTGAGTTTGCTGCTTCATAATAAAAGCTTTTAAATAACAAAATAATGGGGGACTTCTATGCGAAGAATTTATGGGAAATGAAATATATTTATCCACAGCCACTTCACCCAGAGAAGACAAGCGCATATCAGTAGCAGGACACACCTTCAAGCTGGTAGCCCTGTTGTAATGGAGATGCAAATCAATGCCATGTTGGGAGCCAAACTGAGCCAAACATAAACATATGTATGGCAATCAGGGACATCTTTTTAGTATGTTTTACGGTCTTCAAAACTGCATGGATTGATTTTTGGCCAGTCGGGGGCAGTAGAACAAGCTGTTACCACAACATTGCAACATTGCCAACATTACCATCACTGCAAATCCAACTTTTACTCCTCTTTTTGCTCTGTTTTGGTCTCAGCCAACTCCTGAGGGAAATAATATCTCTTTAGCTAATTACTTCTTCACTATGATAACCAGCTACTCACTAACTTTTAACTGTTGGATCAACACGTTCTTACTCCCAACTTAAGGTCAGTAGCCCTATTAGGGTGCCATAATTTTAATATTAAATCAAAAATCAATTGAAATGAGTGTAATCAATCAAATCGTGACCTGCGGTGTTGTAGATTGTAGCATATAGGGGCACTGACTAAGCTGCATATTTGATACGTTGGAATTGAGAACAGGTACTGGGGAGGAAGTGTACAACTGGTTTATGAAGGTTTTATCACTTGAAGCAGTTGCCTTCTGTGGCTGGAAATGAAAACCATGAGAGCAATTGTGGGCCATAAAATCAAAATGATTAGCTGGAAGAAGCTAAGACACTGCACAGAGCTGAGTTTTGTGTGGGTTTGTCACAATGAGGGATCCCTTTTACATTCGTCACTTGACCCGTTATTAATATGAAAATATTAAGTAGTGCAGGTCTAAAAGACAAAATACTAAACTGGAAAGTTCATCATGAACTCTGTCACAGCCCACTGAAAAATACAAAATTATGTAAAGCACATTTTCCTGAAAGTGTGACACATCACACTCACGTCTTGTCACTCATGCAGTAAATATCTTGAGAAAGACTGGCGATGTAGAAAGAAGAATATGCTGTAAACCTGCCAAAAAGTCTGATGCAAGAGAGCAGACACTGCGCACAATACAGGTATGATTTAATGCTCATGTATCAACAGGATCCTGACGATTTACTGGAATATTAACCCCCTCCTTCACTTATTCAACTTCACAGTAGTCTTATGTACTGTTCATTCATGCTCTTCCTTTGAAATGATACCATCAGTTTCACAACAAACCCAACATTTTTTCCACTGTGCTAAATTTCTGTGTCTGTAAACTGTATCATTTCTGTAGGTCTATTTTTTGTCAGAATAGTTTACATTATAAATCAGTATACATAGTTGTCCTCTTACCTGCGGAGCTATTGATCAATCTAGATTTTTTTTTTTTTGTGTGTGAGTTGCAGAGATTTGGAGGTATCGGCTGTAGAGGTGTCTGCCTTCTCTCGCACATAATGGAACCAGATATCACTTGGCTTGTGGTGCTCAAAGATCCCCCGCAAAAAAATACGCAAGCGTTCATTAGCCTTCATTTGCCTCCAGTGAAAACGGGAGAAATTAGCATGTCCATCCGGGTGTCATGTTTCATTTCATCACGGCTGATCAGAGCTGGAGCCAATGTTGGAAAAGGCTGTCTGACAGTAAGGTAAGGTGAAACGGTGCACTAAAATCTGATATTAATCTTTCTTGATGGGTGTTTTAAGTACATTACAATACAGTACAATACATTTTGCTGCTGCTACAAACTGGGAGTGTGTCGACAACCTTCTACTGTAGGTAATGCAGTGACTAAGGATAAGAAACTCATGCAACCTCACTTGAAATATTCCATACTGTCCCTTTAATGTTTAAACCCTGTACTGTCAAAAGCACGAGCCACGAGTAGATGCACGCTGATGCGGTTGGCAGGTGTAGTGTAGAGGAAAGAAAATACAAAACTGTTCCTACATGGAACTGCTCACAACAAAATCTGTGGATTATCGGGTCATAATTTCTGAAGAGAGACATCTCTATGGCTGAAATCTCCAAAACTCACTAACTCACACCAAAACACAGTAGATAGATGGTAAGAAGAAAAGTTTGTATTTTTGATTTAGCCCTTTAAGTTTATCATTCTTGTCCATTTTCAAGACAAATGCTGCCCCACCAATATTTTTTTTTTGTCAGTATTTCTCCATAAAGCTGGCGTGTGTGCCTCTGTCATAAAGTATTCATTGCACTAATCTGTAATAGCAGAATAAAATGAGTATGAGGAAGAAGTAACAGCTACGTCGCAACCCATTGAGCTCAATCTTGCTTCCTGTGGTCCTGGATTTCCCCTCACATGACCATGTTACTCAACATATATGTACTTGTTTTTTTTCTGGAGTCAAAACCCTGACAGATGCCTGGGAGTTAACAGTTGATCAGGCAAGGTGTAAAACAGGGAAACTGGTAAAATTTGGAGTGGATTTTCCTGTTGTGACATTTGAGGTCAGCAGTTGAAGGTCAGTATGTGTTTTTTATTTAATTCAGCTAATTAAAACTTTCAAAATACATTTAAATTTCTCGTCACATACTATTTTGTACAGGAACTCAGATCTAAGTAGCTTGTTCCCTGAATTGTTATGAAATAAATGAAAAGTCAGATAAAAGTTCTGAATTTAACATTCAACAACATTTAACTGTTATCAGTATTTGTGTTATATTTTGCTTACACAACTGTATGTGGAATGCCTGTGTAGAGACACAAAGATTACAAGTCTGATAAATTTACACTGATAATAGTTTTTCTGCTGCATAGTCATTATGCAACAAAACAAACTTTTGACCTTCAAATGTCTAAAAGCTGGGCTATAGTTTCCTCAATTTTTTTTATGAATAAAAACTTGTAGACTCGTAAAGAGATGTAACTAGACAAACACAATGTAAAAGATGAAACAAGACGGAAATGGCATAAAATGTTAACTCGTACTTTAACTTTTACTTTTACTTAAGGGTATTTTTTCCACAAGTATTAGTATTAGTTTTCCTTTTTTTTAGTCCTGACATGCTATGTATATAAAGTGATAACCTATCATCTCCACAGAGGCAGCTCATGATTTTCTGATCTCTCTCATCTTTGTTTGATATTTGTGGGGAAACTCTGCTGTGTACCACGTTACAGTGTGCTGATAAGGGGAAAAAAAACTATATTGTGCAATGTGTTGCGGCATTGACACATTTATGTCAGAGAAACCGTAATACAACATATCCTGTTTCCTGCCTGTCTATCTTTTGAAAGGCTGTGTGTGCTTCACCATTGTCAGAGCCAAAGAGACTCTTCAGAGGCTGTCCTGATGGCGTCCAACATTACCACCACCTCCTCCCAGCCCTCCTCCATGCCCATCTCCGCCTCAGCTCAGGCCGGCATCGCCATCCTGAGCCTGGCATTTTTGCTGGGCTTCCCTGGGAACCTGTTTGTGGTGTGGTCAGTGCTCTGCCGGGTGAAGAAGCGCTCGGTGACCTGTTTGTTGGTGCTGAATCTGGCTGCAGCGGACGCTTTCGTGCTGCTCAGTGCCCCTTTCTTCCTACGCTACCTGGCTGGAGGCCGGGGCTGGGAGTTTGGCTCGGCGGCTTGCAAGCTGATTCATTACCTGTCAAATGTGAACATGTACGTATCCATTTACCTCATCTGCCTGATGAGCATGGACCGCTGGCTGGCCGTCACGAGGCCTTTTGTGTCCCAGAGAATGAGAACCAAGCGTTGCCTGCTGCTTCTCCTGCTGGCGGTCTGGGTGTTGGCGTTCGTCCTGTCACTGCCCATGCCTTTCTACCGCAGGTAAGATGAAACATTTTCTTTGTACATTTGAATAAGGATGGCTGTCATTTGGATTTTAACAGTTCCCTTTAAAAAATAAAAGGGCCACTTCACCCCAAAATCTGAAATACATTTTTTTGTTGTTGTTGTCTTTTGGTTCAAGTTGCAGAGTTTTAAAGTTTTCGGTAGTAGAGATGCCTGCCGTCTGTCATCTCCAGTGTGAGCTGGTAAAACAAAATTTAGATTATACTTACAGATTTATGGGCACAAAGGTCTCACAAAATTGTTTGTCATTTCCAAGTCAAACCCAATGGAAAATTTTTCAGCTCTCAGGTGGAAAGAGACATGAGACATGTTTCCTCTCGTGGAAAAGCTTGTCTTATGCATCTGTTCCTGGGTAATTTGTGCGGAACAGTATGTAACTAACGTCATGTAACTGCATGTCCACAAATGAGTACAGGAGTCCAAGTAGAAGATGGAGTCATAGATGGTATATTAATTAGTTAATTACTCAATAGGTTAAAATCCTATAATCTATGATTGAAACAAGTTATTTCTCCATGCCCCCTCCTCCTCAGACTCAATGAAGCTCAGGCAGGCTGCAGGAACACTGCAGGAGCACAAGACAAGCGCAACACTATAGCTGGACAATAAGAAGTGATGATGAGTCCTGAGTTGATCAGATGTTTACAGCTGTCAGTTGTCTGTCAGTTAAGCCAGTTATCATGAAAACAAAAGCCCACTGCTCTGAAAATACAGACACCGGACTGCCTGTCTTACTACCTGCCAGTCTCCATTAACATATTCCTCAGTTTAACCCTAAATAACATCTGCTCCTTCTAAAAGATTATTAATGATTTTTCGCAACACATAAACATACACTCATTCAGGGAACATTCAGTATTAATTTTAACTCTTATAAACCTTAATCAGGCAAACAGTAACACAAGTTACAGACTGGAATAGAAAATTAAAAAGGAGAATACTGCAGCTGCAGAGTTGTTGTCAGGGAAGTGAGTATTTTATTTACCATTTTATTTACCAAAACAATATATTATAGTATATATAGTAGGATTTCTTCTGTAAATGATGAAATTTGGTAAGGTTATTTAAAAGTTCTGTCAATAATGAACTTTCATGTATAATTTGGAACTGGGTGACTTTCAGCTCTGTCCTTAATTGTCACTATTAGGTTTAGAAAAATGCTATGCTATGCTAAGTTATGATTAACAGATAAATTAAAACATAAATTGCATTTTGTTACAGACCTGAATCAACACAGTCTTTACCTTTGTTTCAGGTCAGTGCATTTGGACCCACTTTAACCTCCTATTTGTATATTTTTTTTGCTCTTCCTCTCCGACAGTAATCTGAGGCTGAGACCAAATAGTACTCTGACGTTCTGTATCCCGTACCACTGGAAAAGCGTGGGTCACAAGGTCTTCCAGTACCTCTTTGAGACCATCATGGGCTGCCTGGTACCTTTCACCCTCATCAACACCTGTTACTCTTCCGTCATCTGCCGCCTGCAGAGCGCCAAGTTCCAGCGCAGAGGACAAGGCAGCCGCCTTATCCTGCTCATCATCTGTGCCTTTGCGATTTTCTGGCTGCCCTATCACATCGTCAACATCATAGAGGTGAGTTTTGATCTAGCTTATTGACAAGACAGAATGGGCTGACTCCCACCCCGTGGGAATCCTAGTGGTATGACACAACTCTGATAGAATTTGTGCTGTGGAAATATATATTATGCTGAAAAATGTCTAAAGAATCATATTAGTACAGATTATTTCACCAGCCCCAGTATTTTTGACCAGACTTCTTTTTATGGGACCTTTATCTGCTGTTTCACTTCCTCTAACCTCCCTCTCCCTCCTCCAGGTGATTGGTCTGTTGCAGGGCAGTGATGCAGTGATCGTTGCTGCCAAAACAGCTCGTCCAAATGTCACGGCCTTTGCTTACTTCAGCAGCGCTGTCAACCCCATCCTCTATGTGTTCGCCGGCAGCTCCCACATCCGCCAGGCTGGCCTCAGCTTCATGGGCAAGCTCTTCGAGGCCACCAACTCGGAGAGCAGCAGGACCACATCCACCTACCGTAGCGGCCGCAGTGGTTCCTCGCCAGATGAGAGCTCTGTCCTGCACACGCTGTCGGTCAAACTGGGGAGACCTTTCAAAGGGAAGAACAAGGACGGCAGCAGCGGTGTGGCGGGACAAGAGGTTGATGGGCCTGAACTCAAGACTTTGGCCAGTGTTGACCAGTTAGAGTAGCACTTAAGCTTTGATCCAAAACCAAACAATTTCCTTGGACTACTTTTCTTAGTGAATTATTTTGACACATTTGAGCTTTTACTTCCTTGACTATTTATTGCATCAGATATTAGACTGAAACTGTTGCCTAGCCAGTCATAAAATTTCAACACAATGAATGCATGTGTAAGAAATGCTTGCAGCATATCTCTGAAGATGACGATGTTGGTCTGTTGGTTGGTGGGTCGGTCCACCCCTGTGGTCCAGAGTGAGATCTGGACATATCCCATTATCTATTGGATTTGTTGGCATGGAATTTGAAACTCATGCTCCCCACCGGGTCAAAGTTTTCACTCATACAATGGAATATCTGAAGATCTATTTGATGGATCGGCACAAAATTTTGTACAGACATTCATGCTGCTCAGATGATGATCAGCGTAATCCTGCAAGTGGAGCCGCCGCTGCTGCTGCTGCTAGTAGCACTGCTAACGTTAGCCACACTGTGTGTCAGGCTGGCAGCTAACGTTAGCTCTGGGTCCTTAACCCACAGCACTGTGACCCTCTTCGGTCTGAAGAGGTGAAGCATTTAGTGAGTTGTTGTCATGTTTTGTACATTAATGTGTAAGGTTTGTGTTGCACAGCGCAAAGTAGCGTGCATTTCAGTGGCATTTAAAGAACAATTTGGTGATTGTAAACTGTGACTAACGGCTTCAAATGGCTCTTAATACACAGTATTTTTTTTTGGACAGTGTTTAACATTATAAATTAATAAATTCTGCTAAATTTTAACTGCTTTTTTTGAGTGTTTTCTTAGTGTTAGACTAGTTGACTAGTCTAAATTTTGCATTTAATCGACAGGGAAATTAGTCGGCAGGAACATCCGTAGTGCACACGCTCAAGCAAGCACGCCTGTGGTGTTGGTGTGCAGCAGTGAAATGGGTCCCCGCTGAAACACTTTCCCGCCGCGCACGTTCTGGACGTTATTTGGGCTATTCACCGGTATGGCTGTATATGAAAAATTAATCTCATAACGAAAATAACGGTTTTTGGTACGAACTGGTATACCGCACAGGCCTATTATGACCCTAAAAAAATGTTTTTGACTTTGACTTTGCATGGCAATGATTTATACATAATAATATGCATATATCATCTAAGCTATAAATTATCACATCTATTTTAAATGTGTGTAAATTTTAAATGGCTGTGTTGATTTCATTTAATCGTTCTGTTTGTGGTCATTTGTAGAAAGCAGAAGACAAAATTTGTTAACTTAATAAAGCTTTTTAAAATATTGAATTTCTACTGGCATGTGTATTTCATAACTGGTCCAGGTAAGTACGCAAAGTGCTGTCCATTTTACAAATGTTTGAAATTCCACTGTTAGCCAGGAGAACAGCTTCTTTCTTCAGGCTCCACTATAGAAAAGATAGTTTTGTTTTTAGGATTTATTATTTATTCACCCATTTACTGTATCTAATTTTTGTATATAGTGTTGGTAGCATAAAGGGGGATACAACTCGTGTTTAGTTATACAACCCTGTGTTGTATGATGGTAAATTAAACTTGTAACCTTATGTATTCAATGTTCAACACACGCAGAACATTGCAAAAGAAATATTTCACACTACACTCTATTTCACCCACTATTTCATAGCAGCTGACCGAAAAGGCCAAATTGCATCATTTCATGTGGTTTCTTCTTTGACCTCAAACTGAGTTAATATCACTGATCCAAAGACAAAAAGGAAACAATTTGACAGGAAACATGATTCATACGTAAAGGGACATCAAGTGATCTTAGCATGAGAACATCCTGGGAACACAAGTACATTACAGGATGATGACAAAATGCCACTCAGACCTCAGCTTCCCTATCTACACTATCAGTGCTCATCAAGCGACTGGTGTTGGGTATAAGGTTTGGCTATAAACATGTGTATAGTACATTGGACATTGCTTATGCAACTGTCAATGTTTTCTGTACTTGTCCCTCACAAATATACCAATAAACTAAAATAAACTTGCATTTACCAGTATTGAGTCAACCCAGGCACCACTAGTGGCTACGTTTTAGTATCATCCCGCTTCCTCCTGTTTTCCCAGCGAAAGGCTAGTGAAAACCAAACAAAAAAACACTTTCTTCACCATAACTTTATGAGGCATTTTATGGGGCCATTTGAAGCTTGGGACTCAAGGCAATTGCCGACCTTTGTGCCCCCCTGGACACAGAACTGAATTTTCCAATTTCTTGCGAGCGTCATGTCAAATTTTGGACTAGAACTGGGCTGAAAAGTCCTCCATGATGAACAGATAAAGTATACTTTGTTTTTCTAACATCAGAACAGTGTTAGATCTGCGATTAAACCATAGAGGAATCAGATGTCACAAAAAAGAGTAGAAATTTCTTTCCTAATCTTTTCCTCTCATCGCTTAACTGATAACCTTATGTGACCTACGAGCTCAGTCACACCATTCAATGATGTTCAAATAATACCTTCACGTTCACTCACATAAATAACCAAACAGGATAACTAAAAGTCAGAAACCTTACTTTGACAGATAATGTGTGTAGACTTGGAGTGAAAAACCGGCAAAAAGAAACAAACCCATTAACCTCAAGGCCAAGTAGGATGATCTTTAATAGACACAAAGAAAAATGATCGAAAAGATACAAGACAGGAAGTCTTTGAAGAATTGCAGTTGTTCATTGTATTATCTTTTCATTTTCCTATGCCAAAGAAACACACACACATACATTCAGTTGTAAGTTCCTGTGACAACAGGAAGCTATTTTTGAGTGTCATGCATTAAATAACAACTAAATAGGACAAAACTGTTGTGCAAAGCAAAGGTCTCAGTATTGTGGCTTGTGTGACCTCATTTAGCATCATTTTGGACTGAAGTGGTTAACAGAAGTCATTGAGAGTCAAATGGTAAAACATATTTCACATTCTTGGAATTTCTTGATCAGAGCTTGAGCTTTGAGGGTGGTATACAACCATGTTTTTTTGTTTGTTTGTTTGTTTTTTTTAAACTTATTTAACCAAAAGTCTCCCTTTGTACTGTATTGGAGTTCTGATGGTTCAAATCTAAGGGACAAACTTTTACACCAGAGATCATATTTCTGAGAAACATGACATCCGTTTTAGGGTGGCACAAACATGCTGCCTTGGTCCACTAATATTACCACTACACAGGCTGCCACTGGGTGAGACTATTACACACTTTATATGTTTCCACAGTTATGCAGATGACACATAACTGTACATCTCTGCTGAACTAGTCTTGCTGTTATACTAGATTCAGATCTAAGGTTCCAGTCCCACATTAACATGGTGACGAAAACATCCTTTTTCCACCTTAGAAATATCACTAAAGTACGACCATTTATAAAGCAAAAAGAGATGGAAAAACTGATTCATACCTTTATTGCAAGTCATCTCAATTACTGTAAAAAAAAAACACTGAGTGACTTCAACTGACCCAGAACTCAAGAGAAGAGAGAACATTTGTATGATGGGAAGCCATTGCAGTACAAACAAAGCAAAATTCATACAAAGGGGCTAGGACCAACTTATGTCCCCCAAAACAGCCAAAAGAAAACCAGGGATGCTGCATTTCTCAGTTCCTCCCTGAAGCTCTTGAACATACTATCTACAGAATTCAGAGAAGCCAGCTTGCTAAATATTTTTAAAGGAAAGCTAATAACGTATCTCTTCACTAATAACGTATCTCTTCAGCATTTAACCAGCTGTGATTTTCCTGCCTGAGACCCTACTTTGCATTTTGCTTTGCACTTACACACTGTTTTATTTTGTGCATTCTGTATACTCTATCTTTAATTTAAATTTTATTATCATTATTTCAATAGGTATTATTTTTTATCTTATGTTAAGCATTCTATGCATTCTATTTTTAGCCTTATTTTTTAAATCTTACTTTTACTAGTATTATAAAGTGGATTTTATCCATGCGAAGATGCATTTTATGTATTGTATTCTCATCTTATCTTATTTTTGCCATCGGATTTTACATTATTATTCCATATATTACTGTATTTATGTTCATTCTATGTCTTGGTGCACTTCAGGCTGCATTTCTTGTATGAAAGACACAAATAAACACAAATGTTGTATAAATTTAAAGTTTCAAGCCTTGGCAGGCATAATCGTGATAACACTATAATGAGTTCACCATGGATAATTCTCAAAATATTAAGGTCACTCAGATGCACAAAAGATGCTTATGTAACTGTCATCACAGACGAGTAAACTGACCTCGATGTGTTTAGTCAGTGGAGTTTCCCTTTAAGAGCTGACTGACAGAGAGTGGAGGAATTATTTTTAATGTACAGGAAATTAGGACATGAAAAGGTGATTATCTGCATGAAACAAAGTTCCCTGGTTGAATGTCAGCAAACCTAACCATGGTTTTTCCGTGAACCTAACCAAGTAACCATAACCATAGAGACAGTTGCAGTTTTAAACCAGCAATGTCGCACTGACAATTAAGATGTCATCACTTCATCATTTTATCCTATCAGATACTTGTGTGAAACTTAGTTATAATTGACCCTTCCTAAGTCCCACCCCTTTTTGGAACCTTGGTCATCTTTCTCCTTACCCTTCCTACTTAGATATGCTTTGTGCGAGGCTCGTCTTTGCTGAAAAGAAAAGCAAATTTTGGCAAAACTTTACCTCATCTACATTAATCATTAGTTTTGCTACAGAACAAAACACTAACTAGCTAGCTAATCATCACTAGTTATAACTAGTTATATCTGATAGCTAATGTTAGCAAAATGCAGTCTAACTAGCAAGCTAATCTACATCAATCGTTGGCTACCTAATTAGCTAGCATTTAGCCAACATTAGCTAAATTTTTGGTTCTTGGTTGTGAATTCTGGCCAAAAACATGTTTTGTGAGGTCACAGTGACCTTGACCTATGACCACCAAATTATATTAAGTTCATCCTTGAGTCCAACTCTACATCTTTCTTTCATCTTCTTTTGTTGTCATACCATGTTTCAACAGAACAGACAAACCAAACACTGGCTCTAGATATGGCCTTTTGTGCTTTGCGCGAACTACTGTAGGTTCTCCTACATTCTTGGAAAGGGAGGGGGTGAGATGAGGTGTTTGCAGTTTGCAACCTCACCACTAGATTCCACTAAATCCTACACACTAGTCCTTTAACTTAAATACTTCAGCGCACATCAACCAGGTCAGGATGTGGCAAGGAACAAGCTGCCAGATCTGTGTATGGGTGTGGCATAGCCCCCAGGTTTTCCCAGCACCCCTCCATGGGGTCATAGCGATGCACCCACTTTGTATCCCTAGCTGTGTTGACTGAAGACCCTCCCACCACATACAACCGCCCATCAAGCACAGTTGCCCCTGGTGACAGATGAGGTCGAGGCAAAGCAGGAATGGAGGACCAGGAGTCGTGTGTGGGGTCGTACAGCTCACAGAGGAGTTGGTCTCCAAAACCGATCCAGAGTGGCTGCAGCCCCCCAGCTACCACTAACCCCCTGCCTAAGGGTAACATGATATGGCCCGCACGTCCTGTTCCCACAGTCATGGACGCTCTGGTGGAGCAGCCACGGGAAGGATGGTAGTGCCACATAGAGGAGAGGCAGCGCTGGTGGGAGTCACAGCCCCCAGATATGTAGATCTGCCCATCCAGAACAGCTGCAGCGTGGCAGCAGACAGCTGTGTCCAGAGGGTGAGCCTGCCTGCAGGGGAGGAGATTAAAGATTACTAGCGGAAGAAGGGTACGTACTAATCTGATGCTCATTATGGTTTAGTACACAGAACCATCTGAGACATTGTCTTTGGAAAGCATTTGGAAAAGGGCAGCCACTTTCAAAAAAATACTTAACAAGTGACTTAATCATCTGTCTATAAAGGTCTATCAACTTCAACCAATCAGATCAACGAACCATATGACTCTCGCTGAAGTTAGCTGGGAGAAAAGCAGAAGAGGTGGTTCGGGCATCCCTTAAGGATGCCACCTTGTTGCCTCCCTAGGGAGGTGTTCCAGGCACGTGCAGGTGGAAGGAGGACACGGGGCAGACCGAGGACAAAGTGGAGGGATTATATCTCCACCCTGGCCACACATTTTGTGGTGTGACAAACTAAGAACACACATTTATTGTTGCTTTACATGAACTTTAAAGTGCTAAAATACAGCTCAGACATGCCTGTGTCCTCAGGTTTTGCTAGTATTTTCTGTGCAGCCTGTCATGTGTCACTCTGTACCTCCAGGTGTTCTCCTCAGGAGTGTAGTACTCCACAGCATCCAGGTATTGGCTGTCGTCATGGTTGCCACCCAGAGCGAAGATCTTACCATCCAGACATACGGCAGAAAAGTAGTCCCTTTTACACAGCATGTCAGGTAGTCGTTCCCATTTACACTGAGACAGGTCAAACCTACAGAGAGAAGCCGAGACTGACTAAGAGCAGGCAAGAGGACTCTGAATAGAAAATAAAACTTGAACTAACAAAAATGTACTTTCCTTGCCTTTTTTCCAAATGTTTTACCGTAACTATCAATAGTGAGGAACCTTCATTAAACCAACAGTGACTATAACTCTACGGCTCCCTAAAACGCAGTGGAGGAAAGAATACTGAAAATGTGTACTCAAGTACTAAACTATTACTCAATCAGATGTAAAAGTGCTGGTGTTTGAAAAATACTTGAGTAAAAGTACAAAGTACTCGTTACGAAAACTACTCAGAGTATTTGTTACTTTTTATCCATTGATGTGTAACATGTTATCAATAGCAGACATTCAATCAAAGAGGGTCCAAATCTTCAGTCTAAATTTTTTCAACTTCCTCTCTGTTCTTTTTTTTTTCTGTTTTGTTTTGTGATTTTATTTTCATTTTAAGTTTTACTTGAAAATACTTGAAAACATACTCATAAAAGCACAAGTACTCAACAAACTACTTAATTACAGTAAGTTAAGTATGTGTAATTAGTTACTTATGATAGAGACAGAGAGAATGACATATAACAAGTGGGCCGCAGGTGGGAGCCAAAATCAGCCTCTGACTGATAACCTTGGTTCACGGGGTGGACACCACCAACTGAGCTACAGCGCCCCTACAGACCAGATTTATATTATTATTATCATTATTATTAATTTTTGTTTGTTTTTTTCTTAAAAAAATAACATTAAAAATGTATTAGAATTTTTATCCCCTTCTTAATTGCATCCCAATTTAAAAATGTCATCCCTTAATCCTCCATCTTACTTCTGTTTTGCTTCCCTACCCTCATGTTGTAGTTGCATAAGTGTATGCATGCACACACACACACGCAAAAACATACACAACCCCTAACACCCCTTGCAGCTGTATCTGCTAGCCAGTACCCCCCAACCCCCCGCCTGTTTTCTTTTGCTATTGCTGTTGTCATCACAGTGTTTTTAGTGTGTTGTTTTGTAATAATTACTAGTCTTTTGGTTGTTCTTGTGTTTATTGCTGGGCTCTATTGTGTCTCTCTTACTTAAAGTCTGCACCAAGACCATTATGCAACCTGCAAAGAAAAAAAATGTGTTGAAACTGGACTGTCCTTTCAAAATATCAAGCAGGATGTTACATAATCATGCTGTGAGATGTCACGGATATGAGGGGAGCACATCTTTAAAATAAGAATGATGTTACAAGGAACATCACTGATCACATATAGAGTCATGATACTGACTCATAGTTAGCCAGAAAAACACCTGGGCAGGTGCTGGAATCAACGGTGACACACTGAGACTGTCCTGAAGGGGTTTTAGTTTTTGGACCACGTTACAGTTTTTTGAACTGTGACATCTAAGTTTGACCCTTTTATGTAAAAACTGAACTGTCTATATCAAAGGAAAAGTATAGGCTTACCAATCGGGAACAACAAATACTAGATTTGAGGATGTTGCATAACATGTGTACATATGCAGTACAGTCTCCAATCCTGCAACTACGGGTGAGTCAACCTCGCCCCACCCCGTCCCCCACGACAGGAAAAGAAGAAAAGAAGAATAGAACACGCTTACGAGACACGAACAGGAACATCCTCAGTCATCTTTACAGGCCTGAAACTTGCAGGGTCAGGCTCTGAAGCTGCAGGCATATACGATAGAATGGCAGTGTTATAATCTCTTCACAGCATGATAGTATCTATAAAGTTTTCCCTGTTATTGAGCAGATGTTGTTATTTACCCTGTCTAAAGTCTACTAAGCCCCTTTAATGTGTTATTCTGTGAGGAGTAAAGCTGACACGTGAGCCACAAACACAAAAATTCACTACTTTTTCACACATTAATAGTGTTTTCCTTTGTTTTCTGATAGTGAACTGAAAAACTTTGAGTCTTTTTGACTGCTGGCAGGGAAATGTTAACTTGGCCCTTTGATAAATTTTAATGACATGTTTTTGGTTACACTTTATTTGATGGAGTGTGCATAAGACTGACATGACACCGTCATAACCATGACTTGAACACCTCTCATGAACAAATAGTGTTTATGAATGTTGATTAGTGTTGTCATTAAGTTTCATTCAGTCAACTGTGTATTTTTAATGCAAAGAATTGCTTGAGATTCCTTTGTAATAAAACGTGACATGAACCAAGACAGAAATGTCTTTTTATGACAGCGTGACATTGTCTAAGACAAAAAAGTTTTTGTCATGACAAACAGACATTAACCAAAAAAACATGTCCTTGTTATGACAACTTGACTTTAACCAAGACAAAAATGTCTTTTTATGACAGCTTAATATTACTCCAGACAACAAGGTCTTTGTTATGACAACTTAACATTAACCAAGACAACATAATCTGTCAATGCCTTTTTTATAACAACGAAACATGAACCAAGACTATGTAACCTGTCAGAATCTTTATTATGACAACTTGACATGAACCAAGTCATCAAGTGTTATTAAACTGACAAATGCTTTAATAGGGTCATGAATAATTCCCTTGACCTCAATTAAAGTGGTATGTTAAATTTTATAAAGCCAGGTTTGCAACCCAGACAAAAAACAAAAATTTTTGTACATAAAACGAGGAATACTTTAAAGTTTTTGGGATTAAATTTGAAGGTATTGAACATTGGCAATTTGTATCGTGAATCCCACACTGCACACACTCATGCTACCTTAAGGTGGACTTGAGGATATCTAGCGATCCGTAGTACTTCCGTCCTCCCAGGACATAAAGTTTGTTGTAGAGGAGACAGACACAGTGTCTGAAACGGGCCGGTTCAGGGAGCTTGGCAAAGGGCCTCCATTCTATGCTCCTAATCAGACCAGGTCCACGGTGGAACTTCTGAGCACACCACAAGGTCTGACTGGGAACCCTCTTCATGAAGTCATCATCAACTGTGTCCCCGCAGACCAGGACCAGGGCCTAAACAAAGGTAAACAGAAGTACCAAATGTGTTTCTACAGAAAATTGTACTGGAAACACTGGAAGAAGTAGAGAGCATTTAAAATATTTCTCTGGCTTTCCTTTGTTTAGGCATTACCAGTTACCAAATCTCCACATCTAGAGAAATAGATGTGGAGATGACATATGTGACATGTGTGTTAAAGTGTTAAAGTGGAAGGTAACTGGAAGGTGTGTACCTGGTTTGGGGTGCGAGGTCGGCATTCAGACCCCCTGTAATCCCCCGCCAGGAGGCTTCGGAGTACCTCCAGCGATTCTCTGGCTCCAGAGCTCCTGCAGAGGAGGCTGCAGTTCAGGGCCTCCTTCAGCTCAGAGTAGCTGAGGAGTGGGAAACGGACACGGTGGAGCAGGCCTGGCAGAAATGGTAGTCTCTCTTTAGGGCTGTCCTCCACCCAGCTCACTACTGCCCTGAACACCACTATCTAAGTATGAGGAAAAGAAAACCATGTAACTTTACAGGTTTAAAAATTGGTATATGTCAGGATAAGACATGATATCAAAAAGTAGGCATCAAGGATCCATCCTGACTGAATAAAAAACTAAATCCTGTTGTCAAAATGAACTACAGGGATTCCAAAGGCCCAGATAAAAAATCTTTTAAATTAACTGATTCTTATAAAGTTTGTTGTATAAATTACCAATAAAGCCTGTTCTTTTGAAATAGCTTATTTCTTCTTATTTATTTTATGAAATAAAAGAAAATCCTCTAATTTCAGATGCTGGAACAGCAGCTGCTGTCAGTCATTGAGTCTTTCTTTTTTTACCACTAGATGGCGCAAAGTAGAATATTTTCAACTCCTATGCAAACTGGCAGGGAAGCTGTACCTTGGAGATCTGCTATGAACACCTGCTTTCTGTAACCACAAAAAAAATCATTCACTAAACGTGAAACAATACAGTAAAGAAGTCAGTGGAGGTCAACAGTACAAATGTGAGTAGCTCAAACTTAATTTAAGTGCATTTTATGTTATTTTATGTGTCTCAAACTGTGGTGGAAGAAGTATTCAGACCCCATATATGTTAAAGTAGCAATACAACGTTTAAAATACTGTTGCTAAAATAAAAATATAAAAATCTCACCAGAATAACATATTCTGATTCAGGTAGCATCTCAGGTTCATAAGTTAAATATTTTGTTATCCCAAGATAACAAAGTGCATTTACTTCTGATTACAGGTTGATAATTTTGTTATGCCGACATTACAAACTTGTGTTCCTGTGACACTGAGCTAAATTAACCTGTTATCACTAGAAAAAGCTTTGTCATTTTGAGATAAAGATAGGATGAGGGATAATTGCCAGTAACATTGTTGATGGTTTTCTCCTTTACCTCTTTGAACCTTTAACGATTATTTAAATTAAAGCATCTGAGTAGTTTGCAGAGTGATATCTTTGTAGAAAATGTGGAAATGTTAACTTAAGGACAGTTTAAACATTGGTAAATGTCCCCAGCTGCTTTTTTGTTAAGGGTCACAACAAAGCAAAAAGGTCAGAAATTATTTTAATCTTTGGAGTAACAAGTACAGTAATACAGCTGTCAAATAAATGTACTACACTATAAAGTACAATATTTGCCTGTGGAGTAGAAATGTAACATAGCATAAAATGGACATACTCAGGTAAAGTACCTCGAAATTGTACTTAAATTAAGCACTTGATCATATTTATTTCACACTGATTCACACTGAGAGGTTAATCTGCCAAACTACAGGTATAAAAACAGATATCAATAAAAGAAATATTACCTCACTGTCTACACATAATGAATCCTTCTCGATCAACTTGCCCAGGAGGGAGCAGGGGACATCCTTGAACTTCTCCCCTTCAGAGATGCACTGAAAGTGGGCTAAGATGTAGTCCTCTGCAGCCTGTCCCAGCTGGACCAGACCATAGGTCTCAGCCAGGACCAGCACATCCAGACAGGTGCTTTCATCCATCCTGTCCCACAGGAAGTCCATGCACAGCGAGAGCGCCCCCTGCAGCTGGAACTGAAACAGTGCATCTGTGAGTTCCCAAATGTGGCTCCAGCCCAGTCTGAGCTGACCCGTGTAGATGAAGCCCAGGATGGATTCAATGACCCGGGGCGGCACACCTCGCAGGCACACAACATCCTCAGTGGACTCCCGTAACCCTCCGCAGAGCAGCGCCCGAAAATAGTCCCCACCTGCTGCTAGTACCACCCGATGGGCTGAGAGAAAAATGAAGGATAAAGTCACAGACAGATACACTGTACAGATAAATTTGTTTTAACTTAAAGAGTTAAATGTCCAGGCTGCCATAACATTTTATGTTTACCGAATCTGAAAAGACAAGAAAGAAAGAAAGAAGAAAGAAAAGTAAATCTTGACTTGACTTAAAGCATTTTTATAAATTATTTGGATTAAAGCCAAAATATGAGGAGTGTGATATTATGAGATCAGGACAATTGAGGCGTACAAATTGTTTACCTGTGGCGCCCTGTGCTGGTCAAGTGTATGGTCAGTATATGGTTAGCAGGAAACACACTGTTACCTTGAATAAATTAGGGATTTATCTGCGTTTCACTTTTTGGGATAATGAACAGTAAGTACATAACTCAACAAAAACATATGTCTAGTATTTTTAGACATTTCTATGAGGAAATGATACATATTGCAGTTTTAAGTGTACTGAAACCAATACTAACCATCATCATTTTTTTTTAAATTAGTGACCATGACTCATCTTTAAAGTGCATTACACAGCACGTTTTCACCAAATATGAAACTATTAAAAACTATAGAAAAGAGGGTCTCAGGAAAGTTTCAACTCTCAAACAATGCAGAGAACAAACAGGTGGCTTTTTTTTTTTTTTTTTTTATCAAAACCACTCCTGAAACATCTAAATGTGTATGTAGATGTCTAATGAGTCTTTCTGAAGGGCTGGACCCAAACTGTGACTCCACCCAATGACAGCCCTAGACTGAGTCTCTTTCTTTTAAGACATACTATTAAATAATTCCAAGTTTTTGCATCACATGCAACATCACATACTTGGTCAGCATGTGTCAAGGAGAAGTAATAGTACGCAAGCAAAACAGTCACTGAGTAACTGTGACTCAATATTTATGACAGGAAAAACCTTCACTCTGTTGTTGCTATCACTGACACTATACTTTCTCATAACCAACAGCTGATAGCAACAAGTTCATGAACTATTCTGACAGGGAAATATCCAAACACTGTGACTTAAGATAAAGGGTGTTATTGGACCAATATTAAAATTGAATGGGCCCTTGCACCCCTGGATTCTTATCAAACATGTGAAGGTTGGTGCAGATTCGACCATGCAGTATATTATTTTCAAGGTATTTCTGTTGGAGTTGGATCTGGTCAACCAGATAGGAGGAGCATATCTCAGTATAAAACATGGTCTTGTTCCTGTTGCCAGGTGGCGCTTTGACTACAACCAAATATTGTCATGTAGATGTCTTCAAACCGGGTCTCCTATATAAAATGTAAAGTTTGGGGCGGATTTGACCATTTACACTAGCGTTACAGTAACTTGCTGTTTCTTGAAGGTGTCTGACTTCCTGTTGGTTTTAGAGTATGGATCGTGCATTTAGGTGAAACCTATTTTCCCAGAATATACTGTATATCAATGCTGTTATTGTTCCGGTGGGAACAGTCACCAGGACTTCTTCTGTTGTCTCTTACCTGGGTATCTCTCTCCACTCTCTGCTTGTATCATGATGTCACAACCTACACCTCTCTCCCACATGTCCTTGATGACCAACAAGCTCTTCTCTCTCTCTGTGGCTGCAGAAGTTGCAACCACTGACGTGCATCTTTGCCTCAGCCTCTCCATCTTTAGACACCTGCATGCATCCAGCACCTGCTCCATCAACCCCTCTTTACTAAAGTCCATATCTATGTCTCCATAGTATGCAAAGTCCAGAACAACCCTTAGCCCAACTGGGGTCAAATGATGGGCTTTCTCCTCTAATCCAGTTGGTTTTGAGGCAAACAATGCATCTGGGGTTTGACTGGCAGCTGCCAGAACAAGTCTGTGAGCTTGGAAGGAGTCGCCTTGGAGGGGAAAAGTACAGTCTAGGAGTAGGCCTTCCTCCCGAAGGCTATTTAGCCGAGAGAAGAGGGTGTCTAAGTGTGAGGGAAGGATATAAGAGAAGAGACCTGGGTCCTTGGGGGCAGATGACATGGGACAGTGAAGAAGAGGGTGATAAGATTTGCTGTCTGGCAAGTGCTTTAATTCTGTATCTCTACCACATTTTTGGTTTTGGAGGTGAGGTCTTGGTGTTCCTTTTCGGCCCAGATCATCCATATCCGTTTTTGCCTTTTCTCCACCTCTTCTTATTCCACCTTCTTTTTCTCCATAGCCGGTTGCAGTGTGTGTCACCTGGCCCACATGCTTGTCACGATGCAGACGGCGAGACATTTCCTGTGAGGGTGTGTTGTACAAAGAAAGAAAGGACAAAAAGGGAGAGGCAAAATAAGGAAAGAGCAGCAGTGACAATAGGGAGGAACACTGTGGACACTGTATTCCTAGAAATCACTTTGACATGAGGACATCAGACACGCATTGATCGCCCTTGTGACCCCTGAGGTGTCTTTTACATTTTGTAAAACTTAAAAAATGATCTATTAACAGTGTCATTCTGACAGCTCATAAGTTCACAGAGGATTACAAGCATATCTCACTCTAGATGCTGCAAGAACATAACAATGTACAAACATCACTCTGTTGAGCAATCCTGATTGTCTGCAGGGTCTTATACTCCACACAGGTCAGTATATAAAGAGTACTATCCAATGCTGAAGGCAAAAATTTGTTTGCTTGGAGACACAAGATACAACAGCACCACACAGTCTGTGCAACTATTGTAAATCTTCAGTTTTTAACCAATGGTTAATACCTCATTTTGGAGAAAGACTCTGCGTATAAACACCTACCTCAGTGAATCCTCCACCAGTGTGGGTGTAACAAGTGACTTTGACCAGGGCACAATGGCATTGTGAGCATGTCGGGTGCAGGGTTAATAATAGCTGGGTGCTGGCACTATGAATAATACACTGCAAGAAGTTTCCACCTTTAAAGAAGTCACTCTGTGTGGAGTCTAAAAAGCCATTTTTTTCTTAAACCAAAGGCAAAATTGGGCTGACTTAACTTATTTCAAAGCAAATTTGAAATTCGAGGTAGATTGTGTTATTACAGATAGATTTCTGTACCTAATCTCCACCCAATCAAATTTTATAGATAAAGAAACTTCACCTGCCAGGCCTTCCGATGGTTCTTTTGTTTATGGACATATTTTTCAGACTGGAGGGCATAACATCGATACAAACATAATTTTTTGCAGTGTGTGAGTGTCAATGGCACAACTACTGTTTCTGTTTCTAAATAGTACACTGGTCTGTTTGACTATATGCATTGTCAGGAAATAGTGCGTGTAATTAAACTAATAGTTTACCTACATGTTAAACTACTACAAATAATTTTGGTCATTCAAAGGACAGGTACAATTTGATATTTTCATTTATATTTTACCATTACCATTACTTAATCATTACATGTACTTTTGTGTAATGTGCAGAAGTATGTGCAAAATGGCAATAGAATCATTATGGATATTTTATTGCTGCACAACCCCATGTGGTATGAAGATGATAATGAATTACACTGATACCTTGATATACCTATTTATTTTTGTACTATATTTTGTTATATTCGTTGTTATATTTTTTTTGTGACACATGTACATCATCAGTTGGATCACCTTTCACAAAGTAGTTTGAACTCATTTTTAATTTATATTCAGTTCAATTTTATTTCATTTTTTAAAGTAGCATTAGTTTAAAAAAATACATTTGTCATATTTATAAGCATGAAAACACAGTTTTCACACATTTGAATGCTGGTAGACAAATTCTTATTGCATATGATCCTCTGTGTTATTAGCAGGTTCTTGAATAGATGTTGATTGACATTGTTTAATGTGTTTTTACTAGTGAAAGGGTCTTTTAGTCCAGGCTAAAGAGCTTACTAAGGCACACTGTAAAACATACAAAGATTTATTGAAATCAACTACTCTTTTCTCAGGAAGTTAACATAGATTTTTATTCATCTCAAGTTAATTCAACATAATTTTTTAGGCCCCTTTAGAACTTAACATGAGTTGTTCTGACTTGAAATCTTTTGACTTGAAATGATAAGTTGAATAAGTACTTGAATAAGTAAATTTTGGGTTTTGCGCCCAACTCAAAGTTTTAAGTTCTGAAAAAGTTGTTGAGATTATTTATTTATTTATTTAGAATAAACTCATTGAAGTGAAAGTGAAGAATGGCTAATAATTTAATATTTTCAGTTGCAACCATTTGATTTTCAAGCAAACAAATAATGACAAATCAGGTTCACAGCTCACTGTGAATAATTTAGGAAAATACTTTCCATGAGTTTCTAGAATTCAAAGATTCAAATTTAGCTAAAGATAAAGAAGTTAATTACCTCAACAAAACATAAGAGGTTGGCAAAGAAAAAAAAAGTTTCATTTAAAAATCTAGTGAAGACAGCTGAAAATATGAGTTTAGTCAACTTATATGTTTAAGGCAGCGGGTGAACTTATATTGTTAGGTTGCATAACCAGTTTAAGATGATTTACAGTGTATGAAACAGATCAGAGGAGAATAAGGGAAAGCCCCTCTTACACTATTTTTAGTCTGTGTGTGGTCAAAGCAGAGGAGGACCTGGAGTTTCTTCCTGTCCATTATTGACGTAGTAAACATTGTTAGGTCATGTACAGTCAACAGTTCTGAAAAACTTGAGTCATCCACCTAAAAACGTATCAAAAAAAATTAATCATCTCAGATGTTGCTGCATCTCTGAAAATGTAAAAATACACACTGTCATTTATGACTATTGTTGCATTTAGAAAAAAAAGAATGACAACAACATAATAAGTTCTTTTAAAATTTAAAAATGTTGAAAACATTTAGAAAAAGTTGCAATAGTACTAATTTTACTAGTCAAAGACAAATCAATGACAGTGTGGATTGTAGTTTGAGTTTATAGTATATAACTTTGACTTTTTAAAATCTGCTAAGCTTACTGACCACTGACTTGTTCTTCTGTTTATTCCAAACTGTGGTTGTTGCTGCCAGCAACATAAAACACAAAGATGTATTTCTACCAGAAATTATTATGGAAAACTCCTGGGTATATGTTGGGAAAAATATATTTTAAACAGACATTTTAAGTGTATTGAAAAGGTAATGTAGAGACGAGCCTGTGAAATAATGTAAAGGTGTGTTTCGAGACTTTTTTTCATAAACTGAGTCATATGCTTTATTTCAAATTGCTGAATTTCTGGAATGAATCATAGTTGCATCAGAAGAAAGATTAATCTTTTATGAACTTATCTTTGATATCTACATTTTTTAGTGTACTCAGTGATAAGGTGTGTGTGTGTGTGTGTGTGTGTGTGTGTGTGTGTGTGTGTGTGTGTGTGTGTGTGTGTGTGTGTTAGGAGGAGGGTGGAAGCTGAGGAAGATGGGAGGGGATGTCACCTACCTCAGTGAAGGTATAAATATGAAGAGTCGCAGGGTGAAATTAATAAGGAACATATTTCATCTATTGGCAGCAGCTTATTCATCTGGAATAGAAGAACCTGTGTGAGTACTTAAGAACTGCTTTTACATTTTCTATTAAATATTATCAAATGTGTTCATGTGTCAGAATCATTGAATTGTTTAATCACATTTAAAATTAATATTAAATTTGGTAACATTTTAGGTTGTATGATTTTTTTCAGTGTTCATACTGCTATCTAACTCACCAATGGACTTAACTTCTCAATGAAACAACCAAATGCCAACTTCTATCATTACTTTGTTGGAGGTTATTACAGTATTATGACCAATATACTGAGTTAGATACATTTGCAAAACAATTTATAACATTGCAATTTTGTCTCACTGGATGTAAGCAATATATTTACAGGAAAATGTCACATCAGAAAACCCTACAAACAATTTTAGGAAATTCTTTTATTTGTCTAGCATGTAAGAAAAAATGTTGGCGCAGTCATTATTTCTTGTAGGTGCATTGTAGAAAAGATGACTCCCACACACTGCTCCTGCAGACAAGGCTTATACTGAAACAGCAATTAGTCAAATTAGAGTTCCCTTTAACTGTATCATCAATATCAGTGAAATGAAACGGCTAAAATTGACCCAAGAGAGAATATTTAAAGGGTGTGTTTGTTGTTGTTTTCACATAGAGAAAGTTTTGAAAAGGTAAAGTAGCCAGACAGCATATTACAGGATGTAGTGTACTAAACACAATTTGGATGTATTTATCACTAAATCTACCAAAGTCATAGTTTAGTACTTGAGAAGTACTACTGTATATGTGAAAAGAAGAAGTTGTAGAGAGCCTCTGGTGACTCCACATGGAGCTGTGAAAAATCTGGTAAAGTCTTGAGTCTGTGTCAAATAGGCCTGGAGACTACAGGTTTGAAAATGAAAAAAGTTTGGGGAGCTTACTGGGGACCTGCTCCTTGTCTCCTTGGCTATATTAGTCCAGAACCTGTGACCATTAGTGGCCGAGTTGCATTGTGGGTAATGTAGGCTCAAGGATTTTGCATGACAGAAGAACATGGGGAATAAAAAAGACTCTGCTGCATTGATCTTTTTAAAAAGCGCTTTTTTTTTTTAACCTATGGCTTAAGCCCAACAATGTCAAGAGTGTTTTGCTAAATCATTGGAGTACTCTTTTAATAATGGTTCAAATACCTGAAGTATGTGTAGTATGAAATGAACTGCTGTCTTTCCATTGCTTATATGCAGAGACACTTGTCAATGGGGAGTATAGCCGTACTGTGAAGCAGATGTGTCCTATTAACAAGGAAATGCAGCTACAGACCAAAACCTTTATCATTTTTCTCAGGAGGAGCCGGTAAAGACAGTCATCGGGTGGACACAGACATCACTCCAAATGATATAACATATAGCTGAATGTATAAATAATAACTGTTTCCAAACCTATCTAGTTAAGGTGTACTGTTTGCACACATGTCAATTAAAAACAAAAAGAACAGCTGTCTGTTTTATTCCCTTGAGAAGTCTGGTAACTGAACCCCGGTGTTTTTCATTCATTCATTCATTCATTCATTCATTCATTCATTCATTCATTCATTGTCCGTAATGGCTCATCCTTGATGAGTCTGAGCCTATCCCAGCTGACGTTTGGTGAGAGGCGGGGTTCACTCTGGACAAGTCACCAGTTCATCACAGGGCTGACACATAGAGACAGACAACCACTCACTCTCACACCTATGGACAATTTAGAGACACCATTTAACCTATTATGCTGCATGTCTTTGGACTGTGGGTCCCTGGGGAGAACCCACGCAGACACAAGGAGAACATGCAAACTCTGCACAGAAAGGCCCCAGCCACAAACTCCCCAGTCCGCCAGGGGATTCAAACTCAGGACCTTCTTGCTGTGAGGCAGCAGTGCTAACCAACGCGCCACCGTGCTGCAATGAAATGAAAAGATGTAGTCATCATTTTTGTGTTTCATAGCTAAATAAGATAACCATAGAAAATCAAAGTTAATCTGTACATCTGGTAAAATAAAGGGACAATGTTGCTGTGGGTATAAAGGCATTATAATTGCATTTCTGATGTGATGATAAAGGCTTCAAGAGTCTGGATTTTTTTTTGTTTAGATACCTTAAAAGTGCTTTAGTAATCCTGCTTGCCCAGTCTTCCTCAGTGTTGAAATGAGAGGCGTGCACAATAAAGTGCTGCGACACAGGAAATGATGCAAGTTTTGTTGCACGCAGGGGCGCACTACAGCAAGCATGAATCCAGTTTAAGAAGAACAGAATAAAAGAAGAACATAATAAAAAAGACAGATACTTTTCATTGCCAAGAAACCAACCGACACTTCTAACTTCTGAGTCCACAGACCAATAATCTGATTAGTTGCACACATGGTCACAGTTGGAGGGTCAATGTAATTAAATGAATACATTTTATTCCCTTCTCTCAGGACCGGCGACTATAATTTATAACTATAACTATAATAAAGCTCTCTTACAAATGTCAAAGGTGTTTCAAAACAAACATAATCAGCCCTGTTTTCTCTCACACTGTTGCACAGGAACTAATAAGACGTGCTGATGGGGCAATCCGCATCCAAGCGTGATGGGTTGGTCTCAGGTGTTCTCCCTCATGTCCGCTTCTCAGCCAATGAGGAGGGATCTCCCAAGTACTCTCCACACCGTTTTGACGCCAGCAATAACCAACAAGATGGTAACCTCCAAATTCCTCCAACCATCGTCGTCTCGGATGTGGATTCAAGGTTTGTGTTGGTAACTTCAGGCGTCCATTTTCAAATCAGATTTTTAAAAAGTTTTTCCTAAAGTTTGGGCCCACTTTGTCAAAACCGGTAAATCTTTTGACAACAATTTGGTCAAATTTGATGACACATCAAGAGAAAAGTTTTTTCTGTTGTGTCACTCTGGTAGATTTTTCAGCATACAGCAACATCTAGTGGCCATTAAAGGAGCTGCACCTTCAACACTTGCTGTTTAAGATAACACATTTGTTTGCACCTCCTGTGGAACAGTGCATCGGAGTGCCAGGGCTCGAGGATGGAGCTGAGGAGATCTTCCTTCTACAGCACGTTAGACCTGGTGCCACAGCTGGAACATTATGTCAGCACACAGCCGTGCCAAAAGACGAGGAGCCGGCCTTCTCTGGAGGCTCTCCGCAGAGCATCTGAAGTAAGTTTTTAAGTTTTTAATTTCACACTACATTATACTTCTACCCAACTAAATTTCAGGGGAAAATATTGTACTTTTTCTTCACTGCAATTATAAAGATCCTGTAGGTACTAGTTACATGTGAAGATTTAAAAAACATACAATGAGTTTGTAAAAACAATGCAGTCAAACCACAAAACAGTAAAAAGAAGAAGAAGAAGCAGAAAAAAAAATCAGCTCCTAACGCAGCCACCTACAATATTAAAGTGTCTTACGTTTTACTGCATCAGTAATAATGATGTTTATAATGTGCCATGATTATTGTTATAAAGAATTATGAATATGAGAATTTCATTACTTCACTTAAAGCACCCAGTGACCACTTGGAGTAGCTTATAATCACAAAGTAATGCATTATAACAGTGGTTATGAAGTATGATGATACTTGTTCATAACATGCTTTATAATGTGTTATGATTATTGTTATAAAGCATTACAAATATAAGAATTTTATTGCTCCACTTAAAGCACCTAGTGACCACTTAGAGTAACTTAGAATGACATTACAATGCATCATAACAGTGGTTATAAAGTATGACGATACCTTAACTACCTTAACCTATTAAGTCATTATAACATGCTTTATATGATTACAATCACTTATTCACCTCTAACCATATGAAGCTGATAAATGACAAAGAATCTGCTGAATCTCCATTGACTTCATTGTCAAATTAAAGTTATCGCTACATGATTATACAGCACAGTTTGTCTGTCTGTCCCTCTTTGTGTAACGTGTATTTTTCTCAGGAGGTGGAGGGGGGAAACATCACCACAGACTCAGCAGTTCTGCCCGTGACAGACGGCGAGCATGAAGAGTCACAAACTCCACAAGAGAAAGCTCCTGTCAGATTTGGCTGGTTTACCGGAGTCATGGTGAGCCGAGCTTGTGTTTGTTTGAGCGCACTGTATATAAATGTTTCATACACTGCTTATCTCTAAAAAGTTTTAAAACTTGATGCACGAAACATTCATGCATCACACTAAAAAAAACATTGTTTTTATTGGACTTTGTCACAGGTTCGTTGCATGCTGAATATTTGGGGCGTCATCCTGTTTCTGCGCCTGTCATTGATCACGTCTCAGGCAGGCATTTGTGAGTTATCACATTTATCCCTTTCATTCCTCTTCACCCTGTTGGCAGAGCTTTATCTCAATCTTAGGTGCAGGGTAAATCCTAAAGTTAAGGACAATCATACAGTCATAAATATTCATAAAGACTCCTTCATGTTCATGACAGATGTCATAAGGTGGTTATGAGGTTGTCATGTCAGTATTATGCACACTGGTAATTTATTGATACATATTGTGATTGTATTCAACCAAACTTTGTGCCCTGTGCTGATTAGAAACTAATTATATGGATTTCCCTTGTTGTCTCACCTCAGTGCTGACCTGGCTTATCATCCTGATGTCTGTGGTTGTGACCTCAGTAACTGCCCTCTCCATCTCTGCCATTGCCACTAACGGGAGGGTAACCTCAGGTCAGTCCTTTCCTGTGTCTTAAACTCTCTTCAAAGTCCTTCACTTGGAGATACAGCACATGTACTGAATTTATCTAGTGCATGAAAATGTTTTTATGTCTTACACTGTAATGCACTTATAATTTATATGTTATAAATGTTCTAAACTTACCTTTAAGAATGGACACTTGTATTTCAAGTCAGTCAGACTGAAGAAGAGGGAAATAAATATGCAAATGTATAAAATATTTTTTCTGTTATTGTTTAGTGATATTTTGTGCCCAATGTCAGTATTCTATGATAACAACCATGTCTCTGTGCCACTTTTTTTGTGATTGATCATCATTTTCAGGTGGGGCGTATTTCATGATCTCCCGCTCTTTGGGTCCTGAAATCGGCGGACCGATCGGGGTGGTCTTTTCCTTCGCCAACGCGCTGGCCTGTGCCCTCAACACTGTCGGCTTTGCAGAGGTGGTCCGTGATCTGCTGCAGGTATTTATTACGCTTCAGTGCTCTAAAAATGGATGGTCTCTTTCACATATCCCATGACATGATTCTTGATAAGGAGCTCTTGGTTCTATCATAACATATATTGTTAAGCAAAAAATCCTGACTTTAATATTCACCCAGAATTTAAACTATACACATACATTTTATGCTTGTTTTTTTAGTGTATGATGGGAATAATTGTTCTATTAATATAGGAGTTTGGGATCGTCATGGTGGATGAAGTTAATGATGTCCGTATTGTGGGTGTGATCACGGTGACTATACTCCTGCTCATTTCATTGGCTGGAATGGAGTGGGAGTCCAAGGTGAGCACATCTTCACACTGTTGGATTATGGCCCATTTATCCCTTTATCTCTCACTTAGTTTTCAACATGTTTTCCTTTTTTTCCTTCTCTTTCATTTGTTTCCGTCCTTCAGACCCAGATTCTGTTCTTCATCATTCTCTTGATCTCATTTTCCAACTACTTGGTGGGAACGGTCATCCCTCCCAGTCCAGACAAACAAGCCTATGGCATCTTTGGATACCGCAGTGAGTTCAGGCTTCTCAGAACAGATTAATGTCTTAGTTCAAGTGTCAAATCAAATAAAGGTTTTGACTAACCCAAAACACCAAAGTCACACAATAACACAAACTAACTAACCAATCAAAACAGGTAAAATCACTGCCATTGTCAAAAGACTCTGATGTCTTTGAATTGAGCAAAATATGATATATTGCAAAGCCAACATTTTAACAAATTTCAGAAATATTCCACTGGTTTTGTCATTTTCTGTATATATTAAATACTATTTAAGGACGCTTGCATGTTTTTCGCTCCCTGTTATCAGGTGACATCTTACTATCGAACCTGAAACCAGACTGGAGAGGACCTGAGGGCAACTTTTTCCAGATGTTTGCCATTTTCTTCCCCTCTGCCATTGGCATCCTTTCTGGAGCCAACATCTCTGGAGACCTCAAAGTATGAAGAGAGATATTTCTTACATCACAGTCACCAAAACGGACTGCTTAAATCTTGACTTGTGCATTATTTCTTTGTGCAGGACCCTGCTACTGCTATCCCCAAAGGCACCCTCATGGCTATTTTCTGGACCACGTTCAGTTATCTAGTTATTACTGTAACTGTTGGTAAGCTACCCATTTAAAAATTTGGATTTTGTGTTGATTTGCATGGTTTAATTATGAACCGGTAGGGATTATTTGAGATGCTAGGTTTGGGAGAAGAGAAGGTGAAAAGAATATTTATTTTCTACATGGCAAGCTTATCTTGAATTTCAGATTCTTCAGAAAGTGTTTCTAAAACAATTCATGCTTGCATTTGCATTCGCGTTATCCAATGATAATATATATTATAACACTACCTGCAGTCTGAGGTATCGCATTACATCATAACTATCATATCTACATCTTCATTCCTCTTCAGGGTCATGTGTGCTGCGGGACGCCTCTGGTAATATGACTGACATTCTGACTGGAAACATCACCGACGGCTGTGTGGGTTTGGGATGCAACCTGGGCTGGAACTTCACAGACTGCATCCAGTCACAGTCTTGTAAATATGGCCTGGCCAACAGTTCAAAGGTAGCAATCATTTCAGAAGGCTTTCTGTGTAAAAATATGACATCTTTTTAGGTTAGTAAAATGAGACAGTTTTTCTTAAATGTTGGCGGTTATGATCTGTGTTCATAAACCAATATTCATACCTGTTATGTGACGATAACGCACTCTTTATGATGACTGTCCCGACCAGGTACTGGGCCAAGTTTCAGGTTTCTACTACCTCATCACTGCTGGTGTCTTTGCAGCCAGCTTGTCATCTGCCCTTGGTTTCCTGGTCTCTGCTCCTAAAGTCTTTCAGGTAAGAACTGACAGTTTTTCCCTGGTGATAAGCTGCCTGTTGCATCTATCTAAATTCTTCTATTTGATGACAATAATGAGATGACAACATTAGAGAAACACAGAAAATTACCAAATAAAAGCAGCATATATATGAAGCATTTAAGTAAAGTCTAATAGGATGCAGCTTATCTTTTCTGTCTCATCTGCCAGTGTCTTTGCAGAGACAATATATACCCATACATTGGATTCTTTGCAAAGGGTTATGGGAAAAATGATGAGCCGCTCCGGGCCTATATACTCTGCTACATCATTGCTGTGGCCTTCATTCTCATTGGTAGGTGAAATCTAATACTGTCAGCATTTTATCATTAGAATTATTAATTCACATATTTGTTATATAATTTCCTCTTCACAAAAGGTGTTTTAGTTCTTGTTATAATGATTAAATATTCAAGTAAAGAGAAAACAGTTTTCATAAGTTTGTGATTACCTGTGTCTGGTTTTGTAAGGCATTGATTTCTCTCTTCTGTGTCATTACAGCTAAACTGAACACCATCGCAACCTTGATCTCCAATTTCTTCCTATGTTCCTACAGCCTCATCAACTTCAGCTGCTTTCACGCTTCAATCACCAACTCCCCTGGTGAGTTACCTGATCACACGCTACACTTAACCACACTAAACCACACGACACACAAGTGCCCTAAACTAAATGACAGAATTCATTATTTGTCATTGCCCTTGAGGCTGGAGACCATCATTTCACTACTACAGTAAATGGACAGCTCTGTTTGGAGCGGTGATCTCTGTGGTGCTGATGTTCCTGTTTACCTGGAAGGACGCTCTCACCACCTTCTGCGTCATCTTCTTCCTGTTTGGATATGTCAACTATAACAAGCCGAGTAAGTCCAGAACAAATGATTCTGTGCATGTGTTCTGTTAAAACTAACACGGCCTGGATTAAAGTAAAGTTTGTTTGACGTCCACAGAGGTAAACTGGGGTTCGTCAGTCCAGGCAGGAACGTACAACATGGCTCTGTCGTACTCCGTCTCTCTGTCTGGTGTCGAGGACCATGTCAAGAATTTTAGGTGAGTGACTAAAAATATGATGCAAATTGTAAATTGTCCAGATAAGGATCTAAAACAGACATAATCACTGACAGACATACTTATCTTTTGAGGCCTATATTCTACAGATAATCAATAATATAAAATTGTGAAATAGTAATTGCCTTTTGATTTACTCTTGAATGTGTATTATTGATTAATGCACCATTGGCGCATGTTTTTGCATGGTCACTGGTCAAAATGCTTGCAATGCTCATATTTTTCTAATTTGCTCAGCTTCCATTGTCAACAGGATATTGCTAGTAAAGGGCAGTTGGTAGGACAAAACGGGAATCAGATGTTTTGTTTTTAAATGTTGGTAATTTGTTGTTTATTCAAATATTTAATTGGTTTCCTGCTTTCAAAACATATGTGAGTAACTATTGTTAAGGGTTTTTTTCCGGTTTTATGCAAAACATAAAAGAAAGTAGCTAATTTATTTAATTTATAAAACAAAATTTGCACACAAACTATTTTAAAAATCAGGAGAATGTTGGATTTATGCCTTAAATAGGCAACGTATCTCAGCAGATATGGAGTGTAAATTGGAAACTAAAGATTACATTTTGAAAAAAATCATCAAATTTTGTTATTTTAGAAAATAGGAATTATTAGTTCTCAAAATATATATATATGTGCTTGCCCATTGAGAGGTTAGTAAACTTTTACTAGATCTGATCTCACATGGCCGATCAAGACTTATGCAGTGATGCATGTTAATGTCAAGTGTGAACGGAGCCAATGTCACCTTCATTAACACTGAATACAGCACTGGTGCATATATACATATATATATATATATATATATATATATATATATATATATATATATATATATATATATATATATAGTATTTGTGTTATCTATTTTTTTTAAACTAGAATTTGATCTCTAGATCTAGTAGAATAGTGTTGATGCTGTTGATTTCTACAATGACCTCTGACCCTCATCTGTGTTCTGACATGTTCTTTCAGACCGCAATGTCTCGTCCTGACTGGGCCACCAAACCAGCGACCGGCCCTGGTGGACTTTGTCGGCTGCTTCACCAAACACATCAGCCTCATGATCTGTGGAGACATAATCACAGTCAGTCATTCAGTCTCAGCGGTTTTGTTTGCAAAAGAAACTCGCCAATCCTCAACATCCTTACTGTAGCTTTTCTTCAAGTTAGGTAAAAATATGACCGGATGTCTGATTTTCCTAGGAGCAGGACAGGCAGACTCGGCCTCAGGATGCCACAGGTTGGTTGGTGAAGTGGATGAACAAGAGGAAGGTGCGCTCCTTTTATACTCCTTTCACTGCTGACAGCCTCAGAGTTGGAGCTCGACACCTGCTTCAGGTAAGACATATCTTACTTCACAATGCCCACAGAGGACTCTATATTTTGGACAAATAATTTTTTCCCCATTTGTATCTCTTGTCATTTGTTTCTCAGGACACATCATCTATTGGGTGCTGGACATCCTACAATTACTCATATAGTGTTTCCACTTAAATTGTGTTTTCAAATTGTGTTTTATCAACTTAAAACTTATTTGACATTTTTCAAGGCTTCCGGTCTTGGCAAGCTGAAGCCCAACACTCTGGTACTCGGCTTCAAGGCAAACTGGAGGGAAAGTTCTCCTGAAAGCATCGAAGATTATATCAACACCATATAGTAAGTGTTGTTAAAGGTTACAACATTCACTGCCACTAGATGGTACACTACAACATAAGCATTTCAGACCAAACCAACTGAGCACGTCATCTCAACAAACTCTGACACACTGGCAAATAGAGTCATTTTAATAGGGTCAGGGATGATTTAGTTGTTTTTTTTTTCCTTATTTGTTAACACTAAGTACATATATGATGTTATCTTAATAAATAGTCTGTGATATGCTTCAATTCAATTTTTATGAGAATAAGTCATTATTTTGAGATAATAACATGCTATTTTCTGATACCGACGCATTATTTTGAGGTAATAAGTCATTGTTTTGAGACAGTAACACATTATTATTTATTATTAAGAGACATACACATATTTACAGTTGTTACACCTGGCTAAAACAATAATGCATGCAACATTAGCCTTGCAAACTGATCTTCATTAAGGTTATAATGTTCAGATTTTATTGAAACTGATTTAGAGAGGTGCTGATTGACTGTTGTTTTAGACTGCATTAGTTCTATGTACCTAATAAAGTGGTGAGTGAGTGTATAATGCAGCCTTAATGAAATAATCTGTTGACAATGTGGCAAAAAGAAAAGAAAAACACTAACATGCAGTTTGGACTGTAGATATAGGTGTAATAAGTATAAACGTTATTAATTTTGTATCACCATTTCCACCTTAAAACTCCCATATGAACTTCCTCACTTGTTTTTCTTTTCTCTAGTGATACCTTTGACTCCAACTACTGCTTGTGTATCCTGAGGATGATGGACGGACTGGATATCTCTGACCAGTTTGATTTTGAAGGTTAGACATTGAGATGTCATAATCTGTTGTGTGCTCACCTACAACATGACATATTTCTCTGTTAATCAACTAAAAAAAAAAAAAAATGAATGACGTAACATCTGTGCTCCAGTGAACCAGGGCTTTGAGCCTGATGAATCTGCTGAAAATGATGACCAGCAGTCTCCTGAGAGGGAATCAGGTGAGCATTTATAAACGTAGATGGAGATCTTTTCAACGTTAAAGGCTGATCTTTCAAGGTGAAAGGTGGTTGATTGTCTCACTCCCTCCCAATTAATTGTGATGTATTATTATGAATATAGCTACCCAGCAGTAAATAAATAGTTAAAATTAGTCTTTACCTGCAGCAAAGGCACGGACTCTTCAATATTAATGCATTACTAATTATTCTATGATCCAAAATATACTATACACTATACTGAGTACTTATAGTTTTAATACTTCTATACTATTATTTAAGTACTGTAAGATTTAAAATGAATGACTTTTATTTTAACATTGCTATTTTTTACTTAAGTAAATGATCTGAATACTTCTTCCACCACTGTATATTACATAATGTTTATCCTGCTAATTGGAGTTATTGCCCCTCACCTGCCCTCTTGCTGTTACAGCTGACGACATCTCTGATAAAGGCGACAGTGATCAGATCAAAACCGTGTTTCAGAACGACCAGGGGAAGAAGACCATTGATGTCTACTGGATAGCAGATGATGGAGGTGAGCCCAGAGAGCGGTTCGATCTGACAAAACAAGCAAGATATTCTATGTTGTATGTTGACTTGTTCTTAATATGTGTAAAATATTAAAATACCTCTAAGGGAACGTGGATGGGATGATTATTATGTAGTTATCATAATCAGTAATCATGAGGGACACTGTGGACTGAACACAGAGGCAGAAAAATACACATTTAGATTTTTTTGCTGCAGTATTTCTCTTCTTTTTCTTTCTAATGAAGGACTGACTCTGCTGGTGCCTTACCTGCTCACCAGAAGAAAACGCTGGCACCGCAGTAAGGTCAGGGTCTTCATCGTGGGAGACGAACAAAACATGGAGGAAGGCCGAAACGAGTAGGTTTTCTGTTTTACCTTATAAGTGAATGATAGTGTCATATGATATAGTATTATCATTTGCTATTAGATGTAACTAGCTAGTTAGTTACCTAATGCAACATTGCTAACACTGCTATCAAAAGTTTTGTTTTGATGTTTTTATCAAACATGTTGTTACATTAGTTAATTTAAGATGTGTCTTGCTCAATTTTTATCAGAGTACAGAACAAAAAGAGTTTGGACTTAGGAAGCTTCAATTAAACATCGAAGAAATTTAAAGAAATTGCTAAGAAAGCATAGCTACAAGTACTAATAAAATCTATTTTCCCTATTGAAATTTTGAAATCTCTTTATCTCATGTTTAAAGCAGTGGAAATGTTTTAATACATAAGTCGTCCAGTCAGACATTTATTTTGCACTTGCAATGATCTGCATTTATACAACCAGATGGTTTTATATTAAATTCCATGCACTGATTCATGATTGGATCGTGTGCTGGTAGATGTATTAATGAAATATTTTTTAAAATACATAAATAATTCTTACTCCAGTTCATGAACACTTATTTGTTGCAGTACTGTACGTAACTGTGTGCAGGACAGTTCATGGAAACTGATGTGCTTATCTTTAATTGTCGTTTCTTGTAGGATGATTGCTCTTCTGAAGAGGTTTCGTTTGGATTTCAATGATGTTATAGTCATGACGGACAGTGAGAGGCGTCCACAAGCCAAAAAGTACGCGTGTCCATCATCAGTGACCAACAGTCACTCACTTACTTAGTGAAGTTGCCATTTTTTTAAATATTTAAAATTAAAACTAGACTAGGTTTCTGTAATTTCTTCTGGTTTCAGTGGATTTTATGTGTCTCATGGTGACTCCTGTTCTCTTGTTCTTGCTGCGCCTCAGCCTGAGCAAGTTTGTGGACAGTGTCGCCCCTTTCAGGCTATATGATGAACAGCAGGAAGGTGTCTCAGTTCAGGAGCTGAGACAAAGCACCCCGTGGAAAATATCAGACAAAGAGTTTGAGGCCTTCAAACTTAAGGTGTGTATTTTGTGTGTGTATGTGTACCATTACACATCATTATACATCATTCATGTCCAACATGTGAAACAACATGCTGCTCCTGATGCCCTTCACTGAGAATAAACTGTGTATGACATGTACTTTCTTATATTTCCTCCCCTCACAGTCTGAGAGAAAAGTGAGACTGAATGAAATCATCCGGAGGAATTCACAACACGCTGCTCTTGTGCTTGTGTGAGTTCACAGTTTACCTTATCAGTTTTAAAAGTATTATTTGAACATCTTCCCTTCTTCTGAAATCCACTCTCATTTACTCACCACGCCACTACATAAACATTTAATAAATGTTTTATAGAACACTATGATGCACTTTTAGCTTCAGTCCATCTCAGATGAGCTCAGGCTCAGAGAAGTACGTGAATGTTGTTGACGTATGGCTTTTGCTTCGGTAGAGTCTTAACTTGCTTTTGTAGATGCAGCGACAAACAGCGACAAAGTCTTCCTGAGCCCATGTAGTATCCTTTGTACAATTACGTGGGTTTTTAATGCAGTACTGCGTGAGAGGTCAAAGGTCACAGGCATTCAGTGTTGGTTTTTGGGCTTGCTCCTTAGATTTCTCTGAATTTTCAGGGTCAAATTTAGAATTGAATGCATATTTACAAAAAAAAATACATTTCAACAGCGTAAACATTAATTATCGTGTCGTGCAAATCATTGCATTCCGTTTTTATTTATGTTTTATACGGGGTCCCAACTTTTTTCGAATTGTGGTTTGTAGTTTTTAAAAGGAATTTAATAAATAACAGTATGTGGAGATCAATGTCTTTTAGATACCAGCCTCTATAAAATTGCCCAAAACAGTGAAATGGCACCACATGGTCTGAAGTATGCTGATAAAGGAACAAAATATGTGAACACCTGAGCATTACACCCATATGTGATTGTTAGACAGCTCATTTCAAAACCAGGTCAGTCAAGTTCTTCCACAATAAACACTGAAAACAATTTCTTCATGTACCTGGCTTTGTGCAAGGGGACAGGAAAAAGCTTTCCATTCATTGAAACTAATGGGTTAAACCTCGTACACCTTGTTTTTTAAGATCCAGTGTCAAAGTTGTGAGTGGTCTATTTCAAGTTCTGTCTTAGGCTTTGCAATATAGGTATAATATTGGTGAAACGTGTTAACAAGTGTCTCTGTCAGCATTAGGAGATGGAAATAATTGCACGTCACAGGAATATAAAATTAGACCCTGGCTTTTTGAATACAATGGCAGTGTGATTCAGAGAAAAGGCAGAGATGGTAGATAGTAGATCATTTTGATTCGGTGCAAACCACAATATGAACTTATTTGACTAATTTAAATTCCACAGCCCTTTGTTGCTGTCTGTTTTGTTCATGTAAATGTGGTGTTTTTTCCAGGAGCCTTCCTGTTCCACACAGCGACTGCCCCAGTGCTCTGTACATGGCCTGGCTGGACACTCTGACCTGTGGCCTCCACTGCCCCGCGGTGCTGATACGAGGAAACCAGCAGAATGTCCTCACTTTCTACTGCCAGTGAATCTTGACTTAGAGGGATGGGTATTTTGTGACAGTATATTAAAGGTGCTATATACAACATTTACCCAAGAGGCCACTGTGTAGGACTGGCATGCGTGCACATGCGTCTGTCTCTAAGAAACAGAGAAGAATAAATAACAACAAAACCACAATGTGAGTGACATTCTCACTCACATTGTTCTCTGCTCAGGAAGGCATTACTTCATCTTATCTTTACATTGCAAATAGTTGTTTGGCATCTTAAGAGTCTGAAAGCTGTATTTAACGCCTTTAAAACCCAGGGAACTAAAGGAAAATGCTACATAAATGTAAAATGTGAAATGTTGGGTGTGCAGTTGGTGCCAGATGAAGGTTACAAATTGAAGTTTGCAGCATTTATTACAAAATAACTGGGAGAAATGCGACATTGACATGTAACATAGTTAATGAATAAGTTTGCCAAGTATTTAAATGTGATATTACATTGATAATTGTTCTTGCTGGTAGCAGAGCCTATGGTACTAATGAATGCATGCCTGAGTACCTATTCTTGGGGAATATTATTTGTGAATTTCAGAAATTTTCAACTTTGGATGTCACTGATGACTTTTGGATTAAACTTGTACTGTATAGCCAATATGACTTATTCATTGCTTCAAAAATGCTATTTTTCATTTTTAACAAATAAATGGACTTCAACTTGAGTTACACTGCGTTGCACAAACAAAAGCTAAGCTAAGCTTAATATAAGATTAGTTATAGTGAGAGTTTAGAAAATTGGGTTTAAAATGAGTAAATGCAGATTTAAAATTAAACACAGCTCCTTTGCACAATTAAAAATTAGTTAAATCTATCTGGAGATGCTTCCTTACTCAAATTAAAATAAATGGATATATAAAAAATAAACCTAGGAAGTATTAGAGAGGGGAGAAAACTATTAGCTGCTAGCCAGCTAAAGTTACCAAAACATCTGCCAGGAGGCTACAAAGTTAACCAAACATTATGCTGATTGCCAGCTACCTAAAAAGTGGCGTGGTACCCCTATAGCTCAGTTGGTAGGGCGCACGCACCATGTGTTGAGGCTGTCGGTCCTCTGCAGCGGCTGCTGGTTTGATTCCCGCCTGTAGCCTAGTTGCTACGTGTCACCCCCTCTCTCTCTACCCCTTTTCCTATCATATCGTCAGCTGTCCTCACAATAAAGGCTAAAAGCCCCCAAAAAATAATCTTAAAAAAAAAAGTGGTCATTAATTTGAAAGGTGTGCATAAGAGAAGTCATTACACTCTCATAACCATGTCATAACACCTGTCATGAACATGAAGGACCCCCTTATGAAAGTTTATTACTGTTGTCATAAGGTTATCATTCAGTTAATTATGTCACTACTTGTTGTTAAGTAGACTAACTGCTGTCTGCTTTTATCTGTAGTTTATGTTAGCTCAGTTAGCTCAGTTAGCCATGAATGACATGACTCCTTCATGTTCATGACAGCTGTCATGACATAGTTATGACAGTATAATGACAGCCTTATGCTCACCCTTTAAAGTAAACTGTTACCAGACAAGATTACTTTGTTTGCTAGCAAGTTAAAAAGTTAAAGGTTACATTGTTTACTGGCTAGCTGAAAAGTTAGTTTAGTTAGTAGCCTACTCATGATGGCTCAGCAATAGGGCTGGGTACTGGAGCTCAATATCTTTAAGGTATCAGTTGAAATAGCTCAGTACCAAGTAGTATTGGAACTTGTCCAGAGAAATCATACCTGTATTCAATACTTTTGATACTCAGATCTAGAAAAAAATACTTCCATATTAAATATTTATATGATTTTGCTCACAGCCAATCACCGCAAGTCGGCTGAATTTTTAACTGGAGTAAAAGAAAGAAGGGACGCATCATGAAACTCATTTAGGTAGACTTTGTCTCCTCACATTCTTTGATTAGCCTGATTATTTTAAACGATGCAGCCATTTTAAAAGTTCAACCAGGAAGTTTAAAGTTTTGGTGAAATAGAATTAAATTTAATCAAGATTTCGAGTAAAAAAAATAGTTTCAAAGAGCGGTGATTTAATTGGGTTTAAAAATGAATCCTTGTTGGTGCAACACAGCCTTAATGTTTTGCTTTTACAGTACATTGTTTTATAGTTGCATGACCATTTCACTATAAAATGATAGGACTGTTCACATAGTCTGTGATGGCAGGACACTAATCCTAACTCATCCTGGCCAGATTCTTTCAAACTTTATTAATCTCCATTATTTGCACAGGCTGCCTTTTGAGTCACATATATTTTGTCTGCTTAATACTGTGATGTTTGTCTTCTTTGAAATTAAATTAAATTAAAACTATTCTAAAGGATGTGGATTTATTTGAGTCAAAGATAGACTGTTTCCTGGGAATGACAGTAAAGGTTGGAGGCCAAGATCTGAGATCTGAGGTCTTGAAATTTTCATATGAAAATTCTGACGTCAGCGTGCAAACCACAGTGTGAAAACAGGATTAATATTGTGCTGTGTATTCTTCACCAGCACAAAAGGGAGAGACGTTGAAGCGGAGTGAAGCTGAGGAGAGCAGGAAGCGGAACATGTAAGTTAAGACTCTATCATTAAAAAAACATTGAGTCAGATTTTAAAGTACCTAGAGATGACAGTTTTTGAAGAAACTGTGGGTATGAATGCTGAAAAGCTCACACTAAACTGCACTGCTGGCATTAAAACTTTAACAATATCAACAAAATAGTAATGATGTGGAATATTTAAAGGTTTGTTGAAAAACTGACGCTTAACTGAATTGATGGCTCGAAACGTTGAATAATACCCATAATGAATGAATGATGTTGAATATTTTCAAGTCTGTTGAAAAGGTGACTCTTAGGTTAATTTATGGCTTTAATCTGTATAAAGAAGTATTTGAAGGAACATGAATACTTAAAAAAAAAAACGGGACAGGGATGAATGATGCAAAATATAGTATAAGCTAGGAGCTAAACAGCATTGCTTCACAAATGACTGAGAGCTAAACTGGCTTTAAAGTTGAATAATACCAATATTGTTTGAAAGATGCAGAATATTTTGCGGTTTATTGAAAAAAAAAATGCTGTTGAATAATACCAGTAATGTAGGAGTGATGTGGAATATTTTAATGTCAATATACTGATGTAAATATTCCTTCACAAAATATTACCTCTGTGAAGCTTATTTTCTAAGACGACATTTTGGTTAACATTGAATGTAGCCCTCAAACACAGCTAGGCAGGAATTACTCATTAACATTTCATTAATTATCAACTTATTTCTGACTCATTCGGACTTCACTTGTTCCTTAGTTACTCTAACATTTTTGTGTGCTGTATTGTAAAGTGTTATACCTCATATAATTAGAATTAAAATGATGTATGGCACAGGTAATAAATATAACAAAAGGATTATAAATGAGCTAATTAATAATTGTATGTCCTTATTTTGCATTTAATAAGGACATTTATAAATGAATGTTAAAATCAAATTGAAAAATTAATGTTGTAAAACTGAACTCTGTTGTTGCATTAATCTGCCTTTCATATTCCGTTTAGTTTACAGTTGTAATGGCTTTAATTTAAAGATGTATTAACAAGGTTCCTCCTAAGAGGCTTTTTGAAGTTTAGCTGTATTATGATCTTATCCATGGCTACACTCACAATTCAGTCTCTGTGCAGACAGCTTTCTCATAGTTTTGCTCAACATGCAAACAATTAGAGTTAAAAAAAAATAAAAAATCCATGGCTGAACCAATCCAAAGTCCGTAGGTCGGCCCCTCATATAGGGGCGGTGACAGGGTGCTCTTACCAGCCAGGAGGAGAACATCATTTCCAGAAAGGCGTGTCCTTGAAAATATATAAGGGGTGTAGATTTGTTAGCAGCTGTACTCACACTCATCATCATTTCACCATCAGACGGCTTTTGCATCTGGGAATACAGTACGCAGCTGGCAAAAACAGCAATTTTATGTTGCAGAACATGGGAGTTCCTGGTTTTGCCCTGCCTTATTTGGTTACTTTGTTGCCTCATTACCTCAGATTCACCTGTCCTGATTTGTGGTTTAGTCATTTCCTGTTTTATTTTGAAAGAGTCTTCCTCTATGTGTCTTTGTTTGTGTCTTTGCTACCTTTCACTATCTGTTTTTTCCCGCCATTTTGATTTCTGATTATCTTTACCTGTCCGCAATCAATCCTTTGTGTTAGGTCATCTGGTAACCAGTGTTCCTGCTTTTCACCTTGTTTAAATCCTGCATTAGAGTTAAAACAACAATATATATGATTGTAGCAGAAAAAACAGGCTTCAGCACAGAAAATGTTGCTGTATTGTACAATTTTATCTGTATTTGACTCAACTAAGTAACATTCATGTTCTGGTTTGACTATGGTTTGCATATTACCATCCTATATTTATCTTATTTAAACTTTCCATATTGGAGGGAGTGTGGCAGGTGTTTTTTTTTTTACCTGGACAAACAGACAAACAATCAAGAATAATTGTGTTTGGTTCACTGCAAACTCAAATATCACTTTCATCAACAGAGCAAAAATGCAGTGGGGTCTGTTTCTGCTCATCCTGATGGGTAAGTGGATCATCTTTCCAGCTTTACAGCAGTCCTTTTGCTCACAGTTTAATCTGGTGTCACGAAAAACAGCTGCATTACTCAAACCACTGCACAGGTGTGGCTTGGTTTCGATCTATTTTGACTGAATAATGACATTATTGCTATCAGCACACAAACAGTATATTTCTTTTCTGTTTTTAGGAGAGTGTTCCTTCTGCGTTTGTCACCTCTATGAGTACACCTTTATTAAAAAGAACATGAAGTGGACTGAAGCCCAGACCTACTGCAGACAAAAACACACTGATCTGGCTACAGTGTATGACGTGACAGACATGAACAGACTCCATGACACTACAAAGACAAATGGTCAAGCCTGGATTGGGCTGCACACAATCCCAGGACAAACGAAAACATGGCACTGGTCTCTGCCAGGGGTGGAGTTCAATGAGACTGAATGGGAAGAAGGTGAGCCAAATGGTGAAACGACGAATGAGAACTGCGCAGTTCTGCGTGACCACAAATGGCACGATGTAAGGTGTGATGGACCTTATCGATTCATCTGCTACAACGGTGAGAATTTGTCTTAGTACATTATCTTTGTGTGAACATTGTTTAACGCTCCCCTCCAGTGAAAATCATGTTTTTAACCTTGTTAACATGTTCATGTGGTGTTTTTCATGAATTACTAGACATAATAGCAAAATAAACAGTAAACATCATGTCTGAGCATTTCTTGCTTTGAAACTACAGTCAGCAAGAAAAAAATAATAATTCAGTCATAAATCAAAGGGGCTATTTGCATATTCATGAATCCTTGAATACTAAATTATGTCAAGGTGTGGAGCTTTATATATGTTATTTTAACAAAGTATTTGAATTTATTTTGCAAAAAACAAAAGTATCAGACACAATTTATTACTTCTTGCATGTTATCTTGTTTAAAACATGGCTGGAGGTGGACTTTAAATACTGAATTAGGTAAAAACTTGAAATCTTGGTCAATGTGGTTAAAAAGTGTCATAATCCAAAAGTCACAGGTCCTCTAGTATTAAACTTCATTGCTTTTTAATTTTTCAATGACATTTATAATTATGGTGATAAAATTCATAATTTTCTTTTTCTTTTATTTTACAAGAAATGATGTGATTGTCCTTATTATAACACAAACTTTCATCAAGTAAATATCTAAAACTGCAGTGGAATCATGTTAATTTATTTCACATTATCATCACAACTGTTCTAAGTGAGAAAATAGGATTTTATGAGACTAAAAAATTTTCTCTGTTTATTCCACAGAAACAAAAGAATCCAATAAAATATTCCCTGTGATCAGAATCTATGTGACCTGGTCACAGGCTCAGAGGTACTGCAGAGAAAATCACACTGATCTGATCAGTGGAGTCAGTCAGTTAAACGACATGGGACCACAGACAGGCCAGTTCTGGATCGGCCTGTTCAGAGACACCTGGACGTGGTCAGACAGCAGCAGTTCCTCTTTCAGAAATTTCAACAAGTTTGAAGATGGAAACTACAAGACATGTGCTTCTGTGTTTCCAAGACCAGGAAACTGGAGTCCTGATAACTGTGATGAAGAAAAACCCTTCTTCTGCTATGATGGTGAGTTTTGCAAAAGTCTGTCTCAAGTGTTTTCCTGTAGGAGCAGCACTGGGATCAGGCAGAAGATCAGCTGAATTTACAGCATTTATATTTTTGGGTTCTCATTTATGCATTTTTGTTGAATTTGTTTTCATTCTGACATTATTTTTGAAATTTCATCTTGAATTTTAAACTTAGAATATTTAGATTTTATTCTGACTTTTCCATTTCAGTCTCTTAACATTTCGACTTTATTCTTGATATTTTGACTTTGTTCTAAACATTTTCACTTTATTTTAACATTCTGAATTTATCTCAACATTTTGATTTTTTCTAATATATTCTCCACATTTCAACTTTCTTCTTTTCTTTATTCTTTCAGCTTTATATCGACAGTTCTACTGTGTTCTTGACATTTTGACTTTTTTCTCAACATTTCAAATTTATTTTTGACATTTCAGCGTTTTTCTTAACGTTTTGAATTTAGTCTCAATATTAAATCTTTATTCTCAACATTTTGATTTATTCTTGAAATTTCAACTTTATCCTCAACATTTTGACTTTATAATTCTTTGTTCTTTTTTTAAATTGTTTATGTATTTTTATTTCAGGAGGTGTTTTTTGTTCATCTTTTCTGGTTAATCACAGAGACAGTTTTCCCAGTGTTCCCAGTTAATTGATGGAACATTATCTGTCATTTCTTCCATGACAGATAAAGTGATCCTGATCCAAGAAATGAAGACCTGGGACGAGGCCTTGGATTACTGCAGAGAGAACTACAATGACCTGGTCTCCATCACTAACCTTAAGGAGCAGAGGTGGGTCCAAGACAGAGCCAAGAACTCCTCAACTCCTTTCGTCTGGCTGGGACTGCGCTACACCTGCACTCTGGAGTTCTGGTTCTGGGTCAGTGACGAGACGGTCACCTATAAGAACTGGGTCTCAGGGGGAAGACATGATGACTGTAACATGTCTGGAGCCATGGAGACAGGAGGAAAGTACAAGTGGTACAAAAAGGATGACGCTGAGAAGTTTAATTTCATCTGTTCCAAGTTTTAAAAAGTTTTCCTGGTGTTTTTCTCTGAATCAATCTTACATTAGGTCTGTTCTCTGGATTCATACAGTTTGAGACAAAGCTCTACATGTGTTCACTGAAGTCAGTCACAGCGTACTGCAGGATTGCTTGTAATTAGGGGTCCAGGTGGCGTTTTTTGTTCTCAGTGGGCTTCACCAACCGTTCTAGAAGAAATTCCTTCTCAAACCCCCTTCACACAGTTTTCACAAAGATTTTAGTGTTCATGAATGTTCTCTCATGTGACAACAGAATCTACAAACTCAGATCTCACGTTTGTGCAAAATTGATGATCGACTTTTCTTCATTTTAGATCATCTGTAAATAAGTGATAAAAAATAGAACCATCAAAGTGAACCTTCTGGGAACTTAAAATATTTAAAATATGTCCTTTTTATGTCCTTTTGTACACTTTTTAAACACGTAATCAGTAGAAACAGAGGACCATTATTTAGATTTTCATTTGGGAATTCTTGATTTCTCTCAACTTTTCCAGGTGTGCACAGGCTCTGCAGTCTCATGCCCTTATATGGGTATTGGATAGACATTTCTCTATGCTAACTGGGAACTACTCAGAAGACAATGACGTTCATCATTACAAGAACACAGATACAAACTATTTTATGGTTTGAGAACACATTCATGAATCTGAGTTAGATTTTTCATCTGAGTTAGGTCCTTTCTTATGAACAAACAACAAAGAAACAGGAAAAAAAATCTGAAGATATTGGTGATTGAGGCCCATTATTCCTCCCCTTCTTCTTATTTTTAATTTCTTATTATTCTCTACTAAAAGAGTTTGTTTATGTTTGCTCAAAATCTTATTTTCAGTTCTGTTCAGCCAGTGATCCTGAAATTGAGTCAGCTCGAGATTTTGCTGATCTGAAATTATCAAATGAGTTTTCATCCGTTAATCTGTTTCAATTTTTAAAGCCAATCATTTTTTTCTTTTACCAAAATAATTTGATAAATTCAAAAATTTATCAAAATAACAAACTCAACAAGCTATCAAGAAGGTCATGATTTAGTGGGTACATGAAGTTTGGTCATGATTGACTTATTGCAATAAATCTATTTAGTATTTTATGACCCATTTGTGTAAACAAAGACTAAAAGTAGAAGCACAGATTCAATGTATTTATTCAAGTAAAAGTGAGAAAGTACAGGCCATGAAATGTATATTCAGAGTGTGAAAGTAAAAAGTTATCCTTGTGTTCTTCTTGTTATGTAAACTACTTAAGCAGAGTAACTAAGTATTTGTACATCGTTACTTCCCTCCTCTGCCTGTAATAAAGGGGTGATGTTGCAGCAGTCTAACAGGACGATAGATTAGAAAGTTAATTTCATTATTCTATAAATGTCACTGTCACAGCTACAAGAAAGAGCCAAACCTATCAACCCTCCCTCTGACCACAGGAACATTTTTAGTGATGAGCACAGTGTGCTCTCATGTTGATTTGGGCAAATATTAAACTATTGATATTTTATATATCAGATTGTTTGGTCACAACTATCTGTTGTACAATATTCCTTGACTTGTGTGTTTTATTTTTCTCTTGAAGTGTGGATCTTTTATTTATCAAGTTGTACTTTATATCATAAGTCATTTCAAACATCTTTTTTTCTCTGACTCATTTGTGTGGAATATTTTCTGTTGAATATTTTATTGTAGTTGTTGAACTCTTAGTTAAGACACATAAGTGATGTTTGATACTAACAAGTTTAATTTCAGTCTTAAAACCATCCTATTTACTGGTGACAGGCTTTTAATTCATTTACTCACTTTGTTTTTGGTGTGTATTGTTTCATCTTCCACTATATACAATATGTTTTCTAAGTTCACTGAATGGCATACTGGGAAATGTAGGAAGGAGGAGATAAATGAAATTACAGTTTGATATAGCCAGAATTCAGTTTGAGTAAAGTAGTGCAGAATTACTATGGATGTTTGCAATTAAATATTTCAATAATTTAGACAACATTTATTTTGTCTCCTTGTCACGTCAGATTCTGAGGTGCCAGATAACAGTGATCATTTTCATAATTTTCATATTTTGTGTGGGGTTTTCTATTTTTTAGGTTGAAGTTTGTATCCGATGTAACTCAAGAATAGTTCCACCAATGTATCCTAGTTTGTTCATGTATAACAATTTTACTTGCTGTGGAATATTTTGTGATGTTGTGGTTAAGATCTGGTGATGGTTATATCATTTACAACCATATTAATGTGATGATGACATCTTTGAAGTTTTGTTATTGAAAATAAATAAATGTTAAACCATGTGCTCCTGTCTTTCTTCACTGGTTTCAGTGACAGAACAATATTTACGCTTGTAGTGGCTTATTTGAGACTGAAAACATTGACAGAATAGTGTGGTTTGCAAGATTTGAATTAAAAACATATCAAATGAATAAATGTATTTATTTTTTATGCATGTATCTGTGTCATAATAAGTTAATGAATTCCATTTCTGACATCAATTTACCAAATTAAAAACAAATCAGAATACAAACAGTAAAAATCATTTCAGTGCTAACCAGCAGAGGGAAGCATATTACATGTAAGGACCTGTCATTAGTTTTCAAAGGGAGGAGCAATGAAGTTAAATCTTTCGTGGTATCTGTCCATCCCAAAATGAAGGAAAACAGTGTCCTGTGGGGCGCTGTGACTGTAAGGTTAAGCATGTTTTCCCAATCAACTCGATTAATAAGTTGAGAATAATGCCTGATACCTAAAATCTCCTGCATGATGTCACTGCTTCAAATTCATTTCTCTGTCTCTGTCTTTATTTTTTCTCTATTTTGATCCAAATACTCCACAGCTGATTCAGCAGCAACTTACAGGCTCAGCCATGTGTTGCTGCAGCTTGATTTAAATATATTAAAACATCACATCATTAATACTGATGAAGTGATGTTTCATTATTATTATCTTGTATTAAGATCACATCTTGTATTCACATGCATCCTGAGCTCTACATGTCTGAGCATTTTGAGGAGATATTTGAGATCTGATCCCTCAGACCACATTCTGAGGTGATTTAGGCTTCATTCTTAAAGCAAATGTGTGAACGTAGATGTGTCTTAGACCACATTGAAAGTTCGCCTGTAAGTCACATCCTAAACGTGGTCACTTGTGATAGAAGTTGCGAGTTGTTATAACCACTCTAAAAATTTATTCAAATTAGTGTTTTCTGATTAATCACCATATATGGAAATTCATTTAAAGATGACACCATGCTGTTTGCATTTTAAAGTAGCAAAATATGAGTAACCCAGATAATGTGAATTTAAATTATTGGTATGTTGAAAGGAAAAATTTGTATGTATTCCAGGATTTTAAGAATCTGCCTCACAAACATACAGAGAGGAGAAGGTAAAGGAGAGAGACTGGGAGGAAATAAGAGAAAGGATTGGTGTTTCTGGTGAGATTTGAGTTCAGTCAGAGGTTGAGCTGTACACAAACACACCTGCATACTGGTCTGTACAGTTGGAACAGTACACCAGCTGTTTGGGTCAAAGAAACACACTGTTCAGCAGTCAAATCCATGCAAATCACATGAGATACAAATATACTTTGTTTCCTGTCTAAAAGGCCCTTTAGGATGGCCTTGTCAGTCTGTCCATCACTCTGGTCCAGACATTAATATCTCTCTAACTCTGAACGAACTGCAATGACATTTTGTACAGAAATTCATGATCACTGGAGGATAAATCCTGCTGCTTTTGGTGATGTTTTTGGTCATGAATTACCACCATCAGGTCAAATAGAGAGCCTAGGTCACAGTGTGACACAATTCAAATGGAATCATAAAGTAATTTGTCTCTTGTCCCCCGTGGTGGTCCACCAGAATCTACTTGAAGATTCACGGTTCCCAGATGATGCATCCAAATTTTGTGATTTATAAATTATTTTATCAGCTCAGTGCAAAAAAGTACTGTGATAGCATCACGTATATCAGAATTTGAGAGAATTTCTTCATTGAAAGAAGAGCAAAGAACAACAGTTTGTCTTACAAACAGTAATGTTTCTTACTATTTTTGGTTTTATTTTTGTATGTTTTACTGAGTTAACTCAACTCAAAAAACCAAGAAGTTCACTAAACTTACAAAAAGTGGTTGGAAAATGTTGCCTCGATTAGATTGATCTAAAATTTGAATTGCATCAATCACGTTGATGATCCTCGAGAAAAATACTGTTGTGAGTTTACAGTATACAATCATTATAGTTTACTACATACAGTGGCATGCACATTGATAAATATATATAAACTTTGCTCTGTGGCCTCTACACACCCATTAAAATCAACTTCCTTATATGAGGTGTCCATGGAGTCCATGGAGTTATGCAAATGAGCTCTTTCACAATTCTTGCCTCCAGTTAGTGATGGAGAACTGCAGCTATTCATTTTAATATTCAAATATAAATTATATTGAGGAGGTTACAAGGCATTGCACTGTAAGTAGAGCATACAACACCTTGCGGGGAGCAGTCTGCATGAACACATCAAGGACAGACATCAGAGAGACATCAAGGAAACAAGAAATCACCAGATGTAAGTTTGTCTGTTATGTCACCTGAGATTTCATGTTGTGTTTTTAAAGGTGGACACTGCAGAATATAAATATATACAATATTTTATTAGAGCTATTTGTCCTTCAGTACTTGTATTTCTACACAGACATATTTACATACATACTGTAAAACCTAAAAAGTTGAGATAATGCAAAATTTTAAAACAGTAAATTTTTGAATTCCAAACTCAAACCCTTAAGTTTTGAAAAAGTTTTACCAGCTACAAATGTTGAGATGTGGAGATTAGCTACTTTTCTTTTTCAGATGAATCTGAATCATTGAATTTTACAAACCTATCAAAATTTGTATTTTAAAAATATAATATAAAAATATATACATTTTTTATACTTTTTACAAAAGTATGTGCTGAACAGAAATTCAGATAGCTCCACACACTCAATAATACTCCCATCAACATTTATTCCTATACCATCATGTGTCTGATTCAAAACTCAAAAGTCTTATGGAGGCAATTGATGGGAAACTTGGCTTGACTATTCTTTTTTTTTTCTTTTTACGGTGACATACATACATTATGTTTGTGTGTGTTCTTTAACCACTGACCTCCATTTGAAGTACAACTAATTGTAGTTTTTGATTGTATTTCATCACAGTTCAACTTTTATAAAACATTTAAAATGTGTTCATTGTTTTACCGATGAGGGGAAAAAATGAGAACCTGTTCATTTCGCCTACGTGCATTTATTTTGTCTTATTTGTGGAGTAAAAACAATATTGTTTTCGCAAGGATAAGAAATAAAAACAATGAGACATCCTATTAACTCAGCCTGAATGCATTTATTTTTCATTTCTAAAATATTTAATGTGTGTATGTTTTCAATAACATGCGTCAAGATAATATAAGGTGATACAGAAATGGCTTTTAAATTGGTCTTCTCAAGATTTATTCATACTCAAATATCACTTTCTTCCAACAGAGCAAAAATGCAGTGGGGTCTGTTTCTGCTCATCCTGATGGGTAAGTGGATCATCTTTCCAGCTTTACAGCAGTCCTTTTGCTCACAGTTTAATCTGGTGTCACAAAACAGCTGCATTACTCAAACCACTGCACAGGTGTGGCTTGGTTTCGATCTATTTTGACTGAATAATGACATTATTGCTATCAGCACACAAACAGTATATTTCTTTTCTGTTTTTAGGAGAGTGTTCCTTCTGTGTTTGTCACCTCTATGAGTACACCTTTATTAAACAGAACATGAACTGGACTGAAGCCCAGACCTACTGCAGACATGAACACACTGATCTGGCTACAGTGTACGACGTGACAGACATGAACAGACTCCATGACACTGCAAAGACAAATGGTCAAGCCTGGATTGGGCTGCACACAATCCCAAGAAAAAATAAAACATGGCACTGGTCTCTGCCAGGGGTGGAGTTCAATGAGACTGAATGGGAAGAAGGTGAGCCAAATGATGAGACGGGGGATCAGAACTGCACAGTTGTGGAAAATGGCAAATGGATCGATGAACCTTGTGATGAAAAGCATGGATTCATCTGCTACAACGGTGAGAATTTGTCTTAGTACATTATCTTTGTGTGAACATTGTTTAACGCTCCCCTCCAGTGAACATCATGTTTTTAACCTTGTTAACATGTTCATGTGGTGTTTTTCATGCATTACTAGACATAATAGTAAAATAAACAGTAAACATCATGTCTGAGCATTTCTTGCTTTGAAACTACAGTCAGCAAGAAAAAAAAAATTAAATTCAGTCATAAATCAAAGGGGCTATTTGCATATTCATGAATCCTTGAATACTAAATGATGTCAAGGTGTAGAGCTTTATGTATGTTATTTTAACAAAGTATTTGAATTTATTTTGCAAAAAACAAAAGTATCAGACACAATTTATTATTTCTTGCACGTTATCTTGTTTAAAACATGGCTGGAGGTGGACTTTAAATACTGAATTAGGTCAAAACTTGAAACTTGGTCAATGTGGTTAAAAAGTGTCATAATCCAAAAGTCACAGGTCCTCTAGTATTAAACTTCATTGCTTTTTAATTTTTCAATGACATTTATAACTGTGGTGATAAAATTCATCATTTTCTTTTTCTTTTATTTTACAAGAAATGATGTGATTGTCCTTATTATAACACAAACTTTCATCAAGTAAATATCTAAAACAGCAGTGGAATCATGCTAATTTATTTCACATTATCATCACAACTGTTCTAAGTGAGAAAATAGGATTTTATGAGACTAAATCATTTTCTCTGTTTATTCCACAGAAACAAAAGAATCCAATGAAATATTCCCTGTGATCAGAACCTCTATGACCTGGTCACAGGCTCAGAGGTACTGCAGAGAAAATCACACTGACCTGATCAGTGGAGTCAGTCAGTTAAACGACATGGGACCACAGACCGGCCAGTTATGGATCGGCCTGTTCAGAGACACCTGGACGTGGTCAGACAGCAGCAGTTCCTCTTTCAGAAATTTCAACAAGTTTGAAGATGGAAACTACAAGACATGTGCTTCTGTGTTTCCAAGATCAGGAAACTGGAGTTCTGATAACTGTGATGAAGAAAAACCCTTCTTCTGCTATGATGGTGAGTTTTGCAAAAGTCTGTCTCAAGTGTTTTCCTGTAGGAGCAGCACTGGGATCAGGCAGAAGATCAGCTGAATTTACAGCATTTATATTTTTGGGTTCTCATTTATGCATTTTTGTTGAATTTGTTTTCATTCTGACATTATTTTTGAAATTTCATCTTGAATTTTAAACGTATAATATTTAGATTTTATTCTGACTTTTCCATTTCAGTCTCTTAACATTTCGACTTTATTCTTGATATTTTGACTTTGTTCTAAACATTTTCACTTTATTTTAACATTCTGAATTTATCTCAACATTTTGATTTTTTCAAATATATTATTCACATTTCAACTTTCTTCTTTTCTTTATTCTTTCAGCTTTATATCGACAGTTCTACTGTATTCTTGACATTTTGACTTTTTTCTCAACATTTCAAATTTATTTTTGACATTTCAGCTTTTTTCTTAATGTTTCGACTTTAGTCTCAATATTTAAACTTTATTCCCAAAATTTTGATTTATTCTTGAAATTTCAACTTTATTCTCAACATTTTGACTTAATAATTCTTTGTTCTTTTTTTAAAAAAAATTTACGTATTTTTATTTCAGGAGGTGTTTTTTGTTCATCTTTTCTGGTTTATCACAGAGACAGTTTTCCCAGTGTTCCCAGTTAATTGATGGAACATTATCTGTCATTTCTTCCATGACAGATAAATTGATCCTGATCCAACAAATGAAGACCTGGGACGAGGCCTTGGATTACTGCAGAGAGTACTACAATGACCTGGTCTCCATCACTAACCTTAAGGAGCAGAGGTGGGTCCAAGACAGAGCCAAGAACGCCTCAACTCCTTTCGTCTGGCTGGGACTGCGCTACACCTGCACTCTGGAGTTCTGGTTCTGGGTCAGTGACGAGACGGTCACCTATAAGAACTGGGTCTCAGGGGGAAGACATGATGACTGTAACATGTCTGGAGCCATGGAGACAGGAGGAAAGTACAAGTGGTACAAAAAGGATGACGCTGAGAAGTTTAATTTCATCTGTTCCAAGTTTTAAAAAGTTTTCCTGGTGTTTTTCTCTGAATCAATCTTACATTAGGTCTGTTCTCTGGATTCATACAGTTTGAGACAAAGCTCTACATGTGTTCACTGAAGTCAGTCACAGCGTACTGCAGGATTGCTTGTTATTAGGGGTCCAGGTGGCATTTTTTGTTCTCAGTGGGCTTCACTCACACCCCTTCTCTACCCCCTTTCCTGTCATATCTTCAGCTTTTCCTATCCAAAATAAAAGTATACATACAGAATTGCATCCTCAACAGTTGAATTGCTGTGAATTTTTTAAGTTTTGCGATATCCCTCTCTCTGGTTTTCCTCTGTGTGGCTCAGCAGCCAGTGGGCGGAGCTGGAGGTGACGTCAGCAAAGCCCCTGGGCAGATTAAGAGTCGCAGGTTTCAGACCCCTGTTTGACCCCAGTTACCTACACACTACTGAGGCACATATGACACCCATTGACCTGGAGGTGAAGCTTTAATATTAAAGTGAATATTTTCACAAAAATGATGGAGCCACCATTTAATCTTCTGCATTTGGTCTTTTGTTCTAAAATCATCAATTTTTGCATTTTTTGCAAACCCATTAAAACCCGCAGGTCTTGTTATTCTTTCAAGGCGATGTTTTATTTTTTCTCTTAGTGTGGATCTTTTATTAATCAACGTATAATTTTTATCACAGTTGTTATTCCATACATGTTCTAGCTTTCCCATTTATGTGGTAGATTGAATGTGTTATCTTAAAGTTTTTTTTTCATTTGCTTTGGTTCAGTTCCCAAATGACATGACTGTTCATTTATCAGAACAGTTACTTTGTTGTTCACAACGGACTGGAATCTCTCATTCATTCAAGCAAATTGCACACGTTTTGGCACGTGTGCAAAAAAGTAAGAGCAACTGTCTGCAGTTTGCACAATAACCACTTGCACGTGGCTTGTTGATGAGAACTGAGGAGTTGATTCTCAGTGAAACTCTCGTCACAACTTCTACATGTTTATTCATCTTTTGAGCCGTCACATGCAAAATGATCCATTCAATAATGAAAATCTGTCAGACAGTCGTGTATATTCCATAAATATCTATGATATGTAATGTTTGTGATGTCACTAAATTTGCATTGCACTTAAAGTTTAGAGAATGTTACAGCTGTTTTTTTTTTTGTTTTGTTTTTCTCAAAAAGTGAACCAAAGCGAATGAGGAAAACTGTAACTGCTAAAAAAAATTTTTTTTCTGGATGCCAAACTTAACAGCCAACAACAAGCAGTGATCATTTGTTATTATTCCTTGAAGATGATGTTGTTTTAGTTTTCTCTTACAGTGTGGATATTTAATTCATCACGTTATAACATGTATCATAAGTGATTCCAAACATGTTTTTTTCCTTCTCATTTGCATGGTGTATTCACAGTTGAATGTTTAATCCTACTTGTTGAACATTTGATCAAGATCTGGTGATGGTAATCATATGTAAAATTATATTTGGTGTGACTAATCTAATTTTCTTTAATTCTGAATAAACTGTTAAAACATGGAATCACCCTTTTCACCCATGGATTTGTAGACTTAAATCTGTTTTTTTGTTTATGTCACCCAGACAGAGACATGAGTTCAGTTAATTTTTTTGCAGTCTTTTACAAATCCTAACACACTCACTTAGGTTGTCCTCTAAACTTTTTGTTGTTCAGGCTCAGGCTAAGAAGTCTGTTAAAAAAAAGCAAACAAACAAACAAAAAAAAGTCCTTTGCAGTTTCCTCTCTTCCCTGTGTGTGTGTGAGCAATCTCTCTCTCTACTGAGGAGTGACTGACATTGTGAACAGGTGGTGCCCTGTGATTGGCTCATCCCCAGTCGCGAATCGGGAGGAGGATCCCCAGTGTACTATAATAGTTAATAATAATAATAGTTCATATAATATGAATGATAAAACAACGTTTCATTTTCTGGCCTTGGCCAGTTTACTGACACAAAAATTAGGTTTTAAGACATGAATGAAGTGTTTTGGCTGAGTTTCTACATTTGGCAAAAACGCAATACGGTTGTGATGATCCATGAAACAGCTGTGACAATTGGGCTTACAGTTTAGGGAAAGAAGAAATGAGAAAAGAAATGAGCCAAAACGACAAGGAAAAACTGTAAAAGTTTTGAAATACTGGCCCCAGATGTAACTTTAAACTCTGTTCTGTAATAGAACTTGTTCACAGCAGCTATTTTTCCTGCTTCCTGTACTGCCATATGAATAAAATTACCATTGCCATCTGTATTTCAATATGCACTGTTACTGTAAGTCTGGTTTGACTATGGTTTGCATATTTCCTTCATTTATCTTCCTTATCGGACTAAACTTTGTATACTGGAGGAGGTGCAGCAGGTTGTTTTCTGTACATACACAAACAGTCCAGAGACAAGGTGTTACAGTCATTGCGTTTGTTTCACGGCACGCTAAAATATCAGTTTCATCCAGCAGAGCAAAGATGCAGTGGGGTCTGTTTCTAATCATTCTGATGGGTAAGTAGATCATCTACAGCAGCACTACTGATGCCAGTTTTTAGCTAAAATTACTACAGTTTAATATGGAGTCATAAAACAGTTGGACTACTCAGACGACTATGTAGGTGATTTTGATTTAATAAAGAGAGTCTAGCTATCAGGACCAATACTGATCAATATTTTTTTCTCTGTTTTTAGGACAGCTGTCCTTCTTCACTTGTAATGAAGGTGAGTTTTAAGGCCCGTCTCAACTGTCTTCTTCTATCAGAGCAGCACTGCAATCACTCACTATATCTATCTGAATTTACAGTATTTACATTTGTAGTTGTTTCGGTATTGATTACAAACACAGCATTTCTGTCTGTATTCTTATGTAAGTAAATGAATATTTACAGTTTTTCTCCGTCGTTTTGGCTTACCTCTCACAACAGTCTAACTTTCTCAGAACTGTAAGTACAGTTGTCACAACTGTTTCATGGGACATCAACACTCAGTTGCATGTTTGCAAATGGTGTAACTCGCCCAAAACATTTCATTCAAGTTTCAAAACCTAGTTTTTGTGTCAGTAAATTGGCCAGTGCCACCAAAATGAAAAGTTTTGTCATCGTGTGAGACACACTGGTCAAAACGTTTAGATGTTTTTTCACCATGACAGTCAAACGTGGAAATGTTTCTTATATACAAATATTATTTTGTTTTCCTTTTTGTTGAAAGTGACTGCTTACTTATAGCTTGAGTCTAAAGTCCAAGTTTGACTTGTGTGATACACAGCAGCATTCAGCCAGTACAGAATGTATTTTTCTGTGTGAATGTTTTGCCTCTGAATGCTGTTGTGCAACTTTCAGTTTGTAGTACACAGAAAAAGGATAAACACATTTCAGCCTACCTTCATACACATTTGTATAGTAAATTTATTTGTGTAGCTATGTGTTACATGAAGGGGCGTAGTGGTAAATAGGTGGGTAAACTGTAGTATACTCCCCTTTATACTCCTCATTGATTGATACAGTTGATCTGAAAATATATGAATAAACTCTACTGGGTTTACTTGGGTTTATACCTCACTACACCCCTGGTTACATGTACTATGAACAGAAAATTTACTTGCATACTCTTTTCAAAAACTTAATTCTCATCTGAGAATTGAGCCAAAGTGAATGAGAGAAACTGTAAACAGCTGAACCAATGTATTGTCACAGTTTGAATATCAGTTTGTCGTTGAACATTAGATATTTGATTTCAGAATAAGCTGTTCATTCACTTGTCTTATTTTGTTTGAGACTGTTATGACACTGCTAGCTCTTAAATGAAATGTCACTCGTACTGCTTAAGGCATTCTTAAATATTCAAGGATATTCAACATTATCATCAGACATAAAGAGGTGATTTAACAGTGTCAGCTCAGATCATAAAGTATGGATTGGACTAGAGGTGCCAGGTCACGTCCTGGGCAATGTTTAGGTGTTTGAGGAATCTGTTTCTGGGCAGCATCCATCACTACCACCTCCACCACAAAACTGCATATGTGTATCCAAGCTCATGTGTACATAATCAATAATGTAGTAAAAAAAAAAAGAATTTCCCCCAAGGGTACTGATAAAGGGATATTCTTCTTCTATAGAAAATCCATATTGGGGTTCAGTGTGCTCATCAACTGACCCAGGCCCCGCCCTATCTGCTGTGTGCTCCAATAATAGTTATGCAAGCTTGGTATCTGGTGGAACTTTGGTCGACTTTCTCCTTTCCTGTTTCCTGTGCTTATATAGCCTATGTGCCAGGCTCATTAATGCTGAAAGGAGGATAACGTTTTGAAGGTCAAAAGATGTTGCTGGGGGACCTGTGAAAGCAACATACAGTTACATCTTAAGCAACAATTTTTGAATAAGGTTAGAAGATTGGAAGATAGAAGATTGCTGGGGACCTGTGAAAAACAACATGTAGGCATGTTAGCAAATGATAATTACCTCTAGCTAGCTAGTTACATCTGCTCGCTAAAGTTAATAAAACGCTAGCTAGCTAGACAATCTACCTCAATTGTTATCTAACTAGTTCGTTAGCATTTTGCCAATATTAGCCAATTTAAGATGTGACTATATGTCACTTTTTCGTGTCACCTGGCAGCATCTTTTAAAGGAGAAGTGTGTGATTTCCAGCGGCATCTAACATTCAAACCTTAGATTGCATCTAAGAGGATTTACCCCGACACCGCCCCTCTCTCACCAAGAGTACGGTGGCCGTCAGCGGACAAAATGGCGAGCGAAAGCTTTCTCACAACAAACTACAATTATGTGTGTAGGATGAATTACCTGTCCAGCAGAAAACAGGCAGCCTCGGTGTCACTGTGAAAACATTTGTCCTCCATCAGCGATTTCCATCGTGTAAACGCTATGCCGATGTTGATTTGTGTTTTTGCCATTTCCTGTCATGCTTGCATTTAGTTTCTTCGCGTCTCCGCTTCTTGGATGACAGGGATTCACTGTCCGCTGCTTTTTGTTCTGGTACAGTGTATGTATGATCCTCCATTTGTCAAAACTGTGCCAGTCAAGGTTCACAACGCTAAATGGTTCTGCCAGCAATCACCCGCGTCTACCCTCCCCGTCTACTTCCGTGTTTACGTTGCGGCGTCTACGTAAGGTCGCCATGGGCTTCCGAAGACTCACTCTTAGTGCAGCTTGTCCGCTCTGCGTTACCGTAGACGGCGCAGGATGATGATCTCCGTAAGTCGACCTGACAGTATGTAACTATAAATGGCTATTTCTAAAGTAACGGGAACATATAGATTATGAGTTTACGTTGATTGATAATAATAAATAACATACTTATATATAATATATCTCATTTATGTACATAAATTCTTGTAATTATTACACACTGGTCCTTTAAACATCTACAAAATTTGTTTTTCTATTCAAGAACATAGCATATCTAAATACAGGAAAGGAAGAGGCTGACTGAAGTTTTAACAAGTATCAAGCTTGCTCACCTGTTATTGGAGCCCATAGTGAAAAGGTACAGGACACACAAAGGGTCAACAAAGCTATAATCCGTTGTGTTTCTCTTCCACGACAGATGAGATGATCCTGATTACAGAAGATAAGACCTGGGAGGAGGCCCTGAATCACTGCAGACGCTGCCACCATGACCTGGTCTCCATCATTGACAATGAACAACTGAGAAAAGTTGAAAACATAATCATGGACGCTTCATCTGAGTCTGTCTGGCTGGGACTGCGCTACACCTGCGCTCTGGACTTGTGGTTCTGGGTCAATGACGAGATGCTCTGCCATGATACCTGGGCCTTAAAGGAAGACACTCAGGAATGTTACTCGGCCGCAGCCATGGAAAAAAAGAAACCTTATAAGTGGGTCAAAAAAGCTGATACTGAGAAGCTGAATTTTATTTGCACTTCACGCACTAAACAACCATAAGCACCTGATATTTCCGGTGTTTATTTCTTGACTGCAGCCTACTAACAGTGTAACCTACGGTGTGTGTATGAACTGTCTGTTCTCTGGGTGTAATGAATGGTAATACTGCAAACGTTAGCAATCACAACCTGAACCAATAAGAAAATTACTTTAGATGATCCAAAAGTGTGGATTTTTTTATATTAATTCTTTGATTATTTTTTTCTAGATCCTGTTGTGTGTTCATGAGAGAATAAGTATAAAAACACAAATCTGTACTGTTTTACTTCAACTCAAAATGCTCAACTTGTTAAGATCTGGTGATGTTTCTGTAATTATTTAATTTTTAGAGTTTTATTCAAATTGATAATTGCTTTTCTCTAAAGCTAAATAAAAAGTTAAACCATGATACCAGACTCTCCGGTATCTTGATTGTGGCTTGATTAAGAGCTGACATTAACATAGGTGGTGCTTCATTTCACAGTAAAAACATAGACTAACATCATAACATGTGATTTAAGACAGAACTTATTTAGTGTATCACATTCATGGGAATAAAAATAATAACTCTCAATTTTTCCTTTCTGAACATTACAAGCTTCTACACAGAAACACTTATTCTAGGTTGTTATGTGCACAATTTTTATCTTTGTTTACTTCATGTATGAGTATGATTTGCATATTTCCTTATAATTTTATAGCCTTGTTGGACAAAACTTTGTATACAGGGCATGCTGCAGGTTTCTTACCTGAACAAACAGTCCAGAGACAAACTGCTAAACTCATCCTGTTTGGTTTCCTATGCACCGAAATATCAGTGTCATTTCACAGAGCAAAATATATTTTATTTTAATCCCAAAGGAAATTCTTATGCCAGAGAGTACTGCAAAATTACAGAAACATGCGAATAACAGTAGAGTATTAAATATACAGTGATAAATAAAATATTAACCAGTGCCAAATAAAATAACAGTAGATAAATTAAGTAAAAATGGTAAACTAAAATAAGCACAACAGACAAATTAGTATTGGCAATGACATTGAAAGTAATCAAAAGATTTATTGCACCATGTAATGAACGTACAATTGCACGATATTAAACATGATATTGTACAGGATAATAATAATAATAATAATAATAATGAAAAGTACTATTGTACATGATATTAAAATGTGTTATTAAATACCATAGAAAAGTAATATTGCTCTTGGTAAGGAATGTAATATTGGCCAAGATATTGAAAAGTAATAGTGTTCATGACACTGGCACTGGTATTATTGTTCACATATTGATAGAACTGTTCTCTCAAAGAAAAATATTAGAGAATCTTGGTAGAATTTTTTTAAAAAGCATATTGAAAATTGCTATTTACCCTAAAATCTTTATTACATGGTGATTTTTAGTTTTTTTTCCCCCATGGGTTTCATTCTTATATGCAACTAAACCGTTAAACTGTACAGGTTAATCCTGGCTGTAAAGGTCATTTAGTTTTAGTTAGACTTTTAGTTAACATGAGCAAATGAGAGAATAATAATTATAATGTCACTATTGTTACGGGCTGCGTGTGATGTGTGTTTTATATCTGCGGTGTGTTTTTAGTTTCATTAGCATACCTCTGTCCTCCTAGTTATACGTGTCAGTGATGGACAGTGGCTGGCATTGATAAAAATCTTGATATTTTAATATAATTTTCAAATGTGGTAAACAGAGAATGCAAATAAGAATGGTATAATGTTGTGTGAAACACGGGAGAAACATCAGAGCAGAGTGACGCCGAGGAGAGAAAGGTGAGTTCAGATTGTATCATGTAAAGTCTTCTTTGTGAATTTAATGCATTGATGTTTCTTATTATGTGATGTTCAATATTGTACATAGACTCAATAACACTTAATATAGTATAATATTCATTTGTGAAGCTTTCTGTTTGGGAATTTACTAATTTTATGTATCAAACAAAGGCTCGGAGTCATTGAGAGGCCTGCAATTACTTTTAACAGACAAACCTTACTCTCTTCTGGACAGTGGATGCAGCTGTCTTCTCCTTTCAAATAAACAAGGGAACAATCTGATAGTGTTGCTATGATGGCTATAGGTCAGAGAGGCGTTTGTCTTTGGATAACACTGACCCTGAGCTAATGGGAGCAAAAGGGTGCTGGGCTGTGGTCTCTGACCTTGCGTATTCATAATTTCCATCTTTATGTGCTGTAGATGTGTTGGGTCTGACTCTCTTTGGGCATCATGACCATTTCTGTGAATGTTTAAAGAATTGAAGGGGACATCCGTTCCATGCGTTGTACTGGTGATTCCTTCATTCTCCTTGGCCAAACCAGTTTCAGCGTGTTTTAAATGAATTAACAAACTAATATTTTAATTGAAATAGTAATTCCACAAAGTAATATGGAGCCTGTAAATAATTAGACATTTACAGTGTTAAAAATGTACATTTTTTTATACAGAATGTATACATTAATTAATCAAATTTGAACTTAAATGATATATGGTGCTCAATAATAAATATGAAAGGAAATCATTAAAATTGCCAGTTAATTAATTCTATTTCCTTATTTTATGTTGATGTATTCTGTTTAAAGTGTAACTAGTCACGTTTATTTATAAAGCACATTTAAAAACAACCGAGGCTGACCAAAGTGCTGTACAATGAAATAAAGAATTAAAAAAAATTCAAATGGTAAAAGCAACAAGAGCAGCAGAGATGACATAAAAATGCCACCCCAGACACAAGTAGATACAAACAAACAGAAAATAATAATAATAATGGTAATAATAAAAAGTAGAGTCTAGAACGTGGGACAGCTAGAAGCAGAATCTGAGTGATCTGGGGTTGGAAAGGGGGCAGAGGAGCTCAGATAAGTAAAGGGGTGCCAGGCCTTGCAGAGCTTAAAATGTATTCTGTATTTTACTGGAAGCCAGTGGAGGGATGCTAGAACCGGTGTAATACCCTCAGGTCGGAGCCTAACTCTGGGGCAGGGAGAGGCTGAGGAGGCTTGCAGGGTGGGGAGGGAGGGAGGGAGGGCGGATGTGTGGAGCAGGAGTTGTTCAGTGACGTGGGCCGCCCATCTGATTAGAGGCCGGTAACATTCTTCTTTTCTATTAATCCGATGACGCAAACAAGTCCCAACCAGTCGACTTGATGTTAGCACTTACCTTGCAAGTTTCAGGGCTGATTTAAAACACTAGATGGCGCCATTTTCAACCCTTGAAATGTTTTTTTTTTTTTTTTTTACATATATTTAATAAGAAATGTCGATATTAACACCAGCATTATTGGTATTAGGGTAAATTGGTAATTTGGGACACATTACAACATTACATTACAACAGAACTGTACTGTAAATTAAAGTGTATACAGTTATACCCTGCTTAGACCTTTAGTTTATGATACAGTTCTGTTGTAATGTTTCCTGAATTACCCTCTCATGAAGTTAAAAAAAAAAAACAGGACACACATGCTGCTAAATTAAGTATTCATTGCAGGTCTGTGGCATTGTGTTACACTATATTGCACAGGTGTTTCTATTATTTTGTCCAGGTCCAGTACATTGAACTGTGCATGTGGTTTGGATTTGCATAAGTGCCTTCATATTGCTCTTCTTTGGCACGAACCTTGAGTGAGAGCAGCACAAAGGTTGGAAGTAACTTTACTTGAGTATTTATTTTCCTGACAGTATTTTTCTTTTACTCCCTGCATTGTTGCATAAACATCTTTCCACTGCTTACATTTTCAACAGACTTGTTACTGTAGTTTTAATACATTTGAGGCAAATTATGGATTGTTTTTGCTTTGTTTTGTTACTGTCATAGCGTCATTGTGTGCCACTTTACCAACACGAAGACTGCTTTCTACCTGAATGGATGGGATATTAACACAGAAAAGACGATTTCTCAGTGTATCTATCAGGAGCGACAAATACAACAAGACAAAAAATGACCTTTCAAGACGAAAAACTACTTAAACGTTGTGACAAAATTAAAACGACGTGACAAAAAAGATGTAACGACTTTATACTTTTATACTTACTTTTTCACTTTTACTCGAGTAAAGACGTTGAATCAGTGCTTCTTCTTTTAACACAAGTATCTGTACCTCTACTTGAGTCAAGAGGGTGTGTACTTTTGCCACCTCTCTCTGTAGACTATTTGGGTTGACCAATCAGTAAATCATTGTGCATTAACATCTTTATTTTATCTAACAGAGCAAAGATGCAGTGGATTCTGTTTCTGCTCATTCTGATGGGTAAGTGGATCAGTGCATAACAAACAAACACAACAAAAGAACATTTATTTTTTACTGAAAATGTTTTTCAATTCTGTGTGTAAGTTCTCTTTTTCTGTTTTGTTTCTATTTTATTTTTACATTCTCTTTTACAAAATGCACAAATCAGATGACCAGACACTGTTCACTGTTTGTAGTTTTGATACTAATTTCAGCCACAATAGATCATCACCTGAGTCTTACTAGTGATTTTTAATAGTGGTGTATGTCAGCCTCTTGTGGTCAAAATCAGCATTACAACAACATCATCCATATCACAAAAATTAGACAGACAAAGCAACAAAAACAGCAACAAAAAACAAAGCAAAACAAAAACACAAACACACACACACACAAAAAGAAAAACTGGCAAAACTTTTCAACACCTGTTTTCAAAAACTGTTTTTGTTTGTTTGTTTTTTGTATTTTTTATTTTTTTTGTGTGTGTTGTTTCAATACTCATTTTGGCCAGAAGAAACAGAAGTGCACCACAACCCTGTGTTCTAGACTTCTCCCAGAGTTTGTATATACAAAAACATAAAATAAAATAATAATAATAATAATTTGACTTTTTGTTCAGTTGAAAACAGGTAAAAAGAAAACTTTTGACCCACTAACCCACAATGTCAGCATCATGTATTTGTTGTTGTTGGATTCAGCCGTGAGAGGAAGTGCACCACAAAAAATTAGAAAAGTGATCTTGACAAAAACATAAATAAAAGGAAGGGTTTTTTTTTTTTGTGTGTGTGTGTGTGTGTGTGTGTGTGTGTGTGTGTGTGTGTGTGTGTGTGTGTGTGTGAAAGGAAAAATGACGTGTCATTTTTTACATTTGAAAACATTTTTTTCCCATGTGAAAACACAGTCATCACTTTTCAAATGTTTGTTGTTGTAATACTCACTGCAGCCACAAGAGACTGACCAGCACCTGTGTTAAAACTCACCTGGAAGAAAACGTCACTTTCAGCCTCTTGTGGCCAAAATGAGTATTACAACAACAAACACTCAAATGAGTTCACGACATTTTACCAACCCAAAATGTCAGTATTTGACGTCCTGGGAATGAGACTCAACAATCGGCTATCTTTCTGGTGCCTTTACAAACAGCACTTGACTAATTTTACTTACTTTACCTTTTAAGTGCAGCACCCAAAACCACTACAGCTTAATCTGGATCTATGAAACAGTGCATACATAAACAATAAAATAATCATGGAACTGAACACGATGAAGAGAATGGTGTGTGGGTGCTCATGATTTTTTTTAATGCTCACTATTCTTCCGCTCCATCACTGCCGTATTTCCTCTGGTTTTAGGTCAGTGTGTCTTCTTTGTATGTCAGCTCTATGAGTACAAGTTTGTTAAGGAGACAAAGACCTGGACAGAAGCCCAGCAGTACTGTAGAGAGAATTTTACAGACCTGGCTACAGTGTATGACATGACAGACATGAAGAAACTCCGTCGTTACCTTCGAGGGAATGAAGACAAAGAAGCTTGGATCGGGCTGTACAACGAACAAAACGGAACAGACTCCCTGAAGTGGCACTGGTCCCTGCCAGGGGTGGAGCACCACGAAAATCAGTCAAAATGGGATGCTAATGAACGGACGGGCACCATCGAGTCCTGTGCGAGGATTGTGAAGCACAAACTGCAGGATATAAAGTGTTGTAAAAAACATTACTTTATCTGCTATGATGGTGAGAATAAGTAGCTGTAACCCTACTTTGCACATTCTACTTGTCATAATATCTAAAAATTGCACTTTATGTTGATATATATTTTTAGATGAAAATTAGCTTAAACTATAAGTGACTTTGTGGGCCAAAACTTATTCAGTAAACTCATTGAAGTGAAAGTGAATAATGGTTATATGTAATATTATAACATTTTCAATTAAAACAATTTAATGCTCAGGCCCTAAATAATAACACAGAAAGTTCAAAGCTTACTGTAACAAATTTTTGAAGGTTTTTTTCTTTTTCTTTTTTCTTTTCTGAAACTCTTAATTTAAGGGGTCAGTTATTTCTCCCATTTCCTGTCTTGAGTGGTATGAATCTTCTAATGTACCTCTCATCCAAAAAGTACAGGAGTTTATTTCACAAAATACTCCCCAAACTAGGTGACTCGTATTTTTGAGATCTGAACTGCACTGGAATCAGTTTCATTCATTGTTTTACTAGTTTTAACTAACGAAAATATTACCTGTAAAGATGTTTCTCAAAGATAAATATGATGCTGCAAGTTAGTCTGTTCACTCCACAGAAAGGAACACAACCAACAAATTCCATCTGATTAAAGAAAATAAGACGTGGCCATGGGCTCAAAGGTACTGTAGAAGGAACCACACTGACCTGGTCAGTGGACTGGACCAGCTGGAAGACCAAGAACTCATCAGTAAGCTAGACAAAGATCCTGAAAAAGACAAACCTTGGACAATTGGCCTCTTCAGAGACACCTGGAGGTGGTCAGATGGAAGTAGTTTCTCTTTCAGAAGGTGGGATCGCATGTGTACTCAACGGCCAGATGGTAGACGATGTGTCATGACCAGGTTAAATAAAACCCACAAATGGGAGCATTCAGCCAGTTGTAATGAAAAAAAAACATTCTTCTGCTATGAAGGTGAGTTTTCTAGTTTCCGCCATAGAAACAGCACAGGAAACAGTCTGAATCTGTAGCTGAATTAATTGATTTATTCATGTTTTAATTTATTTAGGAATGTATTTTTATATATTATGGAAAAGAGTGAATTCTGTCTCTAGTCTCATCTCATCTCAAACTATTTGTGTTTTGTTTTTTTTTTACAATAACTGTTTTCTTAAATTGCGGAGCTTTTATTTTGTTAAGTCCTATTTACATCAGAGACTCAGTGTGTGCTTTAAACTGGGCTTCATAGTAGACTGTCATTCTGGCTGTACTGTAATTTCTATGTTTTAATGTCCTCCATGAAAGATAAAGTGATCCTGATCCGACAAAACAAGACCTGGGACGAGGCCTTGGATTACTGCAGAGAGAACTACAATGACCTGGTCTCCATCACTAACCTTAAGGAGCAGAGGTGGGTCCAAGAGAGAGTCAAGAACGCCTCAACTCCTTTCGTCTGGCTGGGACTGCGCTACACCTGCACTCTGGAGTTCTGGTTCTGGGTCAGTGACGAGACGGTCACCTATAAGAACTGGGTCTCAGAGGGAAGAGATGATGACTGTAACATGTCTGGAGCCATGGAGAGAGGAGGAGAGTACAAGTGGTACAAAAAGGATGACGCTGAGAAGTTTAATTTCATTTGTTCTAAATAGTAAGTAAAATACACTCTGCTAACAGACTTTGCATTTCTAGGCTGAAACTATTTTATTTATTTATTTTTCTCAAATCAACAAGCTTACACATGCACATCTACTGTAGAAACAACGGCCTAATGAGAAGCAAAACCCAATTACAGATCAGATGTTGAGTGAGAGTGATTACAACAAAAACTGAGTCCTGTTCCTTTTTGCTCTATGCTTCAGTAAGCGTATAAGCGTAGCCTTGCTACCCAGGAAAACCTCGGACATCTTTCTCCTTTCCTGTTTCCTGCTGTGCTAGGCTTGTCAAAAAAAAAAAAAAAAAAAAAAAAAAAAAGATTTTGATCACCTTAAATTAGCTAATGTTAGCAAATTGCTAGCTCACTAGTTAAGTAGTCTATACCAAACCAACTTACTAGCTAAACTACATCAACTGATATTTAGCAAGTTATATATATTTATATAGCACAAGTCAAACATCAAAAGCAACTCCATGTGCTTAAAATGAAAAGAGCTATATAACATAATTAAAAACATTTGAACGTATAAGACACACAAAAATAAAACATAAAAATACATCTGATAGCTTTATTTATGTAAAAATACTATTAAAAGTCAGTATATTAATGATTAAAATTCTTAAACAGAACAAGAATTATGCAACTCACATAAATCAAAACATCAAAACTCATAGTGTCAAGTCATAGTGTTTTGCTAACATTAGCTAATCAGATGTTTACAGGTCTTCTAGCATGCTGCGTGATTATTACAGCTGCTACATGAATAATGAAGTGTAGTGACCCTGAACATGTGTTTCTGTCTCGTTGTCTTAATTCAGGAACATCTGAATGACTTCTTTCACCACTGCTGGATGACAGAAAACTACAGACCACAACAAACAGTGATTGTTTGTTATTCTGTGATGATTTTGTGTGAGCTACCTATGCATCCTTAGAGGTTTTAGTTTGCATTTTGCATGCATGCATTAGTCTGGTACAGCAGTATGTATAAAAGAAAAGAGAAATAAATGTACCCACCTATACTGGTTTGTTGTAGTAAACTTTTCACATACTCAATTTAGAAAATTTGATGTTTGTGTTTTGGTTCTTGATGTTTAAATATGGAAAATCATATTTCTGTCATTATCATATTCTTGAGTTTCATGTAAATAAATGATATTTAAAGGTCCAGTGTGTAAACTTTATGAGGATTTATTGGCAGAATATGGAAGAAATTTAATATAATAATATAATAATAATAATAATAATAATATAATCGTCTGAAAATAAGAATCAGTGTCTTAAAATGAGCTGTTCATATCTACAGTGGGTGCAGGTCCTCTTCAAACAGACTTCAGACAGTCATGTTGAACCCACACATTTCTACAGAAGCTCAGAGTGGACAAATTAAACAGTCTAGATACAGCCTTTCACTTTTTGTGTTGGTCCATTGTAAATTCTCCTCCATGCTTGGAAGGGGAGGGTGAGGTGAAATATTTGCATTCTGCAAGCTCACCACTAGATGCCACTAAAACCTACACACTGGTCCTTAAGAATGTGTGAAATCATGTTTCTGTCATTATCATATTCTAAACAAATATTGACACTGTCAGGCAGAGAACTCATTTGTCCAAAACAGTTCATTTTCAAGAAATGTTTTTAAATTAATTTAATATGACTCAGTCAAAGTTAGTAGCTCTTTTTTAAAGACTTTTCAACAGTTAAATATTTCTAAAACCCAGCCAGACATAAAGGGTAATATATGGAGATACAGAGTTTGCGCCTGACAGTGACGATATGTAAAATCTTCTGCCATTATCATCATTTTCTTGACGTTTATGTAAACAAATAAATGATTTTTCTGATGCTGAATAAACTGCTGTCTGACATTGCTATGTTTAATATGCTCAATATTTACATAAGTGATGTCTAATTTCAGAATGTCTACATTATGTATGAAAAGAGCTGGTAAAGATAACCATTACAATATAAGTTAAAATTGAGCAATTCTTAATAATTGCATAAATTAAAAAAAAAAAACAAAAAACGACTGAATTTGTTTTGAAATTGATTCAAATAAAAAAGTTGTTTACTCAAAATGTTGTGATTTTCTGTTAATGTATATTGGTGTCATTGTTAAATACAGATACTGTGAAATGTATACAGTATGTCAATGTAAATAACAAAGTATTATGGGAAAATATTCTACTGTAAGTCTTATCCTGCCGGAGAGAAACAACAGCAAGGGAGATTCACGAAGACAGAATTGGAAGCAACTGAAACCCTAAAAAAAAGGCATATTAAACCACAGCATCTCAAAAACAGCCCACAGAATAATCACTTTACTGCTGCAGTATTACTCAAAAGTAGGACTTTAAATTAATATTTCATTATTGTTGTGGTTATATGGTTTTCTTTTATATATCAGACACTGTATGCATTCAAAGCCAAAGTCTGTTTCTATTTTTGCACAAGACCAGGCAACTAGTCTGGTGGTAACAAGATTTTAAATATTTGAATTGAGTTAAAAGTAAATTCACATTTGTGTCAAAACAGACAAGCAAGGTGCTAACATGTGATCTTGCAGCCATGCTAGGCAGCAACACTTATATTAGCATATGTTATTCCTGAATTTTTAACCAGTAACCTAGAAATAATTTTGATGATTAAGAAATTTAAAATCACTGTCATCTAGACAGAAAAAGAAAGATACTACACATCCATAAGTAACCTTTGTGGTTCAAAATCAGCTATTTGTTGAAAACTTGCAGAGGTGAGTGATCCCGCTCCTTGTCCACAGGCAGAGAGAGACTTTTCTGAGCCTGTGCAGAGCAAGTGTCAAGTGTCATAATCACTCCAGCTTGTTTCTGATTAGTAACTGACTCTTCCTAAGTCCCACCCCTTTTTGCTCAGTGCTCCAGTAACCATTGAGCAAGCCTGGTACCCAGCAGTGTTTATGTTTAAAAGGAAGATGGTTTGAAGATGAAGATGGTTAAAACATGTTGCATGAGGAAACAGTAAAACTGATCTTAAAGACACTCTTTGCATAATTTTCCAAAAAAAAAAAAAAAAAACAATGCATAGACTCATACAGAACTAATCCTTCTCAGTCATCACCACAACTATAATAACTATAACTAAATAGATACAGCATCCATTCAGTTCCCTGTCAAAATTATCCCTGGTCTCCCCTACCGTTTTATAGTTTGGGAGACCTAATGGTTTAATCTATATTGGATTTGCTTGTTATTTAAAACTTATCTGTAACTTAACCCAAAGAGCCTAGAAAGTAACAGAAAGTGGAAATGCTCCAGTCATTATGCCTACCTTGAAATTAATAGTATTTAGAGCAAAATGTGCGTCCCACCACTGATAAACAGGCTCCGTTTCAGATCGCCAGTTTCCGTTTG